>NC_135497.1:63821126-64568910 GCF_052857255.1 Amblyomma americanum
TTGGCGCCAGCATGTCTCGAGGATTGCCACCAAGACAGAATCTCTCGCCATGTGTCTGCGGTATGCATTTATTGCGCTCGCCCGGTCGTTACTCCGTGGGACAAGCGGGAAGCAGGGTTCTGCGAAAATCCATTTAAGGAGTCGCTGTCACCGGCCGCGAAGTGGTTCCGGATTTCTTCCGATTTTCCCCGACGTCTCCACCGATCCGACTACCCCTGGCCTCACGGGCACAGCACCAGCATGGGAACTGATCGCCACAGTGGCTTGTCTGCAGGCTTTGCCGGCCATGCCTAATGGCAGAACCACTGGGGATTATCTCCCGACGGGGCTGCGCCTCGGTTTCTTCGAAGTTCACCGACCGGCGGAGAGCGGGCCGACCACCTGACGTCGCCTGCCAGCCTGACGGGGTCCTGGCCGCACACCCCTCTCCCTCGGGCTCAACTTATGCCAGGGGCGTGTCCATGTGTGCGGAGGTGTCTGTTTGTGTGTGATAGCGCAAGTTTTGACCACACCCACCACGGCGAGGGCGTGCCCTATCTGGGGAATCTAGGGAAGACGCAGTGTATAAATCTGGACTGCAGATGCAGTTGAAGCAGCTCACTTCAGAACTCGAAAGCTTGTAAATATGTAAAATAAACCAAGTCTTCTTCCTCCACTAACGAATCCTTCAATCAGCGGCACTCCTGTCCTGGACGGAGCGGGCGTCATCTTGACCGAGGTTGTGTCGAGTAGCGACCCCGATCCCCACCTTCAACAGTGCATTGGAGGGGTTACCCTGCCTGCATGCTTTCGAAAGCGCATGTATTTTCGCACGACCCAGCCAAATTTTGTAGAGCCACAGCGGCGAGGGTAATCGCGTTTTCCAAATTCTAAAAACTGATATGGGTATTAGTACCGACCGGGAACAAATTTGATTGCAACCAGGCGCTAACTCTACTAGTTAAGAAGTTAATTACAAAAAAATTAACCAGCTTAATACTTAAGACGATTCAGCGGTTTTCTGGTGTCCGCCAACACTGGTAATACAATGTCACAACACCCATATCATTTCAGAAAGCCTGTTCTTGAAAATGTTTTGAAATTGTTCGCTGAAACACCTGGTGTATTTCTACACAGATGTGCAGGCTATTTTTGCTCGGTTCATTAGTGTCTGCGTGCTTGGGGAAACCGGAAACATCCCCGTCGATCTGCTGGCCAAAAGGACTGGTGTCCAGTCAAACTTGGGATGGGCACCCTTGATAAAGAGAATAAACGTTTATTTCTTAGTTAGGGTTGTCAGTCTGTTTTACGGTTGGGATCCTTAGTTCAGATTCCCATTGGCGGTCGCAATCACCCTTGACCGGTCGACCAGCTTTCGCTGGTACTGCTATGGTGACCTGCATAGCGCCGCCTCCCAACAAGCTAGGATAGGCTAGTAGGGTTGGGTACAGAGTAGGCCCCTTGATGTTTGGGGAACTTCCAGAGTTGGTGGTAAAGCGTGTGGATGCCGTCGCATGCAGTACAGCTGTGAGTGTATTGGGAGGAGTATAGGGGAAGGACATGACGATTAGGATATGTCCCCGTCTGATGTCTGGGCCATTTTATGGCGTCCTGTCAGCTGAAGGACCTGCTTGGTGGGCGAAGGATGCTTCGTTCGTCACGGTAGTGAGCTAGTGTTAAAAGGACAGTGAGGAGAACTCTGATTTTTTTTTGTTAGCAAAATCTGATAGTTCGGCATTTCATGGCTTTGTTGCCACTTTTCCGTGAGTGAGAGAAGCATTTATTTCAAAAAAATTTGAATTCCAAGTTGAAAAAGTTTTTCCCGCCGCTCCGATTCAAATTCGAGAACTCTTATGACGTCACGATGAACTCTTATGACGTCATAGGACGGTGTAACGTGAAACGTGACGTAAACGCAGACTCCGTGATTTCTGGCGCCTAACCATGTGGTCTAGCAGCTGCCGGGATGAATGCTACTGCAGCCGCACGTTGAAGGCATCTATCGCGGGTCGCTACCGTCGCTTCGTTTACGTTTGCACCGGCGTCTTGCCAGCGTTTCGATGGGTCCCGTTCCCGAACCCGACGACGAAGTTCTCACAAAAACTCCGGCCTGCATTTCGCGACTTCAGCCCCACAGAGCATGCGATGCTTTTGAGGAAGCATGGTTAGGTTAGGCGCCGGAGGATCGTTTCCCCCTCCCGCCGTGAGCAGCCGTTGCAAATTAAATATCACAACCTCTGTGCGCGGAGTCGCGAAGGGCCAGGAAAATGTCGGCGCATCGCGACCATCGGTAGCTGGAAGGGGCTTTGGGGCCAACGGATTGTGATTCCTTGAACGGCGTGGTTGCACGGTGCAGCAGGCGACGTCAAGGTCTCCCACGGTTGCGAGGGCCAGTTTATTTATTTATTTTTTGCCACAAAAGCGTATGGGTGCTCAAGAGCGCTCGCGTTTAAAGTTGGCGGCTTGAAACTAAAGCTGGCGCACGACGCTGCAAAGGCTTCCCCTGGATCCAACGGGTCCTCTGGATCGGGCTCCTCGCCCACTTGCCTGTACCGTCAGATGTGTACTGTGAATGGGTTAAATTAGCCGAGAGCTCGAAAAGAACTGCTTCGCCCAACTGCCGAACCTATTGAATTACGTCACAACTCGCACCTCACCGCGGAGCCGAATCGGTCTGGCCGGGCCGGCGGCGGCGGGGGCACTCGGCGCGAAAATAGAGACATGCTCCAAGTCTCCGTCAGTGCGGTCAGAGTGCGCCGAAGCCGCCGAACGCGTCGGTGGTCAAGCGCAGTTAGAGTATACTAGAGGGTTTCGCTTTGGTCGACGTGACGTCGCCGTGCAGCGCGAGCGCGCGCGTTACGCCAGAGTATAAACGCTCCTTAACAGAGCCTGTGCTTAACCGCCAACCAACTTATTCGGTGGCGGCATCTATGGGAGCCACTGAGACCCCCCACCCACTCACTGAATTTAGAAAAATCCTGTTTCGAGGCTCGGAATCAAACCAGGGCCTTTGGCATTATAGGCGGAGACGCTAACACTTCACCACGTCGGCTCAAGTTGTATTTGACAATAAAGGCGCATCTAGTGAAAGCACTCTTCCCATGCAGAAGTCTCTGCGCTCTCGCTACGTATATATTGGCCTAACAGAGCTAGGCCATCAGCAATTTTTCTTACATGCCTTGTACCTTGTCTCCCATCCCTAATAAACGATTTCCGGTAAGTAGCTTGAAGTTGACTGGCACAGCCGGGAATGTTTCGCCGGGCGAGCGTGCGAAGACACGAGTGCTCGTTATACTGCGAACTGCCTTGTTCGATCACCGACCATCCTGCCATCATAGTTTTTCATCGACCGTGGCGATCATCTGATCAGCCTTAACGGGCTTCTTCAAAAGTTTAATTAGCCCTTGAAACGGCACTTGGAGTACCTCTGCTGTTCGGCATTTGTAAAGCGAGACGCGTCAGAAACAAAACCCCGGGGCACGCAAAGCTCATAGACGCGAAGCTCTATAACAAATCGAAAGTCTCTTCAGCAGCGAGCTTGAGGTCCAGAGGGCCTTGGTAAAGCACGCAACTGAAGCGGCACAACTCAGTGGAGCCCTGGACTGAGGGCCCACTCTTGCTTGAAGACTCAAGTCGCCAGCACCCCAGCAAGACGACCAGGAAGTCTTCATCCCCGCGAACCTCTTGGAAAGAAATAAAAGTTTTCTCTCTCTCTCTCTCTCTTCTAGCCGCCTGTGGCACCGCCAAGCATCGGTTTTCGTTGCTTCCAACATTCAGGTTGTCTTTTGTCTGTCTTCCTTGTTTCATAAAAGTGTACAATCGGTTTTAAAACAAAACTTACTTCAATACTTAACCGCGCAACCTTCCTTTGTCAGCCTCAGATATTCGCGGCACTATGTAGGAAGAAAAATTCCTCCAAGGTGGCGTCTCTTCTCCTATGACGTCACCACGCTTGTACTTGCGAGATTGGCCTTTGGCGGTGATACCTGTACTTTGGTTCTTGCTATTTTCTAACTTACAAGAGCTTTGTTTTAAGTAAGAGTGGCATTTTCGTGATCAGGAGCTTGTATTCTATCGATACAAGCCAACTTCAACTTCTCCTCAGTGTCCCTGTAATGCGTAATCGAGAGGGCGTGGTTTGTGTTGCTCCACGTCTGGGCTGGACAGCTTGTCCCCAAGGGCCCGGCTGGTGTAGCCTTGGGCCAGAGCAGGAGCGCACAACTCCATGGGGAGAGGCGTGGCCAGGGGTCCAGACGATTCGCACAAGCGCTGCTGTCGGTCTGTGCGTTTGTCAGGTTGTTCTGGGTGAGGATGTTCAGGATGTCAGGTTGTTCTGGGTAAGCATGATATGATAAAGCACACCATGTACCCGAAAGCGCGGTTAAAGGGTCCACTGACCCAGGGAGCCTGTTAGGCGCGTTACCTTTCCTCAAAATCAACGGAGTCTACCCGTGTGCTGTGCGATACACTGCACGTTAAAGATCCCCAGGTGGTCGAATTTATTCCGGAGCCCTCCTCTGCGACTCCACTTTCTTCTTTCATTCCCTCCTTTATCCCTTCCTTTACGGCGCGGTTCAGTTGTTCAACGATACATGAGGCAAATAATGCGCAATTTACTTTCCCCAAGAAACCAATTATTGTATTATTATTATTATTATTATTATTATTATTATTATTATTATTATTATTATTATTATTATTATTATTATTATTATTATTATTATTATTATTATTATTATTATTATTATTATTATTATTATTACAAACATGGCAGTCAAACAGTGCCCGACACGCGCAACAAACGGGCTGTTTCTACACCCGTAGGCAAATATCCCGCCACTTTAAAAGCATTGTAAACAAACGATACGGATTCCCCACTGCTAAAGTGTAGAACAGTACACTTTCGCAGTGGGGAATCCGTATCGTTTGTTTACAGTGCTTTTAAAGTGGCGGGAGATTTGCCTACGGCTGTAGAAACAGCCCGTTTGTTGCGCGTGTCGTGCACTGTTTGCGTGCCATGTTTGTAATTTTAATAATATTAATAATAATAATTTAATTGGTTTCTTGTAAAGAAGAAATTGCGCATTACCTGCCCATTGTAGTACACATTTCCACTGCCTTCCACTCCGAATTCCTCGACGCAGTTTTCGCGAAGCCATCATCACAAACACAATAAGGCGGGCTGGTTCGGTTGCGATTTTCTACCGAACCCTGCCCCCTCGAAAGAAGAAGCCTCAATTCAAACCATATATCTTCTTTTCTTTTGCCACGCGCAAACATCTTTTATCAGAGCCAATAAAAGCACGAAAAAGCTGAAGTGAAGGCACGGAATACACAGAGGATTTTTCTCCTAACCAGAAGCAAACAAGCGGCACCATTAGCTGCCCTACACCCTCTGGTCGTATGTGCATGAACGCGCCCACTCCTGCATTCTCTTAAGACGCCGTGTAGTATTTCGATTCAAAAGCACATATTTTTCGGCCCAAATAGCACACCAAGGCCACGCTGCGGTGACTCAGTCGTTAGAGCGCTCGGCTACTGACCCGGAGTTACCGGGTTCGCACCCGATCTCGACGGCCGCGTTTCGATGGAGGCGGAACGAAAAAGGCGCCCGTGTGCTGTGCAATCTCAGTGCACGTTCAAGATGCCCAGGTGGTCGAAATTATTCCGGACCCCTCCACTGCGGCATATCTTTCTTCCAGGCGTCCGCCGATATGTGAGACAGATACAGCGCCATTTCCTTTCCCCAAAAACCAATTTTCAGTTTTCAAGGCCTAGCGAAATCCAACGGTAGCCACCATGTTATTCTTTTATATGCACATAAACAAATTTTGTACAAACCGAGGAAAAATTTCGAACCAAAATTAAAACGCGCCACGATTCATGAAATTGCTACAGACTATGGAACCATTTTATTTTTCGAAGATGCACATCTATCACGACATCGCAATGGTGGTGGTGGTAGTGTTTTTTTTTATTAAAATAATAGTAAAAAGGAAGGAAAAGGTGTTTGCAAGCCCCGGCATCTGCCATAGATACTGAAGCACCTGAGCTGGAGCAGCGGAAATAAATGATAGCAGGCAGAATGAAGAAATGAAATGAGAAAGGTGAGGGGACAGGAAGAGAGGATAGGGGGAGAAGTAATATGTACAAACTATTTACACAATAAGAAATGTGTCCAAGTTGTGCGCGTGATTATTTCATTTTAGAATAATTAAAACACACGCGCACCGCACTGTGTTGGCTACAACTGGAGTGGGGCGTCCAGTTATTAATCGTTCAAGGTAGAACTCGCGGAGCGTTCGGTCAATGCGTGTAACTCGAGGAAACAAACACACGGGCTTGACGTCCCGTCTGTTCTCCGTCAGGTAGTTACACCCAAGTCCGCACGCATTATAGAAATTATTATAGAAAGGCGCATCTAGTGAATGCACTCTTCCGATGCAGAAGTCTCTGCGCTCTCGCTACGTATATATTGGCCTAACAGAGCTAGGCCATCAGCAATTTTTCTTAAATGCCTTGTACCTTGTCTCCCATCCCTCATAAACGATTTCCGTTAAGTAGCTTGAAGTTGACTGGCACAGCCGGGAATGTTTCGCCGGGCGAGCGTGCGAAGACACAAGTGCTCGTTATACTGCGAACTGCCGTGTTCGATCACCGACCATCCTGCCATCATAGTTTTTCATCGACCGTGGCGATCATCTGATCAGCCTTAACGGGCTTCTTCAAAAGTTTAATTAGCCCTTGAAACGGCACTTGGAGTACCTCTGCTGTTCGGCACTTGTAAAGCGAGGCGCGTCAGAAACAAAACCCCGGGGCACGCAAAGCTCATAGACGCGAAGCTCCATAACAAATCGAAACTCTTCTAGCCGCCTGTGGCACCGCCAAGCATCGGTTTTCGCTGCTTCCGACATTCAGGTTGTCTTTTGTCTGTCTTCCTTGTTTTATAAAAGTGTACAATAGGTTTTAAAACAAAACTTACTTCAATACTGAATTGCGCAACCTTCCTTTGTCAGCCTCAGATATTCGTGGCCCTAGGTAGGAAGAAAAATTCCTCCAAGGTGGCGTCTCTTCTCCTATGACGTCACCACGCTTGCACTTGCGAGATTGGCCTGTGGCGGTGATACCTGTACTTTGGTTCTTGCTATTTTCTACCTTACAAGAGCTTTGTTTTAAGTAAGAGCGTCATTTTCGTGATCAGGAGCTTGTGTTCTATCGATACAAGCCAACTTCAACTTCTCCTCAGTGTCCCTGTAATGCGTAATCGAGAGGGCGTGGTTTGTGTTGCTCCACGTCTGGGCTTGACAGCTTGTCCCCAAGGGCCCGGCTTATGTAGCCTTGGGCCAGAGCAGGAGCGCACAACTCCATGGAGAGAGGCGTGGCCAGCACTCTAAAAAAAGAGTGCGATTTTAGTCTTTTTGGGGGTAAACTACTTGTCGCTGAGCTAACACCTTTAGGAGGGTAATGTTACGCTATTTGCTCCAGACTAAAGCTTTAGTCAACGACAAACAATATAAACGTTACACTCTCTCTAGCGTAAAGTTACATTTGAAAGGCAGTGCAAGTTTACGCTGCCGAAGACTATAGTTGCACCTTTTCAGGAAGACTATGTTTTAGTCTACGACAGTGTAAACGTTACACTCTCCCGAGTGTAAAGTTACGTCTTCAAAGGCAGTGTAAGTTTATGCTGCCCAAGATTATAGTTACATCTTTTCAGGAAGACTATATTTTAGTCCAAAGCGGTTAACTCCTACTCCCACAGCAGCGTAAATTTTTGCCATCAATACCAGTGCAATGTTAGGCTGTCTAGGAGTATTGATACATTTTTGAGAACGAATATGTTTTATTCCAGACAGCATAACTTACTTCCACAGCAGCATAAAGCTTTGCTGCTATGGGTTATATTTCTCTCCAGAATGCAATGGCTGGCCTTCTAATCATGCAGAGTAGTGGTGCAATGTGTACACAAGAAGCAGGCATGTATAATGTGTAGTAGTTGCGTGTTTTGGTTCAGGCACAGTGCAATAACTGAACAAGATTTTACACAACTGAGAAGAAAACATACCACATATGGGCTTTATTTTAAATAAGGTTGCAGCCAAACAGCTCACAAGTCCACCTATTTCTTATCCTGGAGGACCAGACAGCAGGAGAGACCTGGGCAGCAGATAATACACACGCACTTAATACACTTAGACAACACATAAAGAGGCATAGAAGGACAAGAGATTTTGTAGTACAGTAACTTAAATGTGCTGAAGTTTTTCGGTTACAAAATACATGAAACAATCTGTGCTCAAGTTTTTACATGAAAACAAAAAAGAAATAAACCAGCGCAAACAAAATTTAGTTCTCACAATTCCTTGTTTCCAGAAAAAGTAAGGCAGATAGGTCCATGTGCCACAGCATTGTGCCAAATTAAGTTTCCATCACAAACTGGCATCAACCGCTACAAGTAGGTGAAAACCATTTCATGCTCTGAGGCTATTAGATGTGCGAACCAAAACCTTAACTAGGGCTATATAATGTAGCAATGGCACTGTCTCGAGAAGATCATTTTCCGATGCCTCTATGTACCATAACCTCCTTGCAATAGCTACACAAAATTTAATTTAATCATTTAAGATGACAGCTAAATGGGAGCTTCTGCATTGCAAATATAATATGGTGCATGAGCATGTGTGCCATGAAAACACAAAAGTGTTATGAGTTCCATCAGAGAATGCTACAGTCAGAAACAACTCAAGAACAAAGCAGCAGATGCCTCTCAAAAAAGGCCCTTCAACCAATGGCACTGACTGCTTCTGATGTCATGGTAAGTCTGATTTAAGCCCTGGTTTATCCCGCTTCATCTGCCACCCCATGGCGATGTCAGACTAGCAGGTCTAAGGAGATTAACCAGAACACTGTGAGAATCGATCCAAGCCATTGGTTGGAGGGCATTCTTTAACGAGCATTTGCCTCCTCGTTCTTGGGTTACATCCAACTAGAGGCTGCAAAAAAAGAGGTAGTGACGAGCCAGATCACGATAAATCAGCATCAAATGGCAATCAGCGGCCTTCTTTTGGTGTGCTTGCCACACTAAAGAACATGTGCATATGACTGGGCCGCCATCAGCAGTGAAATGACTGCACAGGAGGTTTTACCCCGTCTTAGTGCCACCACGTAGCTAGTTTACTTTGATGTTGCAGTGCTGTGTTACTCCAGTTTTGTACACCACATAATAATCAGCATTATGATGAATTTTTTGTAGTGCACTTTCTTGCTCGGTGAGCCCACACATGGAACTCCACCTCAACGAGGGTTAATGCCTTCAGTTGATAATGCCTGCACTGACCTACTGTTCAATGTTAGTACAAAGCACGTGGGCCTAAGCTATATGCAGCTGGGCGGGAGCTTTAGCAAATGTGATAGGGTGGGTGCACTCAATGAGGGCAGGCTATACAAAGCTACTGCTCTCACTTTTTATTTTTTGTAACTTTGACTGCAATATTTGTTAATCTCTGGCACTTGCAGTCAGTCGCACTTGTCACTGTCACAACCAAGGTACTATGTGTCTCCTTACAGTGATGACTTTAAAGTAACAGTGCGAAAGCTTTGGTTAACCAGAAACACAGGGCTTTTTGGGGAAAAAAATTTATGACTGGTATTATGACTGAGCAGAAAAAAAATTGAAACGCAAATAACAATGTCAAGAGATAGAAGCACTGTGGGAACATTGGTCACAATCAGGAAAGCTAAGTGTGAAAGAAGTCACAGTTCACCCAAAACATCATCCCTTGACTCTGTCAATGATGGGTCATTCCAAGCCAAACATCCCAGAGTTAATCTCAACCATATCCGATTTGTTCAAAAAAATTAATGTAAAATTTTTGCATTGTGTGAAATCTAAGCCAGATGGCAAAAAAATTTAATCATGAGGTGAGCTCTGTATGAACAATTAGAAAACGTGTGAAACCGGCATCACTCTATGATCGACCGAAAATCGAGATTTTTAGAAGATACAAGACAAATGTTTTAATGAGATTTGCAAAGATTCTGGCTTTTGATATGATTCAGATCTTGTATTTTTGAGCGGTATATTCATTTTTTAATTTAAATAAAATGTAAAAATTCCACTATGACACTTATAAAAATATCAAGTCCTTTTTGGAAATTAAGAAAAAGCCATCTTGCTTCCTTAGATGTCTATTACCCATAAGAAATGTTACAGCTCATGCAACTGAATGAGTCGAAGTGAAATAAAATGCTGAATTTGCAGAAAAGTGCATTTGGGACCATAAAAACTTGTTCATTTCACTGTGAGGTTGTCAAAATAAAAATACTACCAGCGATGGCAAGTTTAGTAGAACAATTTATTGCATTTCACTTCTGAAGTTTTAATCGAGGTGATTTTTGTTTAAAGGGAGAATAAAATTTTTGAAGTAGAGCTCGTCTGCCGTGAGCTGCGTCGTCTCTTTGCGCCTCTTCAACACAAAGCACAGCACAGCCCTCAGAACATTGTGTACACGAACTGATAATTGTGGGAAAAGATTTTCTTTGTGCTGCCGGGGTGGCACTTGCACCAGTGAGATTGTTATTCAGTTTGTTCACGCCACACTAAGTCACTGTTGTCAGAGACATGACAGACATAACAGGCAACGCTGCGGGTGTAGTGTGTTCGCAAAACCATTTTACTCCACCACATATCATCTGTTCTTCTCTAAGCCTCGCTGAGTGTTTGAATGAAAACAAAGCGGTATAAAATGAACTGGCATCACTGAAAACCGTGATAAAAGCAGTGAGGCGCTTAGTGTTCTGTACTTCTGGATATAATTTTCACTGAGTGAGGACTACTTTTTAGGCACAGATGGTGTACATGCGATTCGCCCTATGAGATGCATATCATATCAGCACATGTCATTTTTACTTCTCGAAGTCTCGAGCCGCAGGACAAAAATGTGGCAAGAGGTAAAACGAAGGGCAGGAGGCAGTAACTCACGGTAATTGAGATTTATAGCACAAAATATGCATGGTGTCACACTGTGCTTGTATGGTGAACTACATTTTGGGCACGGACTTGACATTTGCAAAAAGGCGTGCTAGCTTTGGCAGCGTTGCTTGCTATGCAAGAAAAAGAGTATACAGAATTCAAGGAGGAGGCGACTGCATGCCGATGCCACGGTTGCAGTATGTTTGACCACTCGAGAGCAAGGCAGCTCCACTCGATCGGACCGTGCCAGCGCCAGCGTGTCTCACGTTACCAGAAGCCATGGTGAGGACTTCGTACCGTCACGTGCGCTCCGGGGCACATGCTTTCCATGATCTTATTTGGACATAAAAAGGACTGGTGTTACGATAGTGCCAGGTGGTCGTTCCTTCCTTGTGGCTCAAGCGAGACAGCACACTGAAAGCCATAGTTTTGCTGCTCTTGGCAGCCTTATGCCATAGCGGGATCGTTTGAACTTCAAAAGCGAAAAAAAAATTGCATATTGTATACTACCCGCCGAATGTCATGCGATACCTGCTTTCGCTCCAGCCCTAAACATGCACTACAGTGAGTGAGGGTAAACTGAAGTGGCTAGTGGATTTAAATGTGTCATGAGAGGTGCTGTGTTACTCGATGAAGCGTTAAGAGATGACGCAACTTGCAGCACGAGAGCTCGACTTTAAAAATCTTTTTCTCGCTTTGAACAAAATCCACCTCAATTAAAACTTACGAAATGAAACCCAATAAATTGCTCTACTAAACCCGCCATCGTCTGTATTTTGATTTGGGCCACCTCAGAGTGAAATAAGAAAAGTTTTACTTATGTTGCGAAACACTTTTCTGCAACTTCAGTATTTTAATTCACTTCTACGCATTCAGTTTCATCAGCTGTAACATTTTTTATTGGTAATAGAAATCTATGTAGGCAAGCACTCCATTCTGAGAGGAAGTTGATATTTTTTTTAAATGTCGAAATAGTAAAATATTTCATTTTATTTAAACTTAAAACTACTTATACCGTAAAAAAATACACGATCTGAATGATCAAAAACCAGAATATGTGCAAATGTCATTAATACATTTGTGCAGCGTTTTCTAACAATTTAGATTTTTGATCATTATTGAGGAGTGGCTGGTTTCACGTTTCAGAAATGTTGAAAATGACCACCTCACAAATTTTTTGGGGCAAAATTATTTAGCTGAGATAATGCACGCTAGGACCCGCTTGAATGAATTTTCATCAACAAACTGGAGATGGTTGAGCGCAATATGTGGGGCATTTGGAGTGGAGTGACGAATTCATAAATCTCGCTTCTACCCAGTCATGCTATTTATAATCTAATTAGTGTTCTTGGTACACTCTCTGGCTCTTTCTTGGCACATTAATGTTTGTATGCCAGCTAGAACCAATTTAGGACTGAGGTAATTGAATTTTAATATTTTCTAATGCTTGATTCAAACTCGTGATCCAAATACTCGATTCAAACTCCTGACATACACACCCAAGGACTGGATGCCACCATTCTCAAGTGAATAACAGTGTAGCAAAGCTTCTGCTATCCCTGCCAAAAATTAACTGTAGACACGCGCAGTTGCTAACCCGGCTGGCCATGGTAACACTTGTATTTTGTTGTTTGGTCATCGCTAGTTTACAAAAGCTTCACTTTTGGTGAGAGTGGTCCCATTGTGTTTAGAATTACATAGACTTGATACCTGTAAACTTCAATCCATTGTAATTGTCCCTATAATGCTTAAGTGCACATTTTCACAATCACAAAGGCATAAAAAGCAGAAGGATCCAATATTCATAAACTGTGAATGACAGAACACAAACAGTTTTTAGTCTCTATGTGCAGAATATTAGTTCACACTGCTATGAGTTCATATCCTCCATCAGACCACGGTATTATGGGAGTACATTACAGGACCCAAAAAATTTACAGGGAATAAGTAACTGGTACTGCTACTGCAAACTTTCCATTAGCTGTTTCGAGCTGGCAATGCAAGCCTGTGCTCTAATGCATATTCTGGTGACATAGCAACAACAGTAACAATAGTTTTTCAGTCACTCTGACCAAAGGGAAGGACTGCTGGGCTGTGTCGTCCAATGAGCATTTCACAAAGGCACCTTGTACAACAAATCGGCAAGCAGAAGTCTTCACATACAAACATCCAAACATTGCTCATTTCAAAAGCAAAGTGTTGAATGTGTTAATGACATCTAATAAGTTCAGAAATCTGTAAGAAAGTTCCAAATGATGCACTCACTGAAGAAATCCCAGCTTTCCCAGCTTTTCAAAGCGCAAAAAAGGGCAGGGCCTGGACCAGTGGTGGCAGTGGCACTGCTTGTAGGGAAAGCAGCAAAACCAGCAGCTGGCAACCTGCATTAAATATGAACACGATGATGTAGGTAATCCTCTGAAAAATGCATACCATCTTTTTATCACCATAAATATGTAACAATTCAATGCAAACAGGCCTGCTCATATAAATTTACTGCACAGAAGTACTGTCTAGGAAGCCACAGCATTTTATTTCACAGGCAGCATTGTAACAGTTAGAATGATATCATTATAGTGAACTAGAATATATTACAGTGGCTCGACCGGGAGGGTGCATCTACCTTTACGGCAGCCCGTTATGCTCTGCAAAGCCACCAGAAGCGCTGCTGTTCTCTTTCATACTACAGCGCGGAAGCTGAGCCCACTAGGCATCACAGAGCACAGATAGGCAATAATCTTTAATGAATGCTTTCGCCTGTTGGGAATGCGTTCTAACAGTGTACTTCATATCCTGGGCCACATTAAAAAAGAGAAGATAGAGCCTGGATGCCAAGAACACTGCGAGCAAGTTGCAGCTGGGGTTGCAGCATTTAATGTCACAGCACGCTTGTATTTTTTACGAAAAGCATAAGCCACGCTAGCACCCAAAGTCGTGAAGATGCATAGCTTAAATTTTGCCAGTGTTAAACACTGCTTAGTGCACTTATAATAAACCAGAATTCAGCCCTTTCTTTATTCCCTGATTTCTTGGAAGTACCACGTGTAGAGCACTGCATTTAAATTGAACTGCATGTGAAAAATTATGGTACAATCAGACATCTGAATCGACAATTAAACGAAAGCAGTTGGATTTACCCTCGATGAATACTTAGAAGCTCTTACTCTAATGAATGTTTTTACTACATGCTGAGGCATCACACACAACAAATAACTGCCGCGAGGGGAGGAGTGATGCTAGCACGGCTTTAGCAGCAAAAGGTGCTAAATTTACCTAATGCCCCACATTTGGAAAGACTGACTGTGCATCATCAGGCATAAATTTAAATATGCAGAGTGTTCCGAATTTAGCTTTACAGAGTTCTAAAAATGTATATGCACTCAGTGCTGAGTGGTGTGTGCGTGTACTGTGTGATGTCCGTGCACGTTAAAGAACTTGAGGTGGCGGAAAATTTCCAGAGCCTTCCTCTACGGTGTCCCTCGTAGCCCGAGTCACTTTGGAACATCAAGCCCCATGAAGCATAAACCATAAGGTTCAAATAAAAGAAAAATGTTTCCGCTAGTATAACTAACCGTACAAAACAAAGAACAAACTTTTAACTTCACAAAAAAGATGGCTAATTGCAAGTGTACGTGATGCCCAAAAAACATGAGAGGCAGTACTCACGCTTTCTCGGTTCCAGGTTATGGCAACGAGTACGGTCGATCCTTAATCACTGCACTGTAAGGGTCATATATTTATAACTTTAGATGCACATCTTATCGCTTCTGACAGCTGGGTGATTCCATGAGATCAAACTGCCTAAATATTTCGTTTTTAATTTTCTCAATTATTTTACTTATTATGCGCACATTATTCAGTAGGCCAACTGTGAATTTTGCGTTGTGAAAATGCTAATATTTGAGAGAAAAAAGTTATAAACGATATCAAGGCAGAGGCAGCATTTTCACGGAGAGCTCAATTTCGCTAATTTGCCATGACGTAATTATCTAGATATGAAAGCATGATATGTAAAATATTTGTGCTAAATGTGCAGGTGAGAAGGAATATGTGGGCTTACTTCCGCTATTTTGAGGAAGTTGTCGCTTGCTGTAAAAAATTTCGAAAACGACACAAGTGTGAAACGACGTTATTTTCATTTTTTTCTCCACAAATATATAACGCGTATATCTCAAATTTGCACAATTAATAACCATTGAGGTGCTAAAAAGTACACCAGCTTTCATTATTACATAAAATTGGGAAGTGCAAGAAGTATTGCCGTAAATCTGGCATTTTTGAATACACTAGTGTTTTTCAAAAATCAAAGGAAAAAACACCCCATCTCTAATTTTTCTTAAAACTCATGAAACAAGCCTCTAGAAGGAAAAAAAGTGTATGAAAGAACGTGTTGCATTATTTTGTTTCCAACAATGTTATCCAAGCTCAAAATTGTAGTTTTTTTAGCATCACCCAGAGCGCCTAAATGAGGGGGACGGAAGCAGCAAACGCTCTTCGCTGCTCTAAATTTTCCCCATATCCCAAGACATACCTTTTCCATCAAGAGAGAGCGTACCTAATACTTTTTGTGGATTGACAGCGATCTGTAACATAAACATAATTCAGTAGCACTGCTATCGCTGAGTGCAGGTAAACAAAAGTTCTAAATGTAATTTTCTGACTGCACAGTGCCCCTATAAGGTTGTCTTTCATTTAAAAAAAAGCCAACTAAACAGTAGAAATGAACGCGGAAGTAAACAGCAACATTTCAAAGTCAATGTTTTTTTTTGAAAAAACATCCCAATATGTGCTTGCCAGAGGTGCTTTACAAATCCACATTCTGTACCATAGCTTTTACCATAGGCATTTTGGAGGCTCTGTGATAAGGAAAAGCTTGAAGAAAATTGTACATAAGTTGAACGAATGCCTACTGCAGCATAGCTATCACCAATCTAGGATATACCAGCATAGCCAATCCAAATAAATTACCAGCGGCTAAAAAAGAAACCAAAATGTATTTTTAAATCAAACTCGAATTAGAAAAGAAAATTAGCCTCAGTATGCCTGCAGTCAAACGACAAAGCGAGGGCCTGGGGAAACACACAGCTTCATAGGTGCACTGTGCAGCAATAGAATTACATACAAAACTTTTCTTTAGATGCATTCCTATGGGCTGCACTCCAAGTTGTTACCTGCACCCGGCCATAACGGCACTATCGAATCCTTCTTACATCACAGATCAGTGTCTGTCCTCAAAAAGTATTAGGTATGCTCTCTCTTGATGGAAAAGGTCTCAGTGTTGGGATCTGGAGAAAATTTAGAGCAGCGGAGGGCGTGTTTGCAGGTTCCGTCCCCTTATTTGGGCACTCCTGCTGACGCTAAAAAAATGACAAGTTTGAGCTAAGATAACATTGTTGGAAACAAAAAAAAATGCAACATGTTCTTTCATACATTTTTTTCACCTCCTTCTCCAGACTTGTTTTCAGAGTTTTAAGAAAAATTGGGGATGCAGTTTTTTGTTGAAAACATTTTTGAAAAAGACTGCTATGTTCAGAAATGCCAAATTTAGGGCAATATTTCTTGCACTTCCCTATATTATATAACAATGAAAGCCAGTACACCGTTTTAGCACCTCAATGTTTATCTATTGCACAAATTTGAAGGAAACGTGCCTAATATTTGTGCCGAAAATAATTCCTGAAAATAGTCTCGTTTTCGAAATATTTTCCAGCAAACAACTTCCTCAAAAATTCGGAAATAAGCCTGACATATTCCTTCTCACCTGTAAATTTAGCACGAGAAATATATCCACCATAGCTTTCACATCTAGATTCTTACGTCATAGCAATATTGCGAAAATGAGCTGTGCTTGAAAACGCTGCCTCTGCCACGGCGTCGTTTATAATTTTTTTCTTCTGAAATATTAGCACTTTCACAAAACAAAATTTACTGTTGGCCTACTGAATCAAGAAAACTTAAAATATGAAATATTTAGGCAGATTAATCTTGCGTGGAATCACCCAGCTTCATCTTGATAACTGCGGATAAGACGGGATGAGAAATATTCATCATTTTTGCTCGCAGCACAACAAGAACAGGGCACGAGACGAAAGACAAACACAAACAAGCGCTGACTATTCACTGGTTTTTTATTGAAGAACAAAAGGCGTACATATATACATTATCCGAGAGGGAATTGAGTTATCTGACCTCCCACGTGCCTTCCAGATAACTTTTGTTGTCTTGATAAGTCTTTCATTGTCTGTATATATACGCATTTCATGGTTTGGTTTACGGGGGTTTAACGTCCCAAAGCGACTCAAGCTATGAGAGACGCCGTAGTGAAGGCCTCCGAGAATTTCGACCACCTGGGGTCCTTTAACGTGCACTCACATAGCACAGTACACGGGCCTCTAGAATTTCGCCTCCACCGAAATTCGACCGCCGCGGCCGGGATCGAACCCGCGTCTTTCGGGCCAGCGGCCGAGCGCCATAACCACTCAGCCACCGCGGCGGCTTTATACGCATTTCGTTCAATAAAAAAAACAGTTGATAGTCAGCGCTTGTTTGTGTTTGTCTTTAGCCCCGTGTCCCGTTCTTGTTGCGCTGTGAGCTAAAATGATGAATACTTACCAACTCGCCCAAATTTCCGCCTTGCTGAACGGGACGAGAAAGACGGAGACGCTCGTGTTGTCCATCTTAAGCGCTGTTTTCAAGACGAACTCACGTCAACAAGCCCAACTTCCCACGCTTGTGCATGCACTGCTTGATGACTTACATGTATCGACGCAGTCAAGATGGAAGCAACTCTCCACTCTTCTCGCGTGCTCGATCCGCCCTCGCTGGTGGCCTCACGAAGTCGCACACGCCAAGTCGTTGGAACCCAAATCCGTCTTCGTAGCAAGCATCCTGAACTGAACACGTTCGCCACAGAGGGAACAGTGGAAAAAGACACGATAGGACTCGAAGCAGCTACAGGTGGCAGACAAACGTCCGTGCAAACGCCGAATTGTGCCCAACATCCTAACGCACCGTGGCTACCGCGGCCGTGCAGGCCATGCCGCCGGCAAAGATTGCCTTCGGCTTCGGCTTCCAATGTCGCCAAAATCCAGTTTCTTTGGTCACGTGACGACCAAAGAAGCTGTACCAAAGAAGCCCTCTGAAGTTACTGCGCTATGGTACCTGTGTAAAGATGAACAAACATGCCCAACCATATTCCCTCCTGGTTTTCTATGGCTGTCTGAACTAATCGATTCGAAGTCGCGACATACTTTAAAAGCAAGATTTTGCGAAGCATTCCTAGGTTACACTATTCCCATCGATATGTTCACAAAAGTATCTTACACTTTGCCTCTTACAATTTAACTATTTTACAATCTTACAATTTGCCAATTGGCAGTTCCCTTGAAATTAAAACCAACATCCAAAAAAGCTGGACTTGTATAAAAATGAAACATAGGTTTCGCCACCCCCCGGCGTTTTCGCAAGTAAAGTGTCATTTCCTTAGCGCAGCTCTCTGAAGCTAAGCAACACTGCTATTCACTCCTAAACGGTGATCACGGAGCCCTTTTCGGTCTTTGCCTCACGAGTTTCAATCGGGTGGCACGAAAAATTTTAGACGAAATTTTCTCGGCAATAAATGTTCCTTCTTTGCTGTTAGACCGATATCAACATAGCCAGGAAGAGCCACAAAATTAGCTTTGTACTAAGAACGAAAGTTGGGTGGAGTTGTCCCAGTGTCCCTTTAAGAGACACTGAGGAGAACTCTACCAAGTTTTTCTTGTTCGCAAAATCTTATAGTTCGGCATTTCATGGCTTTGTTGCCGCATGTCCGGAGCGAACGATGCATTTATTTGAAAGAAATTTGGATTCGAAGTTGAAAAATTTTTTCCCGCCGCTCCTATTCAAACTCGAGAACTCTTCTGACGGCACGGAAATTTCTTATGACGTCATAGGACCGAATGACGGGAAACGTGACGTAAACGCAGAACGCGTGATTTCCGGCGGCTAGCGATGTGGTCTAGCAGCTGCCGGGATGAAAGCTACTGCAGCTGCACGTTGAAGGCATCTATCGGTGGTCGCTACCGTCGCTTCGTTTACGTTTGCACCGGCGTCTTGCCAGCGTTACGATGGCTCCCGTTCCCGAACCCGACGACGAAGTTCTCGCAAAAACGCCGGCCTGCATTTCGCGACCTCAGCCCCACAGAGCATGCGATGCTTTTCAGCAACCATAGTTAGGTTAGGCGCCGGCAGGACGTTTCCCAATTCCGCCGTGAGCAGCCGTAGCAAACTAAATATCATAACCCCAGTGCGGGGAGTCGCGAGGGGCCAAGACAAGGTCGGCGCGTTGCGCGCATCGGAAGCTGGCCGGGGCTTTGGGGCCAACGGATTGTGACTCCTTGAACGGCACAGTTGCACGGTGCAGCAGGCGGCGTCGAGGTCTCCCACGTACGGTTGCAAGGGCCAAGTTATTTATTTTTTGCCACAAAAAACGAATGGGTGCTCAAGTGTGGTCGCGTTTAAAGTTGGCGACTTGAAAATAAAGCCGACGCACGACGCTGTAACGGATTCCGCTGGACCCAACGGGTCCTCTGGATCGGGCTCCTCGCCCACTTGCCTGTACCTTCAGATGTGTACTGTGAATGGATTAAATTAGCCGAGAGCTCGAAAAGAGCAGCTCCGCCCAACTGCCGAAGCTATTGAATTACGTCACAACGCGCACCTCGCCGCGGAGCCGAATCAGTCTGGCCGGGCCGGCGGCGGCTGGCGCACTCGGCGCGAAATAGAGACATTCTCCAAGTCTCAGCCAGTGCGGTCAGAGTGCGCCGAAGCCGCCGAACGCGTCGTTGGTCAAGCAAAGTTGGGGTATAGAGGGTCTCGCTTTGGCCGACGTGACGTCGCCGTGCAGCGCGCACGCGCGCGTACGCCGGAGCATAAACGCGCCTTAACAGAGCCTGCGCTTAACCGCTAACCAACGTATTCGGTGGCGGCATCTGTGGGAGCCACTGAAACCCCCCGCCCACTCACTGAATAAAAAAAAACTCTGCCGAAGCTCGTAATCCAACCAGGGTCGTTGGCGTTTGAGGCGAAGACGCTACCACTTCGCTACGAACGACGGCTCACGGTATAACTATCAACAAAGGCGCATGCAGTTAATGCACTCTTCCGATGCAGAAGTCTCCGCGCATTCGCTACGTATATCCTGGCCTAACAGAGCTAGGCCATCAGCAATTTTTCTTAACTGCCTTGTACCTTGTCCCCCGTCCCTAATAAACGATTTCCTTTAAGTAGTTTGAAGTTCACTGGCACAGCCGGGAATGTTTCGCCGGGCGAGCGTGCGAAGACACAAGTGCTCGTTATACTTCGAACTGCCTTGTACGATCACCGACCATCGTGCCATCATAGTTTTTCATCGACCGTGGTGACCATCTGACCAGCCTTAACTGGCTCCTTCAAAGTTTAACTAGACCTTGAAACGGCACTTGGAGTACCTCTGCTGTTCGGCGCTTGTAAAGGAAGGCGCGTCAGAAACAAAACTCCGGGGCACGCAAAGCTCATAGACGCGAAGCTCCATAACAAATCTAAGCTCTTCTAGCCGCCTGTGGCACCGCCAAGCATCGGTTTTCTTTGCTTCCAACATTCAGGTTGTCTTTTGTCTGTCTTCCTTGTGTGATAAAAGTGTACTATCGGTTTTAAAACAAAACTTACTTCAATACTGAACCGCCCAACCGTCCTTTGTCAGCCTCAGATATTCGCAGCCCTATGCAGGAAGGAAAATTCCTCCAAGGTGGCGTCTCTTGTCCTATGACGTCACCACGCTTGTACTTGCGAGATGGGCATGTGGCGGTGCTACCTGTAGTTTGGTTCTTGCTATTTTCTACCTTAGAAGAGCTTTGTTTTAAGTAAAAGCGGCATTTTCGTGATCAGGAGCTTGTATTCTATTGATAGAAGCCAACTTCAATTTCTCCTCAGTGTCTCTTTAATGCGTAATCGATAGGGTGAGGTTTGTGGTGCTCCACGTCTGGGCTGGACAGCTTGTTCTTAAGGGCCCGGCTGGTGTAGCCTTGAGATATAAGCAGAAGCGCACAATTCCATGGAGAGAGGCGTGCCCAGGGGTCCAGACCATTCGCACAAGCGCTGCTGTCGGTCTGTGTGTTTGTCAGGTTGTTCTGTGTGAGAATTATTTCCGTAGTGTGAGTTATCACTGCCTGTAGGGTACGAGAGGATGCCTTGTACTTACGAGATTGGCCTGCGGCGGCGATACTTGTATTTTGGTTCTTGCTATTTTCTACCTTACAAGAGCTTTTTTTTCAGTAAGAGCGGCGTTTTTGTGATCAGGATCGAGCTGGTATTCTATCGATACAAGCCAACTTCAATTTCTCCTCAGTGTCCCTTTAACACCTCTCCCCTTCACCCAACCTCATCTTACCCACTGAAATGGGTCTCAGCAAAGTTATTACCAACCAACCACATGACGCATGAAATCCAGAAAAAAAGGCTGGCGTGTCAGCATTGGTAAGCATGATATGATAAAGCGCACCATGTACCTGAAAGCGCGGTTAAAGGGTCCACTGACCCAGGGAGCCTGTTAGGCGCGTTCCTTTTCCTCAAAATCAACGGAGTCTACCCGTGTGCTGTGCGATACACTGCACGTTAAAGATCCCCAGGTGGTCGAATTTATTCCGGAGCCCTCCACTGCGACTCCTCTTTCTTCCTTTCTTCTTTCATTCCCTCCTTTATCCCTTCCCTTACGGCGCGGTTCAGGTGTCCAACTTACCTTGTCCCTGCTTTCGTACACGACTGCCCCCTTAAGCCTCTCTACAGGGTTGCTTTTCAATGTGTACGCGAACTGCGCATAATCCTTATTTCTTTTTTTGTCGCCTCCCTAAACCGCTACCGAAATGTCTCATCGGAAGGGCAGTATTTTTTTAGTAGAGCCGATTTCACCTTTTTCATAATTTTCCGCATCCTGTTCGCTGAGCCTGGCGATCACATTAGACGCCTCGCATGGTAAAAAACCTAGCAGGCGTTGTGACCACAAGTTTCCTGCGCTTTTGCTCTTTTGGCACTCCCTTTCATAGTTAATTAGGTACAGACCAATGTCTTCGTCCATCTTGTAGGGATACATCCAAATGTCTGTACGGTGAGACTCTACCCTGTTTAATCTGTCACTAATGCTTGCTCCCCCGTTTTGGGCTGCCAGACGTTGGCTTTCAAGTTGGAGCGCCAAAAAATTCAGTTGTCTCTGGTTTTCTTCTTCTTCATCCTCTGCTTTCTTTTTCCATTCTCTGCTTTCTTTTTTGCCTTTCTATCTCTGTTTTTGCCATTTGCCACGCAATTTGCATTCATTCTTCGTCACATCGCTATTATCGATAGCTTTTATGATTGCAACTTTCCTCATTCCTTCCTCCAATTCTACACCCAACTTTTCACATATCATCAAAAGCTCTTCCTTATCAACCTTCCTGCAGTCCATGATGGCTGCCTTAAATGGTGGCTTTGCCCACTCACTAATGTTCTAGGGTTCTGTGCAAACTACACTGTGCTACAGGCACCCGATTACCAGCAGTTCAACCTTTTTACCCAGAGTTTAAAGCCTGGTGAATCATAGAACAAAGCCAAAGCGCTCACCCGTACATGCCGAACGGTGTCACCTGGTCCCTTCCACCGCTGCCAACCAGTTGGTAAAGGTGGGGATCGGGGCCGCTTCTCGACACAACCTCGGTAAATATGACACCCGCTCCGACCCGGACGGGAGTGCCACTGAGTGAAGGGTTCGTTAGTGGAGAAAGAAGGCTTGGTTTATTTTACATATTTACAAGCTTTTGAGTTCAGATGTGAGCTGTTTTGACGGCATCTGCCGTAGAGTTTTATGCACTACGTGTTCCCTAAATTTCCCAGGCAGGGGACGCCCTCGCCGTGGTAGGTGTGGCCAAGATTTTCACTCTCACGCACAAACGGACACCTCCGCACACATGGACATGCCCCTGATATAACTTGAGCCCGAGGGAGAGGGGTATGAGGTCAGGACCCGGCCGGACTGGTAGGGGACGTCAGCTGGTCGGCCCGCTATTCCCCGCTTGGCGAACTTCAAGGAAGCCGAGGCGCAAACCCGCGGCTCCTCGTCGGGAAATAATCCAAGTTGTTCTGCCGTTAGCGATAGCCGGCGAAGCTTGTGGACGAGCCGCTGTGGCGATCCGTTCCCACGCCGGAAGCTCTGCACCCTTTCAGATCCCGGGAAGCCAGGAGTAGCCGGGTCGGTAGAGATTCAGGGATCTGGAGACAGCCGGCACCACCTGGCAGGCTGCGGCGGCGACTCCTTAAAGGGATTAACACAGAACCCTGCTGCCCGCTTATCCCACGCCACGACCGGGCGAGCGCGGTAAATGCACCCCGCAGACACCTGGCGAGTGATGCTGTCTAGGTAGCAATCCTCGAGACCTGGTGCCGCCAATCCTAATACCAGCTGGCGACAATTCCTAATAGTGGATACCGTGGACGATGGAGGTTCTGACGCGGTCGGTGGAATGCGCAACCTGAGGGTGGTTGCCAAAGGAATAACCCGGCGGGTGGCTACCCTGGAAGGTGGAGGGGGAGGACGAAAGTGAGCTGAGAAGAGGAGAGGAGACATCAGAGAAGCGCTCGCTCACCGAATGCCACTCTTTCGTTGTAGTGGCAGTGTACGAGCTTGGTGGTTTAACTGCCCTGTGCGGTGTTTGTGAGTGGGTCTCATGGAAGCGGGACCTTAAGCAAGCGTCGTACAGGGCGTCAAAGACGTGCGGTGAGCCCAGCGAGGCGAACAGCAACGCCTTCGAAGAGCGCATCAGCGACAGACGGGAGAGCTTGCTCTCGAGGGAACACAACTAGCAGCATGTGTACGTGAAGCGAGAGGATGATTTCCCTTCGGATACTCTTTATGCATATATGACGCCTGATGTACGCACAACCAGAGTCAGCATGGCATCAAAGGGTCGGGGGTTAAAGTTGCAGTAGTCAGATAAAATGCCGAATGATTTCCCTAGGATTGTTGAGCAAGACCGAATATACGCACGCGCACATCAAGTACCGAATGGTGGCCAGGCGCGTCCATCTGTCCGGGATGGTGAATAAGGAAGGTAAATCGAGTGTAAACACATGTGTGTGCTGTGTCGTGCCATGCAAACGAAAATGAAAGTATAATGCTGCGTATTTACGTCGAACCGGCGCATTGATCCTCTATCAGATTCTTTTAGTCCCTTTTGTAGCTGTATGCGAGTAAAGAGTGTGTGTGTGTGCGTGGGGGCGGGGGGGGGAGACACAGATAAGAACGGTATGCGTATATTTATATGCCAGGAGGTGTTTCAGGAAAACCAGTCATTAATTTTTAAAAAGAGTTTTTGAGGTAAAGAGAAGCTGTATGTGGCATAGCAATACCAGCGTTGGCGGTCGTCCAAAAACAGAGGAATCATGTTAATTAGTAAAGCAAATAACTAAGTTTCAATACATAACTTTTAACTATTACTGGTAGGCACGTGATTGTAATTAGTGATTTGTAGCCGGCCGTTAGTAATAGCGATATCAGTTTTTTTTTAATTTCGAAAACGCGATTACCTCGCCGCTGTGGCTCAACTAATTTTGGCTACTCTGTGCCAAAATACATGCGCTTTGGACAATCACGCAGGCAAAATAACCCCTCCAGAGCACATAAGTAGCGAAATAGGCAAATATTGTCGAGCCACAGGGGCGAGAGTAATCGGATTTTTGGAATTAAAAAAAACATATATGGCTATTACTAACAGTCGGCTACGAATATATAACTGCAACCAGGTGCCCATGATAATAGTAAATGTTATCGATTAGAATTAAATTACTCACTTTACTAGTCAACATGATTCGCCTGTTTCTGACGTCCGGCTACACTGGCTACTATGCCACAAAAAGGCCCACTGTACGCCAAAACCCGACTTTTAAAAATTAGTGGCAGGCTTCCCTGAAACACCTGCAATATAAACACCGATGTGCTGGTAACGTGCTGGTTATGATGTGCTGCATATTGTTCCTCCACCAATTTTACTGAATATTTCGGGCCAAATAACCATTCTAATTATTTATTTAATCAGTGATATCACAACATAGAGTATAAATATAAGACAAGGTCTTTGCATCTGCACCATGGCCTTGTACAAGTTTCGGCCACTTATTGATATATTTAAATGAGGATAACATGAACAACTGGAGACAAACAGAAAGTCAAACATCACAAGTGTTGGCTTACAACTCGATAATATTCTGTTAAAATTTTAAATGCATGCACACGGAAATGTGACCTGAAGGGGAAGAGACAACAAAGCATGAGCAACTTTGGCCAAGGAAAAAAACAGGCACAGGCATGATAGAAATAACTTGACGTTCAGCTTCCGTTCCGGAGACAAAGGCTAATGGCCGAAGACGACGACGACCGTCGGAGGCCGGAACCGAAGACAGAAGACGACGAAGGCCGTGCTCCTGGACGCGTTCGATTCGGACCTGGATGACACTAACCACCAGGGCCAGTAGTGTGCGGCGAGAATTGCGTGCCGCGCCGTTTTCCGTCATCATCAACCTCCATCAAGGCGTCAGAGCAAGACACGGAGCCGACCACGACGTCCCTTCACGAAGAGGAGTGCCCAGTCTCCAAGGTCATGCGAGGCATCCAGAACACGGACCCGATGTGGCTCGGTGCGCTGACTTGGGGCCCGCAGTCCGTCGAGCAGAAGAGGTCCCCACAGGAGGTCAACGTGCTGACCGACCGGAGGAAGGCCGCAGCAGAGACGAGGCGGATCGAGGAGAGTGGCGGATACGTGTTCCAGAACCAGACGGTGGCTCCACCGTTTAGCTCTGGTGGCACACCCTTCTGTGAGCCACATATCTACCAGCGTGCGTATGCTTTTTATGTCGCTTTTTCTCGTCTTCATTTTTCTTATGTTCACGGTGCATTTTTTAGCATCCCCCCGTTTCTTGCGTGCGCTCATGTTCCGGTGACATTTTTTCCATGCAGAGAAGGCCTCCACTTCTTGCTTGACCTTGGAGTCGCGGTTCGACAAGCGCCTAACGGCTAGCGGGCCCGACTGAGTGGAACTTCCGCGTTCACGGACTCTGGCCCTTGCGGCGGCGTGCACGGCGCCACTGCGCATGCTAAATCATTTGTAATAGCGTTTTTTCATCAGTAACTAAATAACGGATAAGGTGGAGAGAGAACGTCTTATCTTCCACATGACTACTGTACTTTCGCTTATTGACGCTAGCTGCGGTTGATTCCGCAGTGCTCTCTAGTACGACATTCTCAATTTCGCTGTCGGATATCACAATGCCCCCATAGATTTCATAAAGTTATATTGCAAATGTTTTGCGTTCAGAGTCGTTAACTGTGATACACTTTATGCGGTTTTGATCTCGATCACTGTGCTTGTTTACGGAACTTTTCTGTTCATGCTGGGGCAAACAAAGCTGGTTTTATAACAAAAGGCGCTGTTCTTGAAATCGGAAGCTGGAGGCACTCCCCATTTGCGACGGGGCATGTATTCGATTTTATAATACCAAAAGTTGATTTTAAAAGACCTAATTTTTTGTTCACAACGAAATCTTGTTGTCCAAATACAGCGCGGTTGCGTTAGAAAGACTGCAGAAGAAAAAGGAAGAAAAACTTCATCAATGGAGACACTTGTAATTATGTAGAGAAAGTGATAGCAAAGCAGGAGCGAAATTGGCGAATGAAAACAAGGTGTTTGAGCAAGACTTTCACCCCTTTTCTGTTCATGAGGAAGAATCCGGTGTTGCTTACCAGCATCTTTTTCATTTTAATTACCTGGACACAGGTGAATAGTCACCCGATTCTTGGTCGATCCTTCAGTGCCATCTCGTGATAGGCTAATAACAACACTTGTAATCTTGCAGTGTGGCCATATGCCTCCAGGACTGCTATATTACTTGTGCGCTAATCCTTGCGTGCTTCTGCAGTCTTCTATGCACGTATGCGTAACGCGCTGGCATGCTGAGTGCTTTCTCTCTTTCGCTGACGTGAAGGCAAACACGCTTTCCAGCTCAATATTTCACACTAGGAACCTTCATGTAATCAAGGGTGACCCTGTATTTTTCATTAGGAACCTTGATGCATTTAACAATAGCAAGACTATGATACCTCTATGTTGTGATGGTGGGTACGAGGGTACCAATCAAGTTCCACCGCATGCCATCGTTTTATCCCGTGTTACGCGAGTTTCAGTACCAAGTTAAAATCAGTTTTTACCGATCATACCATGCTTTTTATCCTATCAGTATAAGGCAAGATATATTTTGATTTCCACCATGATCTCGCAACGAACTCCGCGAACAACATGACAGGAGTGAAAAGAAAGGGTGCTCAGGGCCCGCGCTGAATGTAACCAGACGAAATGGTGACATGTAGAGAAAGAGAAAGCAAAGCCGGAGCGACAATGGCGAAGGAAAACAAGGTATTTGAGCAAGATAGAAAAAGAGAGAGAGAGAGATCGAAACAATTTTTCTTCATGAATTTTTGATGGAATGTGTGGGGGGGAGGGGTTAGGCCCGCCAGCTGGCCACGAGCCTTTGGAGCACAGCGATTCCTTGGGGTCGGGGTACCGCTCACAGAGCTGCAGATCTATCGGGGGAATGTCCGAGGGACATGCGTGGAGAATTGTGACATAGGGTGACCTGGGAAGATAGAAAACATAATGCGCGTATCTATCGTTCTCAGAGGTCGAGCTCATATCTAAAAAGAGTGATAAAAAAACACTCACGTCGCACCATCGAGAGTAAAAGTGCGATCCCTGAGGAAATTTGGTAATCGAGGCCGAGGAACGTAGGTGTGCGCTCAGGCTGAGAGCAGGAACCTAGCTTTGTTCCTCGCCGCGCCTTTCTTATTCCACGCCTGGGGGTCCGGAGACAGAGGCTGATAGAAGAAAACGTTGACGACCGTCGGAAGCCGGAGCCGAAGGCGCGCGACAGAAGACGACGAAGGCCGTGCTCCTGCACGTGTTCGATTCTAAGCTGGATGACACTGACCACCAGGGCCAGCAGTGTCCGGCGAGAATTGCGTGGCGCGCCGTTTCCGTCATCCTAAACCTCCATCAAGGCGTCAGAGCAAGGCATGGAGTCGACCACGACGTCCCTCCACGAAGAACAGTGCCCTGTCGACGAGTACCCGGTCGCCAAGGAGGTCATGCGAGCCATCCAGAACACCGACCCGATGTGCTTCGGTGCGCTCACGTCGGGCCCGCAGTTCGTCGAGCAGAAGAGGTCCCCACAGAAGATCTGCGTGCTGACCGACCAGACGAAGGCCGCCGCAGAGTCGAACCGGATAGAGAAAAGCGGCGGATACGTGTTCCAGAACCAGACGCTGCCCCCACCGTTCAGCTCTGGTGGCACACCCTTCCGCTAGCCGCTCAATTTCTACCGGTGAGCTTCCATTTTCTAATAGCCTTACTTTTGCTTTTCCTCTCTTTTCTTCTGTGTTTTTTTCTTTCGCCTTTCCTACCTGCTTCCGCGCACTCATGTTCCGCTGCTTTTCGTCCATGCAGACCGGGCCTCTGCTATCATCTGTTTGATCGTGGGGACACTGGACTGCCAAGAGCACTTAGCCAGCTTGACCGGCTGTCCGTAACCTGCGCGCTTATGGACTACGGCCCTTGTGGCGGCGCTCACGGCGCCACTGCGCATGCTCAATAATAGCATGCTATCGATTTCTCACCGATAACTAAATGACTGAAGATGAGCCAGGGATACGCTCGTAATTTATATGCCGACTGTAACTGCGTTTATTTTGCAGCTCACTACCATTGTCATTGTCAGTGTCGCTGTGTAAAATAAAAATGCGTTCTTTTTTTATAAAGTTCTCTTCCAAATGTTTCGCGTCCAGATTCATCACGTGCACATTCCTCTGCGGCTTCCTGTTCTGACCACCCACGTTTCTCAGGCACGCTTGCGTGTTTGCGCAAGTCGTCCGGCTTTATGCACGTCCTCCTACATCATGCTGCGCGGCCGTACAAGCGAGCAGCCGAGGTCTGCACACCAATCTTTCGTGCGTTGCTTTTACTCAGTAGTCGACATAAATGGCTGCGCTCAACGATTTTTCAGTATTCTATTATTTTAGGGTCAACTTTCAATGTGTCACAACACGCATCTGCACTGCACCACAATGGTTGCGCTAGAATCGCTATAATACCGGGTGTTTCAGAGAACACATTCAAGTTTTTTTCAAAAATAGGCTTTTCAGGGTAAAAATATGGCTTTTGAGGCATAGTATTACCACAGTTCCTCAATTCTTTTGGGACTCTTGTATTACCAGGGTTGACGAACAATAGAAAACCGGTGAATCATCTTGAGTTGTAAGCTAGTTATTAATTGTAAAAAAAATGACTTTTTAACTAGTAGAGTTAGGCGCCTAGTTGCAATTAGTTATTTGTAGCCGGTCGTAAGTAATAGCCATATAAGTTTTCAGAATTTCGAAAACGCGATTACCCTTGGCGGTGCAGCTCGACAAAATTTGGCTTTTTGACTAGTTACGTGCTATTAGGAATGGCCGCACAGCTGGTATTAGGATTGGCGCCAGCATGTCTCGAGGATTGCCACCAAGACAGAATCTCTCGCCATGTGTCTGCGGTATGCATTTATTGCGCTCGCCCGGTCGTTTCTCCGTGGGACAAGCGGGGAGCAGGGTTCTTCGAAAATCCATTTAAGGAGTCGCTGCCACCGGCCGCGAAGTGGTTCCGGATGTCTTCCGATTTTTCCCGACGTCTCCACCGATCCGACTACCCCTGGCCTCACGGGCACAGCACCAGCGTGGGAACGGATCACCACAGTGGCGTGTCTCCAGGCTTTGCCGGCCATGCCTAATGGCAGAACCACTGGGGATTATCTCCCGACGGGGCTGCGCCTCGGTTTCTTCGAAGTTCGACGTCGCCTGCCAGCCTGACGGGGTCCTGGCCGCACACCCATCTCCCTCGGGCTCAACTTATGCCAGGGGCGTGTCCATGTGTGCGGAGGTGTCTGTTTCTGTGTGATAGCGCAAGTTTTGTCCACACCCACCAAGGTGAGGGCGTTCCCTACCTGGGGAATCTAGGGAAGACGCAGTGTATAAAGCTGGACTGCAGATGCAGTTGAAGTAGCTCACTTCAGAACTCAAAAGCTTGTAAATATGTAAAATAAACCAAGTCTTCTTCCTCCACTAACAAATTCTTCACTCAGTGGCGCTCCTGTCCTGGACGGAGCGGGCGTCATCTAGACCGAGGTTGTGTCGAGTAGCGACCCCGATCCCCACCTTCAACAACTGGTTGGCAGCGCTTGGGATGGACCAGGTGACATCGTTCTGCATATACGGATGAGCGCTTTGTCTTTGTTCTATGATTCACCAGGCTTTAAACTCTGGGTAAAAAGTTTGAACTGCTGGTAATCGGCTGTCTGTAGCACAGTGTAGTTTGCACAGAACCATAGAACATTAGCGAGTGGACAAAGCCACCATTTGGGGCAACGATCATGGACTTCAAGAAGGTTGATAGGGAAGAGCTGTTGCTGATGTGTGATGAGTTGGATGTGGAAGTGGAGGAAGGAATGAGGAAAGGGGCAATCATAAAAGCAATCAATAATAGCGATGCGGATGAAGAAGCGATGCAAATTGCGTGGGAAATGGCAAAGAAAGAGCTATAACGGCGAAGAAAGCAGAGGATGAAAAAAAGAAAGCAGAGGATGAAAGAAATGAAAAGCAAGGGATGAAAAAAAGAAAGCAGAGGATGAAAGAAATGAAAAGCAAGGCGCAGATCAGATACAACTGAAAATGATGGAGCTCAAACTCGAAAGCCAGCGTCTGGCAGCCCAAAACGGGGGAGCCCGCATTAGTGACAGATTTAACAGGGTAGAGTCTCACCGTACAGACATTTGGATGTATCCCTACAAGATGGGCGAAGACATCGGTCTGTATCTAATCAACTATGAAAGGGCGTGTCAAAAGAGCAAAATCGCAGAAAATTTGTGGTCACGACGCCTGCTAGGTTTTTTACCATGCGAGGCGTCTAATGTGATCGCCAGGCTCAGCGAACAGGATGCGGAAAATTATGAAAAGGTGAAATCTGCTCTACTGAAGAAATACCGCCTTTCAGATGAGACATTTCGGCAGCGTTTTAGGGAGGCAACAAAAAAAAGCAATGAGGATTATGCGGAGTTTGCGTACACAAGGAAAAGCAACCTTGTAGAGTGGCTTAAGGGGGCAGGCGTGTACGAAAGCAGGGACAAGGTAGTTGAGTGCGTCTGTCTGGAGCAGTTTTTCCGCAGCATTCCACCATCCGTAAAACTATGGGTGCAGGACAAAGAAAAGGAAGAGACAGCAGAGCGAGCAGCTCAACTAGCAGACGAATTCTCGACGCGGAGAAAGGCGACTGCGGAGGAAGGCCAGTCAGAAAGAGGATCTACCTCAAGAAAGTATTTTTCTTCTAGACGGGCGGCTCTAAATGGAAACGTGTGGCAGGGTGTAACACAAAAAAAGTCACCGAAAAGGCTCCAGAGAAGAGCGGCAGTCAAACGAAGGACGAAGGGGTAGAAAAGGCGGGTAAAAAGGAGTTCGAGGCCAGGCAACCGTTGCGGTGTTATAACTGCCAAGAAACAGGGCCCATCGCTGCAAGATGTAGAAACCAGCGATTGGTGTTCTCGTACGTAAACGGTAGTGATGGAAACCTAGAACTGCTTTGCCCCTACCTTCATGAGTTAGATGTAAATGGCAAGCCTTGTAAGGTGCTCAGGGACAGTGCGGCTACGCTGGATGTAGTGCGCCCATCCTATGTTACGTCTGAGGATTTCACGGGAGCAGTAACGTGGATTAAACAGGTGTTGGAGGAGCACAGTGTTTGCTTACCTATGGCAAGGGTTGAAATTTCAGGTCCGTTTGGAAAACTGGTGACGGAGGCAGCCGTCTCGAAAACAGTTCCGCTGGAATATCCTTATCTGTTCTCAAACCGGTCTGACCGGCTGTTGCGTGAGCGAGGGCAGTTCTTTGGAGAAGGAAAAGTGCAGGCACTAACGCGCTCTAAAACCCGCCAGCTTGCCGCTCAGTTAACACAGGACATGGGACAGGGAGAAGCAGAAATCGGAGCAGAACCTGAAATTAAGAAGCCAAACCTAGTGGCTGAACAAGGGGTCGAGGTTGTCGCTAGATCAGGCGACATCGATGCAGCTGCGGCGCCAAGCGAACCGCAGGAAATAGAGCCCGTCGGAGCGTCAATATTGGCCCCGTCTTCGCGCAGTATTGAGCGGCTATTGGAAATAGACAGGGATATGCTGAAAGCAGAGCAAAAGAATGACCCTAGTTTGAGGCGCCTGCATGCTACCGCGGAAAAGGGCATAGCGAGGCGTAACATCACGATACTCGAAAAAGGCGGACTGCTGTACAGGCACTACAGAGATCGCAAAGGCAAGCCGTGTGATCAGCTGGTGATTCCGGAAAAATATCGGGCGGACCTTCTGAGATTGTGTCATGGGAACAGCTGGTCGGGACACTTGGGGATGAAGAAAACGAAAGAGCGACTTTTAATGGAGTACTACTGGCCAGGGTGCTTCAAAGACGTGGAGCGGTACGTGAAGTCGTGTGACGCATGTCAACGAGTCGGGAAACCAGAAAACAAAATGGAAGTGCAGTGGGAGGGTCCGGTGGAAATTCAGCACAGGCTGTCAGCAATAAACTACGTCCTGAAAAAAATCGGCAAGAGAAATGAGGTTACCATCTACCACTGTAATTTGATGAAACCCTATGTAGGCAGGGAGGAGGTGGTAAATATGATGTTAAACGCACCCGAGGAAGTACAGGCTGATCTACCTGAGTTAGCGACAGACCGCGATGCGGATTGCGGCGTCCAGGACATTCTTGCGCGCTCTGCGAGGGCTGATGTTCTGAAAGAGGAACAGGTAGATGAACTTAAGGGTCTTTTGGGGGAATTCAAAGCGATGTTTAGCAGTCGGCCAGGAAAAACTGACCTGATCACTCACGAGATCGAGCTGACCTCCTCCGAACCAATCAGGTCAAAAGCTTATCGAGTGTCACCACGTCAACGGCAGATCTTGGAGACGGAGATTAAGCGAATGCTCGAAATCGGGGTAATCGAACCAACCGAAAGTGATTACACTTCCACTATGATTCTCGTCGAAGTGCCAGGTAAAGACCCTCGTCCATGCGTGGACTATCGAAAACTCAATGCAATCACCAGATACCAGCTATATCCGATTCCCAATATTGAAGAGAGAGTGGAGTGGGTAAGTGGGGCACAGTTCATCTCTACGTTAGATCTAGTGAGGGGATATTGGCAGGTTCCTCTCTCAGACACCTCGAGCCGCTATGCCGCCTTCATTTCACCCATTGGGACATTCAGACATCTAGTTTTAAGCTTCGGCCTCAAGAACGCACCGTATAGTTTCTCCAAATTAATGAATATTGTACTTAAAGACATGCAGAGCTATGCAGTCCCCTAATTGGACGACATAGCCATTTTCTCGAACAGCTGGGAGGAGCATATCGCGCATCTGAGAAGCGTGTTAGCAAGGTTGCGGGACGCTGGGCTCACACTAAAGTCTGAAAAGCGTAACTTTTGTTGTTCACAAGTGACCTACCTGGAACACATTGTAGGTCGTGGAACTAGGCAGCCTTCGGAACTTAAAATTAAGCCCATAGCGGACTTTCCAACGCCTCGAACAAAGAAAGACATCCGCTCTTTTCTGGGGCTTGTTGGGTACTATCAGAGGTACATTCCTCTCTATTCTCAACGAGCGAGTCCATTGACAGATGCGCTACAAAAGGGAGAGCCCGAAAGGGTTCTTTGGGGTGAAGCAAACGAGAGCGCCTTTCAAGAGCTCAAGAAAGTACTCATTTCACGGCCCGTATTGAGGACTCCTGACTACACAAAAGAGTCTGTAGTTCAGTGCGATGCGAGTGATAGGGGGATGGGCGTTGTATTGAGTCAGGTCGGAAAAGACAACGAAGAGCATCCCATCCTGTACGCAAGCCGAAAACTGACGCTAAGGGAGGAAGCTTACAGCGCCTCAAAAAAAGAATGCTCATGCTTAGTCTGGGCACCACAAAAACTGTCATGCTACCTATACGGATCAAAATTCGTTTTTGAGACGGATCACTGCCCACTCACGTGGCTGAGGCAGATGTCGGAAAAGAACGAACGCTTGCTGCGGTGGAGCCTCATCCTTCAGGAGTACAACTTCTCTGTGAGGTATAAGAAAGGAAAAATGAATGGCAATGCCGATGGTTTAAGCAGACTATTCTGAAGCGCTTAAGGTGAAAAGGGTCCTCCAGGTTTTTTTTGTGTGTGTGTGTGTGTGTGTGTGTGTGTGTGTGTGTGTGTGTGTGTGTGTGTGTGTGTGTGTGTGTGTGTGTGTGTGTGTGTGTGTGTGTGTGTGTGTGTGTGTGTGTGTGTGTGTGTGTGTGTGTGTGTGTGTGTGTGTGTGTGTGTGTGTGTGTGTGTGTGTGTGTGTGTGTGTGTGTGTGTGTGTGTGTGTGTGTGTGTGTGTGTGTGTGTGTGTGTGTGTGTGTGTGTGTGTGTGTGTGTGTGTGTGTGTGTGTGTGTGTGTGTGTGTGTGTGTGTGTGTGTGTGTGTGTGTGTGTGTGTGTGTGTGTGTGTGTGTGTGTGTGTGTGTGTGTGTGTGTGTGTGTGTGTGTGTGTGTGTGTGTGTGTGTGTGTGTGTGTGTGTGTGTGTGTGTGTGTGTGTGTGTGTGTGTGTGTGTGTGTGTGTGTGTGTGTGTGTGTGTGTGTGTGTGTGTGTGTGTGTGTGTGTGTGTGTGTGTGTGTGTGTGTGTGTGTGTGTGTGTGTGTGTGTGTGTGTGTGTGTGTGTGTGTGTGTGTGTGTGTGTGTGTGTGTGTGTGTGTGTGTGTGTGTGTGTGTGTGTGTGTGTGTGTGTGTGTGTGTGTGTGTGTGTGTGTGTGTGTGTGTGTGTGTGTGTGTGTGTGTGTGTGTGTGTGTGTGTGTGTGTGTGTGTGTGTGTGTGTGTGTGTGTGTGTGTGTGTGTGTGTGTGTGTGTGTGTGTGTGTGTGTGTGTGTGTGTGTGTGTGTGTGTGTGTGTGTGTGTGTGTGTGTGTGTGTGTGTGTGTGTGTGTGTGTGTGTGTGTGTGTGTGTGTGTGTGTGTGTGTGTGTTACTAGCAGACCTATGTATGTTTTTTTTCAAGTTTAGTTATCTACTTCGATCCATTTCATGCACGGCGTCGTGTGGAGCATTGTTGTTGGGGCCGAACCGGCCGCTGTTTGCCATTGTGGGAGGTTTGGGGGTTGTTTTGGTGCTCGCAGAAGATAACCGGTCATCCCATTCCCAAGACCAGCCCATCTCTCATCGGCAAGGGATTGCTACCACTGGCCGAACGAGATTTTCCTGGCCGCGGAGAAGTTATTAGGAATGGCCGCCAGCTGGTATTAGGATTGGCGCCAGCATGTCTCGAGGATTGCCACCAAGACAGAATCTCTCGCCATGTGTCTGCGGTATGCATTTATTGCGCTCGCCCGGTCGTTACTCCGTGGGACAAGCGGGGAGCAGGGTTCTGCGAAAATCCATTTAAGGAGTCGCTGTCACCGGCCGCGAAGTGGTTCCGGATTTCTTCCGATTTTCCCCGACGTCTCCACCGATCCGACTACCCCTGGCCTCACAGGCACAGCACCAGCATGGGAACTGATCGCCACAGTGGCTTGTCTGCAGGCTTTGCCGGCCATGCCTAATGGCAGAACCACTGGGGATTATCTCCCGACGGGGCTGCGCTTCGGTTTCTTCGAAGTTCACCGACCGGCGGAGAGCGGGCCGACCACCTGACGTCGCCTGCCAGCCTGACGGGGTCCTGGCCGCACACCCCTCTCCCTCGGGCTCAACTTATGCCAGGGGCGTGTCCATGTGTGCGGAGGTGTCTGTTTGTGTGTGATAGCGCAAGTTTTGACCACACCCACCACGGCGAGGGCGTGCCCTATCTGGGGAATCTAGGGAAGACGCAGTGTATAAATCTGGACTGCAGATGCAGTTGAAGCAGCTCACTTCAGAACTCAAAAGCTTGTAAATATGTAAAATAAACCAAGTCTTCTTCCTCCACTAACGAATCCTTCAATCAGCGGCACTCCTGTCCTGGACGGAGCGGGCGTCATCTTGGCCGAGGTTGTGTCGAGTAGCGACCCCGATCCCCACCTTCAACAGTGCATTGGAGGGGTTACCCTGCCTGCATGCTTTCGAAAGCGCATGTATTTTCGCACGACCCAGCCAAATTTTGTAGAGCCACAGCGGCGAGGGTAATCGCGTTTTCCAAATTCTAAAAACTGATATGGGTATTAGTACCGACCGGGAACAAATTTGATTGCAACCAGGCGCTAACTCTACTAGTTAAAAAGTTAATTACAAAAAAATTAACCAGCTTAATACTTAAGACGATTCAGCGGTTTTCTGGTGTCCGCCAACACTGGTAATACAATGTCACAACACCCATATCATTTCAGAAACCCTATTCATGAAAATTTTTTGAAATTGTTCGCTGAAACACCTGGTGTATTTCTACACAGATGTGCAGGCTATTTTTGCTCGGTTCATTAGTGTCTGCGTGCTTGGGGAAACCGGAAACATCCCCGTCGATCTTCTGGCCAAAAGGACTGGTGTCCAGTCAAACTTGGGATGGGCACCCTTGAGAAAGAGAATAAACGTGTATTTCTTAGTTAGGGTTGTCAGTCTGCTTTACGGTTGGGATCCTTAGTTCAGATTCCCATTGGCGGTCGCAATCACCCTTGACCGGTCGACCAGCTTTCGCTGGTACTGCTATGGTGACCTGCATAGCGCCGCCTCCCAACAAGCTAGGATAGGCTAGTAGGGTTGGGTACAGAGTAGGCCCCTTGATGTTTGGGGAACTTCCAGAGTTGGTGGTAAAGCGTGTGGATGCCGTCGCATGCAGTACAGCTGTGAGTGTATTGGGAGGAGTATAGGTGAAGGACATGACGATTAGGATATGTCCCCGTCTGATGTCTGGGCCAATTTATGGCGTCCTGTCAGCTGAAGGACCTGCTTGGTGGGCGAAGGATGCTTCGTTCGTCACGATAGTGAGCTAGTGTTAAAAGGACAGTGAGGAGAACTCTGATTTTTTTTTGTTAGCAAAATCTGATAGTTCGGCATTTCATGGCTTTGTTGCCACTTTTCCGTGAGTGAGAGACGCATTTATTTCAAACAAATTTGGATTCCAAGTTGAAAAAGTTTTTCCCGCCGCTCCGATTCAAATTCGAGAACTCTTATGACGTCACGATGAACTCTTATGACGTCATAGGACGGTGTGATGTTAAACGTGACCTAAACGCAGACTCCGTGATTTCTGGCGGCTAACCATGTGGTCTAGCAGCTGCCGGTATGAAATCTACTGCAGCCGCACGTTGAAGGCATCTATCGCGGGTCGCTACCGTCGCTTCGTTTACGTTTGCACCGGCTTCTTGCCAGCGTTACGACGGGTCCCGTTCCCGAACCCAACGACGAAGTTCTCAAAAAAACTCCGGCCTGCATTTCGCGACCTCAGCCCCACAGAGCATGCGATGCTTTTGAGGGAGCATGGTTAGGATAGGCGCCGGAGGGTCGTTTCCCCCTCCCGCCGTGAGCAGCCGTTGCAAATGAAATATCACAACCTCTGTGCGCGGAGTCGCGAACGGCCAGGAAAATGTCGGCGCATCGCGACCATCGGTAGCTGGAAGGGGCTTTGGGGCCAACGGATTATGATTCCTTGAACGGCGTGGTTGCACGGTGCAGCAGGCGACGTCAAGGTCTCCCACGGTTGCGAGGGCCAGTTTATTTATTTATTTTTTGCCACAAAAGCGTATGAGTGCTCAAGAGCGCTCGCGTTTAAAGTTGGCGGCTTGAAACTAAAGCTGGCGCACGACGCTGCAAAGGCTTCCCCTGGATCCAACGGGTCCTCTGGATCGGGCTCCTCGCCCACTTGCCTGTACCGTCAGATGTGTACTGTGAATGGGTTAAATTAGCCGAGAGCTCGAAAAGAACTGCTTCGCCCAACTGCCGAACCTATTGAATTACGTCACAACTCGCACCTCACCGCGGAGCCGAATCGGTCTGGCCGGGCCGGCGGCGGCGGGGGCACTCGGCGCGAAAATAGAGACATGCTCCAAGTCTCCGTCAGTGCGGTCAGAGTGCGCCGAAGCCGCCGAACGCGTCGGTGGTCAAGCGCAGTTAGAGGATACTAGAGGGTTTCGCTTTGGTCGACGTGACGTCGCCGTGCAGCGCGAGCGCGCGCGTTACGCAGGAGTATAAACGCTCCTTAACAGAGCCTGTGCTTAACCGCCAACCAACTTATTCGGTGGCGGCATCTATGGGAGCCACTGAGACCCCCCACCCACTCACTGAATTTAGAAAAATCCTGTTTCGAGGCTCGGAATCAAACCAGGGCCTTTGGCATTATAGGCGGAGACGCTAACACTCCACCACGTCGGCTCAAGTTGTATTTGACAATAAAGGCGCATCTAGTGAAAGCACTCTTCCCATGCAGAAGTCTCTGCGCTCTCGCTACGTATATATTGGCCTAACAGAGCTAGGCCATCAGCAATTTTTCTTACATGCCTTGTACCTTGTCTCCCATCCCTAATAAACGATTTCCGTTAAGTAGCTTGAAGTTGACTGGCACAGCCGGGAATGTTTCGCCGGGCGAGCGTGCGAAGACACAAGTGCTCGTTATACTGCGAACTGCCTTGTTCGATCACCGACCATCCTGCCATCATAGTTTTTCATCGACCGTGGCGATCATCTGATCAGCCTTAACGGGCTTCTTCAAAAGTTTAATTAGCCCTTGAAACGGCACTTCGAGTACCTCTGCTGTTCGGCACTTGTAAAGCGAGGCGCGTCAGAAACAAAACCCCGGGGCACGCAAAGCTCATAGACGCGAAGCTCCATAACAAATCGAAACTCTTCTAGCCGCCTGTGGCACCGCCAAGCATCGGTTTTCGTTGTTTCCAACATTCAGGTTGTCTTTTGTCTGTCTTCCTTGTTTTATAAAAGTGTACAATCGGTTTTAAAACAAAACTTACTTCAATACTTAACCACGCAACCTTCCTTTGTCAGCCTCAGATATTCGCGGCACTATGTAGGAAGAAAAATTCCTCCAAGGTGGCGTCTCTTCTCCTATGACGTCACCACGCTTGTACTTGCGAGATTGGCCTTTGGCGGTGATACCTGTACTTTGGTTCTTGCTATTTTCTAACTTACAAGAGCTTTGTTTTAAGTAAGAGTGGCATTTTCGTGATCAGGAGCTTGTATTCTATCGATACAAGCCAACTTCAACTTCTCCTCAGTGTCCCTGTAATGCGTAATCGAGAGGGCGTGGTTTGTGTTGCTCCACGTCTGGGCTTGACAGCTTGTCCCCAAGGGCCCGGCTTATGTAGCCTTGGGCCAGAGCAGGAGCGCACAACTCCATGGAGAGAGGCGTGGCCAGCACTCAAAAAAAAGAGTGCGATTTTAGTCTTTTTGGGGGTAAACTACTTGTCGCTGAGCTAACACCTTTAGGAGGGTAATGTTACGCTATTTGCTCCAGACTAAAGTTTTAGTCCACGACAAACAATATAAACGTTACACTCTCTCTAGCGTAAAGTTACATTTGAAAGGCAGTGCAAGTTTACGCTGCCGAAGACTATAGTTGCACCTTTTCAGGAAGACTATGTTTTAGTCTACGACAGTGTAAACGTTACACTCTCCCGAGTGTAAAGTTACGTCTTCAAAGGCAGTGTAAGTTTATGCTGCCCAAGATTATAGTTACATCTTTTCAGGAAGACTATATTTTAGTCCAAAGCGGTTAACGCCTACTCCCACAGCAGCGTAAATTTTTGCCATCAATACCAGTGCAATGTTAGGCTGTCTAGGAGTATTGATACATTTTTGAGAACGAATATGTTTTATTCCAGACAGCATAACTTACTTCCACAGCAGCATAAAGCTTTGCTGCTATGGGTTATATTTCTCTCCAGAATGCAATGGCTGGCCTTCTAATCATGCAGAGTAGTGGTGCAATGTGTACACAAGAAGCAGGCATGTATAATGTGTAGTAGTTGCGTGTTTTGGTTTAGGCACAGTGCAATAACAGAACAAGGTTTTTCACAACTGAGAAGAAAACATACCACATATGGGCTTTATTTTAAATAAGGTTACAACCAAACAGCTCACAAGTCCACCTATTTCTTATCCTGGAGGACCAGACAGCAGGAGAGACCTGGGCAGCAGATAATACACACGCACTTAATACACTTAGACAACACATAAATAGGCATAGAAGGACAAAAGATTTTGTAGTACAGTAACTTAAATGTGCTGAAGTTTTTCGGTTACAAAATTCATGAAACAATCTGTGCTCAAGTGTTTACATGAAAACAAGAAAGAAATAAACCAGCGCAAACAAAATTTAGTTCTCACAATTCCTTGTTTCCAGAAAAAGTAAGGCAGATAGGTCCATGTGCCACAGCATTGTGCCAAATTAAGTTTCCATCACAAACTGGCATCAACCGCTACAAGTAGGTGAAAACCATTTCATGCTCTGAGGCTATTAGATGTGCGAACCAAAACCTTAACTAGGGCTATATAATGTAGCAATGGCACTGTCTCGAGAAGATCATTTTCCGATGCCTCTATGTACCATAACCTCCTTGCAATAGCTACACAAAATTTAATTTAATCATTTAAGATGACAGCTAAATGGGAGCTTCTGCTTTGCAAATATAATATGGTGCATGAGCATGTGTGCCATGAAAACACAAAAGTGTTATGAGTTCCATCAGAGCATGATACAGTCAGAAACAACTCAAGAACAAAGCAGCAGATGCCTCTCAAAAAAGGCCCTTCAACCAATGGCACTGACTGCTTCTGATGTCATGGTAAGTCTGATTTAAGCCCTGGTTTATCCCGCTTCATCTGCCACCCCATGGCGATGTCAGACTAGCAGGTCTAAGGAGATTAACCAGAACACTGTGAGAATCGATCCAAGCCATTGGTTGGAGGGCATTCTTTAACGAGCATTTGCCTCCTCGTTCCTGGGTTATATCCAACTAGAGGCTGCAAAAAAAGAGGTAGTGACGAGCCAGATCACGATAAATCAGCATCAAATGGCAATCAGCGGCCTTCTTTTGGTGTGCTTTCCACACTAAAGAACATGTGCATATGACTGGGCCGCCATCAGCAGTGAAATGACTGCACAAGAGGTTTTACCCCGTCTTAGTGCCACCACGTAGCTAGTTTACTTTGATGTTGCAGTGCTGTGTCACTCCAGTTTTGTACACCACATAAAATCAGCATTATGATGAATTTTTTGTAGTGCACTTTCTTGCTCGGTGAGCCCACACTTGGAACTCCACCTCAACGAGGGTTAGGCCTTCAGTTGATAATGCCTGCACTAACCTACTGTTCAATGTTAGTACAAAGCACGTGGGCCTAAGCTATATGCAGCTGGGCGGGAGCTTTAGCAAATGTGATAGGGTGGGTGCACTCAATGAGGGCAGGCTATACAAAGCTACTGCTCTCACTTTTTATTTTTTGTAACTTTGACTGCAATATTTGTTAATCTCTGGCACTTGCAGTCAGTCGCACTTGTCACTGTCACAACCAAGGTACTATGTGTCTCCTTACAGTGATGACTTTAGAGTAACAGTGCGAAAGCTTTGGTTAACCAGAAACGCAGGGCTTTTTGGGGAAAAAAATTTATGACTGGCATTATGACTGAGCAGAAATAAAATTGAAGCGCAAATAACAATGTTAAGAGATAGAAGCACTGTGAGAACATTGGTCACAATCAGGAAAGCTAAGTGTGAAAGAAGTCACAGTTCACCCAAAACATCATCCCTTGACTCTGTCAATGATGGGTCATTCCAAGCCAAACATCCCAGAGTTAATCTAAACCATATCCGATTTGTTCAAAAAAATTAATGTAAAATTTTTGCATTGTGTGAAATCTAAGCCAGATGGCAAAAAAATTTAATCATGAGGTGAGCGCTGTTTGAACAATTAGAAAACGTGTGAAACCGGCATCACTCTATGATCGACCGAAAATCGAGATTTTTAGAAGATACACGACAAATGTTTTAATGAGATTTGCAAAGATTCTGGCTTTTGATATGATTCAGATCTTGTATTTTTGAGCGGTATAATCATTTTTTAATTTAAATAAAATGTAAAAATTCCACTATGACACTTATAAAAATATCAACTCCTTTTTGGAAATTAAGAAAAAGCCATCTTGCTTCCTTAGATGTCTATTACCCATAAGAAATGTTACAGCTCATGAAACTGAATGAGTCGAAGTGAAATAAAATGCTGAATTTGCAGAAAAGTGCATTTGGGACCATAAAAACTCGTTCATTTCACTCTGGGGTTGTCAAAATAAAAATACTACCAGCGATGGCAAGTTTAGTAGAACAATTTATTGCATTTCACTTCTGAAGTTTTAATCGAGGTGATTTTTGTTTAAAGGGAGAATAAAATTTTTGCAGTAGAGCTCGTCTGCCGTGAGCTGCGTCGTCTCTTTGCGCCTCTTCAACACAAAGCACAGCACAGCCCTCAGAACATTGTGTACACGAACTGATAATTGTGGGAAAAGATTTTCTTTGTGCTGCCGGGGTGCCACTTGCACCAGTGAGATTGTTATTCAGTTTGTTCACGCCACACTAAGTCACTTTTCTCAGAGACATGACAGACATAACAGGCAACGCTGCGGGTGTAGTGTGTTCGCAAAACCATTTTACTCCACCACATATCATCTGTTCTTCTCAAAGCCTCGCTGAGTGTTTGAATGAAAACAAAGCGGTATAAAATGAACTGGCATCACTGAAAACCGTGATAAAAGCAGTGAGGCGCTTAGTGTTCTGTACTTCTGGATATAATTTTCACTGAGTGAGGACTACTTTTTAGGCACAGATGGTGTACATGCGATTCGCCCTATGAGATGCATATCATATCAGCACATGTCATTTTTTCTTCTCGAAGTCTCGAGCCGCAGGACAAAAATGTGGCAAGAGGTAAAACGAAGGGCAGGAGGCAGTAACTCACGGTAATTGAGATTTAATGCACAAAATATGCATGGTGTCACACTGTGCTTGTATGGTGAACTACATTTTGGGCACGGACTTGACATTTGCAAAAAGGCGTGCTAGCTTTGGCAGCGTTGCTTGCTATGCAAGAAAAAGAGTATACAGAATTCAAGGAGGAGGCGACTGCATGCCGATGCCACGGTTGCAGTATGTTTGACCACTCGAGAGCAAGGCAGCTCCACTCGATCGGACCGTGCCAGCGCCAGCGTGTCTCGCGTTACCAGAAGCCATGGTGAGGACTTCGTACCGTCACGTGCGCTCCGGGGCACATGCTTTCCATGATCTTATTTGGACATAAAAAGGACTGGTGTTACGATAGTGCCAGGTGGTCGTTCCTTCCTTGTGGCTCAAGCGAGACAGCACAGTGAAAGCCATAGTTTTGCTGCTCTTGGCTGCCTTATGTCATAGCGGGTTCGTTTGAACTTCAAAAGCGAAAAAAAAAATCGCATATTGTATACTACCCGCCGAATGTCATGCGATACCTGCTTTCGCTCCAGCCCTAAACATGCACTACAGTGAGTGAGGGTAAACTGAAGTGGCTAGTGGATTTAAATATGTCATGAGAGGTGCTGTGTTACTCGATGAAGCGTTAAGAGATGACGCAACTTGCAGCACGAGAGCTCGACTTTAAAAATCTTTTTTCTCGCTTTGAACAAAATCCACCTCAATTAAAACTTACGAAATGAAACCCAATAAATTGCTCTACTAAACCCGCCATCGTCTGTATTTTGACTTAGGCCACCTCAGAGTGAAATAAGAAAAGTTTTTACTTATGTTCCGAAACACTTTTCTGCAACTTCAGTATTTTAATTCACTTCTACGCATTCCGTTTCATCAGCTGTAACCTTTTTTATTGGTAATAGAAATCTATGTAGGCAAGCACTTCATTCTGAGAGGAAGTTGATATTTTCTTAAAATGTCGAAATAGTAAAATTTTTCATTTTATTTAAACTTAAAACTACTTATACCGTAAAAAAATACACGATCTGAATGATCAAAAACCAGAATATGTGCAAATGTCATTAATACATTTGTGCAGCGTTTTCTAACAATTTAGATTTTTGATCATTATTGAGGAGTGGCTGGTTTCACGTTTCAGAAATGTTGAAAATGACCACCTCACAAATTTTTTGGGGCAAAATTATTTAGCTGAGATAATGCACGCTAGGACCCGCTTGAATGAATTTTCATCAACAAACTGGAGATGGTTGAGCGCAATATGTGGGGCATTTGGAGTGGACTGACGAATTCATAAATCTCGCTTCTACCCAGTCATGCTATTTATAATCTAATTAGTGTTCTTGGTACACTCTCTTGCTCTTTCTTGGCACATTAATGTTTGTATGCCAGCCAGAACCAATTTAGGACTGAGGTAATTGAATTTTAATATTTCCTAATGCTTGATTCAAACTCGTGATCCAAATACTCGATTCAAACTCCTGACATACACACCCAAGGACTGGATGCCACCATTCTCAAGTGAATAACAGTGTAGCAAAGCTTCTGCTATCCCTGCCAAAAATTAACTGTAGACACGCGCAGTTGCCAACCCGGCTGGCCATGGTAACACTTGTATTTTGTTGTTTGGTCATCGCTAGTTTACAAAAGCTTCACTTTTGGTGTGAGTGGTCTCATTGTGTTTAGAATTACATAGACTTGATACATGTAAACTTCAATCCATTGTAATTGTCCCTATAATGCTTAAGTGCACATTTTCACAATCACAAAGGCATAAAAAGCAGAAGGATCCAATATTCATAAACTGTGAATGACAGAACACAAACGGTTTTTAGTCTCTATGTGCAGAATATTAGTTCACACTGCTATGAGTTCATATCCTCCATCAGACCACGGTATTATGGGAGTACATTACAGGACCAAAAAAATTTACAGGGAATATGTAACTGGTACTGCTACTGCAAACTTTCCATTAGCTGTTTCAAGCTGGCAATGCAAGCCTGTGCTCTAATGCATATTCTGCTGACATAGCAACAACAGTAACAATAGTTTTTCAGTCACTCTGACCAAAGGGAAGGACTGCTGGGCTGTGTCGTCCAATGAGCTTTTCACAAAGGCACCTTGTACAACAAATCGGCAAGCAGAAGTCTTCACATACAAACATCGAAACATTGCTCATTTCAAAAGCAAAGTGTTGAATGTGTTAATGACATCTAATAAGTTCAGAAATCTGTAAGAAAGTTCCAAATGATGCACTCACTGAAGAAATCCCAGCTTTCCCAGCTTTTCAAAGCGCAAAAATGGGCAGGGCCTGGACCAATGGTGGCAGTGGCACTGCTTGTAGGGAAAGCAGCAAAACCAGCAGCTGGCGACCTGCATTAAATATGAACACGATGATGTAGGTAATCCTCTGAAAAATGCATACCATCTTTTTATCACCATAAATATGTAACAATTCAATGCAAACAGGCCTGCTCATATAAATTTACTGCAAAGAAGTACTGTCTAGGAAGCCACAGCATTTTATTTCACAGGCAGCATTGTAACAGTTAGAATGATATCATTATAGTGAACTAGAATATATTACAGTGGCTCGACCGGGAGGGTGCATCTACCTTTACGGCAGCCCGTTATGCTCTGGAAAGCCACCAGAAGCGCTGCTGTTCTCTTTCATACTACAGCGCGGAAGCTGAGCCCACTAGGCATCACAGAGCACAGATAGGCAATAGTCTTTAATGAATGCTTTCGCCTGTTGGAAATGCGTTCTAACAGTGTACTTCATATCCTGGGCCACATTAAAAAAGAGAAGATAGAGCCTGGATGCCAAGAACACTGCGAGCAAGTTGCAGCTTGGGTTGCAGCATTTAATGTCACAGCACGCTTGTATTTTTTACGAAAAGCATAAGCCACGCTAGCACCCAAAGTCGTGAAGATGCATAGCTTAAATTTTGCCAGTGTTAAACACTGCTTAGTGCACTTATAATAAACCAGAATTCAGCCCTTTCTTTATTCCCTGATTTCTTGGACGTACCACGTGTAGAGCACTGCATTTAAATTGAACTGCATGTGAAAAATTATGGTACAATCAGACATCTGAATCGACAATTAAACGAAAGCAGTTGGATTTACCCTCGATGAATACTTAGAAGCTCTTACTCTAATGAATGTTTTACTACATGCTGAGGCATCACACACAACAAATAATTGCCGCGAGGGGAGGAGTGATGCTAGCACGGCTTTAGCAGCAAAAGGTGCTAAATTTACCTAATGTCCCACATTTGGAAAGACTGACTGTGCATCATCAGGCATAAATTTTAATATGCAGAGTGTTCAGAATTTAGCTTTACAGAGTTCTAAAAATGTATATGCACTCAGTGCTGAGTGGTGTGTGCGTGTACTGTGTGATGTTCGTGCACGTTAAAGAACTTGAGGTGGTGGAAAATTTCCAGAGCCTTCCTCTACGGTGTCCCTCGTAGCCCGAGTCACTTTGGAACATCAAGCCCCATGAAGCATAAACCATAAGGTTCAAATAAAAGAAAAATGTTTCCGCTAGTATAACTAACCGTACAAAACAAAGAACAAACTTTTAACTTCACAAAAAAGATGGCTAATTGCAAGTGTACGTGATGCCCAAAAAACATTAGAGGCAGTACTCACGCTTTCTCGGTTCCAGGTTATGGCAACGAGTACGGTCATATATTTATAACTTTAGATGCACATCTTATCGCTTCTGACAGCTGGGTGATTCCATGAGATCAAACTGCCTAAATATTTCGTTTTTAATTTTCTAAATTATTTTACTTATTATGCGCACATTATTCAGTAGGCCAACTGTGAGTTTTGCGTTGTGAAAATGCTAATATTTGAGAGAAAAAGTTATAAACGATATCAAGGCAGAGGCAGCATTTTCACGGAGAGCTCAATTTCGCTAATTTGCCATGACGTAATTATCTAGATATGAAAGCATGATATGTAAAATATTTGTGCTAAATGTGCAGGTGAGAAGGAATATGTGGGCTTACTTCCGCTATTTTGAGGAAGTTGTCGCTTGCTGGAAAAAATTTCGAAAACGACACAAGTCTGAAACGACGTTATTTTCATTTTTTTCTCCACAAATATATAACGCGTATATTTCAAATTTGCACAATTAATAACCATTGAGGTGCTAAAAAGTACACCAGCTTTCATTATTACATAAAATTGGGAAGTGCAAGAAGTATTGCCGTAAATCTGGCATTTTTGAATACACTAGTGTTTTTCAAAAATCAAAGGAAAAAACACCCCATCTCTAATTTTTCTTAAAACTCATGAAACAAGCCTCTAGAAGGAAAAAAGTGTATGAAAGAACGTGTTGCATTATTTTGTTTCCAACAATGTTATCCAAGCTCAAAATTGTAGTTTTTTTAGCATCACCCAGAGCGCCTAAATGAGGGGGACGGAAGCAGCAAAACGCTCTTCGCTGCTCTAAATTTTCCCCATATCCCAAGACATACCTTTTCCATCAAGAGAGAGCGTACCTAATACTTTTTGTGGATTGACAGCGATCTGTAACATAAACATAATTCAGTAGCACTGCTATCGCTGAGTGCAGGTAAACAAAAGTTCTAAATGTAATTTTCTTACTGCACAGTGCCCCTATAAGGTTGTCTTTCATTAAAAAAAAAGCCAACTAAACAGTAGAAATGAACGCGGAAGTAAACAGCAACATTTCAAAGTCAATGTTTTTTTTTGAAAAAACATCCCAATATGTGCTTGCCAGAGGTGCTTTACAAATCCACATTCTGTACCATAGCTTTTACCATAGGCATTTTGGAGGCTCTGTGATAAGGAAAAGCTTGAAGAAAATTGTACGTAAGTTGAACGAATGCCTACTGCAGCATAGCTATCACCAATCTAGGATATACCAGCATAGCCAATTCAAATATATTAACAGCGGCTAAAAAAGAAACCAAAATGTATTTTTAAATCAAACTCGAATTAGAAAAGAAAATTAGCCACAGTATGCCTGCAGACAAACGACAAAGCGAGGGCCTGGGGAAACACACAGCTTCATAGGTGCACTGTGCAGCAATAGAATTACATACAAAACTTTTCTTTAGATGCATTCCTATGGGCTGCACTCCAAGTTGTTACCTGCACCAGGCCATAACGGCACTACCGAATCCTTCTTACATCACAGATCAGTGTCTGTCCTCAAAAAGTATTAGGTATGCTCTCTCTTGATGGAAAAGGTCTCAGTGTTGGGATCTAGAGAAAATTTAGAGCAGTGGAGGGCGTGTTTGCAGGTTCCGTCCCCTTATTTGGGCACTCCTGCTGACGCTAAAAAAATGACAAGTTTGAGCTAAGATAACATTGTTGGAAACAAAAAAAATGCAACATGTTCTTTCATACATTTTTTTCACCTCCTTCTTCAGACTTGTTTCCAGAGTTTTAAGAAAATTTGGGGATGCAGTTTTTTGTTGAAAACATTTTTGAAAAAGACTACTGTGTTCAGAAATGCCAAATTTAGGGCAATATTTCTTGCACTTCCCTATATTATATAACAATGAAAGCCAGTACACCGTTTTAGCACCTCAATGTTTATCTATTGCACGAATTTGAAGGAAACGTGCTTAATATTTGTGCCGAAAATAATTCCTGAAAATAGTCTCGTTTTCGAAATATTTTCCAGCAAACAACTTCCTCAAAAATTCGGAAATAAGCCTGACATATTCCTTCTCACCTGTAAATTTAGCACGAGAAATATATCCACCATAGCTTTCACATCTATATTCTTACGTCATAGCAATATTGCGAAAATGAGCTGTGCTTGAAAACGCTGCCTCTGCCACGGCGTCGTTTATAATTTTTTTCTTCTGAAATATTAGCACTTTCACAAAACGAAATTTACTGTTGGCCTACTGAATCAAGAAAACCTAAAATATGAAATATTTAGGCAGATTGATCTTGCGTGGAATCACCCAGCTTCGTCTTGATAACTGCGGATAAGACGGGATGAGAAATATTCATCATTTTTGCTCGCAGCACAACAAGAACGGGGCACGAGACGAAAGACAAACACAAACAAGCGCTGACTATTCACTGGTTTTTTACTGAAGAACAAAAGGCGTACATATATACATTATCCGAGAGGGAATTGAGTTATCTGACCTCCCACGTGCCTTCCAGATAACTTTTGTTGTCTTGATAAGTCTTTCATTGTCTGTATATATACGCATTTCATGGTTTGGTTTACGGGGGTTTAACGTCCCAAAGCGACTCAAGCTATGAGAGACGCCGTAGTGAAGGCCTCCGAGAATTTCGACCACCTGGGGTCCTTTAACGTGCACTCACATCGCACAGTACACGGGCCTCTAGAATTTCGCCTCCACCGAAATTCGACCGCCGCGGCCGGGATCGAACCCGCGTCTTTCGGGCCAGCGGCGGAGCGCCATAACCACTCAGCCACCGCGGCGGCTTTATACGCATTTCGTTCAATAAAAAAAAACAGTTGATAGTCAGCGCTTGTTTGTGTTTGTCTTTAGCCCCGTGTCCCGTTCTTGTTGCGCTGTGAGCTAAAATGATGAATACTTACCAACTCGCCCAAATTTCCGCCTTGCTGAACGGGACGAGAAAGACGGAGACGCTCGTGTTGTCCATCTTAAGCGCTGTTTTCAAGACGAACTCACGTCAACAAGCCCAACTTCCCACGCTTGTGCATGCACTGCTTGATGACTTACATGTATCGACGCAGTCAAGATGGAAGCAACTCTCCACTCTTCTCGCGTGCTCGATCCGCCCTCGCTGGTGGCCTCACGAAGTCGCACACGCCAAGTCGTTGGAACCCAAATCCGTCTTCGTAGCAAGCATCCTGAACTGAACACGTTCGCCACAGAGGGAACAGTGAAAAAAGACACGATAGGACTCGAAGCAGCTACAGGCGGCAGACAAACGTCCGTGCAAACGCCGAATTGTGCCCAACATCCTAACGTACCGCGGCTACCGCGGCCATGCAGGCCATGCCGCCGGCAAAGATTGCCTTCGGCTTCGGCTTCCAATGTCGCCAAAATCCAGCTTCTTTGGTCACGTGACGAAAAAAAAAATTTTATCTCTTCCTTTTTTTTTCTAGCAGTGCCCACAGCTGTCCGCGCGCACGTGGTGAAAGAAAAAGAGAGGAGAAGGAAACGCGGTTCGGGCCGGCATGCCGGGTTGTTTTCAAGGCCATGTCGGCACGTCGGTGCTCCTTTCCCGCAGTCTTTGCACAGGGGTAGAAAGGAACGGCGCCAAATATGCCTGCTTATTTTGTGTGTGTGATTTAGTAAATTCCGCCAGCAACTGAGCACAGGCCCTTGGCTGCCTTCGCGTCAGATGTCGACATTTTTTTGCCACGACGGCTAGCTTTTTTAAATTGTCCCTAATTCGAGTCGTCCATATCAACGGGGGTCGTATAAACCAATCACGACTTGTTTTCTTCACATGTTCGGGCTCAATTGTATTTTTCAGGTAAACGCAGCTTTACTCAAACCACGTGGCTGATTTAACCATGCTTATGTGTTTCGAAGAGACTCAAGCAGCTCCGGTCTTGTTTTTTTTCTTGGGGGGGGGGGGTGTTAAGGGTCAGTGTGCGTGTGCTGTGTGTGTGCCTGAAAAAGAAAAAAATCGCTTGCTTGCAAGCCCCCTTCAAACCGAAATACTGGCACCGAGGTTGCTCCGAAAGAAAAGGTTGCACTTCCGTTGCGCAACACCCAAAGGGCAAGAATAGGGAGTCCGCGTTTGTTTTGCGACACAGGCGGAGGCATAGCCCGAGAGAATGTTCAGACCGAGGCGCACGCGGCTAAGCATGTGGATGCCTCAAGCAGAGCTGTCAAATGGGTCCTAGCACTAAACGCCAAAGGGAGAGAAAAAGTAGCCGAAATGTAGCCAAATGTGAAAATGACATGTATCACGAAAATAGCCCAAAATAATTTTTTTAATGAGCACAACAAAATAATCACGAACAGGAGGGCTCCCATTACTATTTCCTAGAGCTTCTAGCGCTCATTTTGTATTTCCGTTTTCTTCTGAAAATCGCAGTCTCCATAATTCTCTTCATCTCGGTGCTGAAAGCGGGCCATTTCGGTCCTAGCACTTCGCCGCTGCGATGGGCTTACCTCCTCTATTAATTAATCACTCTTCCTCCGACTCCTACCTTTCTTTGCTTTAAACTTGGCCTCTGTGCAACGGTGCGCTGCTTATGTTGTTTTTGAATAATTGGGCGACGCTGGTGGCTCGGTACTACTTCTAGGAAAGCGCCGGCTCGATGTCATATGAGGAATTACAGTGAAACAAAATTTAAGCGACAATTTTATTCGTATTGCAAAACGCATGCATACTCCCCCCTCCCCCACCCCGCCCTCGAAGCACATATGTACAGAACATACAGCCGGGGACAAAAGTCTGTAGACCACGTGTGCCTGAAACGAAGCCTATAGTTCTATTATTAGCCAGCGGCTGGAGACCGCGCTTATTTTTTGTGGAGATGAAAAAACAAAATTTTGACATTCACCTCCCCAAGTGTGGTCTCCAGCCGCCGGCTAATAGCAGAGCTATTGGCTTCGTTTGAGGAACATGTGGTCTCCAGACTTTTGTCACCGACTGAACATCCACAAAAGGAACATGGACCAGAAAACGAGAAACACAGGTAAAACGCAATTACAACTGCAGTTGAATTGCAGAACCATAGGGCCCGAGGTTCTAAAGCAAATAACGCAACGCTTATATGCACTGATCACGTGGGCGAGTGAAACTGCGTGCAAGCTAGCTAGCTTCTAAGTCCTTTCTAACTAGCTCGAGTCTAACTTAAGTTAGTTTTTCAGTTTATTTCGCATATTAGCCTGCCATATGCTTGAATAATCTAACACGGCTTATACCGCATTTACACGGGCACCCTTAACCATGGTTAAGTAAACTGTGGTTACCCTTAACTATAGTTAGCCGCGCTCACACGGAAAGCCAAACTGTAGTTACGCCACTAACCGTAGTTACCGTAAACCGAGCTGGCTAACCTCCGTTTGCGCTTAACCGACAAAATGGCGGCGTCCGTGGAAGGCATGGAGGCAGCAGCAGCAGTGTCGCAGCAATCGTCCTCCCAGAGGCGTGTCAACTGGCCTGATGTAACAACAGCGGCTTTGATTCGCATCTGGGAGGACCAGCTACCCGCTCTGCGGGGAAATACGCGCAATGCGCGTATATACGCTGCCATGGCGGCGGAGCTGAACGCCGGGCTAGCGCCGGGCGAAGGCCCCTACACTGCAAAGCAGGTCAAGCAAAAAATGGATAATCTGAACAAAAGATACCGGTAAGTGCTATCTTTACTCTCACTGCATTGCTCACCTAGCGCTGTTTTTATGGCGCGACGTCAGCCCCACGTGTGCGGCAGCAGTGTGTTGGTTCAGCAACGTGCAAACTTTTCGCCGTCGTCGTGTATTGTTTACCTCGCGAGCGCCCAAGATGTTTCAATTATGTATGTACTCATATAAGAACTGAACAGCGAGTGCCGTGTGACGGGAGCAGCGTATGTTACACAGCGCCAGTCCGTTTTTTTTTTCTTCGTAAACTGCGTAGTTGTTGGCCTAACAAAAGATGACACATACCCACACTGGGGGATCGGCCAAGAATCGGGTGGCTATTCACCTGTACTGAGTTAATAAAAAATAAAAGCACCTTTTCGTCTTCGTTTGTGTACGCGTGCATGCACCGCTCTGCATGCAAACTTTGTCTTTCTCATTTTCGCGGCAGCTGTTGTCGTTCAAAGCTTTTGTTTCAAACTGACAGAGCGCTGTACATAGTGACCTTGCCATACAGCCGCCAGCACGCATGGCAGCACGCATGGTCAGCGTTGTGATCATTACTTATCTCCTATTTAACTTGCACTGATTGATTGGCAGGCAAAACTCTCAGTCAATCAGCTTCCGCTCAAGTGTAAGCATTGCGTGCAGAACCGAATACACGTGCTTCAAAATTTCACTCTTTTTTTTTCTGAGTTAAGGTGTCTTTATAGAGTGCTCGGGTACTTCTGGCTACCAGCTAAGGTAACAGTTCAGCAAATTTCTCGATTTTCTGAAATATATAACTTTAGGCCTCACTGGCCTACTATGCAGATATTGCTAGAATGCTATCAGCTGAACCAATCACTTGAAAAGCTCCAACTGGTGCAGTTAAGTGACATTTTCACCAGTACCTGCCAGTTGGTACCTGCATATTGATGTAACATTTGTCTTAAGTACCAGTGTTCACAGGAAGTTTGATGGCCTAAAGAGATCACCAAGAGCACATTTATTATTGAAATCATTTCTATCTTTCAAGGCAGCTGAGACGAACTGGAACTGCCACTGGCTCTCCTGGTGTCCCGTGGCAGTTCTACTGGCAGCTGCACAGTTTCCTCGGCAGCCTACCCATCAATGATGATGGGCGGGTCGAGGAAAGTTTGGAGGTAATTTACAATTTCAAACATTACACATTATTAGACCGCTCAGTCACCGTGGAATTCCATCACTATGAATTTTTTAAATGTACAGAATACTGCACAAGGCACGCCGGCTGCGGATACTAGAGAACTGAGTAGAAAAGGGAGGGAAGAGGTTGCACAGAAAAAACGACACTTGTACAACCATGGTTGTCAGGCAAGCGCGAACAAAAGGTTCTTAACCCACAGCAGTTCAATCCAAAGTGTCATACTGCAGTTACCACCTCATCTCTATCTACTTTGGTTCATTGGTTTGGCCTCTTGCCAAGGTTATATACCAAGTTGTACGTAGTTGATTACTTGTAATCTGTTACTTGTAATTGAATACATTTTATGTATTTTTGTAATCAATTACTTTTTCAGACTAACATTACGGGTTATACAGTTATCCTTTATTTTTATAGCATTGTTTATTGCCTCTGGGCATAAGGAGAGTTGGGAAGAAAAGAGGAAGGATATAAGTGGCGAAATTGAGGCCACGTCCCAGTTATGGCAGGAGTGAGGGCAACCCCTACCCGGATCCTCCGGAGCACGATCTCCTCTGCACGGGTAAGACCGTGAGGCGGAGGGTTATCGCACTCTGAGGGACGAGAGCACGTGTGTGGCGCCGGAGGTGTTCCTTGTGAGGAGGGTAGCATCATCTATACTGAGGAATTGAGGCATTGATGTGGGTAGGGTCGGCAAGCAGGTTGCAGAATCTGCAGAGCTTTGTGAATTGATTAGGTCACGTGGGACCCACTCAATTCGAATGGCTTGCGGGATGCGAGCCACCAGGCGATGTATGTTCTGGCAGATTTCTGGGCTGCGGCTGACGCGTCGGAGTAGACGTATTGCTTGAAGGGCGTCAGTGCGGATGATAATGTGGGCTGTAGGGAAGCAAGGTAACTGCGGCTACAGAGGGAAGCGAGTCTTGTATAGCAACCAGCTCAGCACAGAAGGAAGAAGGTTCCGCGAATCGAAACCTGACCGTCTTGTCAAGTGCAGGCTTGCAGGGACAGTAAACTGCAGTTGTTGTTACACAGCCCTGGGTACTGACATCAACATATATAATAATTGAGCCGCGTTATTATTATAACATATATAATAATGTTAGCCGCTCAGTCGTGCGGCTAAAATACCTCTGTGAGCTTGCACAGTGTTGATTTTAGAGAAATAGGCCGGAAGTTGCCAAGATCCGTCGGTGGCTTCCCTGCTTTTGTAATTGGGATCACAGTGGCCAATTTCCAGGTCTCAGGAACAGAGCCGTTTAGCCATACTGGGGCGGTAATTGACCACTGTAATCAGTTACATTTCAGATGGAGTTATTGTAATTGTAGTTGGTAACTTATTTTATGCAACGTGTACAAGACTGGTTATATATTACCAATGACACTATCGATGTCTCATTCATTTTAAACATGCTATTCATTATTGCTGTTCAGTGATTAGTTTTTGCTAGACTCTATAATTAAGTTCTTCAATAATATATCTATGCAGCTACTAGACTGTGTTAAGTTCTTCAATAATATATCTATGCAGTTATATGCAGATAAAAGATTTGAACTGTCCCTTTGTTCTAGCTGGCATAGGTTGGGGCAGCTGATGCTTGCATACTATTACGGCAGCTTTGACCATTCACCTGGGAAGATGAAAAATGCAATATACTATGTTTGGTCGTGTGCAGCTGCCAGTCGTCAATGAGGTGCCAGGCACTGCCGAGGTACTGGCGTCAGGGGAAGACGAGCCCCTCGGAGACAGAGCGGACCCCCAACTGCTGAGCACGTCTCCCCTGGCTGTGCTACCCAGTACCAGTGGAACCATGGGCTGCAGCAACCGAGCTAACGTTGGTGGAACAAGTGGAGGCGGCAGAAGCCGACGCAAGCGGGACAGCAGTTCCGTTGTGCACCAGCTTCTTGCGCTTCATAAAGACGAAGCCGCACAGGCGGTGAAAGCGGAGAAAAGGGCCCACAAATTTAGAAAGAAAATGCTTAGAATGACACAAGAGGGCAATGATATTAACGCCAACTTGGTTCGGCTGTTAGACAACTACATGAAATCAAAAGAGGATAAAGAAAATAATGACAGGTAATTTAATAAAACTTTTTGCTGGGCAAGTTGGTTCATTTTACTTGAAGGGATGCTTGTAGCGCGACAAAAAACAAACAAGGGACAGATGTCGAACGGGACAAGTGCTACTCTCAACTAGTTTTATTGAAAGATCAATCGCACTCATTTATACAATTTCCCTTTTCCTTCAAGAACACAATCACCAGAAAGTCATGCGAATGACACACAAATTTCACACGCATCACATCAGGCTATTTAAAAACTTATGCTCGATAGAGTACATCTTTACCGAAGGGCTGGTGGCGCACTCCAACCCTTTCTTTTTGATATGGAACGCCTCTATCAGTTCCCGTGTTAGTGCGAGCATGAAAAATGCGTCGAGAATGGGAGTGGAACGAATCCGGTAGTTCACTGCAAGTCTTGCAAATGCTCGTCATTCCTAAAAAAGACAAGAGGTCATTGGTCAAAGCAAATGCGCGCTAAAGCGGGAACTGATATAGGCGTTCCATATCAAAAAGAAAGGGCCAGACTGCATCAGCAGCCCTTCGGTGAAGATGTACTCTGACGAGTATGTTTTTAGATAGCCTGATCTGATGCAGGCGTGTGAAATTTGTGTGCCATTCGCATGAGCGTTCTGGTGATTGTGTTCTTGAAGGAAAAAGGAAACTATGTAAATATGTTCGATTGATCTTTCAATTAAACTAGTTGAGAGTAGCGCTTGTCCCGTTCATCTCTGTGCCTTGTCTGCTTTTTGTCGCGCTACAAGCATCGCCTCAAGTAAAATGAACCAACTTGCCCAACAAAAAGTTTTATTGAACTTCATTTCTAGCACAGTGGGCCCTTATTTCGTGTTTTCCTCTCCATCGCAAGAGTCTGTGTTAATCACCCACATCACTTGGACGACATGCAAGGCAAGACGCTTGGCGTATTGCATAAGGAAAGGGCTGGTGCCGGTAGAGTTAGCTGCCGCCATAGACGTTGAAGATCTCTACTATTCTATTCCCCACAAAGAACTGTTTACCTCTGTTCTTAAGTGCATTGAAGAGAAACCTAGTTTGGGGAGCTGCTCCAAAGACCACTCTTCAAAATATTTACCTCCTTCAGAAGAAGGCCTTAAGAATTATTTTAACCAACCTTATGATTATCCTTCCGCAGCCCTTTTTCACAATAGTAACGTGCCGAGAATATTTAGTCTCTTTGATATACGTCTGTCCTTGCGCTACAAACAGGAAACTTGGGACAAAATTTCAACAATATCTCAAATCGCTAAGCTTGAGCTCCTTGTACCTACATACCCGCTACGCCGTCTGCGGCACTACAACCTTAACACGCCACGAACTAACTACGGGATACAGATGCTTAGATATTGTGATAAAGATGTAGTGTGGCAAGTGCGCTGCACGCACTCGCGCGCATGGGGGGAGAAGAGACGACGAAGTAGGAGAATACAGATCGGCTCGACCGTATGCTACGTGTACTGTTTCATTGCTAATTATCATTACTACGATACAACATATTTTGGCGACGAGGATGCTGTTTTGATTCGGGACCTTCACGTGGCCTGCTCACCATCCGTCATGAGCTTTTCTGGGCTTCAGCCACCACCACCCTTCCTGCCGACTCCTGGTCGTCCTGCCCTTCCATGGGAGCTGGCGTTCCGGAATTACATGCTGGCCTCTGGTGCCTCTACTCTGGGCGCGGACAGGCGGAAGGCCATCCTGCTGAATTGCCTCGGACTGGAAGGTCAGCGCATTTTTTATACATTGGCGCCGCCGTCGTCCACTCCAGCGCCTACAGCTGCGGCTTCGCACTCCGGTGACGAGGCGCCCCGCCTTGACGAATTTGATGCGGCGATATCCATCCTGTCGGAGCATTACAAATCGTCCGTGAATGTAATCGCCGCACGTCATCGCTTTCGCCGTCGAGTTCAGGCTCCAGGAGAGACAACCGATGAGTACGTCGCTGTCCTTCGCAGCCTTGTCGGCGACTGCGGGTTTGGGACCATGGCGGACGATATGATCAGGGACCAGCTGGTGGAGAAGACCTCGAGTTGCCATCTGCGTGAGCGCCTACTCATGGAAGGCTCCTCCTTGACTCTGTCGCGCGCCATGCTCCTTGCTCGACAGTGTGAGCAAGCTTCCCGGGAAGCCAGGGAATTGGCTGAGGAGGACGCTCCAGTACATCGTGTGAGATGCGAGCGCGGATCGAGACAAACACCACCTCAGGCCTATTGCTGCAAGTGCCAAAGTCAACCATCACAACCTGCTGCTGCAATACCAGAGCGCATGTGCTACCGCTGCGGTTCTACAACTCACCTAGCAAACAACCCTGCATGCCGAGCCCGCAACCGCAAGTGTCGTCGGTGAGGCAAGGTGGGCCATTTCGACTCTCTCTGCAAGTCGTCCGACCGTCCTGTTCAAGTTCAGCAAGTTGCAGATACTGCTGACACATCGTCGATGCCGGATGGCTCCAGCAGTGCGTCTATTCTCAATGTTGAAAGTCAAAACAACGGAATTTTCGCCTCAGTCCTGATTCAAGGCAAGTTCATCCGCTTCCTGATTGACACCGGCTCATCTGTGTCAATTATTTCTGAAGATCTATACCACCGATTCTTCGCTAAATGTTTCCCGCTTAAATCAACTGCAGTTCAACTATTGGACTATTCTAAGTCTCGGATTATAGTCCAAGGGTGTTTTGTTGCCACAGCAAAGTTCCACGACCGTACCGCCTGCATCCTGTTGCACGTTGTCTCGGGAGGCACAACGCTGCTGGGCCTGGATTCCATTGCCGCTCTACAAATGAAGATCAAAGGTGCATCGTTGGAATGTCTTTCCATGACACCTGATACGCCTCTGTTACCTCCTGAGCTACGTCCACACTTCGAACATCTCTTCTCCAAGGAACTCGGAGTTGCTCGTGGCTACGTGCACAAAGTCAGAGTGCAGGATTCCGTTTCTCCTGTTGCTTGCAAGCTCCGACGGCTGCCGTTTGCCATTCGTCAGCAGGTGTCCGAGGAACTCCAGAAGCTTGAAGCTCAAGACATCATTGAACGGGTCGACGCTTCCAAGTGGATTTCACCCATAGTCGTGGCTCGGAAAAAAGATGGCTCCATCCGAATGTGCGTCGATTTGCGTGAGCCGAACAAGGCTATTGTGGTCGACAGTTTTCCTTTGCCTCAAACGGAAGAACTTCTACATAGCTTGGCCGGGTCACACCGTTTTTCGAAGTTGGACCTTGCCTCGGCTTACCATCAAGTACCACTTAGCCCTGAGAGTCGGGAATTGACCACATTCATTACCCATGATGGCCTCTTCCGCTTCAAACGAGTGTGTTTCGGCCTTGCTTCGGCGCCTTCGGCTTTTCAGAAGATGATGCACTTAATTTTAAAAGGGTGCAAAGGTGTCCTCTTCTACATCGACGACATCATAGTCCATGGCACCTCCCGACAGGAGCACCTGACCAACCTTCGTGCTGTTCTCGAGCGCCTGTCCCAAGCCGGACTCAAGCTCAACCACAAATGTGTCTTCGATGTTCCGAAGCTCACTTTCTTGGGGCATGTTGTCAGCGGTGAAGGACTGTTTCCGCTTTCTTCTGCCATCGAGGCGATTACGAAGGCTCCGACTCCATCTAACATCAGCGACCTTCGCTCCTTCCTTGGACTTGCGGGTTTCTACTTCAAGTTTACCCTGCATTACTCCGACGTCGTTGAGCCTATGCGCGTCCTACTTCGAGGCAGCGACTCCGCCTTCACTTGGACTGCTGCTACGGATTCAACCTTCAAACTACTGAAGTCCATGTAGACGTCATGTGACGTGTTGCATTTTTTTGATCCTGCCCTTCCCGTGGTCGTAACGACTGACGCTTCCGGATATGCCCTTGGGGCAGTGCTTCAGCAAGACAACGGCCATTCCCTGCAAACTGTTGCGTTTGCCTCCAGTACCTTGACACCCCAAGAAAGAAAGTACTCTGTTGGTGAACGTGAGGCCCTAGCTTGCGTTTGGGCGTGCGAACGGTGGCACGTGTGTTTGTGGGGCCGGCCTTTTGTTCTACGCACCGACCACAGTGCACTTGTCATTTTGCTGTCGACGAAAGGAACGGGCCATCGGCCGTTGCGAATTTCACGTTGGTCGGCTCGCCTGTTGTGCTACAACTACACTGTAGAGTACCGCAAAGGCAATGACAACTCTGTTGCGGATGCTCTGTCTCGCCTTTCCTTACCGACCACATCGTGCAGTGAGCCCAGTGAGTTCGACGCTAGTGACGACGACTTCGTCTGCCTGCTATCGCCAGCCGTGACTCTACAAGAGCTTCAAGAGGCAACCATCAGCGACGCGGCAGTTGCTCAAGCCATTCAGTTTACATCGGCGACATGGCCGGACAAGAAATACCTACCGGAGAACCTTAGGCCATACTATCTCCTGCGCTCGGAGCTGTCCGTCGTGCAAGGCGTCTTGTACCGAGGTGACAGGCTCGTCGTTCCCGAAAGTTTGCGACGACGCCTCATGGACATCGCGCACGAGTCACACCCCGGGATCAGCCGCACGAAAAGTCGACTGCGAGAGCTCTACTGGTGGCCGCGAATGGACGAGCACGTCGAAGAAATGGTACGGACATGCGTCGTGTGCCAGTCCTGTGACAAATCGGCTCGTCCGGTGGCAGCTCCTCTGCAACCTGTCGCCTTCCCAGAGAAACCTTGGGATAAGGTTGCCATTGATATCGTGGGGCCTTTCGACCAAGCTCCCAGTGGCTGCCGCTTCGCGATTACTCTCATGGATTATTACAGTAAGTGGCCAGAAGTTGTCTTCGCTGATGCCATCACAACTCAAACCGTTCAAGAATTCCTGCTTGGCCTCTTCGCTCGTGAGGGTTACCCTCAAGAGATTGTCTCTGACCACGGACCTCAATTTTCATCGATGGCCATGCAAACTTTCCTCCGCGAACGGGGGATACGCCATTGCTACTCTTCAGTGTACCATCCCCAAGCTAATCGACTCGTTGAACGATTCAATCGAGTGCTTAAGTCCTACATTCAGCTAGCTCTGTGCGAGCGACGCGACCTACGTACAGCGATTGTGGACTACCTCGGTGTCTGCCGCTGTACGCCCCATGCCACGACAGGAATTGCACCAGCTGTCCTACTTCATGGCCGGTTGCCCCGCACAAGACTTAACGTCGTAGGACTGCCGGATCAGTCCTTCTCAATGGATCCGACAAAAGCGCTTAAGCTTTTGCGGCAGAGGCTTGACGAGAAACAAGCGCAATACAAGCTTTATGCGGACCAGCGGAGTGGCGCCCAGTGTCGTGACTTTCAGATTGGCCAGTACGTGCGTGTCCGCAAACCAAATGTGCGAGGCAAACTGTCAGCTCGGTTTTCGGAGCCTCGGAAGGTTGTGGAGCAGCGTGGACCTGCATCTTATCTGCTGGATGATGGGCGAGTGTGGCACTCGTCCAAGTTTTCTGCGGTTCGCCCAGAAGTAGTTCAGCAGCAACTGTCCTCCTCAGCTCCAGCGGCCCTTTTCGCTGATATTTCGCCGCCTATCGACGGCAACCGAATGCCGCCGCCCAGTCCACAGTCCGGAACCGTGGTCCAGGGTCCTTCTTCGGACGCGCCTTCAATCCATATGATGCCAGCCGTTCCGCCCGCTCCGGAATCGGCAGCCGCTCCTCAACCCTCGTGTAGTAAATCCACAGCGGCAACTGCGGCTTCACCTCCTGCGCCGCCTCGCTGAAGTACTCGCAAAAAGAAGCGGCCCGCATGGTTCAAAGACTATGACATCCGCTAGACATTTTGTTTGTTTTTTTAAGTGCGGCGGAAATCTGATAAAGATGAAGTGTGGCAAGTGCGCTGCACGCACTCGCGCGCATGGGGGGAGAAGAGACGACGAAGTAGGAGAATACAGATCGGCTCGACCGTATGCTACGTGTACTGTTTCATTGCTAATTATCATTACTACGATACAACAGATATTACTACCCGCACTACTCAACCGCATCTTTGATGCAGGTATTGACATTAATAAATGCAGCAATGCTGACCTCCGGGCGTTCTTTCACTAAATAATTCTCTTTTTTATGGTTTGTGGCTGTTACGTATATGGTCGAAATATGCAGGTTCGTTGAAAGCTTAGCATAACCCGACAGCACGCCAATATCATGTTGTCTTCATTCATGTATGTTGAAAATTGTTCTTTTTTATACGTTGTCAATGTGATCACTGCTGTGAAATTAAGTGCTATAATCTGTATATCCCCTTCAGGCGCGAATTAAGACAAGAAGAAGAAAAACTGTGATTCCTTCAAATATTGCCTATAAACAGCTACCCAAACTGAGTGGTATGAAGAAAAACATGTTTATTAAGTCAACAGAAATTTTTTGTGATGTGGACATTTGTACACATGGCGCCTCTAGGCCGTAAAGTATGTCGACAACCACTCACATAGGCAGAACTATTTCCAGGTGCTGTGACTCTTCACAAGTACTTCAGAATGAATTTTCAATGCCTCTCAGCTTGCCCACTTCGATTGCTTCTACTTTTTGGCATGAAATTCATAGTAACAATCCCTTGCGGCACTTAGGCAGAGGAAAACTGCGCATTTGCGACAGCAAACTCAAGACTTCGAAACACAGCCTGTGTTTCGGCACCTTTGCAGGAAGTTGGCATTCATGTGAATGGGCCAGTGATTGTTTCCGTCAAACCTTGTAGAGTTTGTCGGCATGGGCATGCCGATATGTGAGTTTCGGGCAGGCTTTGCAGAGCTGGTGCTCGGTCTTCCCCTCTTGTTTGGTGCAGTCCTGTTGCTTGCAATCAAGCTCCTTGCAATGTCGGACTGAAAGGCCATAACGTCCTTCACATCCTTTTTTGGCAGTTCCTCTGCATTAGCATCGCGAATGTACTCAAGCCAGCTGTCTTAAATTGCAATGGAAATGAAGTGGTAGATTACCCTTACTGGCCATTTTTTCGTCTTTGTATGAAGGGGATAGAGCGACATCAAAAAATCCAACTTGTCAACACCACCCATAAATCGATTGTACTCGGCGATTACCTGCGGGCAGTTGATGTCGACATGCTCCTTTGCTGCTTTAATCCATCTCTTCACCTTAGTGATACTGCCTAGTCCTACAACTGTAGAGATCATGTTGACTGGACCATTGTCGTGCCAGCGAACAATGACCATGTGTTCCTCTTCAACAATCTTGAAGTCGTAGCTTCCGCGCCCTCCCTTCTTCAGCTCTTTTTCGCTTTTCAGCTCACAGCCTAGAATTCTGTTGGCCCTAATCGTGCCAGACGCTGAAATTCCAAGCAATTTCAGCTCTCGGAAGAGCGGCACAGAAGAAAAATAATTGTCCATGTAGCATCTCATGTTGAGACCATGCGGGAGCGCTTCCATAAGCCGCATCACAACCGAACCACCAAGGCCCAAATGTGAATGGTCGTTGCTTACGCCAGTGCCTTTCCCTTGATAGAGCTCAAAGTCATGAGCCATGCCGTCTGAACTAGGTGAAACTAGGTTTCACTAGTTGTTCACTTATAAGGCATTCATCAATGCTCCCGTGAGGTGTCGGCCCTTCTGAATCAAGGGCGGGAGCGCAAAGTGGCGCCAAATTCGATGTGTACAATTGTACACACCGCCGCTGAAGGGGATATAGAATGTTTAAATCATGCTTCCAGTGCATGCTTTGAATTTTGTATATAACTTGTTCTTTATGTTATATTGTGCGCTTAGTTTGTGTTTCTGCTATTCATTCATGGATTGTGAATTATGCCTTAGTTTTATGTATGCCTTTCTTGTTTGCATGTGACCAATGGTGCCACTGTTGCTGGATGTTGTGGGCCTTGGGAGCTTGCCAAGCTACGGCATTTCTTCCCGGGGCCCACTGCTCTGTAGCAAGAAATAAATAAACTGAAACTGAAACATAAAACCCTTCGTGTTTATTTCTCCTCTCATCTACAGTGGGACAGTCATGCAGACTACCTGCGAAAGCTTTCGGCTGTTACTGGAATATTGTCACGTGGCCGAATGATCCTTCCTCAAACTGCTAAACTCCAAATATATCATGCCTTGTTTCTTCATATATAAATTATTGCATGTTAGTCTGGAGTACAACTAAAACAAAGTTCTACTTCTTCAGAAAAAGCAATCCTTCATGTAGCGAACATACAGCCAATGCACACAACTATGCATACTTTACTGCATGTAACATGATACGAGTTGATCGTATATATAAATTTTGATTACTACAGGTTATGTATTTTTCTACATCTGGTACTAAAAAGAAAGGGTCGGACTGCGTCAGCAGCCCTTCGGTGAAGATGTACTCTTACGAGTATAAGCTTTTAGATAGCCTGATCTGATGCAAGCGTGTGAAATTTGTGTGTCATTCGCATGAGTGTTCTGGTGATTGTGTTCTTGAAGGAAAAAAGAAATTGTATAAATGTGTGCCATCGATCTTTCAATAAAACTAGTTGAGAGTAGCACTTGTCCCATTCGTCTTCTGTCCCTTGTCTATTTTTTGTCACGCTACAAGCATCCCCTCAAGTAAAATGACCAGTAAATGCAGTAAATATCATACATACTCCTATCATCAACTACCCTGACGATCATAGCATTATCTTCGATCATCAGTGCTGTTTTCGCAAGGGCTACTCATGCGACACCCAACTTGCCGGTTTTATTTACGACATACATGCACTGACTGACGCTGGTTTTCAAGTTGAAGCAATATTTTTCGATTTTTCTTAAGCATTTGATTGCATTCCTCGCCAAAGGTTGTTAAACTTTCACAACTGAACATTCACCCTTATATTATTGCATGGATAGCAGATTTCCTCTCATCTAGAATCCAATTCACAGCAGTTAACAACTCAAACTCATGTTTTGCTAATGTTACGTCTGGAAGGCAGTTTACTTTTTCTCATCTATATTAATGATTTACCCAGTTACGTGACGTCTATAATCAGACTATTTGCTGATGATTGTGTGCTTTATCGATGTATAACCTGCAACGCTGACAACCAATTACTACAGTCTGATCTAGAAGCGATAAGCACAGTGTTCTAATTGGTTAATGCCATTAAATCTTTCCAAATCTAAGGTCATGTAATTCACCAACAAGCCACATGTTCCTACCACCTACTCTCTTCATAGCTATAGTGTAGAACTCGCCACAAGTTACAAGTATCTTGGCGTGAACCTTCAGTCCAACTTATCATGGAATAATCACATTAATCTCACTCTTGCCTCCGCTAATCGCACTTTCAGACTTCTCAAACATAATTTGAGAAGCCGCAACAAATGTAAAAAAATCTTGCGCATACCACATTATTCAGTCCGAAACTCTTCATACACGTCTGCCATTTGGGATCCTCATCAGACTTATATCATAAGTAACATCAAAGCCTTGCAAAACCGTGCTGCGTGATTCATCTTTTCTGATTATTCATGTTACACCAGTGTCACCTCATTGAAGTTTACAGCCGAGTAAGAAAATTTCCTGCCTATCACTTTCCGTAACCTTTATCACCATCCTTTCCTTCATGGTGAATTCTTTCAGCCACTGCCTATTGCCTTTCCATGTCGTGATCATCCTCACAAAGTTAAACACATTAACTACCAGCCATCCCATTATGCATATTCTTTTTTACCCTGCACAATAACTGAACTTTACCATCACACATTGCCATATGCGACCTAAATAAGTTCCAACACCTTAATCACGCATGTTTCAACAACTAAAAAGGTTTTTTTCAGCGTACTGTCTTCTGCCTTGTCTTCTTTTATTTTTCATATGTACTTCAGCGCACTTTTTCCGGCGTTGTCTTTTCCTTGCGGTGCTGTTATCTGTTACTAAAATTCTGCTGCTATGTGCATTGTTCAGACTCTTCTTGTGGATGTCTATTTTTCATTGATATTTGTGAAACCACAGCGGTGGCCAAGTTGTTGAGCATCTGTCTCGTATGCGAGAGGTGCGGGGTTCGATCCCCAGTGCCGCCGGGTACCCACCGATGATACAATGGGTACAAGCTTTCCCCTGCCCTGGTGCTCGGTTTATTTAGGGTGAAATGCTTGGGAAATGGGTCTTTGACCCCACCTTGAGAAAAAGAAAATTACCTTGTGTCATGGCGCTCTTTGGCCATAGATGCCTTTGCACCATAAAAAAAAAGATGTTTGTGATTTCACCGCTTTGGTTTAGTGCATTATTATAACCTTGAAACAATGCCTTGTACCCACTTCCCCCCCCCCATGTAATAACCTCGAATGAGGGCCTTTGGGGATATTTTAAATAAATAAAATAAATAAACTGAACATTCATTATGAATGCTCAATATTTGTTGGTTTGCATTCATGATACAACAGCATGTTATTAGCAGTAGCAGTAAGTGTTTATTTTAAAATTAACAAAAAGGAAGGAAAAGATTTTTGCCAGCCCCGGCATCTGTCATCGATACTGAAGCACCTGAGCTGGGGCAGCGGAAATACAGGACAGCAGGCAGTTTGAAGAAAGGAAATGAAAGAGGTGAGCGGACAATAAGAAAGGATAGATGATGAGGTGATAAATACACTATTTACATAATACATTTGTACAAGTCGCGCGCATGCAGAGTTAATAAAAGAACGGAAAAACACGCGCACAACAGTTCGCACACAACAGCTGCAGCAGGGTGCCCAGCTGTTAATCGTCCGAGGTTGCACACGCGGAGCGTTCGGTCACTGCACGGCACTACTTGATGCAAAACAGACGGGATGTCAAGCCCCTCTGTTCGAGAAGTGCACAGAGGCTAACCAAGGTTCGCTCACGGGTGTGCGCACTGCCCTGCAGCCATAATACCGATATTTTACAGGCATAACTTCAAAGCAGTAAGCATGCATATGCACTACAAGAGTAGTATGTGAATAAGGAGTGGGTGCAGGTAACCAGTAACATCACTGTTGCTTTCAGAGTATTTAAGAATAGAAAGCACAGTGCAAAACACAGGATATGAAAGATTTGTGAAAAATTGTATTTATTATTTTTTTGCAACTACCTTTGTAGCTATGCTCAGGTCATTCAAACAGGTTACTAATTTAGCTCAAGTGTTTTGCAATCTGGTCAACATCAGAGTTCAGTTTTGTTGCCAGTTTTGTGTAATTTATATGTAAACAATGTAATAAGAACACAGCACACTACTAATACAGCACCACAGCACACCACAGTAATAAGCACAGCGTCCCGAACAACCAGCGGAACCGTCCAGGCACAGATCAGAGACCGCGTTTAGTCCAGAGCACGCACGAGCGACCGAGCGTTCGGCGCTCGAGCGCCACAGTGTTCGGCGGTTCTCGTCGTCTTCTTCGTTGAGCGCCAGCGTCTAAAGATTCTAAAGCCCGTGTCCAGTCTTACAATTCCCCCCGGGCGAAAGGGCGCCATCCTGGCGGCCTAGGGCAATGTGACGACGGCGGGGTTGTAGTAAGGTTTGAGGCGGGTCGTGTGGACAATTTCGCGGCCTCGGCGGCGATGATCAGAGGATGGCGTAAGGGGTTCGATGAGGTAATTGACGGGGGATGTCTGCTGAAGAATACGGTAGGGTCCCTGGTACTTGCTAACAAGTTTGGACAAAAGGCCGGGACCTGAGGAGGGTACACAGAGCCAGACCAAAGAGTCAGGAAGGTAAGCGGGAGAAAGTGCAGGGGGATCACGGGTGCTTTTCTGCTGCTGCTGCTGGGCGTGAGAAGTGAAGGACCGGGCAAGCTGTCGGCATTCTTCGACATAAGTTGCGGCTTCAGAAAGAGTTGTAAATTCGGAAGCATCAGGGCGGTAAGGTAGAATGGTGTCCATTGTGCAAGAAGGCTCACGGCCGTACAGGAGAAAGTACGGAGAGAATCCGGTAGTGGCTTGAGCAGCGGAGTTATAAGCGTATGCGACAAAAGGGAGAACGCGGTCCCAGTTACAATGGTCGGAAGCAACATACATGGCCAGCATGTCGCCGAGGGTGCGATTAAAACGCTCAACCATGCCATTTGTCTGGGGATGGTAGGCGGAGCTGGTGCGGTGAACAACGTTGCATTCCTGAAGGAGAGCTTCTACAACTTCTGAGAGGAAGGCCGGACCTCTATCACTGAGCAGCTCTTTGGGCGCACCATGGCGAATAATGATGCGATGGAGAATGAAGGATGCAATGTCGTGGGCTGTAGCAGATGGTAAAGGCGATGTTTCAGCGTAACGTGTAAGGTGGTCGATGGCAACGATGATCCAGCGGTTCCCGGCTCATGTGCTGAGAAGAGGGCCATAGAGGTCGATGCCAACACGCTCGAAGGGCTGTACTGGGCAAGGCAGCGGCTGCATAGGAGCGGTGGGTCGGCGACGTGGATGTTTCCGTCGCTGGCATGCAGTGCAGGACTGAACGTACTGGCAGACGTAATGGGCCATCCCACGCCAGTAGTACCGCTGTCGTAGATGGATGAAAGTCTTCAAGAATCTGGCATGGGCACACTGGGGATCATCGTAGTAGGAAGAGCAAATGAAGGAGCGCAGATGTGTCGGAATGACGAGAAACCACTTGCGACCATCCGGGAGATAGTTGCGGCGGTAAAGGAGCTCGTCTCGGATGGCGAAATGGTGGGACTCACGACGGAGAGCACGGGAAGGAGGTCGAGACGATTGGCCAGATAGGAGATCAAAAAGGCAAATGATCCACGGGTCTTTGCATTGCTCGGAAGCCATATCAGCGAACTCAAACTTCAAAGGCAGGGCGGATATACAAGGCGCTGCCTCAGATGGTACAGGGGAACGTAAGGGGGCATCAGCATCGGCATGTTTGCGGCCGGAACAATAGATAACGCGAATGTCGTGCTCTTGGAGTCGCAGAACCCATCGCGCCAGTCGACCAGAGGGATCTTTCAAAGAGGACAGCCAGCAGAGGGCATGGTGATCGGTGACAACGTCAAAAGGGCGCCCGTACAGATAGGGGCGAAATTTGACAATCGCCTAAAGGATGGCTAAACACTCCTTCTCGGTGACAGAATAGTTGGCTACAGCTTTTGTGAGTGTCCAGTTAGCGTAAGCGACAACGTATTCGTCAAAGCCTTGCTTGCGTTGAGCGAGTACTGCACCGAGGCCGACGCTGCTGGCATCGGTGTGGAGTTCCGTCGGAGAACGAGGGTCGAAGTGACGCAAAATTGGTGGAGTGGTGAGGAGGCGACGGAGTGTCGTAAACGCTTCATCACAGGCTGGCGACCAGGCCGAAAGGTCGTGGCTGGAAAGGAGCTTGTTCAGGGGGTCGACGATAGTGGCAAAATTGCGGACAAAGCGACGGAAGTAGGAGCAGAGGCCGACGAAGCTGCGGAGGTCTTTTACAGAAGTGGGCTTTGGAAATTCAGCCACAGCTCGCAACTTGGCCGGGTCCGGGAGAACGCCATCCTTCGACACGACATGACAGAGAATGGTGAGCTGCCGAGCTCCGAAGCGGCACTTTTTCAAATTAAGTTGGAGGCCAGCGTCGGCCAGGCAGCGAAGAACAGCCTCGAGGCGCTGGAGGCGAGACGGAAAGTCCGAGGAAAAGATTACAACGTCGTCTAGATAACAAAGGCATGTGTGCCATTTGAGCCCTTAGAGTATGTTGTCCATCATGCGCTCGAATGTGGCGGGTGCATTGCAGAGTCCGAAGGGCATGACATTAAATTCATAGAGCCCCTCGGGTATGACGAATGCAGTTTTTGGGCGATCGGCCTCCGTCTTTTTTCTTGACCAGAACCACTGGCGATGCCCACGGGCTGTGAGACGGTTGTATCACGTGACGCTGGAGCATGTCGGTCACCTGGGCGTCAATGATGCTGCGCTCAGAGGCTGACCCGCGGTACGGACGTTGGCGCAAAGGGGCATGCGTTCCAGTGTCAATACAGTGGGTAACGGTGGTGGTGTGGCCCAAGGAAGGTTGCCGCTAGTCGAACGAAGCTTGAAAGCGCTGCAGAACGGCTACAAGCTGGTCTCGTTGAGTAGACGTCAGGGCGGCGTCGACGGAATGGTGAAAAATATCGACAGACGACTGATTCGTGATGGGAACAGGCGTAATGGCGCTGACGTGAAGGCCGGCCGTGCTAACGACGAGGGGGTATGAAGAGGCGGGATCGAGAACAGCAACGTTACCAAGCGATTGGCCACGGAGTAAAGTGGTAGGGCAGGAGAACGGGTTGGCCACATAAATAGCGCTGGAGCCACGAACAATTGTCAGCACAGCATGAGGCAGCAAAACAGACTTCTGGTCAGTGCATCGTAAAGAGGGGGTATAAGTCACAGTTGCATCTGAGAGCACAGCACAAGAAAGAGGCACCAGCACTGAAGAGAAAGGTGGAACGTCTGTGTCCTCTGAGACGACGACAGTAGTGGCAGCAGCACCGGTTACGTCCAAGGGGGCGTCACTGTAGGGCGACAAGTCAAGCTGAGCACGGGCGCAGTCAATAACAGGGTGATGTGAGGAGAGGAAGTCCCAACCAAGGATAACGTCATGAGAGGAGCGGGCGAGGACGATGAACTCGATTGTGTAGGGAACGTTCCCGATGAGCAGGCGGGCGGTGCAGGCGGCTAACGGTCGAATGTCCTGAGCGCTGGCCGTGCGGAAAGAAACGGGAGGAAGGGGCGTCGTCACTTTTTTGAGTCTGCGACAGAGGGTGTGACTGAGAACCGAAACGGCTGCGCAAGTGTCAACAAGTGCTTCGACGGCGACTCCTTCAACGAAAACAGTAATATTGGCAGGTGCAGAAACAGGTCTTGAGTGAGCCGCTGATGACGCAGTTCTTGCCTCCGGAACTGCGGTGGTTAGTTTTCCGCGTGGACGGCGGGTTGGCGACGGAGCATTGGAGAACGGGAACGACGGCCAGGAGACGGCGAGCGGTAGGAGCGGGGATGGTAACTAGGAGAGGAATCCGGAGGCGGAAAGTGTGACGCAGGCGAGGACGACGGCGGAAGGTCGTACGTTGGCTCACGCCTATAATCGTAGGGACGGTGGTCACGACTGCGACACAAACGAGCCACATGACCAGCGATGCCACAGGCGTAGCAAATAGTGCGGTTGTCTTGTGTGCACCAGGGGTTGAGTGGCTGCAGCTGTGATCGGGGGTGGGCAACCGGATGGTAAGGTGGGGTTGCAGGTCGCTGGGGTTCTAACTGCCGGATAGGTGGCCTGTAGACGGGCAGCAGGTGAGGGCCGCGACCGCAGGTGGTAGGCAATGCGCGGGTGCGAAGCTCCAGGGCGAGGGATCGTTGGCACCTCCACCACTTGTAATAAGAACACAGCACACAACTAATACAGCACACACAGCACACCACACCACACCACAGTAATAAGAGCACAGCACAGTAATAAGCTCAGCGTCACGAACAACCAGCGGAACCATCCAGGCATAGATCAGAGACCGCGTTCAGTCCAGAGAACGCACGAGCTTCGGAGTGTTCGGCGCTTCTCGTCGTCTTCTTCGTTGAGCGCCAGCGTCTGAACATTCTAAAGCCCGTGTCCAGTCTTACAACAATGTCTTCTGATATCACTCATTTTAGGTTATTTGAATATGCATACATTACCATTCATCTCTGTTGTTACTTTTCTCTTAACTTTGCTGTGGCCTGTTCAGAAGTGGACGCTCTTCTTTTATAAACTGGTAATGAAACAACCAAATCTCTGCCGATCAGCAAAAAACTAAGCGTCTGTTTTTGTAGCTCTCACGAAAAGCTAAAGATTGTGCCACCTTATGCCAGATTTGCCAGATTTATGCAAAATGCTTCAGTTGCCTGCAAGGTGGTTCGCCAGGGCATTCCTTATTGCTACTCCTGACGGCTCTAATCGGCTACTCGTGTATACTGGTTGGGGGCGCCTTTCGTTTGCACTTTGCACCGCACTCAGCCATCCTGCATCACACCCATCACTGAATTGCTCGCAGACATTGTGTAGCACACAAGCAGCTCGGACCACAATGTTCACATTGTGAATACTGCACTCAAGGCCTTTCAACAGCATTCTGAAGCGTGCCTTAACACGTCCAAACGCATTTTCTACGACACGTCTGGCACTTGACAGATGGTAGTTGAAGGTCTGTGCGGGCGACCCAGCAGTTCCAGAAAAAGAGTAGGGCTTCATTACATTCCTCTGCAGGGCGAACGCTTGGTCAGCAAGAAGCACTGGGCCAACTTGCACCCCTTGAATTGTCCTGGTTTCTAATTGAAACAGGTCACTGTCTAAAATACGCGGAAGTCGTGAGGTTTGAAACACTGCAGAGTCATTATTTTTGCCAGGACTCCCACTGTTGGTGTACAAAAACTTGTACTTGTGGTCAACCACAGCTAGGAGGATGATGCTGTACCACCCTTTATAGTTAAAATAATCTGCCGCCTCTTCCTTTGGAGGGCACACCTCGATGTGGCAGCCATCCAGGGCACCAACACCTTGAGGAAAGCCACAAACTGCAGCGAACTGGCGCATGTGCTCCTGCAATTCATGCAACTTCGGGAAACACACAAGTTGAGCTTCCAAGTTGTTCACAATTACGGCGCAGAACTCGCGAAATATCATGTTCACAGAGGCAGGGCTCACGCCAAAAAGGTTCGCTACAGTCCGCTCTTCAGCTGACGTTGCGAGGCGGTAAAGGCCAATCGCCACGCGTTTTTCCAGAGCGATTGCCTTTCGCATGCTGGTGTCTTGCCGACGCATGTTCTCGCAAACGCCCACAATATAGTGAAATGTGGGGCGGTTCATTCTGAAATTATCGCGGAAGCCGCTGTCCGGAAGATGGGGCAGCGTCGTCTCGTACCACGAATTTGGGCGTGGATACATCCATAACGCTCGCTGCCGCGTGCATTGAAGAACCGCCGCCAACAAAAGGCGTTTCGATCGCCTGCGATGACGCCTACTTTTCGCTTCCAGCATGTCGATTTCGGCGCTCAGAGCAAGCCGCTGCATGCGGAGACGTTGAAGTGCTGCCTGATGCGCCGCAAACACAGCCCAAAACTCAACGTCGGCGTCGTCCCCACCGTCCGCCACAGGCCCGCGTGAAGCCATCGCAGCCTGAATGCTGAATGTCGACACACTCACAATACACGATATTGCACACACAGAACGTAAGCAGGCAATTAGACGCCGCACGTGACTGCACTGATCACGTACACGAGGTGCGCTTGCAATCAAAAGAGGCACAATGCTCCCACGACGGTTCCCAGCACAGTAGTGGCTACAAGTGGCTATTATGCCGGCTAAAAAGTCAGCTAAAACCATCGTTTGTAGACTTCTTTTTGCTTTTCGTTAATGTCCGCCACATGCGTAACCAAAGCTCTGCCCCGCAGGGGGTAGTGCGATAAACAACCTTTTTTTTCTTTCATTTATCCTTTTTAAAGTAACCGTATTTAATAATACACTGGTATACGTGCAGCCACAAATTCGCAATGGAGGTGATCACATGGTGGTTTCCGTCACACTAACCGACATGCCTAAACCGCGTGTAAGCGCGGCCAACTACGGTTTGCGCTATAACCACAGTTAAGCTATAACCACAGTTAAGCTTAACCATGGTTAAGGCTGCCCGTGTAAAGAGGGTATAAGGCTATCTGCCACCGTTCTGTTTTGTGACAAAAGTAGCAAATAGATTTATTTGGTGTAGTTGCGATCGTTTCAGTAAATGAAGTTCGGTTCGATATCCAAATTCTATGATATATATGTGATTCGACGAAACGATGTTCAAGGTATACTTCCGGAATTTACTGGCGCCACAAAGCCACGGTCGTAACTGGCTTTTAACGCTCCACCACGAGAAAACTACCAATCTGCGCTATTAACAGCTTCAGCTTTGCACCATTAACCTACGATGTTCACAGCGTGCTCCGGCCAATAAAGATAGCAGCGCCAGGGAAATGGCCTAAATATTGCCATTTTCGGACATTATACTGTATAGCTGCGTAATAAAAATACGTGTAGAAAAGTGCTCATCATTTTTAAGTACCCTGAAATATATCATTTAAAATAGTACTACGTGACGGTCTGGCTCATCGTTGCTGAAAAAGGTTTCCGGTTTATTTTTATGTGAAATTAGTTATCGCCCAGCATATTGCAGAGGGCGCCTGGAAGCTGGTTGCGTGTGCCGAAGTTGGGAGAGGTGCTGCTGCGTTAAAGTTGATTCCATGTTATTTCATGGCTTGTGCTTCAGCTGGGAAAATGCATGTGGGGATTCGAGAACTGGTGTTTAAAACACTGTTTCAAATACAAAGACATCAGCCCGAAATTTTATGCAGTCAAAAAACGCACCCGCGGGCTTGCACGCAATAACACTGCCATTACTGGAAACGGTCCGTGCGTGTTTGAACGTGATATAATGGTGCCTAGGGAGCCCGTCTCGATTCCGGCTGCCTTGCTTCAGAAGAGTGCACCAATGTTACGCGTGACGAACCACAAAGCGATCTCAGTGTGAAGGTTTGACGCAGCTGTGCTAAAAAAAATGCGTGGCTGTTCTAACCAGCTGCATGCCATTGTGCAGAACCTGAAAGTATGCATAGCGGATACTGTATGTCTGGTAAAGGTGTCCAGATTGCCGCGTTATTTAAAACACTCAAATGGACATCTTTGTTTTCCACATTTCAATTTGAAGCCGTTTCGTTAACGTTGATGTTTTTGATCGATGTGTGGCAAGATTTGTTTCAGGTCTGGACATAACGTTAGAGTGCCTGTCAGTGCTCTCCATCTCCCTCATTCATATTCTCCTAGCGATTTCATGCCGGTGGTCCGGACCTGCGGCCGTGCAACTATTTTGCGATTCCCGGCCAGTTGATAATAACTTTTATTCTCATCTAGTTTTGCTCCGAACCTTCTGTGCTCAGTGCTTATACTGGCGTTACACCATGGCCCATTCTTCCCTAGACCCTGAGTTATGTCCTCAGCAAATCGGAGGCTACTCAATGTCACGATTGAGCTATATCTCCTGCCCTTATCCGAATCCATCGCTCTGAAGACATCTCGCAAACGCGATGGACAGCAACGAAAAAAATTGCGTCGCGTCGATCTACTATTAATTCGTGTTCACCACTTTTATAAAAAGAAAGCAGTTTCTGCAACGAGGGCCAGTTTTGTTGAACTACGTTTTGATACGCTTGAACAGCGACTCAATGTGTCGGGGACTCTCTCGTGATGTAGTTCCTTGTAAAGTGGTTTCCACTGAAATCAGCTTGGACGAGATTATGAAAAGCAAGAAACTATGCCTCAATATTAGTAGAAATAATCGTTAAAAGACTACAGGTGTTAACAAGACGGAAAGCAGTCAATTACACGAGAAAAAGTGCCTTATTTTGTTTTTCTAAAAAGCCGTGACGTCACGGGAGTCATTTTTGGTCGCACAGGCTACCTTCCGCTGCGTACGCGGAAAAGGTTGGCGATAAGCGGATTACGGAAAACGGATTGCCTTTCACCGCCGTAATCTAGCCCCAGAGGTGGCGGCCGCTAGGACGTTGGTTAAAACTGTATTGTGAAGAATAATAGGGATGTAGGAACTGGAAGCTAATGAAACATGCAGCGAGACACAGGACAAAGCCACTGTAAGCAGGTACCAACTCGTCTGTTACCCCCCGGAGAGGAGTGCAGTGTGAAAAGATCGGGAAAGGAGCTTCCATAAAAGCAACACATTTCATTAGGGCTGCATTCTCAAGGGGATTCCAAGTCAGCATGTCAGCAATAGGAGCGGCGTTTTTCAGAGGCAAGTAAGCGTGCACTTCTCATTCATGATGTTTCTCTCCTCCTAAAGCCCTTCTTTCTCTTTTCCTTCTTGCTATACACGTTTCCACGTACCGCCATATTGCTGGCTGGACTGCTTTTTGTACCTGGCGCTAAAATTCATCGCGCCTGCGCTTTAACTTCCGGCGCTCTAACTTCCTCCATTCACCCCTCTGCACCTGTAGCCCGAACAATGAACAACCCACACACCACGGAACGGCGACGAAGGCATTTTCCTCTCCCTGCCTAGCCTCTGCCGCAGACAGCGCGCGACCATCCGGAGTTTTACTTCTCAAGAAGAATGTGAGTGTGTCGTTTGGGTTCGAGACCTTTCAGTTGGAAAACAAGCTTTCCGGAAAAGATGATTTACTGGTATCCGCAAGTGGTCAGTTGACAACTTGCAGAATTTATAGTGACATTGACCACTTGCAGAATTTATAGTGACACCCTCTGCAATATAGCACATATTTTTCAAACGAAAACCCTTGTTCACATTTCCGCATTCTTGTTCGAAAAGGAAGATGGAAGATTATTTTTTATCTGTATGAGAGGGGAGTTGACACAATGAGTAGCCAAATATTCCAGTGAATCCAAAATTTCCACTGACTCTATAGGGCGACAAGTTCCGTTCCTGTACCAGCACTAGTATCTAGCTTATCCACAATAAATACTCGCTCTCTCTTCTTTTGTGTGCAAAGCATGGCTACGAACGCGAGGAGCAGGTCGAAACATGTACAACGGTGCAACAGAGTACCCTTCGGCGACTGCCCTTTTCACATGTAAGCGAACCGCTCGCGAATCCCGCCGCCGCGGCGCATACACCCTCTCTCAAGCGGCGGAGAAAGCTCCAGCGGCTGAAGCGGCGAGGTTCGGGCAAGTTGGAAATTTTCGCGGCGGCGACGCGGCAGCACCGCATCTCAACCAATGACGGCTCGGCGTTGCCACGTGACCAGTAAAGGCATCGTGCAAGAAAGCATGCGCATAGGCCAGTGTTAGTGCTGTTTAAAAAAAGAAATTATATAAAGTGGTCTTGAATGCTTAAAACGAAAGATTTATATTTATTCAAATAAACAATGAAAATAAACAATAAAAGTGTGCTGATATATTACGATTTTTGTGTTTGCAGGGCACCAAAACCGGTTGCAAGCGCATATCTTTTGCCAGCAACTTTGGTTTTCGCAGCGGTTGTACAACAGTTAAACTTCTAGTTCACTGTAGGTGTGCTGTGGCTGGAATTCTAGCCACTGCAGCGGTGGGAAACGCGCAGTGGCGACGAATGTGAACCGAAAGTTCGCGAAACGCTTCGTAGCGCCGCGCCGCTGTTCGCTCTATTCGCCGAATCGCTTGCATGTGAACCACCCTTTACACTCGATCTCGATAGTTGATGGTAACCTGTGGGGCTTCCGGTTCACTGAGATTAAGGGCCGTCACTCTCTCTCCTTTTATAAAAAGGATAAAATGGAAGGCGATTGACTCACATTCCCTCTGTTGGCAGAGCAGGAAATTAAAAGAATGTATTCACGTGAAGAAGAATTTTCGGTTACAACTTTCAAAATTCCGGAAAAACTGACTTAAAAGAAGTTGCTTTCCGACCGACACCCTCGTTCACAGACTGGTTTTCACTTCCTACTCTACCCAGAACCGGGGTAGTGTGAAGAGAGATGAGTCAGTCGCCCTCCATTGTAACTTTTCAGAAATGGAGAGGGGTATTCACCTTAATCTGTGCAAACCTGAACTCCAGACGGTTCCCATCATTTTTGGGAAACGGGAAAATGCCGCCTCGACGAGAGGCGGAACCGGTCTGGCCGGGCCGGCGGAGACTGACGCGCTCGGAGCGAAATCGAAACACACTCCAAGTTGCCGCTGGTGTGGTCGAGGTGCACCGAACCCGCCGAACGCGTCGGCGGTCAAACGCCGTTGGAGTGTACAGGGTCTCGCTGTGGCCAGCGTGACGTCGCCGTGCCGCGCGCGCTTACGTCGGAGTACAAACGCGTCGCGCGTACTATCACGAGGGTCCAACTTTACATCGCTGAGGGTGCTCACCGCTTAAGAACAACTTGCTTCAAGGACGTGTTCATGCAACTGCCCTCATCCGACGTGCTTTACAAAACAACGTTGGTCACGGCACCTTCTTAAAGCTATAAGTAAAACAATGTGCTACCTCGTATTTGAGAAATGAAGAATTACATAAACCTTGATCCATGCAAGTTTAAAAAACAAAGGTGCGGAAATCAATCCTGACATCACATACATGTATTTCTTCTGGCTGCCTCTTTGAGCATTGCACCATAAAAAAAGATTCGTCATTGTCATTGTTTTCAGTTTTGTTGCTAAAGAGAAAATTACACCTAGAGTGATAAGTTATGATCAGCAACTCTCGGAGGATAAAAAACAGCAAAGCTTCTATACAAAGCTTTTTCTTCTTATAAGACATTTTGCTCTAACTTCAACATAGATAAAAGATGTATTTTTGATCAACTAGAACTGCCGCGCTTCAAAGTTTACTTCTTAAGAAAAAAGAAAACTGCGCTTTTCAGTAAAAAGAACCCGCTGGCATGGAGATACTGCGCAAGTGCAAACAATGCCTCAGTATTGCTTTCGCCTCCAACATTTCAATCACTAAACCCAAAGTGCCCTCTAGGAGAAATCCCAGGAAGCATTTTTTCCGCCATATTTGGCATAAAAAACGAAACACAGTTCTCCACACTGACAAAAAGGGATAAGAAAGGTGCAACTTTCACGAAACAGACTAAACGTCTCGCAGCAGGTATTTCAAGGGTGCAAAGTTATTCCATCCCTGCCGAGAAGGGGTAAAATCCGAAGTTACCCCCTTGTTACCCCTTTTTTACACCTCTTTTTTTTAGAGTGAGGGGTCCAGACGATTCGCACAAGCGCTGCTGTCGGTCTGTGCGTTTGTCAGGTTGTTCTGGGTGAGGATTATTTCCGTAGTGTGAGTTATGACTGCCTGTAGGAAAGTTCGACAGGTTTCTTGACTATGACTGTCGGGGTGGTGGGCTGGGCTGTGCGAAAGGCATCCGCAATGCTAGCGCTACAGCTTGTCTTTCAAGACGTGAGATGTTGATCGGAGCGAGACTGCCAGCTATTGGGTGCCTTTTTGGTTGAGAAACACAGCAATTCCCGGTGCTTCGGCATAGAAGAGCGAGGCACCATCCCATTTCCAAATATCCTGGCCATTGACTGAGCCGTGGTGGTGCGTGATTCCAGGTGCCGTTCGGGGTGCATGTTTCTCCGGATCGAAGGCACGATGAGCGATCAGATCCGTTAGAAGAGTAGAGATTTGGATGCTGGGGGGGGGGGGGGAGGGGGGGGGGCTCGCGAGAGTGTAGTCTAAGTTGTGTTACCGATATGCCTTGTTACTTGGGGGGAGGCCGGTAGGAACAGGGCGTAAGCAAGGATGAGGGCCTTGACCCGTTTTTTATAGTATATAAGGAGGGCGTCATTTTTCTTGACCTTGGTTTCTATAGATTCTGATAAGATACGGCAGAGGATCCGACTATGGAGCAGAGCTTTCGTGATGCGGGTGCAGTCCGCTTCGTGTAGTCCCAAACGCCTGCTTGTGATGCTTCTCTTCATCAGCGTGGCTGCCTTAATTTGTTGCATCAGGATAAAGATTATGTGCTTCGCTTAGCCGTCCTCTTGCAAGTCAATGCCGATGACGCACAGGCGTAGTACCTGCATGTTTCCTTGTAGGTGCTGGTTTATCATCTGACGGAGAGATCACGGACGCGTTGCAGAAGGCTGTCAACAGGGTGCAGGAATGCGCCAAAGTAGGAGGGTTAACCTGCGCTGTGCATTCGAGGTCCCGGGATCCAGGCGGGCCAGCCCATGATGAACTTCAAATGGACGCCCTCGTAATGGGGCTGTCCAACATTGTGCTGTCCCCGGGTGATAGCCAGTCTACGAGTTCTATCAGAATTTTGCGATCAGCGGACACGCTTTTAGAGCGATAGCTCTACTCGATCCACCAACCACGCTCAACACCACGGGACCTCTCCGCTGTCTGAATTTGACCTTCAGCCTAGCTACGGTCACAATATGCCAAGAGCCAAGGTAGAAGAAAGGAACAGAAAAATAATCACATCCACGACAAACTAATCAGCTTCACAGGACGGTGCGCGAAACCACTAGGCTATCGCCACTATTTTTTCTTTATTGCCTGTTCGACCGTTTACAATGAGTCACAAACGGATTATGTTCTCCACTGCACTCTCAAGCAACGGGAGTGGAGATGCGTTTCGCTCACAGCAGAAACTCAGACACCGTTTCCAGGAACACAACTGCCCCCTCACACTGAAAACTTCATCTCCAAAACATAGCGCCTTGTACACTTCACGCAGCTTAAATACGTTTTCTTTGAAGTGATCGCGGACAGACTGCGCATCTTCATCGCAGTGCCGCACAGTGATCCTGCTTCGCCAAATACTGCGCAGCCCAATAAGGACGAATACATCGTATTTATAAAGATCCGGCTCAACGTCGAGGAACCGTACCCCTTACGGTGTCAATGGTAAGTCTTTACTGTCCGCTGGAGCACGACCCAAAAGAGCAGCGCATCCCAGCAATCAATAGAGACGTGTTCTATTGACTCTTGTTTTTGACACAAGCAGTCAGCACACCATGGTAACAACAATCTCTTCTCCACAAACTACAATGCCGATAAAAAAGCAAAAGCGAAAAGCTTTAGTGCATTTTTTTTTCAATCTGCTTCCTCACAACCTGCCACAGCAATCGCCGCTTCGCAATGCGTTTCCAGCTTAACAAAAATGAATGAGGCACCATTTTCCGAATGGGGTATCGTGTCTTTACTGCAGAAGATTAATGTACATTCTGACCCTGGTCCAGATGGCATATCTGGACGCCTTCACTGCGGCGTCCCTCATAGCCTGAGTCGCTTTGGGATGTTAAAACCCCATAAAGCCAACACCAAACCAATTTCAGGTTATTTCAAATTTTATTTTAAAATTATGTTATTTTGACTAAAGGTGACGTGTTATATTGTGCAAATGGCAAAACAGACGCGGAGCACATTGCGGCGTTGGCGGTTTCTGCTGCATTTGATCGGAAAGGCCAATGTGGTTAACAAGGCGAGCTGTGATCACTGTGAACGAGAACAAGAATAACGATTTTATATGGGCCTACCATGCATTTCAGTTTATACTAATCCGCGCATAAATTAGGTTATTTAGCAGCGCTGTGCTTTGTTTACATTTTATGTCGGTTGTGTATCACGCGTGTGGTTTATTGCGATAAAGATGTGACTAATTGGACGAAGCTTTTGTCAAAGTCTCGAAGCAGAAGAGCTCCGAGATGTCCAGTTTAAATTGGCCCCCAGTCGCCTCACTGTGCAGATATATTCCGACTTGAATGGGGAGCGCTATTAACGCAGACTCGACGCCCCAGAGAGCCGCGCCCTACAGTCCCTCCTACACCACCTTAAGTCGACAAATGAATATCTTTGGCTCGATTGTAAAGTAGGCCAAATCGACATGGACCTATAAAGAGGGCTTTCGAGCTCTCGAATGTCTAGAGAGCCAGTGCAGTGCACAGTATACGTTGTCAATGGGGCCAATCTCCTGCTCGAGCATCGCACCAAGTGCCAGCTGCAGGACGGTTCGTGGTCTTAACGGTTGCACTTTTGTTTTGCAGGTATGTGAAAATCAAGGAGTGCTGTAACCAGTCGCCATACCAGCGACCTACCTTCACAGAGCTCGTGGAAGACCTCGGCCGGATCTTGACTTTGGCCACGGACCAGGTTGGTCTGACACTTTCCCAGGGCAGACACGCCACTCGTCATTTCAGTTGCTACTGCCATCTTTCGTTTTTAAATAATATTAATAATAATAGTAATAATACCGTGACAAAAGATCCAAAGGCATCCCTGTGCAGGCTGGACAGGTTGCTACTTAATTGAAGAGGAAAGATCGCGCTTTTAGAATTTTCATAATACTTTTTATAATTTCGAAAACGCGATTACCCTCGGCGCTGTGGCCCAACAAACTTTGGCTACATTATGCCAAAATACATGTGCATTCGGAGAGCATGCTTCACCGCCGAGTACTCGGTCGCAGAAGGATCGATTCAAGAAGGAAATGGAGAAGGTGGAGGACTCCATGTCGAAGGTCCGCAAGTCCTCGAAACCGAAGTTTGACGACGACACGGGCCGCTCCGCTTTGAAGGAGCTCGGGAACGCCCCCCGAGCGAAAGGTGGTGGTTCGGCGGCACCCAAGAAAGTCCCAACATCTCGGCAGGACCAAGCACGTACGGCCTGACTTGGACACGAGCGCACAGGAGACAAGTATAGCTACCGCTCCGTCCAGGGGGGCCAAGGGACCGCAAAAGGTCCAGCTGAAGGTGAATGCTTCGATTGATGCAAGCGTGCCTTATGGTTTAGATTTTGAGATGTAATTGTTTGCAGTTGCAGTATTTAATCTGAAATCGCGCCTTCTTATACGTAGTGATTATACGGTTCTCTGTGTGTAACACCTCATTGCTTACGTCTGGTTTGGCATTTCACGTGCGGTCACTTGGATTTTTTTTCACTCTTCCTTATTTAAGTCTGGGCGAAAACAGGTGGTGGCTGATGTGTAAACATTTTCGGTGAATCGTTTTCTCTCCTAGTTGTGAGAAGAAAAAAAAAACTAGATTGCGGCTGCTGCACCTGACGCACATCTGGGCGCAGGCAAATAAGTCTGCACCGGAGTGGAATTCGTTGGATGCATGCAGTGTAGGAGTGGTAGCGCCTCACATCCAGATTAACAGGTTCCACGCGCGATAGCGATTTCTGGAGCCCTAATCCCTGTTTACTGCGGCCCCCCGGCGAGCCACCTTTCATTTTCTTGAGTACGTTGTTACTGACAATGCACATGGATCCACAGTGAAGCCTACTTTTTGGAACCGCCAAGAAATGGGCAATAGCAATCCGGTGTGTCACCTTTTCTCAAGCTAATGGAAAAATCCCAAGCTGTCGCTTCTCTTCGCGCGACTCGGTATTCGTTGCCGCACACAATGAATACAAGACGTGACCGACCGGTGACTCACGCCACATTGAACTGCGAGAGGAAAATCGCACAGGCGTCTGCTTAGAGATTCGCTTACAAGCGCTTTAACTGCCCCCTTTCCTCACCGTCACCTGCACAGTGTCCTACAGACAGCTTCTAGTCTGGGGAAGAGCTGTGTTTTGAAGAAAGTCTGCGATGTCGTATTAACCTAACTGCATGTTCTCTTGCACTCTGCAGGCGCCGTCCAAAACTGGCAACTCCGTCAGATTCAAGTGAAAGTTTCCTCGCCGTGGGAGCAGCTACTCAAAATTGGCGAAGCTTTCTTCCAGGAGCAGTCATCGGTCGATGACCAGACAGACGCAACTCACCCATTATTTCAGTTTTGCCTTTTAAGTGTGACTCGCCTGGTCAGTGGATGGTGAATAAACGTTTTTTAGCGCTGAAAAATGGGGCAAGTTGTTACGGGCCCATTTCGTTTTTTTCTTTACCACCAAATGGTGGCGGTGGTGTTCAAAGATTTCCAACGGTTACGCAGGTGTCTGGTGTTTTAAAAAAAAAAGCGCTGCCAATGATTCGCAAAGCGCAGTCTCTACCCACGGGTCTCATGGAATCTGAGCTGCTACAGTAAAACGGAGAGTTTAGAGAGTTTGTACGTACATACTTGAACAAAAACAGCGCAGTAACAGGGCCAAGAAAGAAGACTGGACAGGCTGCAAGGCGTGTTTCCTTCTAAGCGCTTCACGACGTAACAAAACAAAAAGAAATGCTGCACACTTACAAGTTGAGCCTTACTATTGCTCACGGTATATTCACCGTCTGTTGCGCTCTCTCATCACGGCGTGAACAGAACACCAACACTTGACCCGGCGCACTAACAGTGAATTCTAGTAGACGAAGCCATGAACTGCAGTGTGCACACTGTGATTAAAATGTACACCAACGGGGGAAAAAGTAACACACCTACCCTCCAAATTTTTTTTTCATTATTATTATTCAAGAAGTGTGCCATGAGGAATAAGTTGAGAAAGGGGAAGGAAAGCAGGAGATAGAAAGTTAAAAGAAGGGAAGACCCGTTTCGCTGATATTCGCAGAGGTTGCCGATGAAGTGACTGTTCACAGCCGACTTCACACAGTCACATCCGCGGTTCCATCGCAGGCCCACCTCCCTGAGGAGCCGCCGCTGGGAACGTCAACAAGTGCCGCACATCACAAATGTCCGGTGCAGCGCCATAGTGAGGGCACCTGTCAATTGCCGGAAGATCTTTTGCACGCCACCGACGACAGATGGTGTCAGCCTCCCCTGCCCGAATACCGGCGAACGGTATGGGGTCACTCTGCGTCCAGCCGGCCGGGAAGGCGAGCTTCCGTGCCAGCTACACGCAAGCGTTATTCAAGTTTACGCAGCACGTTTCCCCAACCCGTGGCGCAGAGTCGCAACCACGGCAGGTCCGGACGAAATAGGCAACGGCAGGGCACGCTAGGAAATAGTTTATTATCCTAACGCGAGGTAAAGCACACTGTGGAAGAATGTTCTATCCGTAAAATAGATGTTCAGCAGCTCACCAGGTCGTTGACGTCGTCTGGCGTTGGTATTCGGGGGCCGGCGAGCAGCGAAAGGGGTCCTTGGGGCACTTAGGTCAGGTCCGGCAGCGAGAGTCCCCTTCCCGCCGCGCGTTCCCCCCTTTTATCACCTCGGTCATTGCCTCCCTAGCAGCAAATCGTTGCCGTCAAGCTTAGGCATGCTACCCTCTCCGCAGAAGGCAGCGCGCTGCCGTGACGTCACGTCAGTGCTGCGGCGGAAATGAGCAGAGTCGCAGGGGTGCCTTCTCTCCACATTCCTGGTGGCCAGCGCGACAGTGTATGTCACGATCGCCGCTGGCGCGGGGGACGAGGAGGGGATACCAGTGTATCCCACAACGGATACCTCCTCCTGCCGTGCTAGCACCATCTCCCCTCCAAGTTCCTACCCGTGTCTCTGCGTAGGGGCGCCACCTGACAAAGAACGTCTGGTGCTGAAATGGGGCCCAATGCGCCGGTCTCGATGCCAGAAGTGTTTTGTCAAGTGGCACCCCCATGCAGAGTGGCACGGGCCAGAACCTGGAGGGGAGAAGTCTGTTACTTTTGCCCCCGATGATACCTATACCAAGCAGGCTGGAGAGGAGACAGGACCGCTGCTCACGGGCCACGTATGCTTGAAACACTTGCGCTGACCAAGGGTATTAAACAGAGATGGGCAAATGACCTCTTTTTCGCCTTGTCTCTCTTACTTATTACCCTTGCCAATAAATCTTCAGTCCTCCCTTACCTTCACCCTAAATTCGCAAAATGTGGTGGTCCTCCCTCCCTACACTTTGTCGGCCCTCCCTCACATCAGCAGTTTCAACATATGTTATTTTTTCATATTGTCGTCATCCCCAGTGGGTACCCTGCAGCACTGGGGATCGAACCCCGCACCTCCCGCATAGAAATTGAAGATAAAAGCATGCAAAAATAAAAGGGATAACAGTGCTAGCGCACGATAATTTATTATTAGCCCTAAGCTAAGCGGCCGGTGAATTTGCCTGCAGCGTGTGAACAGCCTGTTTATTCACCGTCACAACCTCTGCTAAATTCATAAACTAAAACAAGCTTCTCAGCGCATAAAAGACCACTTTTTTCTTTCCTGGAAGTGATGACGGTGAAGGAATAAAGCTGCATTTTTTGCGCACTCTGTATTAGGCTGGTGCCATTTTTTTTTTTGCTGCCACAGTTGTTTGTTCCGTGTGCTCTGCCCGCAGGTCCTATCAGGGGCGGTTTTCTTGATTGGGGTGAGGACGTGGTGAGCCTAGCGCGCAGTTTCACGAATCACTTGATGCTATATTGAATTAAGGAAATTACCAACACCCGTAACAGCTTTCAAAGGAAATTAGAGAGCGGTCGTCCAATCTTGCATACATATTATTCATTTGTTTCTCATTGATGAAAACTAAAGCAGGGCAAATAAAAGAGTACTTCGACCACAGCCAATGAGTGATCACCGCTGCTCTTCGGCTCTGTTAATGCCGTGCTAATGTCGCTCGCAGGATCGCTTTAGCGATGAAAGACACTGCTCGTTCCAGCACAGCAATTGCCTCTGCGATCAGAAGGCCGTGACCTTACGGTACATATTCCTCTTCTTGGATCCTATAGAAACATAACATAGAATTATCGTGCGCTAGCGCGGTTCTTATCTTGACTTTCTAGAGCGTCTGCCGTTCACTTCGCCACGGTCAGCAAGCACGCTGCGTTTGCTCGAAACGCCGTTGAGAGCGCTGCAATAGGATAGCACACGAGCGCAGTCACGTGGCATTTTTTCATATTTCGCGGGCTTTCTTTAGATTCCGGAAAAAAGAACCCCGTAGGAGATAAGATGCTACAATAAACTAGATCGGTTGTTTCTAAACCTGCTCTACAACCTAACGTAACGCTCTTGGCCCTGAAATGAATATTTGAAAAATTGCATAATTCATCTTAGCTTATTAACTAATTAATCAGAATATAAAAATATTCCGAGGAGCGCCACATGATGGAATGTACCGTTGGTTTCAGCGGGCTGCGGTTTACCGCTTTTTTTTAAATCCTCGGTTCAAGTTACGTGAAACCCCCTGTAAAACACGAGTTTTAAAGATGATGTCGAGCAGGTGATTTAAATAAAATGTTAGGCAAGCTCTTGGTTGTTAGGGAGAGTGTTCCCACGTGGCTCTTAATTATTGTGTTGGGGTATGGGCGGTTGAGTGGCTCTCGCATATTCTAATACCATGTTTGGTTTATGGTTTATGGGGGTTTAATGTCCCAAAGCGACTAAGGCTATGAGAGACGCCGTAGTGAAGGGCTCCGGAAATTTCGACCACCTGGGGTTCTTTAGCGTGCACTGACATCGCACAGTACACAGGCCTCTAGAATTTCGCCTCCATCAACATTCGACAGCCGCGGCCGGGATCGAACCCGCGTCTTTCCGGCCGGCAGCCGAGCGCCATAACCACTCAGCCACCGCGGCGGCTTCTCTCTAATACCACGTGGTAAAGGATTGGAGAGGGCGGGGTGTGACCGGCAAGTCGGCTTTGGGACGACGGAAAGGTGTCTGTATATAGCTGCCTGTTACAGAACAGAGAGAGCGCATGCGGCGGTCCTGACAGCGCCCGCGTAAGTACTCTGCGGAGGAGGCACTCTCGACTAGCACAAGCTTCAGGGGAAAACTGCTACTCGCGTGACGGGGTCTCCGAAACTGCTGAAGCTGGGGGGTTTTGTAGATACAAAAGACACCAGCTTTTCGCCTTTTGTAGCTCATCAGATATCCTAGCGTACCATATTAGCTTATTTACATTCATTCATTTTTAGCTCATTCTATTTTGCGGCTTTTACTGTATTTTTTTTTCTTTTGCCGCGGACAGTAAATTAAAGTGGGTGAAGTGAAAATTAAGCTATTTTTATTTTTATAAAAATTTTTTTAGAAAAGTAAACAGTATAACGAGGTTGATTAAAACCGATCTGCGTTAAGAATTTATTTTTTGTGCCTAACCAGTATGAACTCACTTGAATCAGTTCAAACCGGAACGGAATGTCCCTCCAGAGCCGAACCCGGAACTGAAACCGAAAGGCGTGAACCAGAACCCGAGCGTGCGTGCACGCGTAGCCGAGCATGGTGGCAATCCCCCCAGTTTCAAAGTGGGCGCTCTTATGTTCCATCCATCCATCCGTAATGATCGGTATCCCTCGGGAGCTCCTCTCAGATGCGCTCATTTCGCCGATACGTTCACTACCAGTGTGTTTGAAGGACATGGATGATCCCAAACCATCCACATCTTACGCCGTGGCAGAAGAAGATCTGGGAAATAAGTCCAAGGGATCAGACATACTCGGACACTTCCGAGAACGCCGGGCGGCCGAGACCTTCCTTTAATCTCATTCATATCAATTCTAGTAAACCAAGCAGCTAACGCTCGTTACTTCAACGTCTTCCAGACGGTGGGGGCCTTTTTTTCTCAATAACAGTCCTACCTACGCATGAGTGTACCTGACAAAATCTAAAATGCTATCGAGTTGAGGCTGAAACACATCCAACAAAGCAAACCTCTGTGGCGCTCTCAAATGATGGTTGGTTAATTGTGATCTTGAAAGTACTCGAGCCACTGGTACTTGCTTTAAAAAGCATTTACCAAAATGGTGCTGACATGAGCAGTGACGCTGGTAGACTACTGTTACAGCCAGGTTCAGAAAAAACGACTGCCGTTTTTACACTTGCGGATCGTTTCCCGATGCCATTGGCGTCTCTAAACAATGCCATCCAGGCAACTACGAGAGCAGATCTTTGACCTGTTATTGAGGCAACCACGGAGGCAATTGCGGAGCTTTCTATGGAGGCAGTGCTAAAAGAGGTAAGAATGTCAGCAGAGCAGAAAATGTAACCTTCATTGAGGCATTAACAGACGAGAACAAGAGCAACATGATGCGCCAGTTCAGCAAGTACAAACTTCGTTCGCGACGACTTTCGGTAGCCATGCACTTGTCGACCCCACCGGAACTCGTCGATCTTTCTACGCGTGCCTATCGCCAAAGCAAGAGGCAGTAAACTGGAGCAAAGTCCTTGCAGCAGTCGGCTTGACATACGACGAACACGAGAAGAATTTCAATGAAGAGTGGAACATTTTGCGACGACTGAAAGAGGATCTGACATTCACAGCATATCCATCGTAGTTTCTCGTTGTTCTCCACTTCGTCGTTATGTTTGTCAAATTATAAGATGTTGACGGTCGTCTTTTGTTGCTGCCGATTACCACAGCCACCGTCGAGCGCTTTTTCTTCGGCCCTAAGCCATGTTTTGTCGTCAGAAAGAGACTGCCTTCGCTCTAACCATGCGAATAAGCTGCTGAGCATCACCATCGAAGGCCCGAAACTGCCAGACGCCCCAGATGAGACAATGCTCGACGTGTTTAATCAATTTTATCGCGGAAGTGGTGAGATGTTATAGCAAGAAACCAGGGAGGATGCAACTGTTCGGAATGTGGTTGAGAAAAGACACATGTGTTCTTGGTGGTTTGTTGTCATTTTTTAGTAGAAAGTACATAGAGTTCGCGTCTTGATTTGTATTTCTTTTACTAGTTTAGTAACCAAGTGAATGGTCGTGATCTGCAAAGCGCCTGTGCTTATAGATATTCAAACAATCGTGTGTATCAGGTTTAAATTTATATCCAGATGTGCTAGTGTCATCCAAATCGCCGCGGCCGAGATAAAAGCTCTGATATACATCTTTCGCGTGTGTGCAGTGTTGAGCATGAATTCGACTTCCTGGTGCGTTTAATTACCGAGTTTTTCGGTTATACCTAGTACACAGGTGCGCGCGTTTCGCAGTTTTCCGCGTCTGCGTTACGCGAGTGGTGTTTAACAGGACGTTTTTAATGCGAAATCATTTCTTGGCTCATGATTGGCGTCAATGGAAGCTGTGGACAGGCGCTGTGGACGGAAGTTGTGGACATAGCGTGTCCGCACGAACTGAATAAAAATAATGAACTCTATTGAATGCATTGAAAACTAAACATTTTGACAGACTTGCCTGTCTGGTTGGGTTTGAAGACACCGAAAAGAATCAAACCTAAATCCGGACGAAAGACAAGCCCTGCAAGACCTCAAGACCGACATCAACATAGTGTTCCTCCCAGCGGACAACCTTGCAACACAACAGTCGTTCTGGACAGACGAGACTACGAAGAGAAAATATCCACCTTACTCAGCAGTCAAGAATATGAAAAACTGAAGGAGGGCCCCACAACCACTACCCAAGCAAGGCTAAACAAAACATTGAAAGTATTCCAAAAACGCCCCACCTTTCGAAACCTCTACCTTCAGTTATTGAGCACCAACGGAGCGGCTCCAGCATACTACGGCCTGCCCAAAGTCCACAAACCGCGGATCCCTTTGCGCCCGATTGTCGACTTCCGGTGTTCCCCTCTTCGCTCTTTTCCAGAATACCTTCACAAACTCATATCCCCAATCGCAGGAAAAACAGCGACCCATATCCGTCATTCCAGTCACTTCATCGAACTGCTGCCCCAAGCCACCCTTGAGGCCGACGAATGCCTTGTCTCCTTCGACGTGGTGGCCCTTTTCACAAACATCCCCGTGAAGCTTGCGGTGACCGCTACCCTAGACGCCCTACAACGCGACGACACACTCAGCGCACGAACCCCGCTGAGTGTAAATGATGCGTGCCGCCTCCTGGAGTTGTGCCTATCAAACACATACTTCTTGTCAAACGGGGAATTTTACCGACAAGTGAAAGGAACACCAATTGGAGCATCCATCTCTATCGTAATGGCCAATTTAACAATGGAACACGTCGAACAACGAGCCCTCAACTCATTTCACCCGAAACCAGATTTTCCTCAGGTATGTCGACGACTGCTTCGCCATCATCAAAAAATCTAACACTCAAAATTTCCTTCGTCATTAAAACTCCGTAGAACCTGACATTCAGTTCACGCTACAGGTGGAACAAAAAAACTCCCTGCCGTTTTTGGACATCCTCCTGTCCCGAAACCACAATACCCTTCAATTATCTGTATACCGCAAACCAACTCACTCAGGCCGGTATCTACACTTCTCTTCGAACCACCCGACAGTCCATAAAGCATCAGTGATGAAGACGCTGTTCAGAAGAGTTGAGACACACTGCAGCACAGAACTTGACAGAAAAAAAGAACAACGCACGGTATTCAAAGAACTCATCACGAACGGCTACCCAAAAGACTTTATTCAAAAAACCATTCGACGTCATAAACACAACATTCGTCAAGAAATGAACGCACAAAGACCAACGCCACCACCAAGATACGTCACTTTACCTTATGTCGGAGGTGTCAGCGAAACCATGTCCCGAATCCTGAAAAAATCGGGTCTCCAGGTTGCGCACAAGCCCACAAACACTGTTGCGCTTTGCCTACCTGTTCCCAAAGACCGGCCGCCGAGAGAAAGAGCCCAAGGCATTGTCTTCAAAATTCCATGCGCCGACTGCGACGCAAGCTACATCGGCGAAACCAAAAATTTCAAAGAAAGAATTCGGCAACATAAAAACGACGTCCGCAAATTCGCAAGAGAGCGCAATCCAGTAGCCGAACATTCCGAGGACTCCGACCATAGAATCAACTTCGAAGAAACCCGCATCCTCGGAACCGAAACAAATTAACACAAAAGGCTCCTTCTGGAACCTTGGCATATCCAAACCACCCCGAGCAATATCAACCGCGCAAAAGGAAACCTGCCCCCAGTATATGCCCAGGGACTTCGCTCTTCAACTCAACGAAAAAAAGTCGCCATTCACCACCTCCCTGCAGTGCGCCAGCGCGACTACCAGCCTAAACACCCCTCCCCCGCGCCTTTCGCGTCACAGCTGTCGTTCCTTTGACCCCCCCCCCCCCCCCTCCTCTCCATACTTAAAGACGCTAGCTACTGCCAGTCACCCCTGATGGAGGAGCCGAGTCGGCTTCGAAACGTTGGGTTAAAGTTAAAGCTTTTGGTTGGAGACGTGCAGTTCATTATATTGAATGCATGCACAGACGTCTCAGAAACTTATCTTCGAGATATGTACTGAGTAGGGGTGTGCGAACAGTACTTTTTCCAAACCGAATCGAATACGAATAGTGTAGCTTTGCCACCGAATCGGATACGAATAGTTTAACTGAAAATCTAATCGAATACAAATAGAAAGAATCGAATCGCATACGAATCGAATATTTTGACGAATATTCGCTATTTGTGCGAATATTAAATCGGCAATCGTGAGGAACAGCGTAGCGCTGGTTTCGCAGTTATAGCTGCATCTGCTAAAGCACGCAGCACTGATCCCCATTTGGGGGGTCGCAGCACGAAGTCAGGGCATTAACTTCACCATTGCCATGTCATGCTCATAAGAACAGTACCTTTTGCTCTTGATAATAAACTTAATAAACATGATAATAAACGGACGATAATAAATTAGCGGCACATCTCAGTGCATGTGATGGGCGAGAGCTACGTATGAGGCACGGAACATTTTGAGAACATGCCGATCGAACGAGCGGAGAAATTTATCGTCTGTCGTCTGCTTGGCGCGTTGGTTGGTTTGCCTCTTACCGTAGAAAAAACGACGCGAGCTGTGGCAAAAGTTTGGAGTTAGTTTCAACAACTATGCGCAACTCCAGTTTGCTGCAAAACACCAAGCGTATAGCGTCAAAGCTAATGCATACGGATATAACACGCTAGTATAAAAGCGCTACAGAAATGCGCCCTGCACTCACATTATTCTGGCCATCCAGCGAAATCGAAGTACTATCTATAGGGAGATTATGAACTTTGTTATCAATGTAGGAATGGTTCGCCAGAACTTGCGAGATTGAGCTTTATACAACCATTCAAGAATTCAGCTAGCAAAACAATTTAAAGAATATTCCACTAGTATCACCGAGTTGAAACAATGTGGCCTCAAAAGCAAGCAACGATTGAACGCGGTTTCATCGCAGCTTTCTTCGCAGGCAGCGTCAAAATTTGGTCTGCTTGGCGTGTTGGTTGCGCCTTCTGTTTTGCCACTGATATCCTTTTTGGTTATTCCCTACACTTCTCTCTCCATATATGCCCAGCAAAATGTAAACGCTTTTTTTTAAGGACACAGTGTCCTAGGCACCTCTCTGAGCTGTTGAGGGTCGCGCGGCCTACTCTGCAGTATTTTTTTTTCGTAGTGCATAGTTGGTTAAAGCAACTAGCTATTTAAATACTGGCTTCGGGAAAAAACTATTTCAAATGTTGTAGATCACCTTCAAAAACAGTCGGTTGAAGTGTTTTCAACAAGGTACCATCTGTGTTGCTTTCTTTGAGATTTAAAAGAAAGCGTGCGGATTTCAAAATATACTATAGCCGAGCTACTTGAGCAGCCCAGGTAAAAATTCGCTCAGCTTATATTCCGCGCCCAGTTCAAATGCAAAGCTGTCGGAGATCGTGTTTAGCTGACACCTAGTATATGGCCAAGGTAAGATTGGGTTGGAGCGCATACGGCAGGTTCTCTCAGATCAGGAATAGCAGGTTACCAATATCCCTCAAGAGAAAAGTGTACAACAGCTTTATCTTACCGGTACTCACCTACGGGGCAGGAACGTGGAGGCTAACGAAAAGGGTTCACCTTACGTTAACGACAACGCAGCGAGCCAAGGAAAGAATAGAGAGTTTTAGTTTCACGTACGTAGAGGGTTCACGTACGCAAACGTGAGAAGTCTACGTAGCCTGCACGAAGGTCGTTTGAAACCCTTATAGTTACACGTACGCGACGCACGCCGCGCGTTAAGCCCGGGATACATGCGACGTTTTTTCCGACGATGTTCGCGCGGCAGAAAGCGTCGTGGCGGCGCGACGCCCGGCCGGAGATACATGGAGCGAAAAAGCGGCAGCCCGCCGCCGCGTATCTCTCAGCGCGAAAGCAATATGATCAATAAGTGGCAAATACCATTGAGCGAGGAGCTCTTTGAGAGCAGCGACGCTGACTCCTTATTCAGAATAACGAAATTGTTCATTTAGACACCACTGTACTGATTGCAGCACGCGTGCATAGATATCTACAAGGTTTTGCGCGCTCGAATGCATGTGGTCGCGTACCTTTCGATGCCCGCTCAGCCGTGGCTACCATCGGCTGCGGTTTTCTTCGGCACCTTCGCTTCAGGGAGGAAAAGCGGGCATTTCGATCCAAGATTCGGTCCTGTTCTCCCAAAAAAATGACATTTCATGTCTCGTGAAGCGTTTATTTTCACGATAATAACATTTCCGTGCAATAAACACAGCAGTGCTCGTCGGCCATGGCGGCCATGTTGGCGGCGGCGGCGGCGGAGGCGGCCAAACCGGAAGAGCGGACTTTCTGCGCTGCTATTGGCTTGCTCCGGCTGCCGCTTCCGGTCTCTCCGGACGCCGCGCGTCAATATCTGGCGGGGCCAGATCGGCGGCGGCGGGCGTTTTTTTCGAGGCCGGGCGTCAAATGCGCGCCGTCAGGCGAAAATCGCCCAAAAAACGCTCCATGTATCCCGGGCTTTACGCCTAGCGTCATCTACTAAGAAACGCAGACACTGGTTGTAGCCTAAATCATCCAAGACAAGTCTGTAAGCCAAGCCATTCATAGCGAGACCGTTGCTATGACGACGACCAACGCTACTTCGTCAGGCTTAACAGCTGAAAAATCGTCCTTCTGTCTGAAAAACAAAAGCTATTTGTCGCTTGAAACCTTATGCTAGGGTAAGAATGAGCAAATCGAAGGCGAATACAACAGTTCAGAACACGATATCGCGTCGAGGGATTAGCGACGAAGCTGTTATCGCTGTGAAGCGGCGGGCAGGGCGCCGCCATGTTTGTCAACGCTACGTACGCAAAGACCACAACGTAAAAATCCGAATCCCACGTACGTACGTGAGACTCGCGCATACCCTTTGCGTTCTGCGCATGCGCACTGGTCCCCCGTAAGAGCTCTACGTACGTGAAGCCTCTGCGTACGTGAAACTAAAACTCTCTAATGATAGGCGTAACGTTATGAGACCGGAAGCGGGCAGAGTGGGTGAGGGAACAAACGCATGTTAATGACATCCTACTCGAAATCAAGAGGAAGAAATGGGCTTGGGCAAGGCATGCACTGCGAAGGCAAGATAACCGCTGGTCCTTACGGGTAACGGAGTGGATTCCAAGAGAAGGCAAGCGTAGCAAGGGCCGGCAGAAGGTTAGGTGGGCGGATCAGATTAGGAGGTTTGCAGGCATATAGGGTGGGCGCAGCTGGCAAAGGACAGGGTTAATTGGAGAGGCATGGGAGAGGCCTTTGCCCTGCAGTGGGTGTAGTCATACTGGTGATGATGATACTGCCAAATGAAATAAAACCGCCATCCGCTTGTTGCGATTCGAATCGTCGTTCCTTTTGTTCTGCGGTCGCTGAAGACACTAGTACTCGTTTCTCTACTGCACGTTCCTCTGGCGACTTGCACCATTCGCCTATTCTTTCTCGCTCTTCGCGTTCCTCCCTGTTCATCTGTTCCCGAATCCCATTTAGAAAGGTTATAGTCTTCGCCCGCTCTACTTCGGCTTGCCGCCTCGCTGTATCCACTGGATCGTTTGACTCGCGTTGGCGCTCTTTTCTTTTGCGTTGCTGTTCAGCTGGCCGTGCAAGCCGTTCGGCTTCGGTATCTGTCGGAGAACCGTCTTCATCCATGATTCACCCTTAATTTACTGCACTGCACGTTACTCCGGCGAATTTGCATCCTTCTCTTCTTTCTGGCATCTGCATATGCACGCAACCGCGTTTCTCGTTCATCTCCCTCTACTTGGCTAAAGCTGGCATAGCGCTCTCTGGGCTTACCCGAATTACCGCTCAACCTTCGTCCAATCTCACTCACCTCGTGCATAGGCAAACTGCTCGAACTTGAGGTACTCGCCCGCCTACATCCGCATCTCAAGGCGGCCCATTTCTTCCCGGACACATTATTTGGCCTTCGACAAGGGCTCGCCACTCAGGTTGTCAAGCTGCAGCTTGCGGAGGAAGTCATGGACCACCCAAGCGCTGCGCAGACAAAGGCGACCCTGGCCCTCGGCTTAAAAGGAAAGTTCGATAGAGTATCCCACGACTTGATACTTGACAACCTCGCCTCGGCCCTCTGCGATCCACGAACGTACAACTACGTCCGCGCCTTCCCCGCACCGCCAACACTCTATACTAGGGGACCTCCGCTCGAACATGACCACCTTGACGGGCCGAGGAAAGCCCCAGGGGTCAGTAGTCTCTCTGACACTGTTTATCGCGCACGTTCGTCGCTGACGATGTTACGATTTGGGTCACGGAGGGATCCGACGGTAACATGCAGGACGCCCTCCAGGAACCTAAGCCGTAGATACGGTTCAGAAATACGCGACTGCCGGAGGCCTGACCTGCGCGGCAGAGAATTCGAAACTCTTGGTCGTCTGCAAACAGCGCCGACGATCGGACACGCTCTCCGCGATTTCCACCCACCTAGACAGGACACCAGTTCCGCAAGTGGAGTGACTCCGCATTCTGGGCCTCCACCTCCATTCCAATAACAGAGCCACTCACACAATAGACCTCTTCCACAAGCAGACCACGCATATTACACACGATACGACGCGTATCCAATCCACGTGGCGGCCTTAAACAGACGGACACACTGCGCATCGTTCAACCACTTGTCATGGCCACCTCACGTACCACACGCCCTACCACGCACACATTCACCCGTGTAGAAATGCAACGCTTAAACGCTCTCCTCCGACTGGAAATCAAAACGGCGACGGGAATTTCCCCACATGTCTCAAAGCAACGCCCGCTCCAGCTAGGCATCCACAATTAAATCGAAGAACTGACCGAAGCACAGCGCGCCGGCCAGCTTGTCCGGCTGCGAAGCACGTGCACAGGCACAGCTCTCCTCGACCGCCTTGGGTACCCGGTATCCAACCCCCTCCAGCTACCGACCCATGGCCAGTGCCCACGGTCTGTGTGAAGATACATGCATCGCGAACACAGGGGCAGAAAACTGGCCAGTGTGCAGGCTCTGCTCCCTCGGAAACGATCCATCTACGCTTCTCTGATTCTGCCGGTTACTCCGACAAGCCGGTCATGTGCACGGTGCTCCGAAATGAGGATGGCCACGCAAAAGGGAGTCATCGTCCTCGCCATACTACAAGCCGCATCACATCTACATGATGACGCGAGCACAATACACGTCGTCATCGACTCATAAGCTACCTGCTGGACGTATGCGCCCGGACTGCTCACTCCCCATGCACAACAGAATCGCCCTGATCCCAGCTCGCTCCCAATGGTACGCATCGTCTGGGATCCAAGACACGTACCCCTTTCTGGCCCGAGAACTTGCAGGCTGGGTACCACGCGACGGGCGGTCACGCCTGAACGACGTACTACTGGCAGAGTCACTAAAATGCTCGAACAGTACAGACTACAAGAACATTTCCACCGCCCCACCCATCCCTATCAAGGGCGGATGCCATGGTGTGGCGCAGGCTCCAGACGAACTCCTTCCGGAACCTCCACAAGCACACCTTCTTCCCATCACAATACCCCTCTTACTGCTTTTCAGCGCTATACCCACTCTATACCAGTCCATGTGGGAGTACCGTGAACTGGCCCTCCCCTGCCCGGCAACTACTATACCCCACCCCACATCCTCCACATGGGAAGCTGCTTTACCCGGCTCTAGCCTGGATGATCAGCCGCCCACAGGATAGCAGAAGCTATCAGAGTCCTGGACTGCGGGCCCTGCCCACAAGGACCGTCTCCCAGGCAGCCCTTTTAAATAAAGTTCCTTTCCTCTTCACCTGGGCATAACGGTTTTTTCGCCAGCGACCCATCTAGAGCTAGCACATTAAACATTGCTGGCAAAAAAAATGGTTGTCTCGCGATGGGCGTGGCCCCAGTCCAGGGCCCAACAGCTTGTGCTGATCGCTCCACCCTGTTGATCAGCAGGAGCAGCACAAATAAAGTGCATGCGGCGGTACAACAGCGCAGGCAGCTCGAATTAGGTGCCGCAAGCAGCGAGTCATTAGCGGACGTTGCGTTTGTACTGACTTTGCATGCCTCATGCAGTTTCGGTTCTTCGTGCTAAGGAAGGCGGCAGCAAGTCAAGTTATTAGCAACAGCGACAGCAAGTCTTGCCTGTTGGCAGCCGCATGTCTGTTTCTGCTGGGTGGCTCCGAGCAATTCTATGATCGCTCCGAGGCGTGCCGTCAAGGACCACATGCAGAGGACCCAGGTGTCAGCTGGTTCCAATTACCAAGCTTTGTGCGGTCGGACTGTGGGACCCAAAAGAGTGGAGGCCCGAAGTTTGAGCAGAATTGGACCCCTTTCCGAAGTCTCCAACGCCGCTGCGGCGAGCAACTGGACGTTATCGTCCCCAATCGCCGTGACTGTGTCAGGGAACAAAAAGGCCTCGTTTGTGGTGGCTCTTCGGCACACCGAGCACCGCGGTGGGCTGGCGACCATCGTCCCCAACCATCGCAAGCATCTCTAAGGACAATGGACCACTTTCGGCCTCTCTTCCCGACCTTGAGTTCCGGCCTTGCACGTCAGTTGTCATCTGATGAAGAACAGGTGTCGGCAGCGCGTGGGAACCTTCAGCTGGCCAGAGGACATTACTCCGACGGCATTCTCCTCTCTCCCAGGCTCAACATGTGACGGGGCAGCGTCCATATGTGCAGTGGTGTGAGTTTGTGTGAACAAGTGAAAGTCTCAGGCCACTCCCACCCCGGTGGGCTGGCGGCCATTGTCCCCAACCATCGCAAGCATCTCTAAGGACAATGGACCACTTTCGGCCTCTCTTCCCGACCTTGTATTCTGGTCTTGCACGTCGGTTGTCATCTGATGAAGAACAGGTGTCAGCAGCGTGTGGGAACCTTCAGCTGGCCAGAGGACAATACTCCGACGGCATCCTCCTCTCTCCCAGGCTCAACATGTGACGAGGCAGCGTCCGTAAGTGCGGTGGTGTGAGTTTGTGCGAACAAGTGAAAGTCTCAGGCCACTCCCACCCCGGCAAAGTCGTCCTCAACCTGGAGAATTTAGGAAAAAGGAACGCTATAAAACTCGACAGCGAGTGCAGTTGAAACATCCTCACTATTGATCTTTACGCTTATAAAAATGTAAATAAACCTTACTGTACAGTTTCCTTCTTAACAGAGTCCGACAACGACCTTCGGAGCCGGGACCTGTGGTGATTACTGAGTCAGCTTATTCAGGGGGCCCTCCATCTCCAACAGAGCATAGAATTTCCTCACTTTGCGCGGGCTTTAGAGAGCGCCAAAAACTGATATGGCATACTTTGTCCATGGCTTCAAACTTGCCACTGGCACTAACCATCGCACGGCGACAGTTTAAAACATATGAATTTTAGTTGAATACATAGATACTTCTGTAACATCCGCCGCAGGTGCAGTTCCTTCCTGAAAATACTTTCCATTTCGACCTCCTTATTTTTCGGTATTTTTGTGCCCCGAATTTCGATCGCGATCCCTGTAAAGGAGTTCTGCAAATGGCATGATCAGAGCTCTGGAAGTTCGGCTGAGTGTTGTGGTGCAATTCCGGCATGCATTGCGGGCGCAGCTGACGACGGAGATCAACGCTGGCACGGTGAGAGCGCAAAAGCATGCTCCATGGTCCTGTGACGTTGCTTGTGTGTGCTACGAGGGTCCGCGTTCGACGGCGCGGCGTAGACGGAGCCCCCAGTGGCGGCAAAAGCACTCAAGGGAAAGCAATTCAGCTGGAAGAGAGGAGATCGGCGACAGCCGGTCTCGTTTTGGAAGCAGCCAGCACACGTTTCTACTGTATATGGCTGCAAGCAACTTGAGTGGGATTGCTTTCTGGCCTGCCGCCATGGACCGCACGGAGAAGACCCAGGCGACAGCTGCGTCCAATTACCGAGTCACACTCGTTGAGAGTGAACGACCAAAACGAAGGGGTTTAAGCACAACCGGACCCCCTTTCCATAGTGTCGGCACGTGTCGAACGCCGCCGCCGCGGGGAGACAGGCGTTATCTTCCCCAATTGCCGTGACCGTGCCGGGGACAAAAGGCCTCGTTTCGGCGGGCCTGGCCCCGTGACAAGACGGCGGGCATCATCACCAACACTCCCGAGCACATCCTGGGACAAGGGACCACTTTCCCGGCCTTTTAGTGACCTCGCGTTCCGGCCTTGAGTGGCGAGTGTCATTTGATGGAGAACGGAGGTCGGTGACCCGCGGGAACCGTCAGCGGGCCAGAGACCGTCTACCACAGCCGACGCTACCTCGACAACAACCTTCTTTCTCTCGGACTCAACACGTGACGGGGGCGAGACCATAAGTGCGGTGGTGCGTTTGTGCGCCCAAGTGAAAGCCCTAGGCCCCTCCCTCTCCGGCGTGGGCGTCCTCAACCTAGGGAATGTGGGGAATAAGAAGGATATAAAAATCGACGAGGAGTACGGAAGAACGCTCAGGACGACATCGTTCGCCAAGGGGGCCTTCAGCGCCGAAGCCCGACGGCGTGCAGCTTCTGCCAGCAACCGTTCAAGCTCAACTCCGGAGCCCCTCCATCGTCCCCATGAAGTCGTCGGCACGTAAGCTCGGACACCCCAGCCTCTGATGTATAATCATAATCATGTATAATTATTGAATATATCTGTTTGTTTAAACTGAGCCATACGGTGTCTCTTTGCCTCTCCGTCCCGTGTGGACCTGCGCATTATGGGGGGTCGTCACACTGGTGTCAGAAGTGGGGTCTCAGAAGTGGGGTCTCAAAAGCAAATGTCCTCTGAATGCTGCGACATTCATGACTTCAAAATTGTAATCAAAAGGGAATCACGGGACTGATTGTGGGACTTTTACCCCCATTTGAGAGGCTTGAGGCACCGGAGGGCTTGAGCGAAAAAAAAATGTATCTGAGGGAGCTCCCACTCCACAGCCGTCGCTCGGAGCAAGCATGCTGGCATTAGGAAGCGTCATTCCGACGTTTACGGGAGATAAGACAGGGGTTCCAATCTGCGATTTCTTTTCCATGCTAGAAGAGATTGGGAAAATGGGGGGATGGTCCGATGCTCAAATGCTGGGAATGGCGAGGTGTAAGATGGCAGGAGCTGCTCATGATTTTGCATGGCGAGACGAAAAAGTAAAATACACAAAATCATTTGCGGAATTTAAGAAGCTCGCGTTTGAGCATTTCGACACTGAACCACGTCACGTGCGGGTACAGAGGTTCCGTGACGCCGGACAGATGGTAGGGAAGGACGTGCGAACGTTTGCGTCGCGGCTTCAGCGCCTAGCACGCGACACTTTAAGCAGGGAGGAGGAAGGAGACCAGCTAAAGAAGAAATACGCGGAGGATCTACTTAAAGAGGAAATGACCGCTTTGTTCGTGGCTGGTCTGCAAGACCCCGTGCGCCGGTTCGTGCTCTCGCGCAAGCCGAGCAATTTCGACCAAGCCGTGGCGGCCGCATTGGATGAGGAACGAAATGAGGCGTTAACGACAGCCGCAGCGAGAGTACGCGTCATAGAGAGAGCAGTGTTCAACCCTGAGGTTGCTCTCTTGACAGAGCGGTTAGATCACTTAGAACAGCTGTTATCTCAGCAGGTGGAACGCCAGGTTGAAGCGCGCGCTCAACAGCGCCCATTCGCTGGAAACCGGAGACCGCCACAAAGCTACAGGCGCGGTATGCGAGATTTTGAAGAAATCGTATGCTTCGCTTGCCAGGGTCGCGGACACATCGCCAGGTTCTGCCAAAACGTGCGCCGTGGGGAGCCACAAAGAGAAGCAGGCGAGACACGCCCTAAGCAAGCCTACAGCGGGGCTCCAGATACCGAGACAAAAAACTAGATAGTCCTCCCCATCCTGAGGAGCGTGGGGAGGGAGCAGTGGATGATGAGGTGGTGGTGGTTTGTGTGGCCGACGAGGCATGCCCTATTGTTCGTTGGAAGTTAAATGGTTGTTGCATGGAATTGTTGATAGATACGGGGTCAAAGGTGACATTGCTTAAGGAGAGCAGTTTTAACACGCTTCGAAGGAAGGGGGACCGCGAGGTGTTGGAAGCGTCTGGTGGTATGGCAACCAAATTTGTAGGCATAACGGGGATCCTCTTGGCATAAGTGGACTCTACCGGTTACACTTCTCTCTCGGCGGAATTGCATTGGAGCCCCCCTGCTACGTATGCCCGGACACGGTGTCTCTGCCAAACGGAGTGTCAGGTATATTAGGGCAGGATTTTTTGAGAAAAGGGAAGGTAGTAGTCTCATTCTCTGAGGAAGAGGTTAATGCGGGCGGCTCAAAAGTTCCGTTTTTGAACAGGAGAGGGGCTGAGATTCGCATTACCGATATTGACACCCGTCAAACAGTGGGATCATTGGAGAAGGTATATTCGCGGGTTGCCGTCAAGCTGGTCGATGAGGCGGTCGTCCTTCCTTGGTCGGAGCACATTTTGTACGCGTGTGTGCCTTCAGATGTAGAGAGCGGCGCTGTGGGAGTGCTTGAGCCGGTCGACTCTCTCAGCAATGGCCTGAAGGCGGCTGCGTGCCTAGTGACAGTTAATGACGCCCACAGAGTGCCCCTACGGGTGGTTAACTGTAGCCAGCAGCCACTGAGCCTTCCCAAGAACAAAACACTGGCTTTCTTCACCTCTGCGATAGAGAAACGGGAGCCCACCGATACGGTACTCGCAACTGTAGAGCATGCTAGTCCTTCGGCTGCTCCAGAGGCGTCGTTCGATCTTTCTCACGTAAAATCCAGGGAGAGGGAGGCTCTGGCTGGTTTGCTGAACGACTACTCGGAGGTATTCGCCGCGTCCAACCTGGATTTGGGCTGCTGTGGCGTTATAAAGCACAGGATAGAAACCGGCACTTCATCGCCCGTTTACCAGCGTGCGTACAGGATTCCTTACTCCCAACGTGAGGAGATGGAGCGGCAGGTGCAGGACCTGATTGATCGCGGCATTGTCGAACACTCAAAGTCACCCTGGGGAGCACCAGCACTATTGGTGGAAAAGCCAGATGGCTCGTATCGATTGGTAGTGGACTACCGCAAACTAAATGCCGTAACTCGCATCGATCCATACCCCATCCCCAATATACAGGAGACGCTTTCTCAGCTGGGCTCTGCCAGGTACTTCACGGTAGTGGACATGGCGGCGGTATCCTGGCAGATAGCAATGGATCCGGCAGATGCCGAGAAAACGGCATTCAACACGCCCTCAGGGCACTATGAATAGAAAAGAATGCCGATGGGTCTGGCCAACAGCCCTGCTGTCTGGCAGAGAACCGCTGATGTTATCCTGGCAGGTATTCTGGGGAGGCTGTGCTTCGTGTATATGGATGACATAATCATATACAGTGACAGTTTTGAGAACCATTTGCGCGATATTGAGCAGGTTTTGGTGCGACTAAGAGGAGCGGGTCTCAAGCTGAAGCCCTCTAAGTGCCAATTCCTCAAAAACGAGGTGAAATACCTCGGGCACGTTGTTTCAGCTGACGGCGTGCGACCGGACCCTGAGAAACTAAGGTGTGTCTCGGATTTTCCATCCCCGACTAGCGTCCGCCAGGTCCGGCAGTTTCTCGGCCTAATCGGTTACTACCGAAGGCACATAGAGGAGTTCGCCAAGTTCGCTAAGCCGCTCACCGCCTTAACAGCCAAAAATGTCGCCTTTCGCTGAGACGAAAACGCGGAGGATGCTTTTGGGGCCCTGAAAAGGAAGCTAATGAGTGGACCGCTGTTGCGCCACCCGGATTTTAATTTGCCCTTCGTTATGGCCACAGATGCGTCAAAGTTCGCAGTTGGTGCCGTGCTATCTCAGGTTATCGAGGGCAAAGAGCATCCCGTTGCTTTTGCTAGCCGAAAGCTGAGCCCCACAGAGCAAAAGTACGGAACTACGGAAATTGAGTGCCTCGCCGTTGTCTGGGCAGTAAAGCACTTCAGATGCTACCTTTACGGCCGCAAATTCAAGCTAGTCACAGACTGCCATCCTCTGAAATGGGTGATGAATGTCAGGGACCCTAGCTCGCGACTCGCTAGATGGAATCTACACCTGCAGGAATACTGCTTTGAAGTGGAGCACAAGTCAGGAAAGACACATCTGAATGCTGATGCACTCAGCCGCACAGCTACCGTGGCAGCTATAGATGAGTTCGTCCCCGTAGTCGACCCCGCCGAATTACGCACAGAGCAGTGCAAAGATCCTGACCTGAAGCGAATAATCGAAAGCTTAGAGGGCGCACCGTCTCACCCCGAACAGCTAGGTTATTTCATTGGCAAAGACGGCACCCTATGTCGGCGCACGAGGCCAACCAGGAAAGGGAGACCAGAGAAAACCGCTTGGGAGAGAGTCGTCATACCTCGGTCGTGGACAGAAAGGGTTCTTCGCGCGTTTCACGATGCGCCATGCGCCGGTCATTTTGGCGTAGCGAAGACACGCAGGCGTGTGGAGCGTTTGTACTTTTGGAGTGGCATGCGACAGGATGTTAGAGACTACTGTGCGAAGTGTCATTCCTGTCTCGAAAGAAAAACACCCAAGGGACGAAGACCAGCTCCAATTCAGCCGTTCCCTGAGGTTTCGGCTGCCTTCGAGCGGACAGGTATGGACATAATGGGCCCATTGCCCACGACCACTTCCGGAAACAGGTACATTTTAGTATTTGTCGATCACCTTTCAAAATACGCGGAAGCGGTAGCACTCCCAGATCAGAAGGCAGACACGGTTGCAAGAGCATTTGTCGAGCAGTTCGTGCTCCGACATGGACCCCCGAGGCAACTCTTGACAGATCGGGGAACGAACTTCGTGTCACAGCTAATGAGGAGAGTTTGCGAGCTGCTTAAGATCGCTAAGAAGCAGACAACACCGTACCATCCGGCTTGCAACGGCGCGGTGGAGCGACTGAACCAAACCGTGGCCGGGTTCCTGTCGCATTTTGTTTCGCGCGACCAGCGGGACTGGGACTTGTGGCTCCCGTATGCAACGTTTGCCTACAATTCCGCAGCACACGAGAGCACGGGCTAGAGACGCGCCGTTTGATGTGGGGGACAGCGTGTACATTGAAAACTGCCAAAGGCAGATTGGGCTAGCTCGTAAGTTCCAGACGAAGTGGAGAGGACCGTGCGAGGTTGTCGAGAAGCTTTCTCCGGTAAACTTCAGAGTCCGAGACGTGAACCGGCGCTTGATAAGGATACACGCAAATCGCCTCAAGTCTGCACCGGTTCAGTATTCACGAAATGAGGAAAGGGAAAGCGCGGATTTTGATGGGGACAGAAGTGAAGCGGAGCGCGCAGATAGTTCGCAAGAAACGCCCTCTCCTGCATTTGTTCGGCAGGCGCCAGAGGTGACGGCCGGAATGCCACCGGATTTACTTCATGCATTGCTAGAAGAAGCGCGCGAGGTTGCCGCGCAGATAACGCCAGGAGAGGCTCCTGCCACGAGCTCTCGCGAGTCTCAAAGCAGACAAAGGGTCACAGACTTACTTGGTATGACTCATGAAGGCCGATATCCGCTGCGAAATCGGAAAGTTAAGTCGGACTAATGGCGTAAACAGAGCGGAGTTGTGAACTGGTTAGAATTGTGTAATGCCGCAGCTCATAACATTGCTATGTGCTCATGTGTTAAGATATCAGAGTTGGTAGTTAAACCTTTCTGTCATTAAGTAACAACTTCACAGGAGAGCATGCGGAGCGCATGCAGAACCTGCCCTACTTCCTTTCGTTATCTATATTTTTGTCTGTGCCGTGATCGTGCTAGAAGTGGGAGCTCCTTTGTAACTGTGGTAAATTTATTTCATCCAGTTTGGACTAGAAAGGAGAGGCTTGGGTGCTGAGTTTCATGTTTATCTGTAAAAGAAGTTCAGTGCTGCCCCTGGAGACGCCAGTTATGACAGCTGAGGCATATGGTGTTGTGCAGTGGTGTTGAGTGCATCGAAAAGTGTTTTGTCGGACGCACTGTGCGAGGCGATTCAGAAAGCGAAGGGGAGCTGCATGAACTCAAATGTTCGGAGAACATTCTTCTGGAGGGTGAGCGAGTGTGACGTTCCTTGTGTGTGCTACGAGGTTCCGCGTTCGACGGCGCGGCGTAGACGGAGCCCCCAGTGGCGGCGAAAGCACAACCGGACCCCCTTTCATGTTTCTACTGTATATGGCAGCAAGCAACTTCAGTGGGATTGCTTTCGGACCTGCCGCCATGGACCGCACGGAGAAGACCCAGGTGACAGCTGCGTCCAATTACCGAGCCATACTCGTTGAGAGTGAACGACCAAAACGAAGGGGTTTAACCCTTTGTTGCATGCTGGCCACTGTATTGGACAAAATTCTGCGATTTTTAGAGCAAGTTCAGTGCATGCCAGGTGCTCCTGTGCATGCTGGTCACTACAGTGGACAAAAAAGGTACGTTTTCGATGCGCTAGATGGCGCCACCATACTGCGGCTGCCTCGAAATTTTGCTACGAAGATGGCTGCCCCCTGCTCGAGCGGGTAAGTGACGTCTGTCTTCACTTTTTGGCTTACCATTCGCACATTTCCCTAATTTACGAAGTATAATTATGCGGAAACAAGAAAAGAGATACTGTTAGGTACGCGCCATTGTTATTACGACTGAGTAAAACATAGGTGGGTTTTCCGAACAACTTCTTCCAAATGTCCACTGTGGTGGACACCATGCATGGCGGGAAAACGACATGCCCATGTGAGGCTTTTCGTAAGGGTTTACTGCTGCTGCTCAGATTTGAGTGCATTATTTATTATGTTCGATATAGTTTTTAACGCAGCTTTACTTTGTTCTCATTAGGAGGATTCCGGCTTCAAAGAAGAAATTAACCGATGCGGAAATCGATAAACTATTGGATGTCCCGTTGCCACGGGACCAGGTGAATGCGCTACTTGGAGAAGACTTGCCATCTGGTAGTGATGATGATCGCCTTGACAGTGAAGATGATGGTCAGAACGAAGTAGAGGTGGACAGATGGAGTGATATAACCGATAGCAGTGCGAGTGAGGGGGAAGACGTTCACACTGACAGCGATGCTGAAGGCGAGGGCGCACCAAAACAGCGTCGCATTCAGAAGGAAAAGCCGAAGGTATGGCGTTGGGATAAGAGAGATATTCCTCATTGCACCAAAGTGCACAACGAGCTGAAGCCTAAGGCTGCAGCTGCTGAAGGCAAAACTCCACTGAAAATGTTCAAGCTCATGTACGGTGAGGATCTCATTGAGCTGCTAACATTTGAATCTAACAGGCACAGAATACTTAATCGTCCAAAAATGAAGGTGATAACAAAGAATGAAATGGAGGTTTTTTTAGGCATATGCATGTACATGTCAATAGTCGACATCTCCTTTAGGCGTTCGTACTGGTCCTCAAACACTAGGCAGGACATGGTTGCTGACGCAATGACGGTGAACAGATGGAAGGAAATATTATCAGTTCTTCACCTCAACGATGCTGCTTTAGAAAAGAAGAGTTCTGAGGAAGGCTTCGATCGCCTCCAGAAAGTTCGTCCAATGATCGACCAACTGAATGCTTCATTCAAGAATTTGGCTGAACCAGAGTCTTGCCAGGCAATAGATGAGCAGATCATCCCCTTCAAAGGAAGGCACTCGCTAAAGGTGTACATGGCAAACAAGCCAAAAAAATGGGGATACAAAGTCTGGGTAAGGGCCGGTCAGTCCGGGTATGTTCACGAAATAGAGTTTCACGGAGACAACCTGAAGTCCGACCCGCCTGACGCACCCCAGACTATTGGCCCGTCAGGACGCGTAGTGCTGCGCCTTGCCAGAGCTGTACCTCCAAGTACGTTCCTTTTCTTTGACAATTTCTTTGCGTCCCCAGAGCTCCTGGCCCATCTAAAGGATAAGGGACTGCATGCGACATGCACCCTGCGCAGAAACAGGACAGCTAAATGCCCGTTGATGCCTGAAAAAGAGCTGAGAAAACAAGGCAGGGGCTCGTTCGACTACAAAGTCGATAAAAAGCATGGCATCGTCGTTTGTGAGTGGTACGATAACAGGCTTGTAATGGTGGCCCCAAATGTGCATGGTGTCAACCCACTTGTAAAAGTGAGGCGGTTTGACCGAAAACAAAAAAAACACGTTGAGGTCGAAAGCCCTGCACTAATCGCAAGGTACAATGAAAATATGGGCGGCGTCGACAAGTGCGACATGCTGCTTTCTATGTACCGGACCCACCTCAAGACAAAAAAATGGTACAAAAGAGTAATTTTTCACCTGACCGATTTGGCTGTCGTAAACGCATGGCTGCTTTACCGCTGTGTTGCAGCAGAGTGTAAGATGCAGCTAAGCCACTTCAAGTTATCGGTGGCGATAGCACTGATCAAGGCAGAATCAAGGACCGCGGTTGATGAAACTGATATTTCTACTGCACTAGCATGCTCAGCCGCAGCGAAACGAAGGCCGCCTGCGAAAGCAAGCTCGGTGTCCACAGACGTGCGGTACGACAGCGTAAGCCACTTCCCCCGCCAGCAAACGTGTGCAGCACAAAGGTGCAAAATGAATGGCTGCAAGCGGAAGACAACATACCTCTGCGGGAAGTGCAAAGTGTTCTTGTGCATTGACGGCAAAGGTGACTGTTTTTTTTATTTCATAATGAAGAGTAAAGTGCCCTTTTGTTATTGGAAGAACTTTGCCTGGTAGAAAAGGCAAACATAAACATTTTTACTTTCCCCTACCGGAGCTGGTATTCATGTTGTCCACTGTAGTGGACATTCTGTATCTTCCAAAATAAAAATTTGAATGAGATGAAAAAAATTTTTCCCGTTTTTTCTGATGCAGAAAGACACGAAACAAGAAAAAAATCACAGTTCGCGCACGTAATAATTCCGCATGCAACAAAGGGTTAAGCACAACCAGACACCCTTTCCATAGTGTCGGCACGTGTCGAACGCCGCCGCCGCGGGGAGACGGGCGTTATCTTCCCCAATTGCCGTGACCGTGCCGGGGACAAAGGGCCTCGTCTCGGCGGGCCTGGCCCAGTGACAAGACGGCGGGCATCATCATCAACACTCCCGAGCACATCCTGGGACAAGGGACCACTTTCCCGGCCTTTTAGTGACCTCGCGTTCCGGCCTTGTGTGGCGAGTTTCATTTGATGGAGAACGGAGGTCGGTGACCCGCGGGAACCGTCAGCGGGCCAGAGACCGTCTACCACAGCCGACGCTACCTCGACAACCTTCTTTCCCTCGGACTCAACACGTGACGGGGGCGAGACCATAAGTGCGGTGGTGTGTTTGTGCGCCCAAGTGAAAGCCCTAGGCCCCTCCCTATCCGGCGTGGGCGTCCTCAACCTAGGGAATGTGTGGAATAAGAAGGATATAAAAATCGACGAGGAGTACGGAAGAACGCTCAGGACGACATCGTTCGCCAAGGGGGCCTTCAGCGCCGAAGCCCGACGGCGTGCAGCTTCTGCCAGCAACCGTTCAAGCTCAACTCCGGAGCCCCTCCATCGTCCCCATGAAGTCGTCGGCACGTAAGCTCGGACACCCCAGCCTCTGATGTATAATCATAATCATGTATAATTATTGAATACATCTGTTTGTTTAAACTGAGCCATACGGTGTCTCTTTGCCTCTCCGTTCCGTGTGGACCTGCGCATTATGGGGGGTCGTCACAGTCCTTGCTATCGGTAAGCTTTCCTCAAGATAGTGTGGCAGTAAACTTGAAGCCCTATGCAATGCGTAGGGAAAACTGCAAAAACTGAACAACAATCAAGAGTTCGTGTTTCCTTTGTCCATCACGACGCGTTCAAAAGGGCTGGAAGGCAGCCCATAGATTTTAGTAAAATACGATTTTTGCCAGATAAGCACTAGTGCGATGTAAATAGTGGCCACTAGTGATGTGCAAGGACAGACTAAACACATAGTTGCGGTACTAGCTGCAGTTGTAGCAGTCTACATGCGCTACAAAATGCACTAACTGTAGAATGACAAAAACAAACTGGCACAGTAAATTCCATTCTCTATAGCACAGTAAATTTGTAAATTAATGCCAGGTGCAAACACAACACTCCGATTTATATTATGCTGGCATTAAATTGAAACGCACAGCTGGTGCCAGCAAAACAATCGTTTGTGAATGGCTTGTGCTCAACTTCCTAGGGCAATCTGATAGACAGACTTCTAGCTCAAACAGCAGAGTTACTGATATGAGCTGCCGATTCCACTTCTGTGCCAGCAAATTGCGAGACAGGGCAGAGAGCCTTTAAGACCCGACTTCTAAACTCTAACCATTTGCACATCTTGAAAAGCTTGAGATGAAATGCAAACACAGTATGATTCATGTAGACATATATCTCTGCGTGCCCAAAGTCCATGGGTATAGCATCGGAACACAAAAGTCCATAAATTAAAAACCCTGATGTGCGCCTCCAGTTCAGCCGTGGTCAAAAGATTTGTCAGAAGGCTTCAGTGCATGCAATGGCATTAGCTGCACGTATTGGTGGGTGCATTTTTGACATCTAGACACCACTCCAAGCACCACGCAGCATAGATCTGGTTTCAGAGCAAACATGGTGCGAGTCGATTCAGGCAGTATTACTTGTGCAAAGCACCTTTAAATGCTTTTGATATTTGTCCTTTTCTCCCAGAACTTTTCCCCAGATAGCTTCACTTCATGTTTTAGTGTTAGTTCACAAAGTGATGCCTAGTAGCTCCCAAGAAAAAACTCAAATCTAAATGAATGCTTACATAGAGTATTAATTCCTAATAACAAAGTCTACACAGAATAGCATAAGCATAGCCAATTTTTTAGTACAGTAGCATTATTTGGCACATTTTCAAATTTCGGGCATACGCATGTGCCTGAAGCTTGCTTTGTGGCAGGCGGCCCACCTGCCCTTCAGGTTGTGGGCAACCTGCCAGGTGTACACACCTGGCAGGCCTTAACCTAGGTGAATGCCGTTGTGGTAAAGGCCTTTAGGCCAAATGCCTTTAGTATGTAAGGACCTTAAATGTCTACTGTGGATAGTGCTACTGTACAATATTCCGCACTTAGCCATGCTAAACAGTCTATTTTTTTTTCAAGCCCTCCTCTCTCTTTTAAATTGTGGAAAAAAATTTCAGAGAATCAATGGCTGACTGAATGACTAACTGCTTCTGAAACAGGACATTCAAGACAGGAAACCATCATGTTCCTATGCTACCTACTCATGAAACCAATTTCATCGTGGTAAGAGCATGAAGCACTGGCTAAGCCTGAGGGAATGGAAAAGGAATAATTGCCGGCGGAAGTCTACTTCGAAGAAGGGAAAGGGTGACCTTTTTTTTTCACAACCGTGCACACACATGCGCTACCCAGCAATAATCAGAGCATCAGAGCGCACAACAGCAAACACAGTTCCTCACAGAAAGTGTCAATACAGTAAAAAAGGCATTGCACTGAAAATTCACTGAAGTGGTTGCCTAGCACTGCATGCACATTTTTGCGCCATGACAAATGTAGTCATACTGACAATTAGGGATGCCTACTACTACCGATGTTTGTTTCTGAGTGTTTGCAAAGTGTTGGGCTGTGATTACCACATAAATATAGGTCATTCCGGGTCCTCCACTTGTATCAAAATAACGCCTTTAATGTGTTCTTGAAATACCAGCAACTGTTTCACAATGAGGGTTTATATTACGCTATGCTTGCACTTGGCTCTAACTGATGGTACTGTAAAAAAAAGAGAGAGAACAACAAATGGTAGGTAGGCTGGGTTGGCAAGCATAGCAAGGGCAGTCCAAATCAGTAAGGGCAGTCAACAGAGAACAACAAGGTGGAAAAGAATTTTTATTTTGCCATCTTTAGTAAAGGCCACATCTGGTGAGACTAGAATTGCATATTCATTCAACCCCGCTCGCAGATCACTTCTACAACCTGCAAAAAAAAGAATAAAGAAGATCAGCCAAGGTAGGGTTGACAAAAAGGCTTCCCGCCCATTTAAATCTAAGAAGGTTCTACTTACACTGGGCTCCATCAGCATTGGATCAAAGCAGCGATGAATTGCACTGCCCATTAGTTCGTCTAGCAGCACGTGCACAAGGCTGGAGGGGAACAAAATTCGCTCCATCAGTAAACTGCATTGAATCGAGAACTTTCACACTTTTCTATAGCAGCAATGTAGATCGCTTGCAAGTTTTAAAAAGGCTTCCAAAAGTTACCTGCTCACCCACAGCCATATTCAATGTAATCAGCATTTTTCATGGTTGTCTCATGCAAAAAGTGCATACATGTTCTGAAACTTGTTCAGACTGCATAGTTGGTGTTTTTATTTTTGTTTTTTGCATTAGCTTTTATATAACGTTTTCCTTTTCTTGTATTTGTTGACCAGGGTATGGGTGTCAGGGCCTTCAGAGAGACAGCATCTGCTTTTTAAAGACTGAATTGTGTCTGAAGGAATGTTTGAAATAAAATAAAAAATGAATACCAATAATTTTGTGACCAACCTCCTTAGCATGTTTTAAATGCCAGATAGGGTACCAACTTCCTGGTTTTTAACCAAGAAACACTGACAAGCAGCAACTAGTAAAGCAATTTTTTGCTCCTTGTCGATGCAATACTCACCCTAGACAAAACATCCCAGCCACATTTAAGCGTGCATGCAGAATGAGTACTGCTGTGTGAAGTGGAATATGAAAAGCTATTTGAAATTGGAATAAAACTACTTCAGTTGGCTCTACAGAAATTCTCCTGAATAGAGGTGGCTGTCACAAATCCGCCACTACTACACAAAGTGGACGCAATTTCTAATTAGCATTCTACATAGCCTCTCGTGTGGTCTATCCTGCTCGAATGGTTTATTAAACCTATGTGAGCTTAATATCCTACATGTACAATGCTTCTTAAATTCGAGATAATATCCCAAAATCCAGAAACAAGATGTTTAACCTGCAGCAAAAGGCCTTATTTTTGTTATATGCAAGCCAGTGTAGGGCTTCTGTAAACTATCACAACAAAGTAACACCTTTGTTATAACACACGGATATGTGTGGTTCAGAATGAGAACCATGCTGAGAAAAAAAAAAAGTATGAAAAGCATTAAGTCTGAATTTCTAACGAACTCTAGGGGATAAAAGTCCTGTCCGGATGTTCGAGACCACACATGTAGAGGAAAAAGTTGTACTTCGGTTCTCTAGAGCGTGTGTGGGTGAAATCAGATTATCCCTGGTCCGCATCATGCCTACATGCACAGAGTGCAACTCACGTGTCCTGGAGACTTTTGTCCTTACAGTACCTCCCAACTGTTGCTATCTTTTTGAAAACGATAAACTATTTAATGAAAGGAACTTGTGCACAGAACATTTGGAGTATGTAACATAGTTACATTACTTCATATACTTAACTGTGTTTCATCTCGGGACAAAAAACAAAAAAAGCTTAGTACTTCTAGAGAAGTACTCTCTTGACTTGCAGTTGTATGATTTGGTACCATCAAGTCGAAAATTTTCTTTACTTCACTTTATCTGAATCAGCACAAGAAGCTGGTTAACATTTCCTATGTACATAATGGTGCAAGGACCCAAGTACAAATAGGATAAAAACAAGAGTCGACAACAAACAGGACCACATGCCTGTGCAGGCAACAACCAATAAACGACAATTCTTCCACCTGATAAATGTTTGCGAAGCGCGAACCAAGAAAGAGTTGAAAATGCATTCATCAGAATATGCATTCTCTGCACATTTGAGACAATAAACAAGAAAATTTTCCTGAGTAAATCTGGAGAAAAAAACACTTGGTAGATAGCCATTGAGGACCAAACTGATGAGGCCTTGCTTTTCAAGACACTTTCAGCACTTTCAAATTACCCAGCTTCTCAAGACACTTTCAGCATTTGCAAATTACCCAAGACGCATTATATTTAGACTGTGCTAGCCACATGCACAAGTCTCCAGCTCTTCGAGCTTGTGCTTATAAAGTCCATTGTTGAATATAATGGCAGTGCTCCAATATTTCTAACAAAAGGTGTTGTTTTTCAATAAGAGCCCCTTATATGTTAACACTGTAAACTGTTGACTCCTGTACAAATACTGCAACACACGGCAATGAATTCCCCCAACCCACAAACTTCTTCTACGAAATCCACTACAAATACAGCCCGCTGGTTGCTACACACTATGTACATAACTCAATGCTCAGTACGTTCGAGGCCTCTGGTGCATGCATTTCAAAGATGCACAGCAGCTGTCTCGTCCAGTGGCCAATACCTTGAAAATAATTTTAAAATATCATCATTTACTATTTTGGTTGATGCAAGCCACTGAAAACAACAAAAAGACTCAAGCTTTTCACACAGGATGAATTTGACTGAAATTCTCTCAAATATTCTCATACTTGCAAATTTCAGCAACTGTACAATTGCTTAAATTTGCAGGGTAAAGCAGCTTTGACTGAAGTGGACTAGATGTGATCTTTTTGTTAAAATGCAAGGTAGGAAATGGCAGGAGACAAGCTTTGCTTAGAACAGTGCAAAAACTTCAAAGGCTAAAACTGGTGTTTGCAGTGCACATTAGAAACACAGCAGATGCACTTCCTGTGAGCCCATGCTACAGAAGTCAATGAAAATAGCACCAGGTTTTCATCACAAGTTTTACTCCAAACATTCCTGCATACCAGTTCACTATAGCACTCACAACAAACAGCGTAATGCAAGCCTCAAGGAACAGTAAAAATTTCTGACACCTTTCGCATTTTCCTGAAACCAATTTCTGAAGAAATTTTTCAGTTTTAATCAATTTTCCCATGAGTTCAGGCATATAAGTTCACAACTGCTGACCCATTGGTGCTGCACGACAAACTGGAATATTCCCTTTCACCAGCAGTCACCCATTTTAGGATCTTTACAACCACATAGTGAAATACAGTGATTTATGGAAAGACACTCACAGAAATGTAGATCCCTGGAAAAAATAAATGCCAGAAAATCAGAAGCCTGATTACAGACCAAGGACAGCTTACTTTTCATCGCTGACAAACCGCCACAGGTAAAGCTGAAGGTAGTGGGTGTCAACTTGAACTTGCTGCAGCCCGTATCGACTAAAAGTCTTCAAGCGTACACACTCCAGAAATGTCTGGAAAAAAATAAAATTAATAAAAAGTTCTTGTAGAATAGAAAGTTTAATGCACTTGTGATTCCTCTGTTTCTGAGAGAAGTCTACAGAACAACAGCATATTCAAACTAGCCTACGGTGATTTTTCTGTGGCTAAGAGATCAGTAAACAAGGCCAATGAAATCTGGCCTTGGATAAATATGAAAAAGAAATGAATGCCTATTTAGAGTTGCTGCCCGCTGAAAGGCTACGACAGGTTTTAAATAATGAGTTACATCATTTTTGTCTCAGCACTGCCAGACATAATAAAAAAGTAGTCTTTTACTGACAAAATCATGTACTCACAGCATAATCCAAGCTTTCAGCACTCTTAAAGCAGTAGACATCTCAAAATGTTCAGTGAATCTTCTACAATTCCATTCATAAAAAGGGAGCTCCATGTGCACGAAAAAGAGAGCGATGTGACAAGGCAGTGTGGTGATAGCTGTAGTCATTCATTCCTTCTCTTAGTGGGTAACCCCCAAGCAAGTGAAGACAGCAGGCAATATGCAGTGGTTTCGGTGCCTGCGCACTCCGGCTTAGTAAACACTCTCGTAAACTGTCACCTCGGTCAGCTTGTGAGTAAACAACGCAAGTCAGAATATGTGTCATGCGTAACCCTCCTTTTTCACAAGATGTGGTGCCCTCTGGAGTGTGGCAAAAATTCGTGTTCTACTGGCTGAAAACAAACGCATGTGGGAGACGCAGGCGCGGTCCGATTCCATGAGGCTTTAACTGCACACCCGAAGTGACAAGTGTGTGCTTGACAGCTGCCGTCATCTATCCTATGCGCTCCTACAGTAAGTTACAACTCAAGAATGGAGCAGCGAATGCCTCTCAAAAGAGGCTCCAGTTCTGGCCCTGCAGCAGAGGCTATGCAGGAAAGAGACTGGGGCCTTTGTCCTCAGCCCTAGCTACCCCTACAGTGAGGGAGTGGGCGCCTTGAGGCTCGTTAACCGCTCAGCACCCCCCCCCCTAAAGCCCCTCTATGGTCAACAGAAAACACTATGGAGGGGCTTTATGCACCCCTAGCCCGAAAAATGAACAACCCACTCCCTATGGCACTGGAACAAAGACCCTTCTCCTTCCCTTTCTTGCCTAGTCTCTACTCTTGAAAACCAATCAATGCCATTGGCTGGTGGGCCTTGTTTGAGGGGCTTCACTGCAGCATTGCTGAGTTGTGACTGACTATTGCTAACATGAACTGCTAATGCGCAGTAAGAGGTGACGGTTCATGTTCAACCCTTGGAGTTGTAGGAGAGGCGGCGTGCATGCGCAAAGGAGCCGTGTGAAAAAGGCAGATTCTGCACCTATAGCTGGAGCGCAGCGGCACTGTGTGTCAAGCGCCCTCATCTGCAGCTCGACACGTACCTTGCCCTGCAGTATGCCCATTCGTACCTGCTCCGAATGTTGTTAACCCTCTGTTACAGACAAGCAGACTGTCCTCTTTATTTAAATGCTGCGGATCTGACTCACAGCTACAGCAAGACAAATATTTTTTCTACGATGCTGGTGGAGCAATGGCAGAGATGACGAAGACGCTAAGAACGCACTTGCTGAGGCGAAGACAGACCCTGGGGGAAGAGCTATGTGATAAATCGGAAAAGCCAGTCTGCATGGCTAATCGTGGAGGGATTTCCGGGTGATGAATGAATTTTTCTTTGCATACAGAACCAAGCGACGAGGCAAGCAACACAGGCAAAACACTTCGCGCAACGACACTGCTCCTCGCTTGCCGCCATCACGTTCGCTTAAGTTTTCATGAACAAGGAGCTCAGCCTGAATCATAATCTCTGATAATACATATTACTGATCGATTAACAAACGCAACAAGAACCCCCAGCATGCAATAACTGACTCGAGAGATTTTTGCTAAAATGCTGCTTTGGTTCTCAAGCTTTCAAACTTGATGCAGTTGACATCAATATAATTTCAACTAGAAAATCCACAAAGCTTGCAGTTTTGTTATGCACAACAATGCTGCATATAAACATCAAAACGTCTCCATCACAGCTACAATTTCTGCAATCGGGAGGTCTTTTGACCCAGTTGTGCCTGGCGTGAACACAACTAAAATGCAGCTTTTGAACATAAACGAGTGTGCCTGCCTAGATGGCAATATTTATTAAAGGACTACAGACACTTAATTTTACTCCGTGCTTTGTTCTTTCAAGTGATGCGTTATGACATTAGCATGCATGGATCACTGCGTGGTATTTGCCTACGACCGCTAAATATAATTGAATTTCTTCTCTCATGCTGTTTCGGTGTCAGTTTCATCAACCAAACAATGGCTGTGATGTGTAGTTGAACTTTAGGTCATGTGGGGCACAGAAAAACTGCAATATAAACGCTGATACACAATTTTAACTCACCACAACACTTAAACCACCCTGCTTCAAGAGCTAGAATTACAACAAATGACGCATCAGGAGTTATACTGCAGTTTTTTTCCTGCCTCATGTGACCAAAATACCAACTACATATCACAAAACATTGTTCAGTTGACCAAGCCGAAACCAAAACAGCATCAAGAAGAAATTCAATTATACATTATTTAACAGCCGCAGGTGAATACTACGGGGTGCCCCATGTACACCAATGTCTAACGCATCGTTCGAAGGAAGAAAATACGCAAGCAAAAATTTGGTGTCTATAGTTCTCAAGGCACTACCATTTTCTGCAAACTCATAATTGCACACCATTCGAACACCTTTGTGCATGCAATGCTCAACCTACTACAATGCAATACCCAGTGTCACCAACAAAAATCAGGTTAATCTGCAGAAAAACTTCTAAAAAAAATTGGGAACAAGTCTACAAACCTTTTACTGCTTTTCATTATTGACAATGGCATATATATTACTTTAAGGGGAACAAACACCACCTGAAATATTTAAGTTGATGGCAGGTAACCTGAAAAATTTTACAAGTGCTCAAGTTTTTCAAAAAGGCTGTTCAGATCTTTTTTCTATTCTCTGATCTAAAAACATAAAACTAATGATTTAGCTACTGACACCATGTTAGGTATGACCAGCAAAAAACATTAAAGAATTGCTAGCTTCAAGAAAACATGATAAAACTAACCTTAATATTTCCCACCGCCTCCAATGCCAGTTACAATCATCTGCATCTATGTTCCCAGACTAAGGCCAAGTGAAGAAAAAAAATCTGTGTGGATATCTAGCCCTGTCAAAAAGTCTGCTGAAGCCAACATTTTGCAAGCAATTCCACTTTACTGCAAGATGAAAGCCTGATGCATTCTAAGAAAGATGGTGGTAATGTACAAGCAGACATGGAGGTCATTTTACATAGCTGAAAATTCTTTGATAATTAAATTTTCAGAATTCCTCAGTCCAGCAGCAAAACAAATGGATGAGCGGTTCATACCTTTAAGCCGATTTTGATGATGCCTGTCATGACTGACACACGAGAAAACTCAACTGTGGTAAAGATGTCTATCTTTTCTGAAAAGAGCTTCTGAATGTTGCTCAACAAGCTGTGATCAACGCTCGAAGGCCACCGAGCACTCCAGTGTGCACGGCCCGAGGCACTGTATGGGTAGGTACGACGGCTTGAATCACTGCTCCGCTCATTGCGAGCACCTTCCTCATAGAGTTGGCCCACGCGCACATCCACTGCTGTCACATCTTCTACGACACGCTTCATCACTGCCCGCACATTACGAGGCTCAAGAGCATTCATCCAGTCCCGTGCTTCAACGCTTTTCCGTAGCATCTGCAAGACATCAAAGCATGGCATTAGAAATGAAAAAACTTCTAAGAGGTTATATTAGACTTCAATGTAAAAAAAATAATTGCGCACTTTGAGGCCACGTTGCCATTCACACAAACAGCCAGCTAAAGAGTACACAAAAAGCTTAGAGTGGAAAGCGACTCAGGCTATGAGGATGATGATGATCATGGATTTTTATGGCGCAAGGACATCTACGGCCAAAGAGCACCATGACACAACGTATTTTCCATTTCTCAAAGTGGGGTCAAAGATCCATTTCCCAGCATTTCACCCTAAAGAAGCCAAGCACCAGACCAGGGGAAAGCTCGTACCCATTGTATCACCGGTGGGTACCCGGCGGCACTGGGGATCGAACCCCGCACCTTCCGCATAGATAAAACCATGCAAAAAAAAGAAATAACTATGCTAGCGCACAATAACTTATTATTAGCTTTAAGCTAAGCGGCCCGTGAATTTGCCTGCAGCGTGTGAACAGCCTGTTTATTCCCCGTCACAACCTCTGTTAAATTCATAAACTAAAACAAGCTTCTCAGCGCATAAAAGACCACTTTTTCTTTCCTGGAAGTGATGACGGTGAAGGAATAAAGCTGCATTTTTGCGCACTCTGTATTAGGCTGGTGCCATTTTTTTTTTTTTTTGCTGCCACAGTTGTTTGTTCCGTGTGCTCTGCCCGCAGCTCCTATCAGGGGCGGTTTCCTTGATTGGGGTAAGGACATGATGAGCCTAGCATGCAGTTTCACGAATCACTTGATGCTATATCAAATTAAGGAAATGACCAACACCCGCAACAACTTTCAAAGGAAATTAGAGAGTGGTCGTCCAATCTTGTATATATATTATTCATTTGTTTCTCACTAATGCACAATAAAGCAGGGCAAATAAGAGAGTACTTCGACCACAGCCAATGAGTGATCACCACTGCTCTTCGGCTCTGTTAATGCCGTGCTAATGTCGCTCGCAGGATCGCTTTACGCAATGGAAGACACTGCTCGCTCAAGCACAGTAATTGTCTCTGCGATCAGAAGGCCGTGACCTTACGGTACATATTCCTCTTTCTGGATCCTATAGAAACATAACATCGAATTATCGTGCGCTAGCGCAATTTTTATCTCGACTTTCTAGAGCGGTTGCCATTCACTTCGCCACGGTCAGTGAGCACGCTACGTTTGCTCGAAACGCCGTTGAGAGCCCTGCAGTAGGATGTTGCCTTCATTTGGCCCTCAAACTACTAAAGCGTGGCTGGTCGACCTCTCAAGCGTACTTCATATTTTATATGTCGTTACCTGATGAATAGAATAAAGAGTTCTGCAATCAGTTTTGCCCTCAAGATTTTTTGCAAATCGCAGAAAATGTTTCATCACGTAGAGGTGGAGTGCCATGCCTATGCATTCTATTGTTTTGGCCAACTATGGTTATGAATAAATTAAAAATAATACATATAGGTGGATGAAAATTTTTAGAGAGACAATATGGATGTTTTAGTCTGCGCCTTGTTTTTTTTCAAAATGTCTAACTTGGCACATGAATTTCTTTTCATCACGCTTTTACTTTGGTGGTAGCAAAATTATACCTATTGCCATTACAGCATTGTGCTCAAATGCCACACAGTGCAATGCCAAGAAACAATAACCTTGCAGAAGAACTTGCTTTGGGGCTAGTTGGTTCATGATTGAAGTTCTGAAAGGCGCAAAAGACACACACACACAGGAAAAAAGGGGGGATGACACAAAGAGCGCCTCTTTGTGTCATCCCCTCTTTGTGTCACAATAGGCGCTCTTTGTGTCATCCCCCCTTTTTTCCTGTGTGTGTGTGTCTTTTGCGCCTTTCAGAACTTCAACCAATAACCTTGGCCTCTAGACTGAGTGGAAAGTTTGCTCCACAGCTGGTTTTGTTGTGCCAGAACCGGCCATTAAGCCAATAAAGATGGTAGTCACTGCTACATCCTGCATCACTTCCTTACATTAAGCAGTGACCTTACGTGCTTATGCCCTACACCTTTCACCATGCCATGACACTGGATTGTAACAACAAAACTCCTCCACCAGCAGTTGTGCTTCCACCATTTCACATCAAGAATCTGGCCACCTGGTTAACACAAGCAAAAGCAGCCTTCAACAATGATGGGACCCAATTATTCCCTCGCTCCTATTTTACCACGCAACATTTAAACATCAAGACAAGGAGCATTTGCAATCGGAAAAAAGTGCTTGAGAGCATCAAGCAATTCAGCTGATATTATGCATAGGAGCTGATCAAAGGAAGCATTGGAACAGTGGAAAAATCTGACATACTATTGAACTTGGCCTGGGATGAGCCCAATCATGAATAACAGAAATGCCATCTTTCTGACAAAATAACTCTGCTTAACCCTGCCCAGCTCCAACACAATCCTGTCATGTTGTGCCACAAAAAATGAGGCTAATATTTCTTAAATAGTCTTAGTATAATAACAATGTCAACAAATTTACAAGAAAAAGCAAAACCTAAACAAAGCACAATGAAATTTGACCAATTGGTGTATTTTATTGTGCACACACACTACATGTACAAATGCTTCAGATTTCACACCATAAACCTATAGCCACTACCAACCGTGAAGTCAAACCTGCTAATTTAGTCAAAGAAGCCAGATAGCTGTATTTTCCAATGCCAAGACAAATTTTTTTACCGTGGCTGGAGCACACATTTCTTGAAACTAACATGTAAATCACTGACAGCACTCCTCATTGGAAGCACAAACAGTTATACAGACCATAAACTCGACTCCTGAAAATTTTGTTTCTCAAGTGCAGGTGAATATAAATGGTGGTCAGATGTTTAGAGGAATCCCCCTGGGTGAAGTAGATTTGTAATAAGGGAGTAGTTACTCATTGCATGCGCCCAAGCGCAACTACAAGGCTACAGAGGAAAGCTTAACAGCTTCCACAGAAATTCGTAGCAAAATAAAAATTCGTCCTGGCCCGCAGTTCAAACCCGGTACCACAGCTTCACCGGAGCAGTCGCTCTACCAACTGAGCTAGCCAGGACGGCTAGCATATGGTAGGGCGAGAGCAAAAATTGATCAATAACTCGAAGTGGGAGCAGTACTGGTCGGATGTATTTGTGGAAGCTGTACAGCTTTCCTCTGTAGCCGTACGGTTGTGCGTGGGTGGTTGCCAATGAGTACGGTAAAACCTCGTTAATATGTCTTTTTTTTAATTGCGGGAAAAAACGCATTATCCGGGAAATCGTATGATCCAAACCGCCTGATTTTGAGAAATGCAACTGCTGAATGAGGTAAAAAGACATTTATCGACAATTTCACTTAACAAAAACGTCGATTGCATTTTTGGCACGAGCTGAAGAGATCCTATTCCAGTGCTCGCTGAATTCAGTCCGCGTTCGCGCTATCTTTAGCACGGAAAAAAATTCGTAACGCATCCGGTCCGTCGACGGCAGTGACGAAAATAACCAAAACCTCTTCCTTGTCATTTGCGGTTGCTTCGCCCCTTTGCACCCAAGTACTGTGGGAAAGCCACCACGGCGGCTGATTGTCGCAGCGTTTCTGCTTTTTAAGCTGCGTTTCCCAGACCCGGCCCGTTCGTATATAAGCGCAACGCTGTCGTTCGTACAAGCTTCGTCTCCTTTCCCTTCTGCACCGCTAAGAAACCTCAGCGTTTCTCCTCTTCATATTGCGCCCTGCAGAAATGGCCATCGCGAATGCTAGCGCGCAGTTTTTTTTGTTTTTTTTTTGTTCTTGATGATGGTGGTACTTCGCCTCGTCACATCGAGGAACTGCAGAGAAGCCACCACACGGCGGGTGACTGCCGCAAAAAACGTCGCGTGCCCTCTCGTTCGACTCACTTGTATGTTTGCACATGTGCAGTTGGTCAATAAACGCATAATACAACCACAATTTGTCGAAATTTTAAACTTAGTAGCCGGGAAATCATGTTTTCCTGGAACATATTAACCAGGAAAAATATAGTGTAACTCTATGGGACATTTTTAATGTCCGCGATTTTGAGCGTACGAACCGGAAATCGTATGAACCGGGAACGTACCAACGAGGTTTCACTGTAATTACTCCCTTAATATAATCGGTGTTTTCATTATTACCTCTCCATCGTTTTTTCCATGCAAGGGTGCATTTTTTTTTAACCAAGAGATCTCAAATAACTCAAGGGTAGAAAACGTAGAGCAAAGAAGACAAGGACTCAGAAAGACAACACACACACAGCGCTAACTTCCAAAAAAGATGTGTGTTGTCTTTCTGAGTCCTTGTCTTTTTTGCTCTATGTTTTCTACCCTTGAAATCAACCAACAAGCGCAAGTGTCTACCCTTCAAATAACTCATTTATTTTTCGCACAAATAGGTTGAAATGGCGATGTCAAACGTGACGCATTAACCCATGAGGCATAAACAAGATATGCAATAAATAGGTCTGCGGTGTATCTTGTGAAATTGGTGAAGCAGTCAGCATAACTCCAGCATAACTTGTACATGGCCAGCATGTAGCCAATATAACTTGTCCTGTCCAACTGCTTCTCTTGTCTAAACAAACTGTTCTATGTTCTTGAGCATATGAACCAACTGGCCCAAGAAGCACCATCTTGCAATATAACAGCTCACATTATTTCATTTGGTCAGGTGCATCAGTGCCTTGGAGTGAAGAACGTTTTCTGAGAATATTACTGTAGTGTTTGTATCACGATAAGCAAACGGCAAACTCATGGCCACGTGCCAGTGTTTGGGCACCGCCCCCTTGCCTGTCTGTATCTCGATATAAGTGCATGGCGTGCTGGTTTGCACGGGCAGTCATCGACCAGCGAGACGCGCGGTCTGACGGCCGGCTAACGTTAAACCTGAGTTATTGTTACACCTCGGCTACAGTGTCGTTCCCCTCCCAAGACACAACTTTTGGCAGCGAGGATGGGATCTTGAAGCAGGCTGATGACCGTTCCCACGGAGACCGTTAAGACGGATATTCAGCCAGGCGTACAAGAACGATGGAGCGACTCGGAAACATCCAGGATGGTCACGATTGGGCAAGTGGAAACGTACGAAGAAAGGATTAATGCATTCCTGCGAGTGAATAAGATTCCAGATGAGAACAAAGTAGATGCCTTCCTGAGTATCGTGGGTCCGAGAACGTACAAGTTATTGAAGAGTTTGACCGCCCCGAACACGCCGGATAGTTAGTCTTTGTTAGAACTGCTGAAAGCATTACGAGAGCATCTTTCACCCAAGCCACCGGTTATAGCGGAAAGAGCAAAGTTTCACCGTAAAACGCAACTACAAACGGAGAGCATCACGCAGTTCGTGGCAGGCTTCAAGCGATCTGCAGAAACATGCAACTTTGGAGCGAACTTAGAAGAAACTCTGAGAGACAGATTTGTGTGTGGTTTGGCCAGCGCTGCCATCCAGAAGAGACTTTTTGTTGAGGATGCATCTCTGACCTTCAAAAAGGCAGTTGAGATAGCCTTATCAGTAGAGGTGGCTTCCAAGAACGTCACAGAGTGCCGACCTAGCAGTGCAACCCAGGAGGACTTTCAGAAGCTTTCTGTGGAAGAATCCCCTGCACGGGACGGTTCGCCGTGCACGCGATGTGGCTTGCGTCATTGCAACCGGGCTTGCCAGTTCCGAACAGCCACTTGCTTGAGATGCCACCAAGTAGGGCATATTCAAAAGGTGTGTCGCTCCCAGCTGTCATCTAATTTGCACCCTTCGAAAGCGAGCAGACAAGACACACGGAAAAGAAACCCCCGGAGGCAAAGCTTCGGCGCGTTTGAGACCGAGGAAGACATCGAGCCACTGTTGCAAACAACGCTCAAAAAACCGCGTCAAGAGCCGATAAGCTTTACGATGTGTGTTCAGGGTGTGCCACTTCACATGGAGCTCGACACTGGAGCAGCAGTGTCGGTGATGCTGTACAGGTTGTTTCGCTCATGCTTCCCACAGATGAAGTTACGTCCGGCATCGGTGTTGCTTCGTACTTACACAAGGGAGTGTGTGCGCCCGAAAGAGGTGGTAACAGTCAACGTCAAGCATCAGCACTAGTCTCTCCAGCTACCTCTGCACATTCTCTGCCAGGAGGGTCCTGCTCTGATAGGATGAGACTGGTTGTATCAACTCAGGCTCAATTAGAGTAGCGTTAATCACGTGGTTGCGCAAGACCGCAGGGCCTTGGAACAAGTCTTAAACAGACGTCCTCAGTTGTTCAACGATGAACTCGGCCAAAATCAAAGTGAGCAAGCTCAACTTTCCCTGAAGCCGGAACAACACCCAAAGTTTTGTAAAGCTAGAAACATTCCATTCGCACTGAAAGAAGCGGTGGAGAAAGAACTGGAAAAACTAGTTAGTCTGGGCGTGATCGAGCCCATTTCGAACAATTCTTTCGCCTCACCAATTGTACCAGTGGTAAAAAAAGATGGCAGCGTACGCATCTGCAGAGATTATAAGACCTCTTTGAACCCTTGCTTAAACACTGACAACTACCCCTTACCCAAGATCGAAGAAATCTTGGCCACGCTTTCGGGAGGGCAGGTGTTCTTGAAGATTGACCTCAGTAGAGCATATCAGCAAATCGTGATGGATAAGGTTTCGCGTCACCCTCAATACACACAAAGGACTGTATGCAGTAAATCGCTTAGCTTTCGGGGTCGCATGTGCTCGGGCGACTTTTTAAAAGATAATGGACAGCATGTTAAAAGGATTGGAAGGTGTAATATGCTACCTAGACGATATTCTCGTCAAAGGCCAGAACGAAAAAGAGCACCTAGTGAACCAAGATGCATTACTAAACCGGTTGCACGAAAGGGGAGTGCGGATTAAGCTAGAGAAGTGTGAATTTTTGAAACCAGAATTACAGTTCCTGGGTCATGTGGTCAGGAAACAAAGAATTGCCACATCACCAGAGAAGGTAAAGGCCATATTAGAATCCCCCGTCCTAGCCAACTAAAAAAAAGTTGAGAACGTTTACGGGCATGGTAACATACTACGGAAAATTTTTGCCAGAGCTATCAACAATCACCTTCCCACTGAATCGGCAGCTGTGCAAGAATGCGCTGTGGGCGTGGAATGAACAATGCGACATGGCGTTTAAAAAGATAAAAAGGTTGCTAACAAAAGCGCCAGTGCTGGCACATTATGATCCAGAAGCCCAGCTTCAGGTAGTGTGCGATGCGTCATCTTATGGGCTGGGTGCAGTCTTATCGAAAGTGGAACAGCATGGTTCCAGGCGGCCGATCATGTTTGCATCACGCACATTATCACCAAGTGAATGGAACTACAGCCAGTTAGAGCGGGAAGCACTAGCATTAGTCTTCGGAATCAAGAAGTTCCATTACTATATTTATGGCAGACAGTTCAGCTTGGTAACTGATCACAAGCCCTTACAGACGATACTCGGCCCCAAAACAGCAATACCAAGCATTGCCGCTGCGCGTTTGCACAGGTGGGCAATCACGCTGTTGGCCTACCGTTACGATGTCGTCTATCGTTCAGGGGAAAGCAACGTAGAGGCAGACTGCCTGTCGCGCCTACCGCTGCCCGGGAGTGGCGAGAAGGAAGAGGACGACAAAGTTACCACTTGCTACGTACTTCAGTGGGAGACTTTTCCAGTAACAAGCTCGGACATTGCGCGACAGACATCACGTGACCACATCTTGATTTGGAGTAGAGCTGTGATCATCTGTCTTGATTTACATTGGGCTTCATTAGTACCTCATCCACTCCTGCATTTTCCTTCCCACTGCACGTGGGCACCTCGGCAACATCACCTGTCTCGGCTACTACCGAACATGCTACCTTAGGGGCGTACCGTACGGGGCCTCTTCGTACTTTTTCAATATGTTTGCATGGACTGAAAGAATGGACTAGGCGACGGGTGTACCCACACAAACGCACATTTAATACACCCTATGTGACACACACACTAGAACACAAAACTAACAAAACTAACACAACACACAAAGGCTATAAATACACACGACCCGGGCACACTACTACCAGCGTCTACTACTAGCGTTCTACTATTCATGGTCGGCGTTCGTGCTCACGGTTGGTTCGGTGCGGCTGCGGTGTTGTATGGATCCCGTAGCCGGCGTCGAGGCAGCGTTCGGCGTGCTTGGGCTGGCGTTGCGGGCGGTGTTCGACGTGCTTGGGCTGGCATCGCTGGCGGCGTCGCTGGCTGTGTTGTACAAGCTCCCGGTCCAAGCGCCCGTGGAGGTGATGCCGATGTTGTTGGCGTTGGGGGCACCACCCGGATGGGTGGCAACAGCGCTGGAGACACCCCTGGCCGTAGCAGGTGGTAGCGTCCTCTGTTGGCTCCCCGGAACAGGCTCAGGCATGGCAGGAAGTCCACAATGCGATGTCGTATGTGGAAAACCTGTTTCCCCCCTCCATTTCCATGTGGCCCATCTTCACCGTCGGCCGTCGGGACGGACAGCCCCCGGCTGGGCGAGGAGGGAAGTCTCCCTCATGGGGGAAAGGGACCGGCGACGGGAGCGCCACCTCGTAGGTTACGCGGAATTCTGCGGAACCGGAGAGAGGCCCTTCGGTATCCGGCCAGTGTCGTGACCGGTTGCAGCCGAATGCTCTCGTCACCTTCCGCGGCAGGCGCACAGGGATCCGTTGTGCCTTGCAGCTGGACTTCTGGTTCCAGGCAGCGAAGCGAGTGCAGCAAACGCGCGCTCTGGTCGCCTTCCCCAGCAAATGCTAGGGAACGGCTTTGCCCCAAGAATGCGGCGCGCACGGGAAAACCCGGCCGCCATTATTGGCGCATACAAACGTTCGCCGCCGATACCTCCGAAGTCGCGCCCCTGCCCCAGCCGGTAAGTCGGAAGTCCTTCTTATGTAGTCGTCTATTTCCGAGGAATGCCTCGTTGATGTTTTGTAGCTAGCTGGCCCGCTCAATGTATTAATTGCAAGTGTAATAAATAGCATATGAGTGTTAACGCTGTGTCGTCCCTTCCCTTTGTCCCTCGAGCACGAACCCCTCCGCGGTTAGCGAGCGGGAACGCTGCATCCGCGGAGTGGGAGTGCGGGCGGGGCGAAAGGCTTTGTTTCCCCTGTATTTCCACACATAGAACGCGAGCTCACCGGAGCAGTAGCCGGCGTCGCTCTCTTCCAGCCGATGTGTCCCTGACCTGCCGGAGCCTCCGCTTTTCTGCTGTTCCCCCCTGTGCCTCGCTCTCACTCCCCCTTTTATAGCCTCGGTGTTAGTCCACGTAAGCCTTGTCGTCGTCTTCTTCTCTTCTCCACCAATCATCTCTCTCCACCTCACCGAATGCTTCTCCACCAATCATCTCCCTCCACCACACCGAATGCTTCTTCTTCCTCTTCTTTATTCTTTGGTTAATTCACGTCATCTTCTTCACAACTCTTTCCTATAAAATTTAATTTAGGCTCCTTAATATATGTGACATGTGACCACACCTTACGGCGAGTTCTTCAAGCGGTAATGGGACAATGGACCGAGCGGGTGAATGATGAAGAAATGAAACCATTCGTTTCAAAAAGACTGGAGCTGTCGGTGAACCAAGGATGTTTATTTTGGGGAATGCGCATTGCGGTTCCCCCGTATTTACAGAAGACAATCCTGGACGAGCTGTACGAGGGGCATCCTGGAGTGGTGCGGATGAAGGAGGTTGCCCGGAGCTACGTCTGGTGGCCAGGAATTGATGCAGACATGGAGAACACCATGAAAATGTGTGCGGCCTGCCAGCAGCAATGAGCTCTGCCTAACCAAGCTCCCCTTCATCTGTGGGCTTGGCCTACGAGGCCATGGGCCCAACTCCACTTGGATTTTGCTGGGCCGTTCCTTCAGTGCAATTTTTTGGTAGCAGTAGACGCCCATTCAAAGTGGCCGGAGGTGTTCGTGATGCCCTCGACCTCGGCAGAAGCTACCATCGGTAAGCTGCGTGACCTCTTCAGCCGTTTTGGATTGCCCGAGGTTGTGTCAGACAACGGACCACAGTTTTGCAGCGAAGAATTTCAGTTATTCCTCGAGATGAACGGAATAAGACATGTAGGGTCCGCGCCATATTACCCGTCAAGTATCGGTTTGGCTGAAAGATTCGTCCGAACAGTGAAAGAAGCCCTGCGAAAGGACACCAGAGCCCGGCCCATTGAAGAGCGACTAGCCAGTTTCCTTCTAGCATACCGGAATACACCACACGCAACCACCCAGCAATCTCCAGCTTCGCTTTTGATAGGGCGACCTCAGAACTCGACTCGATTTACTTAAGCCTAGTGCTCGTTCAGCAGTCGAGCAAAAGCAGTTTCGACAAACGCGCAGTCGCAGAGAACTTCAGAGAAGCTTTGTTGTTGGTGACAGAGTGTTTGTGAGAAACTCTAGAGAAGATCCAAGATGGTTGGAGGCAACGGTGACATCACGCTCGGGGCCCGTGTCTTATGTGTTACAGGTGACAACACCACGTGGTGTCATGGAATGGAAGAGGCATCAAGACCACATACGCGCAAGGCAGGCAGAACCGGAGGCACCGTCTGCCAACCACGGTTGCGGCGCCATGGTGAGGACTCCTGGCAGCCGTGGCAACCATCTGGATCACCGACGGGTACTGATGACCAGAGTGCCGTGCAACCGCAGAAACAAGCAGCGAGCACAACTGAGGAAGATCCAGGGGCGGTTACCGCAGGAGGCGGAGTATCGACGGCAGCCCTCGGTTCAAAAGACACCGATCACGACTCGGGGTTTTCTCAACACGACGAAACCTCAACACGACATCGGTACCAGACAAGGGAAAGACGCCTCTCGGATCGGTACACACCAGAGCCGTGATTGTGCCAACCAACATTTGGAGCTACAGTTTGAACAGTTAACTTGTTTCTGTTATGTCTGTATAAAAGCTAACCATTCGTTATAAATGTCAACCAATTGTAATGAGAGCATGCATCGTCTAGGGAAGAGGGAATGTAGTGTTTGTATTACGATAAGCAAACGGCGAACTCATGGCCACGTGCCGGTGTTTGGGCACGTGGCCTGTCTGTATCTCGATATAAGTGCATGGCGTGCTGGTTTGCACGGGCAGTCGTCGACCTGCTGGACGCGCAGTCTGAAGGCCGGCTGACATTATACCTGAGTTCTTGTTACACCTCGGCTACAGTGTCATTCCCCTCCCAAGACACAACAATTACTGTTTTAGTAGTAGTAGTAGTAAAGACTTTTATTCGACCATAATTTATAGGCCGAGCATGTCGACCGCCTGGGCGACCAGAAGCCGCTGTTCTTCTTCCCCTTCAGCGCCAAGCCAGTCGAGCCAGGTGGTGATGGATAGAAAGGGTGGGGGGAAGGAACCCGACTGCTGAGCAGCCGGGCAATAGAAGAGGCAATGGGCCAGGTCCGCATAGATGCAGGGGCAGTTGGGACAGGAAGGGTCCGATCGATAGCGATAGACAGTCATATGGAATACAAGGCACTTTTACAAGTTTTACAAAGATGGGTGACCCTCTGAAAGATGACTCATCAGAAAAGCTGGCTTTGAGTGAGTTTCAGAGAGAGCGCATGAACTAGGGAGAACATATATATCAACACATAGGAGCCATGGAGTTTGCAGAATGCAGTGGAACACACACAAAAACTCCTATGTAGCACTTCAGTGCTAGGAAGTGCTTGCAGAACTTCAGTGCTAGGAAGTGCTTGTGAATTTGTGTTTGTGAAATGAATGCAGCCAAGCTGGAGTTTGTTTCTCATGCGACTCAATTCGAATACTGTTCACTGTATGAGTCATCTCTGCCAGCTAGCTGTCTTATGTGTAGTAGAGAAGTTTTCAAAGTGCAACCGTGGCAGTTGGAAAAAGCATTTAGCAAACATATTGCATGCAAGATGAAACATAGATGAAATGCAATGTTTATATTACAGTTGAGCCCCCTTACAACAGCCGCAGATATAACAAACACTCGCTTATTACGAACAAGACCGGTGCAAACGTCAAAATATGCATTATGACAATGGCAGCTATAGTCGGGTACAACTTAAGAAGGCAGCGGCATTTGCCCCTCAAAGGCGGATGCACACGAGCCTCCGCCAATAGGCGCGCACTTCAGGTGACGTCATGAGCCGGAGGGCCGGTGACCCCGCCGACGGAGAACATGCCTAACATGGCCGCCCTCGCTTCGAACTGGGCCGAGTCGCGTCAGCTGTGTGCGTCTCCCTTCGTCAGAGTGAATTCGAATTGTTTGTGGGCGTCTGTCATGTCGGAAATATTATTGCAAGCTTACGATGCACAACTTGTGCCGCGTGCGTTTGTTCTGAGCCGTGAGGCGACGAAAAAAGGTTACAGCGAACATCGGTGACTGCGCTGCGCTTCGTCTGGAAACAAGATCCCGCAGCGGCACACCGCTGCAAACAAACATCGTGCGTGTTTGTTCCGTGGTGTTTTGTTTTGCTCCTAAGTGAAGTTACGACGAGGAGAATTTGCCAAAGTCTGGTACCTACTGTGAGCGGCGGGTGTGTTAGTGTACTGTGCCCCTACGTTTCACGTCGGACGTGGCGAAGTGATGGAGCAAAACCATTCTCAGGATAAATGAGAAATGCGTGCGCGAATGAAACCAACCTACGAGTTCCTCAACCGAAAAGATTTGTGGAAGCAACCTCCAACGCAAAGATTTGTTGCTGCCAGCTCAGCGCGCAAACAATCGATCGTTGGCAGCAGTATGATAAGATAGCCGAGCGTCTAGCAGGGCGTCGTTCGAGTGTTGTGTAGCACCGTCGATTGATCACTTTCCGCCAGTGCTAACAATCAGTGACTAACACGCGCTGCTTGAGCGAATGTCATTTGATTATTAACGGCCAGGCGTGTGGGAGCAGTGTTTGTTTCCTTAATGTCAGCCTTAGTACTAATACAAAATTATGACCGATACACTGGTGCCTGTACAAGGGAGCTTGGCATGAATTCGCGTCTCTGTATGGCTTAGAATTCTTCACTCACTGCACGCACCAGCTGTAGAATGCCTGCTGTGACACAATCGCACGTCAGTTGTGCTGCCAGCGCTCGACTTGCTTTCCCACAACACAGCTTTGCGCTGCTTTTCGATTGTTATGATATGTTGCTACGAAAACAATTCCAAGACAGTGAAGGCAACAGAGCCATTATGTACATCAAATAAAAGTACGACAAAGTAGGCACAGCTGCTTGTGAACTGACTCCTAATACCTCTACTCGCGTCTGCATTAAATGTGTGTGCATGTTTTCTTGCGTGTTTGTTTATATTTGTTATTTTCCCCTTTTTTGCATTTTAGATCTTAGTTTTCACGCTCGCGTTTGTGTGCATGTGTGTGAATATGTGAGTGCTTCTGTGCGTGTATGTGTTTATTATTCCTATTTGTGTCCTTTTATTTTTGTGTTTGTTCTTGTAAGCATGCTGCATACACCTCTTCCTTTACAATTTCATTAACTCGTCTCATTCAAAGCACCAAGTCCTGTGAATAGCAGGGCTGGCCTCTTCGATGTCATTAAATCCTTACATTCTTGTCTACCTTGCCTCCTCAGTCTAGCATCTTGCTGTGTTTTCTCCTGCTATTCTGACCTTGCTTCTTGTGCTGTTGTCGCAACGTGATTAACCAACTTGCACTAAAGAAACTTCTATCAGCTGTGACGACAGAAACATTGACCGATACAAAATGTTAAAAGCATCACGTGGCTTGCGCAATAACTTCGTCTCTTACCCCTGTTAACGCGTTTATGCATCAGTGCATACGGCAGCTCGCCAGGAGTGCACATGAAAGGGTGCCATATTGTGCAACAGCATCTTGCGATGTTGTTGCATTCAGTCTTAACAAAAAGATGGTTTCGCTGCCCGTCACATGTGGGGGTACACATGACATTGTGCAGTGGATTATCATTTCCTGTCTTGACGCTTTCATCATTACAAATGCAGTTTTCTAGTGAATGGAGTCCAGCAAAGCAGTGCTGTGAGAGCTTTTTCAGCTTTCACCATTTATCACCTCACCAATATCACTATCTGAATCTAGCCGTCATTTTGGCTACGGCTTGTAATGAACAAATTGACTCACTAAAACACGTTCAACCTTGCTGAGCATTTTTCCGGTACGTAAATATGACCAAAAAAAATGCTAGCAAAGTTATTCACGTTAATAATTGTGCTTGCATTCGCGTTAATGCCAGAGTCAGATAAATAAATTAAAAATTGGCTATGACAAGGCTGCGCTTTTCAGTGCATACTGCTAACAGAGCCATAGAGCGTGCTCTGACTACTGTTATTTCAACATGGGGCCAGTCAAACTCGACGATGGCTGCCTGAATGAGCATTTTGGGCCTCAATAAGCTAATGATGCTTTATATTTATTCTCTTATTCTCATTACTTGTGTGAGCCAGATAACCAAAATAAACGATGCAACCACATGAATGCGCTTTGGCGTGCAAGCTGCTAACAGTGGCTGTCAGTTTCGTGTTGACTACTGGTATGGCAGCAGCACTGGCTATGACATGACTGCGATTTCCAGTGTAGACTGCTAACAGAGCTATAAAGCGTGCCTTGAATACTGTTATTTCAACATGGGGCCCGTCAAACTAGATGGTGGCTGCCTGAATGAGCATTTTGAGCCCGCCAAAGATAATCAGAGTTAACAGTTGTGTTTCAATTCAGTTATACCAGCATTTAAACATGTTTCTATGCCACTTCTTAAATCGAGCACAATGTGTGCTGGACGTTGCTCATCAGAATTGAGCTTCTATTATAAGGAATACGCCATAAATGGAACTGCTTATTTATTTCAGAGGTCACGGAATGGATGGTTGTCTGTTGCGAACCAACGGGAAAAATTTTGGTAGCCTTAATAAAGGCTGTTCTTTCGTTAAAAGAAGCCGTTATGCTTCGTCGAGTGGCTCAATGCCAGACAGCTCGCAGTCGGAGTCGCTTTCTTCAGTGTCATCTTCACCCAGCTGGATGATGATGGGTTGAATGTGCTCACTCCCAGACGTGTCAAGTCTGAACTTTGCCTCCAAGTCCATCACGTGCTGAATGCTCTTCGCCCAGTCTTCCGCCGCTACGTGCTTGATTTTCTCCCTCAAGCTGGCGTCGACCATGGACAGTTTGAAGTCTCTGTTGTCCGCAGTGATGCCACTTTTGACCTTGGCACAAACAAGCTCAATGGGATTAAATTCGCAGTGGTACGGCGGGAGCCTGAGTGCAATGCAACCGGCGCTTACAGCTGCATTGTCTACGATGTAGCTCAGAAAGCGTGACTTTACAGATGCCACCAGCTCAAGCAGCTGCTTCTTTATCATCCTTTCAGTGTAGGTGATCTTGCTTGTGAGCCACTCCTGTATCTTCTCCTTCTTCCAGGCCATCGTTGGCAATTTCTCTTCTCGCCGGCTATGGTAAGGTGCATTGTCTAAAACAATGACGCTACCAGCTGGCTACTTCTGCAGAACGCCATTAAACCAGCCCTCAAAGCGATTGCCGTCCATTTCCTCGTGGTAGTCACCTGTCTTTTGGCCTCGGAATACATCCAAGCAGCCGTCGACGAAGCCATCCTCGCTGCCGATGTGCGTGACGATCAGGCGCTGACCTTTCCCAGAAGGTTGTTTTAGACCCGTCGTTAGGCCATTTGCTCGAGCGAACAGGCGTCCGCGCTTCTGCACCACGGTGTCTGTCCACACGATCGACCGAGTGTGTCCCGCCGTCACCCATGTCTCGTCCAGGTAGAAGATCTTTCGGCCTTCCGCTCGGTAGCGCTCCACGTCACGGAGGTAGCGATTCCGCCAATCGGTGATGTCATCCCGGCCGATAAGCAGCGAGTTGCGGCTTCTCTTTTCGTGCTTGAAGCCGATCTCGGCAAGCAGGCGACCACAGTCCACCGCCTTAGTGATGGGAGTTCCATACGTTCCGAGAACTCGGTAGTGATCTTCTCGACCGTCGGTATCTCGTTGCGGCGAAAGAAATCGTGCACACATGACCTCAGCGCGCACAACGTGAAGCTGTCAAACTTCGCGCTGCGTCTTCTCTTCTCCGCATTGCGTGGGCGCTTTCGGGACGGCGTCGTCAGTTTGCCACCCGAAAAATGCGAAGCTTTAACTTCCTTCCTCACCCTGAACACAGTCCTTTCGCTGACACCGAGCATGTCAGCGACAAACTTGCTCGTCTCCTTTACGCTGCGTTCAGGCTCCCTGTTACGCCAAAACGTGTAGCAGTGGAAGATCATGTTGCGTGAATCGCTGTTCAGGATGCGGCCGCTCTTGCTCTTGCCGAGGCTCCTTGGTGGTGTGATCATCGATGCGACACAAGGCTCGTTCGGCAACAAAGGCTCGCGTTCCGATGTCACCTCGCTGGGCTCCATGGCGGAAAAGAGGTACGGAATGCCGTGCGCGAACGTGCGTGAACTCACGAGATTGTAGGTTTGCAACCGCAAAAAAAAAAAAGAAACAAGTAGCAATTGAAAAATAAGCCTCACACATTAAAAAAATAAGCTTGTGAAAACACACAAAAAGTACATATGAATCCTATGCTATTGAGCCAGACTCTTTTGTAATTACACGCCCGGTGCCGTCAATCTCGCTCCGTAGCAGACGACGCACAGCGTTGTAGAAGGCACGGAGTTATTTTTCTCTCGCGATCCGGCATGTGCTGAAGCATTTGCATCATGATAGTTTTACTAAACCACTCATCAAGATACACAAATCTTATTTATACAGAGTAATACGCGTTTTAGAAGCAGTCACAATTTTTTGAGCGGGACTATTTCTTGAGTCGCGGAGGCAATTGGCTGCTGCGCTTCGGTCATCTGGGCGGTGCCTCTCCTGTCTTCTAAAGTTGTACCCGACTATAGTCTCAGATACAACAAACAACTGTGACCACACCGCTCGGTTATATCGAATAGGAGGCAGCGTAAACTCAACCCTGAAATTGAGAAACTCTCTATTCGATCTTAGTGTGGAGACCAAAGAGAGTCACTCAGCTCCTGCGATACCACCCCAGAAAGAATGTGTCGACCCAAAAAAATAAATAAAAAATGCAGCAATGAAACCGTAGGTAACTGCCAACCAAGCATCCCAATGGCCCATAACGTCGATGAATCGCCTGCATGCGGGCCGTCTGGGAGAAGCAACCCAACTGGAAACAGAAGTGGGGTGGGCGCGGAACAGTGCAACCACGATTAGTCTTATTCGGCCCCTAAAGCAGATTGTTGGCAGCAAGGATCTCTGCACGGATAGCATGGCCATCCTGAAGAGCCTGGAAAGCGGAGCATTGGGGCCTGCTTTGCAGAAATAGCCGCGCATGACGCAGATTTTAAGGAATAAACGCCTTTTGTCTGCAGTATGCGCAGTCCATTTAATTACAAACATCAATTACAACGAGCGCAATCCGCATGACTGTCAGGTTCATTATAAGTGGGCTCAACTTAGTTGCTTTCACTGCTTTACAGTGAAGCCGGACCTTTTTTTCTTCCCCACTAATAATGCAACTTCATTTTTCATTAGTGTAATAATCACACAGAATAGAAACACGAAAATACCCAGTGGACTTGGCTGCACAGACCATGCACTCCCGTGACTAAGCAGGGAGTCAAAACCAGCTGACCACCTGTGCCAATGCTACATGGGAGGGGGTCTATCACTTTTGTATTTCTTGTGCTTTAGATTTTATTATTCAAACTCCATACTAATAAACTACTTAAAAGCCACAAGATACCTTGCTTACTATCCTCTGAGCTTAGTTATCTGTTCCAAACAATTTACGAGGCTTGGACTTCCTCGCTGCAAACTCATCGTCACCTGTAGTGTGGAGAAGTAGTGCATGATGAGCTGCTACGAATATTCAACATTTACGCTGATTGCGTTTTCAGCAAAGCTCAGCAAAATCTGCATATCTGGCATCCATGGAAGATAACCTATTGACCTAAAATGATGTCACATTGAGGTTTGCTGTTTCTTTAAGTCCCCTTTACACCTTTGCAATGACATCACTCACCTGTGAAATAAGCAGTCCTTGAACTCGAACAAACTGGTCGATGAGAGTCTGGAAAAAAGTAAAGATACGAAAAGAGAGCAATACTTCAGCATGATCACGTCTTTTTATACATTGCCAAAACAGGTTTATTTATTGCTAATATATATATATATATAAACTACACATGAAAAAATAATGTTTTACGATAACTGCACAACAGAAGTTTATGGTTTATGGTTTACCAAAGCATCTCAGGCTATGAGGGACGCCGTAGTGAAGGATTCCGAAAAATTCGACCCCCTGGGGATCTCTAATGTGCACTGACATGTTTAAATGTAATCTTCAGGTTAAGTTACTGTACAGGTTCTTTTTCTTTCACTAATTTCCTGAATTCCAACTTCTCAAATATTTCCCGCATTAACACACCATGCAGTTAACTATTTATTCTTACAAACCGATGTCTTTAGCTTATAGAAATATATCAGGGGTTTGAGTCTGAGTTTCTTTATTCTACCACAGTCAGAATTTTATCTGATAGAAACATACGAGAAAAACGCTGTAATGTAAACTGTGATAAGGAAGGAGAGAAAAAAGCCACGGTTTTGTGGCTTGACAGGCCTCACCTCCCATAGAACAAACATCTACATCAACAGCGGCAGCAGGGAAAAGAATATCGTCAACAGCAAATCATCACCAAACAGAAATCACCAACAGAATATCATGCAGTGGCAGAAAATAAATGAAAAAAAAAAACTGGTCATATGATTAGAAAAATGATACACTCAAGTAACATCATTTGCGGTTGCCTTATGCAATCACAGCGATCAACTCTTTTTTTTTTAATGTATGCAGGCTTTCTGCAGTGAGGTGTAGTTTAGTTAGTGCTTGTGGAAGACTGAAATAAATCATCTGCATGCCGTAATTTGTGAGAGGTGTCGGTACAAACCAAATTTACAATAAAAACATATTATTACTGAGTGTATTTTGCCCACATCAGCTAAAAGCTACAAACCTGCACCAAAAAACATTTGCACACAAGTGGTTATGATGAGAAGAAAGCCTCACTTCAAAAATCTGAGCCCCATTGTAAGTCAGCATACCAATGCAGCAGTTAGCGTTGATGGCTCATTCAATTAAGACAACAGCTCTTCATCATTTCCTAGTGTAACAGCTGCATATGCCCACGGAGAATGGGACTTGCCCAACATCCCAGTCACCCCAGCATGAAATTCCTTACACAATGCGTTACATCTAAGAAAATTTAGCAAGCATTAATGAACGCTAGTGGATGTGTTTTTCTTCCTCCGTGGAGAAATTCAACTGTACACCCTCTTGTCTCATATACACTCCATACCAGACAGCCCTAGCAAAGTACTGAGGGGAACAAAAGCGAAAGGTTTCTAGTTACATTCAGCACCACCAGCACATGCCTCTGACAATGAGGGCCAAGAGAACAAAACAGGAGGCATTGCTTTCAGAGTGGACCTCATGCAACCACCCCGTGGGAAAATATAAAAAAACCTCATTCACTAGAAACGTATCAGTCTGTGAAATGTGTTTGAAGTGAGCAGCTTTCGAATCAACTTAAAGAATAGAAAAATCCAAAAGACTAGCGCTAAACTATTATGCCTAGCGACATCACCTTTTACTCGTGTGCAATGCCTGAAGAAATCATCAATACAGGGCCAAATTTCACAGTTCACAGCACACACACTCATGTCTTCCATTCCACGAAATGCACGAAATTTAGTTTCCACCATCACACATAACAAAGTAAAACTTCTTTTTGGGCTAGTTGGTGCATTTTGAACCAAGGAAAAGGAGCAGCGCAAAAGCATGCAACCACACAAGAAGAAAGGACAAGACACAAGTGCTGACTAACAACTGAATTCTATTGAAGGAAGGCACGCCTTAATTAAGGTGAGCAACAGGAGTGAAAAGGAGGAGAGCAAACAATCTAGAAAGATAACAGCAAGCCCAAGCAAGCATCAAGACATGAAAAAATCAAACGTTGACTGCTTCTAAAAGGTGTACCTCTGCTGCAAGAACTGATAATGAGGGAGTGCTTATGCAAGTGTCGCCATATCTCTTAATAACATCGCTTGCGTCTTGCCCTTTCTTCTTGTGTGGTTGCATGCTTCTGTGCTGCTCCTTTTCCTTGGTTCACACATAACAAATCATCATTTAATGATTCAGTAACTGCTGCTAGACCTGGTTACCGGTGCTCATATAGGCTTAATATCATTGATGGAAAGGTTCAGCTTAAGTTAAGGACAACACAGCGAGCCATGGAAAGGAAAATGATAGGCGTAACGTTATGAGACTGGAAGCGGGCCAAGTGGATGAGGGAACAAACGCGTGTTAATGACATCCTAGCCGAAATCAAGAGGAAGTGGTGGGCTTGGGCAGGGCATGTACTGCGAAGGCAAGATAACCACTGGTCCTTAAGGGTAACGGAGTGGATTCCAAGAGAAGGCAAGCATAGCGGGTGCCAGCAGAAGGTTAGGTGGGCGGATGAGATTAGGAAGTTTGCAGGCAGAGGGTGGGTGCAGCTGGCAAAGGACAGGGTTAATGGAGAGGCATGGGAGAGGCCTTTGCCCTGCAGTGGGTGTAGTCAGGCTGATGATGATGATCATCATCATCATTGATGGTTGCTAGAAACTCAGTTATACTAGTTTTGAAGCCCACATAACATGTTTGTGCCTGTCCATCAATGTTTAAATGACAAGCAAAGCTCTCCACCACTTGACATCAAAGACTGCCCTCAGCCTACCACTGCAATGCAATGCGATGCAGTCTGAAGTGCTGTATTCTAAGACACACTAGCTTCCTTGATTAGACATGCCTATAAGCATTCCTTCAATTCTTTCATCCCAACCAACATGGCTTTTTAAAGAGACTGTCCTAGGATGCCCAAAAAACATTTTTTATAAACAACTTACACTGCAAACATGACTTAAACGTTCCTAATGACGCTCTATTTCTAGATTTTAAAAAGGCAATCGACAAAGTTACACTAAAGGCTCTCCAAAAACTCTCAAGCCTAAACCGTAACCCTTCTATTATAGAATGGATTTCCAAGTTTTTGACTAACAGAGAGCAGTTTAGCTATGTTAAAGGACCACAGAAAGGGGTGTTTGAGCTTGGCTTCAAAATGCTTGCACTATGTAGAGTACAGGCCACCAAGAGTCCATGCCGCGTACGAGACCTCAAAAGCGAGAGGGACATTTACAATAAATATTTTAAAATTCCCACTTTCGCACCTCGCCGCGACGCGCAGTTCCGGGAAAACCTGGCAGACGACGTCACGTCTTGCGAATGACGTCTGCAGCCGGGGGTTATCATTGGTTCACAGCGCCAAATTCTTGCAGACGTCACGCGCTACCGCGGCCGAGGCCACTCCGCGCGCACCGCAGCCGGCGGATGTAGGGGAGGGGCCGAGTGGGTGAGGCCGGCAGAGGAGCGCCGCCGTTTTGGCGTGCGAGAGGAGAGGGAAAGGCGCGAAGACGCGGAAGTTCAAGTTTTGTCTGCATATAACTCAGCTTCCACAAAACGCATTAAAATATTTCGTGCTGGAGGGTAATTATGAACCGTCGTCTTTTAATATCCCAGACATATCGCACCTTTATTGAGACCCCCTTTCTGAGTCCCTTTAAGGGGGGACACTGACCTTAGACCTATTTTCCTTATTTTTAGTCCAATCCTAATGAAACTGCGTCACCTTGCTCACTTTTTTATAGTAATTTCAAATAAGAAATTGCTTTTTTAAGTTAATTCATTAGTTCCTAAAATAATTTTAATTAGTAATTCATGAGCACCTCGGTACAAAAAAATGGCTCAATAAAAAATAATTTTTAACCCATGGCTACATAGTATGATGAGTAAAGAGTGCAATAATCAAAGTAGTTTTTCCATTTTACCCTCATTAGTAATTTTACAGCACTTAGAATACCAGCATTCAAAGTGTGAATATCGTGCATCGATAAACTTTGCAAAATTATAAATGCTTGAAACGTGATTGAACAATTGTGCCTCGATTACTGCATACATTGCGCCTTCAGCTTCCCTTAGCAAACAATATGACATGTCTCTCTGTCCTAGACGTTGAGACTGACGTACTAAGACATATTGACGTATTGACGTCAATAAGTCTCAGTAAAACATGTTGAATTATTGACGTACTAAGACAGCCAGGTGTCCAAAATTTTCATGGTGTTAAATAGCCTGCTCCTGAACAAATTGAGCCCAAACAGTGATCTAAATTTAATATTATGGTCAAAATACCACTTCCTGGAAGAAAAAACTGGTAGAGTTGAAGAATAATAGTTATAGGCTCCAAAAGATGTCATTTTTAAAAAATTAATTTTTGGGTCATTTTTTGGTCCCAAAGACCAGTGCGGCAATGAGGATTTTGCGGAATGGTACCAAGAGGAAAAATGAATCATCAGCACAATTGTAATAGCACTTTCTATCCCCCCTTAAGTCCATTTATTCCATTTATCCATTTATCAATTTATTCCAGGTGTTTCACAAGCCACGGTACTCAAACCCTTGCTCTTCCTAACCAATATTAACAATCACCCTGGCAATATTTCATCTAACGTCTGTTTATTTGCTGATCATTGGATAATTATTTGCTGTCTCATCATTAACAGCACTGATGCTCACATCCTTCAACAAGGTATGGCCTAAATTGAATTTCGGTGCAAAGACTGGTTAATGTCAGTTAACATTACTACAACATGTTTGACTTCCTTCCATCCCAGGCTATCATACATTCCGTCCAAATACTACATTCTGTTTGGTTCTGAAGTGAAGATTGTGATTTTTTATGATGCAAGGACATATGGGGACAAACAGCGCCATGACACAAGGTATTTTTCTTCTTCTCAAGATGGGGCCAAAGACCCATTTCCCAAACATTTCACCCTAAACAAGCAGAGCACGAGGCCAGGGGAAAGCTACTACCCACTGTGTCACCAGTGGGTACTCGGTGGCACTGGGGATCGAACCCTGCATCTCCCGAGGCGGGTGCTCAAACCACTAGGCCCCTGCTGTGGTGATTCTAAAGTGTCATCCATATCTTTGTGTAAGTACTCGGGCATTACTATAACGCACAATCTAATGTGGTCGTCCCATATCATGAAGATTACTAATAAGACCAACCACACCCTTGTTTTTTCTCCACAATCTGTTATTCGCTTTTCCATCTATAAAATTATTAGCATATCCAAAGTTTGTCCGCCCGAAACTAGAATACACATCAGCAGAATGAGACCCTCACCAGTCTAGCTTCTTTTGACATTAGATAAAATACAAAATCACACTATCCATTTCATTCCTTAGGATGACTCATGTTACTCCAGTGTGTCTGTATTAAAGTACAGGGTTAACCTACCAAACTTTAAAATGCAATGGAAAATTTCTCAATTGTGTCTTTCTCATGCTTCGTCATTTTCCTTTAGGTGCATCAGTCATATCACCAGCTCATCGCCCTCTCAGCTATCAAAGCCGTCCTGCTGCAAAAAAACATCACTCATCACCAGTCATTTTTTATCGTCATCTCAGGACAACAATGATCTGCCATCGGACACTGTATGCCACATTAACCCAATCCAATTCAAGAATGCCATCAATGTCATCATCCTATAGCTGTCATGCCCATCCTGTATATAATGCTCCACAGGGGGCCTTTGAGTAAATAAATAAGCATCAAGTTGAGGTTTTGTACTTTGGCCATTTCCACACTAGAACTGCATGTGTCCCTCAAGAGGAAATAAAAAAATTCAGCTTGAATGCTTGCACAGCAGCTCACTGTGGAAAATAGAGGAGGAGGCAAGAAAAATGAAAGCAGTAAAGTGGTCAATCCTAAAGTAAACCACAAGTAAAAAAAGAAATGTTAGATGAGGTTCCCTATTTTAATATGCACAACAACTCTAACGTTAAAGACAGCAATCACAAACACAGCTGCCAACTCAGCTCTGAATTATTCATTACAATTCGCATAAAAAATTTCAGCAAGTGAATGAGTTGGAAGTCCGAGCAAATGAACTTTGAAACATATTTAGATTTTGTTGCAAGTGCCCAGTACATTTCTTATACGTACAGACTTTACTACTCCCACCTTAAGCACAACGGCAGTAGTGTGTGTGATGGGCTTAAGACTATTATCTGGGACACAAGAAGCAATACACTGTTCAGACAGCAGCACAGACATGCACACACAAGCCGTCACTATTCTCCAGAGCATACTAGTGACCAACCATTCCTGGGCACCAGAGCGATAAATATGAAGTTGTTTTTCCTGAAAATTATTACTGCATTTTCTCTAATTTCAGTAGCACATTTCCTCAACCAGCATTCACTGAATTGAAAATTAGCTCTATAAACAGCACTTCACCCATCTATGCAATAACCAGCAACTTCTGGTGAAAACAATGTTCATCTCGAGCTGAAAATTACTTGGTCTTTTTGCTTTATTTGAATTGAGTTGACACTCTTGATGAGATGATGTAGTTAAGAAGGTGCACTTTTGGTCTATAAATGAATTTAACTGCATTTGAAAAAAAATCTGAAAAGAGTACTGAGATGCTCTACACTTAAAAAAGTAAAGAAATAAGAAAATTTGGTTTTGAGGACATGAAAGGCGCAGTAGCTGACCCACTTCTCGATGGACAAACAATGAGGCAAGGGAGTAAGGTGGGAGTGAAAAAAAAAAAGAAAGAGGTGCCGTAGTGAAGGGCTCCAGAATTTAGACCACCTGGCGATCTTCAACGTGCACTGACATCACACAGCAACAGGCGTTTTTTGCATTTCAACTCCACTGAAACCTGGCCACAGAAGCCGTGTTCAAACCCGGGTACTCAGGCTCTGTAGCCGTGCGCCCTAACCACTGAGCCACCGTGGAGTGTAAAGTAAGGAATGTGACAAACCTGAGCCACATCACTGGTTTCCTGTATCAGCTGTGATGCAGGCGTCAAATTCTTGGCATCAGGAATCCCAAAGTGCTCGTCTGCCATTGCAAGCTACAGCCAAAGAGAGTAAATCAGTAGCTTTCACAGAAGGGAAATAGCAAGAGGCACAGATGGAATCCTTACCAGCCGGCTCACAAGTGTATTCTTCATCTCCACACTAAACCTAGACAACAGCAGCAGCAGGCTTGGAGGTGCACCACCACTTTTTTCTCCTGCAGTCTCACAAAACTCCTGCAAACGCACCAAAAGCACATGTTGAGTGAAAGTATACAGTACTACAAAAATCCCAATTATGCAAATAAATAAATGGTGCCCTCCCCCATATAGTTATAATCTACTGAAATTGCTTCAGAAATTTCTCTGAACCCATTCTTGAATGTTCACCAATTTGGAATAGGACCTATTTATTTATATTTACTACATGCATAAGATGCATAAGATTTCTTCTACAATTTACTGGTCCAGTAGGTCAAGTGGTCATGTCAAACATTTATTTATAATTTAATCGTTAGTTACCTGCACCGTCACATAGAGCATTACAGCAGAGGGGGAAATATGTTAGTACCTTTAAAAGAACAGATTAGTCATTCAAACCATGAAAAAAAGCACTGCTGGAGGAGGTATAAACAATGCTTGATGGCACACCACTCCAATCTCAGCCAGAACAAAAAAAGAAAGAATAACAAAAAACGCCAAACAGCTCCCCCCCCCCGCAAAAAAAAAAGAAATAAAGTTCCTTGATCTTTAAACGGTTGCGTAGTAGCTTCAATAGGGAAGTTGTCAGCTGAATAGATTTTATGCCGGCTCTAGAGTAGTAAATGTTTTTTGGACGAATTTTAATCTCAGACTTCTGCTGTCGCTCAGTTCTTGCCATTTGAGTTTGCATTTACTCTCTGTCGTGCTAAGTTCCTGGCTATAATTTCCTAGTACGAATCTGAGTGCGATGTTCTGAATATTTTCTAATTTACTTATAAGCACTAGTGTATGCAAGTCCCAACAAACATATCCATATTCAAATACTAAATGCGTGTGGCTAAAATACAGCCGCGTGTTTTTAAATTACTTAGCAAATAACTCAATTTCAGTGTAAAAGCCCATAACTGATGCTCCCTTATTCCTACCAGTGCGTATTCCATTGTAGGTTAGAGGTAAAGACACCTGCGCATTCAAGGTCCTTGCTGGTACCTAAAGTGATATTAATTCTATACCTATACAAATGAACACAGTGCTTTCTTATCATTAATGACATTTCCCAACGCATGCACCAGCCTGCTATAATGTCCAAATCAGCTTGTGCAGTTTGTGAAGCCTACATGGTTCTTATAACTCCATACACAACACAATCATTAGCAAACATCCCGAATAAAGACCAGATGCCAACTGCAATATCATTTAGGTGCAACAAAAACAAAAGTGGTCCCAGCACAGAGTTCTGGAGGCTCCTGAGGTAACTGGCACATCCCATGGCTTTAGGTGCAATAAGAAACTATTCACTTTGGACATTAATTACACTTTGCAAAGCAATGCTTTACTGTGCTAGCATTTTTGCTGTACATACCATGTGAACCCTCTGCTGCTTTAGCAAAAATAGACAAATTTGTACTCATAGAAGATTCGTTTTCATGGTATTTCTTCCCACTCACTGTGAGCCATCAGGTACACCACACAATTTTTTTTTACTCACTGCATGGAGTCATATCACAAGAAGCCAGCAAGCATAACCAGTTTAGAAGAGCTTCTTGCTCGGCGAGTTATTGCATGGCTGCTGTTAAGAACAAGTTGCACACACAAAAAGATAAACACAGGAAAACAATGAAGACAGAAAGAGCACAATTGTTTCGATCTTCCATCTTCACTGTTTTCCTGTGTTTGTCTTTTATGAGTGTGCGACTCGTTCTTAACAAAAGCCTATCTAGACAGCTGAAAACAAAAAATATAGCAATGCTCCTAGTGGGAGCACTTACTCACCAAGGCCTTTTTGTTGATGGTGCGTATGAAAGCTACAACGATGCCTTCATGCACTTCCAAGCAAAACATGTCTTGAAAGTTCGCCCGCTTCGAAAACTCAACCTCTGCCTGAACAAAAGCCTGGAAATAAAAGTTCCCAGCAGCATTAACATACTTCATGAAAATGGCAGTTGCAAACAAAGAGCACCAAGTTCTAGAGGGGCTGCAAGGCATTTCAGATTGAGGCCCCTGGGATTAAGATGCATGCACGCAGGTTTCTAATTGGTGTGCCTGGCATACAACTCAACAAAGAGTACAGCAAAACTGCCTTTTACGAAAGTGAATCCAGCAATAACACTGCCTCCATACTTTGTGCCGGTACTTGCCAGCTCTAAGGTCACCCTTTCTGACCCCCTTTGTTGCAACAAAGTCAGGAGAATCAACAATATTTTCCAACTACAGCTTGTTCAGCCAAAGTGAAAAGCAAAATCTCAGCAATTTCCTGAGATAAAACTTATTCTAGCAAAGAGATCACAATGTTGGACAGCAACCTATCACCCAAAGTACCTTCTCAGATCTCAAAGCACAGCTGTAACTGGAAATGACCAGACCACTGGGGCAGACAAAGTACAGGAACCCACCACTGTAAACACCCAAAGATATGATGCCAGACTAGGAAGGTGCTAAGGATGTGGAGAATGCAGCTGTGCAAGTATTGAAAGTTTTGGCCCAAAACACTGAGACAGATCTGTGACCACAAGCACAAATACTATGCATAAATTATTTTGACATGAAGAAGCATGACCTTCTTGCTAGCCACAACACTGCACCATCGTCCCCTATGACTACCCCATGTAGTGATAGGTGTGTGAGAAATTGGTTTCTTTTAAGTTGTTCTTATTCACATGGAGTTGCCACGAGGCAGAGCTTTATTACTGAAAACAGCAACAGGGCCCATGTCGATTAAGACAACTTCACAAAAAGTGCACCACAGCCATAGTGCCAGGGTTTTCAATCACAGTTTTACTGTTTCCTTTAACCTTTTCACTTTTCAACCACAGCATCACTTATTTGTCGTCAGCCTTAGTTTTCAAATAAATATGATAAAATCCCAAAAAACACAGAGGAGCAGAAGTAAAAATTTGAAGAAATTTGGATATTTTAGAAACAATTATCTCAGCCACACAAGCCATCTTATCATGCAAAAAAAAAAAATTGGCAGTGGCTTAGCTCGGCTATGCCAGGATATACGTAGCGAAAGCTAAGGCATAGCTTGCTTAGCCTTGGTTAATCTTGATTGCAAGTCCAGGTTAGTCTGGTCGTCTGGCTGGTTGTTGTCACGTGGTTCGTCACGCGGTTGGTCATGTGACCAGTCACGTGGTGCGGTGCGACCACGGTGGGAATGCGAGCACGGTAGGAATGCGAGCACCGCGAAACTGCGAGTTCGTGGCCAATGTAGCTTTCGCTACAAAAAGCTCTAGTAGAGCTCCTGAAACTATAACCTAGCAGTGTAAATTAACTTATTTTCTTTAAACAACAATATAGATGGCAGCAGCACAACTGTAACGTGGAGAGTGTCTTTGGACATGTGACTTCCACCAATTAAATCATTAAATCGTCAGCTCAGAGAAACCACACCCGAGTCTCGCTTTGATGTCACACTGACGTCAACATCTCGTTACCATTTATAAAAAAAAAATTGCTCCCTGTTGCATACCAGTGCATGAGTTCTTGCTAAATGGTGCCGAGACAATTTAAGTAATGAATACTTATGGCCCTTTGTTTTCATTCCTTTTTTTTTTTCCAAACACGAGGGGTAAAAATTGAGCAGTACTTTACAGAGTACAAATTTTTGGCAAAAATCAGGTTATTCAAAAAAAAAAATTTAGTTTGGGACTCTTCAGGTTATTTTTTTGCTGCGGAGATAGTCGATTATTAGCACTCATTTTTGTGTCATTACATGAAATGCTTTGATTTTTGCTCATCATTTTCTTAAACAATGTAGAAATTTCTGGTTTCATTAGGAACATGTCTATTTTTTATTTATTTCCTACAGATAACACCATACCCATTTTCAGCACCTCTGCATCTATGCTGAACCTGCCTGCCTTTGTTTGTAAGCAGCAAAAACATGTATTAAATGTCAAAGCAGCCATTTTAAATACATAACAGGCTTAGAGACCCTCTCTGCCTTCCCCTTTCTCCCTCTCAGTCTTGAAAGAGGACACCATCAGTGTAGGTAGTGCTCATACAACGGCATTAGTCAGGCGTTATGACATTATAGTTGTGTCCCCATCTGTTGCTTCCAGAACATACTTCCGAACTTATCTTCAGATTAAGTCAAACCATGGATTTAATATTAAGTGTTAAAAAAAGTTTAATATCACCAATAAGTGAGAACACCAATCTATAATAAGTATAAGACATCTGCTAGTTCCCGTGCTGTGCCTTCTACCTTGTAATCAGGCAAGTTATGCTTTCTTGAAGCCGCATTTTTAGGCAGAAATCAGATTTAACCCAATTTTTCAGAAATATCCTCAGGCTGTTAGAATCAGGTTAAACCAGGTTGTACCCGAAAACTAACGCCCCTCCAAATGCACCTTCAAGTGTCGCTGCCCTCCTGTTTCAACTCCTTTACTAGCCACCGTTAGCAGCAGGGTTCCAGTGGTATCTTCACTTGTCACCAGCGATCACAGCAGTGCAGCAGCCTTCCCGACTCTCCTTTTGTTTTCACAGGTCAGTCATCTTTATCACCTGAGCCCTTTCCCTTATGCACTGTTTCTTCTGTCACACCACTGTGCATGCGACATACCTAGTGATACTTTTCAGTCTCATTAAGGACACCAACAAATGCTGAATTCACAGAAGACATGATTGCGCTGAGGTAAGAAATCGAAGAATTGTGGGGCAGTCTCACCCTCATTAACAGTATATACGAGACAATGAAGAAAAACCGAGGCCCTTGAGAAAGAAAATAAAGCCTTGTCAAACAATAACCAGCAGCTCACAAAGCGGGCTGCTGAGCTACAGCAATAATCACGGCCCAAAATGTGGAAATTAAAGGTGTGCCGTGCCGTCCACGCAGGGTGAGAACTGTGCGGCAGTTCTTTAATGCATTGGCGATAATGTTGGTTGCCCCATTGCCAGCACTGACACTGAAGTAGTGCACTGCGTTCGACAAAAAATAAAACAAACATAACTGCCACGTCTTTCATTCGAGAAAAAGGCTGACTTTGAATAAAAAGCTAGAAAGGCACGGCTGACAACTGAAAGTATCGGTTTGTTTGCTCCTCAAAACAAGCCCATTTTTGTCAATGATCATTTTATGCCAGAAGACAAACGTCTTGCAACCAAGTTTAGCATCTGGCATCTCGTCAGTTTGGTTTTAGACCTAGAACTAGCATTAATAGAATACACCGATTTTATCAAACTTGCACTTGACAAGGAACTTTTTGTGGGCGCTGGTTTTGTTGAATCATGATGTTCTCTTTTCAAAATTTGATGCACTGGGCGTGCGCAGCGCAGCGCAGCCCAGTCCTCACTCTTCTGCGCAACTATCTCAATGACCGAGTCCAAATAGTTCAATTCAAAAACAAATTTTCAGACTGAAGAATAGGGTTTTTTGGTTTTATGGGGTTTAACGTCCCAAAGCGACTCAGGCTATGAGGAACGCAGTGGTGGAGGACTCCGGAAATTTCGACTACCTGGGTGGTCCACCTGGAGTTATTTAATGTGCACCGACATCGCACAGTACACGGGACTCTAGCATTTCGCTCCCATCGAAATGCAACCACCATGGCCAGGATCGAACCCACATCTTTCGTGTCAGCAGCTGAGCACCATAATCACTGAGCCACCGCGGCAGCTTACAAATGAATTATAATCAATGCAGGGTTCTGCAGGGTTCAATTTTGGACCCTCTACTGTTTTTAACATACATTAATGATTTCACTCAAACCATTATTAATTCTAATTGTACCCTCTATGTGGACACTACCACATTTTCATCTGATAACATCTCTAATGAGAAAATTAAATAGCAATTTAAAAACATTATAATCTGGTGCTTTAATAACCTGCCATAAGTCAATCCTGCAAAACAAATTTCATAATATTTCGGTCTCACAATAGAGAACTTGCACCTACGCCTCATCTTTGTTTAGGTACTCGTATCATTTAATGATCTAATTCAATTGCCTTTCTTGATGTTGTCCATGACAAACATTTGAAGTTTGATCTCCATGCTAAGTCTCTTACAACTAAAATATCTTTTGGCATCCACATGCTAATTAAGATTCAGCATCATTTTCAGCCAGGAATTACCCGCTCACTGTACTCTTGTATACAGTCACATTACATATTGTTATGACCTAGACTTTTCGGTTTTATGTTTTGAAAATTTGGCGGACTTTCTTCAGTGTTTATATGAGAATTCAGTTTTTTTTTTCTCAGAGAATATTATTTCCCACGGATGAATTAATTTGTTTTTTTTCGGTGATATAATGAAGTATTCGTGTGCTGCGAAAGGTCACTTAAAGTTTATTTTGCCATTTTTTAAACCCTGAGCATTCAATTCACCAGCAATTAACGTCCCACTGGTTGTTCATTACTGGTAAAGCACTAATAACTCTGCTTGCAGAAAGAAATGCTTTCGCCAATATTAAATGATAGAACTGTTGAACAAAATCGCAACTGGAAGTTCACTTCCAAAAGGTGGGTAGCTATGTTATCGCCGGGTTGCAAAGCGAGAGGGTGGAGCATCAGGTTGTCGGCGGGTTGCTAACAGAAATGGAGCTTCCGCTTAGCCGTTGCAGTAGCCATAATAAGACACATTTTCATGACACTTCTGCATTGTTTTTAGAGTCCTTAAATTCAATGGAGAAACCTACTTAACCAAGTAATTGCCCTAAGCAGGTGATAATAGTGAACAGCGCTACACTAACAGACAACATTTGGCGACAAGGTGGAGCCCCCAGTCTGCAGAGACATGTATGGTAGTGGAGCAATACGCAGTACCTCAAAACACACAACTCCACTACCTTTTCCGAACACAATTTGTTTCTATAAAAAAGTCAACACTAGTTATGTAAAACACTTTTTTTTTCCCACCATGTCATTATGGAATCCATTGCTCACAACTGTCACATCATCTCACGCCCAAACATCTTTTCAGGTCATTTCGAGGAATCATTTATTGTCCCCTCTAACAGTTTTAATAGTTTGATTTTTTTTCTTCCCCCCCCCCCCCTTTTTTTACTTGCTACAACTGTTTGTTCTAGTGTGTTCCTTCCTTTTTCTTGCACTGACATAATTACTACGTGTGTTGGTTGCGTATTTTTTTTTAATTTTTTTGCCTTTTCTACTGTTTCCCTTTTCACACTATTTTCTTGCTGCATATGTTTTCTTTAAAAACTGTAATGCACCGATGTACTTTCAAGCTAGAATTTGTGTGGTTACTAACTGGTATTTTCTACGTAAGCCTGCATCATTTGTTGCATCATTTGTCGTGCTTTTCCTTTATTTTTACTATGCTGCCCAACATAAGGAATTATTTTTATCCGCTTTTTAACAAGAGGTCCCCTGACAGTCTAACCCCAGGACCTCCTTCTTTATTGTTTACTACCCATGTAAAATATGTAATGAAGTATAAATAAACCTCAAACTGTATAAATACAGAGTTTTCAACATGCAGAAAACCTTGGGACAGGTATGCAAGTGCAATGAAAGCTCTAAAAACCCACTACTGAAGCAAACAATAAAAGACTGTCACTATGCTAAGCCAGATGCGCCCTTGCTGTTTAGACCAGAACAACAACACAACGCGCCACCTTGCAACGCTAGACTACTGCTTTCACCAAAAAAAAATTTTGTGTGAAAACAAGGTTCAACTTGGGGTGCCATATGCATTTCATTTCAGATTTCCATACAACCTACAAATGTAGAGACCAGACTCCTGCAAAAATATTTGATACATAATACGCTAGATTCCAAACACCATACTGTTCAAACACCATTTTGGCTCTTCATCAATTTAGATAAGCTCTTTAATAACCACTGAAAACCCTGATACTCTATAAACTTTTGTGCTTGCCCTGAAATGAAGTAAAACTTGTGCTTTTCCACTCGAGTGATGGTATAGTAACAAAATATAAATTAACAGCAACAGCGACAGCATTGAATACTTATAAATAAGCCTGTCTAATCAATAGCTTATGACAGAGAGATGTTGCGCACAACAAACATTGTTCTATTTCATGAATTTTCAATATGCAATTTGTCCCAGCTTATACTTTTGTGAAACAGCACAAGAAGAGGTAAAAACAAGTGCTCCAACAATGCACACGAATAAATCATTTGAAACAAAACTACCATAACGCTTTGGCAGGCACACACTTTTCAATTCACACTCAGGAACATCATATGTTAATGTTTTTTCTATGCACTATTTGAATGATAATTACACACTCGTAAGAAAACCTAAACAAGATGAAAACTGTTTTAATCAATTCATAGCTGTTCTCTTAATTAAACTGTGTATTACTTACTGCAAAGTGCACAAGAAAACAAATACTAGGTGCAGCCACAAAACTGGCTTGTTTTGAACGAATCGGCCCTATTCCTCCATGCCAACAGGACTCACCCGTAGGCCCCGCAGCAGTGACTGCATTTGGTCAAGGATGAGGCTATGTAGGCTTGCATGGAGGTCAGCCAGGCTTAGACTGTCCTGACCTACAGTCCGTGGCAGAGCCAGGTTGTGCCGTACGTCTGTGAGTCGCTCTGCAAAAAACTGGCCCAGAGACTGCAAAGCAAACGCGCACTGGTCTCGAGCTGCTTGCTCTACAATATGGGCCGCCTGTTGGCTGTAATCAGCAGCAGGCATCATCTTGGTCAATGCTTGCAGCTTCTGGCAGAACCGGTCTAGTGCCTTCACCAGCACGCTGCTGTCCACCCGTCGGGTCTGCATAAGACCACATGATAGCATGATCTGTGAACTTGAGCATTGGCTCAACAAGGTCACACAGAAAGGTGCATGGCTCAAAATGCTGATACTGTAGAAGCTTGGGCAAGTTGGTGTGACATTGTTTTTCAGCAGCGCAGGGGACAAAGGACGAAAGGACAAAGTCTGTGTACTTGTCTCGTCCTTTGTCCCCTGCGCTGCTGAAAAACAATGGCTCAAAGGGCTATGCATCTTGCACTTCATAGTACTAGTACGCGTCAGCCTTTGCTATGGTCACAGCCAACTGCATCCGGGGCACAAATAAGTGTGCACATACATTTTTTCTTCATCCTGAAGCCAAGAGTACATGCTAGAAGCTGCTGCATTAACAATGAAGCTAAGGTGTGGTTTCCACAATGTGAAAGAGAATCACAGTCAGAGTATGTTATGCCTACTCCTCTACTATTTATTTCTATTTTACTAAAAAAATAAACTCGCATCATTTTTTTTTTTTTTGCAAAGTTATTTCCTTTCTAGTTCGCCTCCTGACCGGACAGACCTCTGCTGAAATGTTCACATTCCAACATTCATTAACAAATGCCATGCTGATGAGAAGTAAATAATTGCATCTGGCTTGTGTGCGAATGCAAACCAAGTTAACCCGGGGAAACAGTCTCCTTGTCTTTATCCCCATAAGCACGAGTAACATCTTACAACATGCAGAACAACATTGTCATGTGGCTGAAATGACAGCACAAACGCAGATGCCTACGGCAGACGAAAAACTGCCATGAAACTCAAACTGCTTATTGAGCTAACCTGCGCCTGCAAACAGAAACAATTTAGTCGTGGCGATAGCAAAAAGTGTGCGTGGCAGTCGTCAAAGATCAGAATGATGGCTGCTCTCAGCTGCACTCGATTTAAAGGTGACAACGAACTTCCAAGACAAGGTGCCTAAAACCCCGGCAGTGTAATAGTAAATGAAGCCCATTTAGCAAAACATTGATTAACAACTTTTTCAATGTATTACAGAACTACTGGTGAAAGACCAAAATTTATCGGCAAAATTCGCAGCTCTGACACGGTTGACAAAATTGAATGCAGTGATAGAACACTTCTATGGATGACGTGAAATCATGAGAAAGGTGGCCCATACTGCACACACCAAGGAACAAAACTAAACAGAACAGACCCATGGCACCACATTCCCTTTGATACTGTGCAGCAAAACTACCATCTACACCCGAGACGAAACACATCCCATACCGTGCAGATTCATGCATGCAATGTCTCAAAGCTCCACAGCAGACAGACACCAAGGTGTCTTGCTGCATACAAGAAGTTGGAAACAAGAAAATTCAGTCCTCAATACCTACCTTGATTTTAAACTAGAAGAGAGGAGACAAGCAAGATTAAATTCAATACATGCACAAGCATACAAAAAAGCAGCACAATAAACACACGCAGCCCTGTACCAAAAACTGCTCACCTCAGCAGCTACTCTCCGTTCCACTACACCAAGCAGCTGCAGCATGATCTCATCCAAAAACGCCTTCAACTTCTGTACCACAACAGCATCCGTCTCACCACTGAAATGGAGAAAAGAAATACAGTACATAACAACTTACACCTATTCCATGCTGCTGCTGAAAATTTCCCACCATGAAATCAACAAGTTTACTGTGCACTACATAAAAAGAAAAAGACATGCATCTGGACAATACAGAATTCTGCTTAAGTAACTAAGTGAAAGCTCATGCTAAACATAGAAGTATTGTGTTTTGAACACAAGGTGGGCCTACACATACACCTGCTTGTGAAATTAGATTCAGCAAAATTTCGTGATTGCGATCCATTACTCACATTCAAGTTGGTTATTGCACCGGACCCACATCATGTTTATATCAGTATTATATCAGTCATGTTTATATCAGTATGAAGTTACTTTGCGAAATCTCAAAAGGTTAGTTACTTGACGGGTATCAATGCATAGAATGAATTTCTATTTCATGATTTAGAAGTATCAGCTGAGCATCTTTCTTTGCTTACTTCTCGTAGTATTCCATAGGCAACCGGTTGATAAATAAATCATTGTAGGACTCAATGATGTTGCACAACCCTGTGATAATGCAATTGCATGCCATGTTGGTGAACTCCAGTATATGCTGAAAAAGAGAAAATAAATTCCATTAACCTTACCACTTGCCATAATATGACATACATACATCAGGCGTGCTCACAACTGCCTACTGTGCATTACCAACAGCAGTAGGTTATCATGCACATACATCCCAAGAGTAGACAATGTAGAAGCTTAGCTCTTTTTTAGCTGCATACACACGCATGCAGTTAACACAAAAGCAGCACATATAATCGGACATCTAACTGTTTTCCCTCTATGCCCGCACCATAGCTGCTGTCACCTTTCAGCGAGTAACAGATACCTTGGAGGTTGTTACTGCTCCAACTACTGAGCTACCTTTTTTCTTGACACCTCTCATCCAATCACAGTTCCTGGCTGCAATCCATCAATCCCCAACCACTCCTTGCCAGTGTTTGAAAACATAACTCTATTTTTTTCCATCTATTTGGGAATGTAGGGCCATGCACACACATGCTCACTGTTTTTTTCCAGCCTTATCCGCAGAAGCAGCATCGTCACTGTCATTAGACACTTGCATCATTTCAACTGTCTCAATCCTACCCCCAAAAGCCAAAGTGTTTCCCTACAAACTATAAAAAAAAAACTTGCTTTCATGTAGCACTTTACCTCTCCTAAAGGCCTTTAATGTCAGTGTAGCCAACATATTCTCAGTCCAATAAACTGCCACAAAATCTCTTTGACTGTTTCAAGTTTAGAGTACATTTTGTTCTCTGTCTTGGTACCAGCATTCATTAGTAAGCAACCCCATTCTCTGCCACTGTTGCCCACAAAACATCCAAAACAGGTACCTAAACTTTGCTGAAAATGCAGTCAAACATCGTTACAATGAACATGGATATTACGAATTATTGACTATACCGAACTGTTAACAAATATTTACAACAAACACATGCATTTCTTACTCTATATACTGAACGCGGTTTGCTATTAAACGGATATATCGAACTGCCGAGAGCCAATTTGTGGCCGATTAGATGGCAGGCGACAGGCTTTGCCTCACTACACGGGTGACTGGTGGTGGAGCGGCAAGCGTTTGCGCCACGATGCACGCTGTACCTCACTTAGCCAACAGTGACACAGAAGATATAGCAGCGAGAAACGTGGTTAGCCAGGCAATCGGCACCCATTCATGCCTCTTGCGCCCGATGATAGTGCCCCGGAACCAGCGACACGCTCGGCTGTTGTAGCTTTCCAGAAGCCTTTGACTGCTCCCGTAGACTATCCGGAGTGGAGGTGTTGAAAACAGCAATAGCTTTCGTCTTGGCGTCCAATTTTTTATGCGACACCGCTCCAATGCGAGCAACACCATGACAACTGGCGTTCAATCTTCCACCACTGCCGCACACTGCAACAGTGTGTGGCAAAGCCAACTTAGCTACTGCTTGCCGCTAGATTTTTTGCGGCCTCCGCAATCGCTGCGAGCGGCTTCGAACGGTGCTAAAGCTACGGAAAAGGCCTCTACCAGTTGCCATTCTTTCACTGACTACATTTAGCTTCTCCATCGCAAGTTTTTTGGCGGCATTTTATATTACGAATTTTGGCTATATCGAACTATTCTAATATTTTTTGCCGCTTCACTATAACAAGGTTTCACTGTATTTCTCCTCCATTTGCCACAATGATTTTCATACTGGTTCTTACTTTTTGCCTCCCAGGCTTCAAAACGCTGCAAATAATTTTTCACATTTTGAAATTGCCTTCTTTATGTCCATGTTTCATCAACACTTATAGTCTCCAGTTTTCCTGTCGCACCTACACAAGTAAATCAGTGCCACTGCTCTTCAGACTTTCAAATGCTTCTATTAATGGCTATCACTCCTTTCTGTGCAAATAATCTTGTTTTCACTACACAGATTGCAATCTGCAATGTGGAGATTTCCCTCTTCATTAACTTTCTTTACTATTTTCCCATAAAAGGCCATTTAGACCTACTCCTCTGACTTCAGGCCTTCACTCTTCTATTTCATCACTGATATTCTTCACTTCTAAAATACTCTATCAATCATCTCCCCTTACAGATGCGCACGAGAACATTTAGCATACTGCTTTGTACTGATGCTTCCTCATACATGCTCAGGTTTCAAGCCATTACTGAAACAGCATCGTCCTCTTGTCTCGTTCGTGCCCACCTATTTCAGTCCTCCTTTCATGGCCTCATCCTCACATTTTTTAACTTGGGTCACCACTTTCACACAGCTAACTCTTGTACTGGTAGTTTCTTTTGTCCCGTTGGGGAACAACTCATCCAATTCACCAGTGATGCATACGTCATGTGGAAAAAAAAAAAGATCGCCCCGACTAGCTTGTCTTATGCAGACCTTAGACTTAACTTCACTAATAATATAGATACTTTTCTTTCTTCTGCCAGCAGCTCTCTAAGTGCTTGCCTAACTCCACAAATTTATTCTGCCTAGTAACTAATACCTCAAGCCCTGCACTTAAGTCACGTAACCTAAAAAATAGAGTACAAGTCAGTGTTCAGTCTGCTCTAACAGGAAACAAGTAAGTGCAACATAGAAACACGTCCACAAGAGAGGCGCACATGGAAACGCACTACTGACAATTGATTCAGTGTGGTTTTGGTTTTATGGGGTTTAACGTCCCAAAGCGACCAGGCTGTGGGGGACGGCGTAGCAAAGGGCTCCGGATAGTTTCGACCAGCTGGGGTTCTTTAGCGTGCACCGACATCGCACAGTACATGGGCCGCTAGCATTTCGCCCCCATCAAAATGCAACCACCGCAGCCGAGCACCACAACCGCTGAGCCACCATGGTGGCCCACACAATGGATGAGGTGTGTTTCCGGAGTCGGCTCAAAGGATCATTGCAAAGTCACCTGCTACTGCTTTCCAGTTCCAACTTTCTCCCACTGCTCGCTTGCTTGATGGCAGTTGCTATGTTAATAATGCTTGTTCTACAAATTTATTTTCACTGCAACATCGCTGATTGCACTGCATAACTGCAAGACCAATGCAGCGTAGACTCTGCTCTGCTTTGTAGTGACACTAGTTTTTGCACTAAATGCAACCAAAATAATGTAAATGGTACAAGGCTTTTTAAGTGCATGCAGTGCGATGTGTTCGAGACGCGCTGCACACACAGTGGCATTTATGAATAGTTTGCTAGCCCACTGGCAGCCTTTGCACACTATGAGGAAAATACACCCATCGTCTGCTAGCTCTGCACGTTTCAACCCTTCGTAGTGCGGCGAAAAAACAAATATATAATGACCAACGCATTAAACTAGTTCAAACACACATCAAAACGACTGCCGTGCATACACAGAGCAGCCAGCCTACTCTGGCATATTATAGGCACAACAAAGCATGCTTACCTTTCGTTATTGCCAATTTCTGCGCTCAGGACACGTTCATATGCAGCTTGCTCTGATCTTACAATGATGCTGTATAATGAGCGATGTCGCAGCAAAAATAAATGAATGAATAAACGATGCACGCATGCATGGCGATTGCAATGCAAAAGGCAGTGTGTTGAAGGTAACTGGGACCAGAAGTAGCTCGCAGACGATTTTCCCATGATTCTTTGCGTTCACTTCAGAAACGCATCTCCCCATTGATTTGTTGCATTGAAATCCAAGCAGTTTATATGGGCAGGTGCTGTGCTTATCAGCAGCAGTAAATGTCAAGATGGTGCAGAGCCATAAAAGTAATAAAAAGAAATAGAAAGGAATATGTTTTGACTGTATGTCAATTTTTGCTACTTCTACCTAGCAGCGTACATTGCAATCCTTCATATTCGGCAGTATGAGCAACCGTCTGTAGACGCCATTAACAATTTGAAAAAGTGAAAGCATGTCGAGAAATTGTAAACTACACTACTACTAGCAAACCAAAATGGCAGCTTACTATGACGCATATAGGGCATGAATAAGTCAATAGGTACCAATGAGCTGCAATCTATCAATGCCATACCTTGAATCAAGGACATTCATATTACTTCAGTTTTATGGAAGAATTTTCACTGCATTTAAACACAGCAAAAATAAAACTAAGGGCTAAAGTTAGAATACTGCAGGATGTTGTGTTATCCCAACTGCACATTTCGTGTCTTAACATTACATGAGGTGACCTTACACTGCAGATTAAAATGCTGCTTATGTCTACAGACTAGGCATCGTGTAACAAAGCACCCCCAAATCATTCCACTAATGCCTCCTCTGTGGTGCTTCTGTATCTGCTGCAGTTCAATGTCTCTATAAATCATATAGGGCCCAGATCACAGACAAGACATGTGTCCACTCTTCTGCAAGATGGTCGCAACCCCTCCGAAAAAGAGAGCGAATAGTGAAGAGTTTTTGTTTGCATTTGTTTCTCACAAACCTGTCATTTCTTACCATAGGCAGGTCAAGCACTGCATCCTTTCCTTTCCTTTCTGTAGCACCAAGGCTTGCAGGATCCATCAGCATTTGTACCTGACGTTGTAGCTCCTTCAAGTCCCGGTCCAGCGGGCGTCGCGCACTGAAAATATTGGAGAATTACAATGTACCACAATTTGGCAACAGTGTGAAAAATTCTTGCAAAGTGGAAGCATACTTCAAGAGGTAGTCGGTGCACAATGTGCTTGTTGGCTCAAAAAGCTGAAACAAAAGTTCTACAACACCCGACAATTCTCTGCTGGTCACCTAGAAGAGAAAAGATTGGAGGTTATGCTTTTCACTTCAGTATATCAGTGACTGCCATCACCTCTGGCTCGTGGAATTTCTTCCGAAGGCGCTCCCTGAGCACTTCAACAATAGCAGCACAGTCATCATGTATTCCAGAAAAGGATGGCATGTGCTTGTACTGCTTAAGGACTTTCTGAGCTTTTGTATAGTACCTGCAAAGGACAGTCCGCATGTATTACATACCAATACACAACATTTGTTCAAGCATACGTCACTGCCTCTTCATAGGATTCACTTTCAATGCAGGCTTTCAGTCGTGGTGGTAGTTCGAACAGGAGTTGAAGCTGAAATAAAAAAAAAGGAACAGATACCAGTTTGAAGTTCAGAGGGAAACTCATGCTCACTAGTTACCTTTTTCAGCAAAGAATGAGTGCTTGACAGCTTTATCATTTGTTCCCTTCTTCCTTGTAATGTTCCAGCAATGCTACTGCTGAACTTTGCAATTGTTGCCATGTTTGATGACAGGTGGTCCATTTCTTCTTCCATCCTTTTAAAATCGTTTTTCATCTAGCAAAAAAAGATTAAATGATTACGCACTCCAGAAAGCATGCACATATTACTTTTACGTTCCAACCATTTTGCCAACTGCGCTGTTACCTTGCGAATGGTGTCTGTAGCACTAATGAATTTATTGTAGTTCTCGTAAACCAGTGTCTGCATTTCACCGTCCAGTGCTTGAATCTGTTTGTATATCTCCTGCTCTTTATCCATCAAATCTGTCAGCGTGCATTCCTTGAGCAGCTATCAAATGAAACAAATGCAGAGTTAGTGCATGCCGACTGACACCTCGCAGATTACCGCAGGTGGTTGCACATCAATCGTCAACATAGTGTCACCTTGTTCAAGTACAAATCAGGGTTGAAGTCTGATCCGTTGATGTCGTACGGGTTAAATCCAGCATCAGCAGACTCTGCTGAGCCATGGTAAAACTGCTTCAACATTTTCCTTTGGTTTTTCTTCCGTAACATTTCTTTTTCGTCCCCTGAAACGACATGCACAAACGAAATCAGTACAACTAGTAACCAATTACACTAAGCATACTTTCACTGGAATAAAGATGGCACGATAGTTGTTCTCGTAGCTTCGTTGAAGAAAAACGAAATTAGACAGGGCAGTATTAATTACCGCCGAACATTCGTGTTCAAGCCTACAACTTGCTTTCACCCCTTCAAAATATGTTGACCCAAACGGTTCAAATTTATTACACATTTAGACTACTAATTCGGAGGTTTACACTAACAGTTAGCGTGTGCAATAACCTCTCACACAGATAAGTGAGTTTGCAATCACACCCGAAACCATACCTGACAGTTCCTTCGCCATTGTTGTGATCACGTGATCACACTGCACCAGCCAACGCTTCTAGGTCTATTCGTTTCGGCTGCACCTCCTGAACTGGTTCACAGTCGGTTCACTGCGGTGCACGGACGGTTCAGCACTCTTACAGCCGCAGTACAGTGTTGCAGTTAGAGCACGATACTAGCGCCACTCTGAAACGAATGCTGAGGTGCAGATGTTTTGCAAAAGATATGCAAAACCTTCACCCTGACGAGCGCGGGCCCCGTTTTCGTCCACCACAGGTCGCAGCGTCGTCAGCTGGCCATTTATTAGCACGTTCAGTTCTCCGTCAATTTCGCCTGCTGCCATCGCCTGATGCGTCCCGCTCTGCACCACCGTTGAACCTCCGACTGGGGGGGTTCAGAAATTTCGTGAGCCCCCTTCTTCCCTTCTTCTTTCACTCCCTCCCTTGTCCCTTCCCTTACGGCGCGGTTCAGGTGTCCAACAATATATGAGACAGATACTGCGCCATTTCCTTTCCCCAAAAGCCAATTATAATTATATCGTGAACCAGCACTGCACCTTTGCTGCACTTTTTGAAACGAAGGATAGGGTGCAGAGGGCGCTAGGCTGCACCGCTGAAACGAATGGCAGTGTGCAGCACCACGTGAACCATTCAGGAGGTGCAGCCGAAACGAATGGACCTAAACGTTGGCACCAGCTTCTCAAATTCTACGAATTGAACTCGGAAAACTTCGAAACAAAACCAAGGCGAATATTGAAGCTACATTTTTGAAATTAACAAATGGTGACCCCACCTAGGTGACAAATATGCAGTTATTTTGAAAATTTTTGGCATTTATTTTAAAGTTGGATAGTTTATGTGAAAGCCACAAGGAGCGTGACAGTGAGTTCACTGGCCCTGGTTCCCTGAAGCCGTTCATGTCAAGTACGAGAGGTGGCGCCACCAGAAACTTCACTGTAGCTTCTTGCTGGTCCAGCCTACGGTGCTGCTCGGTCGCGCACACTTATGTACGCGCTGCTTTAATTCCTGCACCTACTTTTATGAGGGAAATGGCTGACGAACGGTCCGTACATCATCTGCAAAGCAATTCATTATTTAGTGTTTTTATGCCCCAAGCAGGGCGAGATGCAGCGCGGTACCCAATCAGCAATACGTCATCATCAGCGATCTGATAGAGACAGATGGTACCAAAGTAAATGCTACTTCTGGCAGGTTTTTGCGCCGATTTTTCCATGTTGCTGAAGGTAGTGATTTTAAGTCTGGCGACATCGATCAAGCAGTTAGCTAGAGGTCATCTAACCTTTTATTTTTAGCCTCATGCAGGCCAACTAAATACAGATTGTAGCTCTAACTGTAGGACAAAATGTGTGGTAGTCTTTGATGTGAACGGAAATTCTGAGAGCATGCACTATTCCTTGAAGCTTATCTTGGACATTAGATAGTCAATAATCGTCGGCGAATGCTGTGCAGTGAAACCTTAATGCGCATGCTTCTCTTATACCGTGGTTCACGCGTCCTCTTAACATTCTTTTACGTGATTAATGTATGCACTGTGAAGAGGGGCCTGACAAAAGTAATTCGTTATCAGGCCTCAAACAAAATTTATTTGTCACTTAATTCAACAATACAGTTACAAGCACTTCCACACTTACATCATGAGCAATGGCTCAGCTTAAGATGCTAAATTGCTTTTTCTCGGTTGCCCATATTCTTGGAGTTTATCCCTTTCACATAAAAGTGCAGCCGAGAGATTATGTAAAAGCTGATGATCCTGGCAAAAAGAATAGGTGCGTGAGCTGAGCAGCCAACCTCTTGTCCAAATCTTTCACAACTGCCAGCACGTCCAGGATGCTGTCAATCTGCAGTTGATGGCAACTGAAGCAATTCAGTGAAAAGGTTTTCAAGCTTGCTGACAAAGTCGAAGGGCACACTCGACGGGTACAGCAGTCCCCCTTGATCGAGAAAACGTGTTAACCGAGCGAGTTGGAAGTCATCACGAAAAATCGGCTTCCCACGTGGAGTTCGTACCTCTTTTCCTTCGATGGTGTGTAAATAGTCCCGAAGCACATATTGCGGCTCGAAATGCAATTCACGAACCGCGCTCATATATTCCAGGGTTCTGTCCGCGCGGTGCAGATTCTTCACCCATTTTTTTTTCAGCTCTGTTTTTCGGGACTGCAAATAATGATACCTTTGGAGCACCCTTCACGTGAACGTAACCCGTCCTACGTCACCCAGGTCTATAGCAGTGGTTTTGTCGGCGTTGAGACATGCTACAAAAATTTTACGCGAAGTCTTGGTGGCATTCGCTGTACATCAAGGGGCTTTAGAGTAAGCGCGTTCTCACTCGGACATTCGGCGTGAGAGCAAGCGAAATCCGCTGCCGCCGAAAAGCTGCATCGTTCACACTTCCCGGCCACCGCGTCTCCGCTCATCGGCCGTGCGTTGTCTGCTCACGGCGAACACAGATATGGCAAAAAGTTAATCCATGCTGTCTACGTACCATAACCGTGTGCACGCTTACGTACCCTAAATGCAGCTATTTTGCCGGACGTTACACAATTTCTAGCATTCTCGCTTTTAAAAATGCATGGATGGATGGATGGATGGATACGGCTGAACCCTTTACATCGGGCGGTGGCTCAAGCCACCTAGCCATGTCTTGTGAAATTTTACTCCTGTCTTGCTTTTAGCCACCAATCAGATAACCTTCGCTTGGTTACTTCTAACCTCTTAAAATCCACTTTCCCCTCACTATCCCTAAACCCCAATGCCTTGGGTAAGTCAGCCCCGCTGCCTTCCACTGTAGGGTGAAGCCCTTTACAGAAAAGTATCAAGTGTTCAGCCGTTTCCTCCTCCTCTCCGCACGCAATGCACAAAGTGTCTATCTCCTGGTACCTGACTCTATACGTCTTAGTCCGCAAAACTCCAGTCCTGGCCTCAAACAGCAAAGAACTTCCCCTACAATTATCATAGATATTTTCCTTGACAATTTCCTGTTTAAAGGTCCGGTATGTTTCCAGTGCCGATTTCGTCAGCATCCCTGTTTTCCACAACGCTCTCTCTGTTCCTTTAACCTTTTTCTTAACCGATAATTGCTGATTTGCCCCCTTACTGCTGTCCAGATATTTGCTTGTCAATTTTCTAGTTCGCTTTCTCCATTTCGTGTCAACATTCTTTATATACAGGTATCTGAAAACTTTCCTAGCCCACCGCTTTTCATCCATCCCTCTCAATCGATCCTCAAATGCTATCTTACTGCTAGCCTCTCTGCTCTCGAAAGACGCCCATCCCATATCCCCCTGTACCCCCTGATTTGGTGTATTGCCATGTGCTCCCAAAGCTAACCTCCCTACTCCCCGTTGCCTAATTTCCAGCCTTGCTTGAACATCTGGCCTCATACACAGGACCGCATTCCCGAAAGTCAGGCTAGGGACCATCACCCCTTTCCAGATCCCTCTTACCACCTCATACCTATTGTAATTCCACAGTGCCCTATTTTTCATGACAGCTGCATTCCTACTAGCTTTATTCATTACATATTTTTCATGCTCTGTCAGATACTCAGCACTGTTATTTATCCACACCCCAAGATACTTGTACTCATTCACTACTTTTAGCACGAACTCCTGTATTCTATGCTCGCCGCCCTCTTCATTAAATATCATGACTGCAGATTTTTCCTTACTATACTTGAAGCCTAATCTATCTCCCTCTGTACTGCATATGTCTAACAACTTCTGCAGGTCTTCCTTGTTGTCAGCCATTATCACTATATCGTCCGCGTATATTAGTCCCGGTAATGTCTGTTTAATCAATTCCCCTTGCTTGAAAAAAGATAGGTTGAAGCCTAGTCCACTCCCCTCTAGCTTGGCTTCCAAACCTTGCAGGTACAACATGAACAACAAAGGGGACAGAGGACATCCTTGTCTAAGCCCCCGCTGTATCTCTACAGGCCCTGATACATTTTTTTCCCATTTTATGAGCACTCTGTTACCTCTATATATATCTTTTAAAAGATTAATTACTCCATTTTCCACATCCAATGTGCCCAATATGTCCCACAAATGCTCCTGAGTAACGTTGTCATAGGCTCCCCTAATATCCAGAAATGCTAGCAATAAGGGCCTATGTTCCTTTTCTGCAATTTCTATACACTGTGTCAATGAAAATAGATTGTCCTCCAACCTCCTTTGTTTCCGGAACCCATTCTGTAGTTCCCCTAACACCCCCTCGTTCTCCACCCAGGCCTGCAGTCTATCCTTTATAATTTGCATCACCACCCTGTAAACCACAGATGTCACTGTTATGGGGCGATAGTTACTTACGTCTGCTTTGTCCCCCTTTCCCTTATATATCATGTTCATTCTACTTAATCGCCATTCATCGGGGACTTTCTCATCCACTATCATTTTGTTCACTACCTGTATTAATGTTTGCTTGGATTTTGGTCCTAACTTCTTTATCAACATAATCGGGATCCCATCTGGTCCTGTTGATGTGCCACTAGGAAGATTAGCCCAGTGGCGCCACCTGGTGGTTAGGACGGGAACCACTGTTGTCAACAAACCGACGCCTCTATCAAGCCTAAAAAGGAAATCAGGCGTTGCAGTAATGTTATACGTAGACGCCAGAAATACAATTCAATGCGCTCACTAGCTCAGGAAGTCGGGAGTTTGATGGCAACCGTTAGTTCTTGGATAGGCATGAATTCGAGAGAATCAGAACAGTGGCCGTAAATGATTCAGTTTTGCTCTGGGGACGTTTCGGCTTCCACCCAGGAGCCGTCTTCACGTACTGTGGGTTGAGGTCGACAGAAGAAGACCTCGCCCGCACCACTAATGTATCGAGGGGGCCTTGTTCACGTGAAGTGGCGTATGATGAAAACGAGTGGCAATTTGTGGCAGCATGTGCCGTAGACGTCGGGCACAAGCATGCAAAAAGGCGCCGTTGCCGAGACTACGGTGGTGGTTCGATTATTCCGCGATTCCAGATATGTCTGGCACTGCAGGTTCTTTTCCTTCTTCAATATGCATTGCTTGACCAAGTCTATAGTGCACGGCCTTTGGCTTCAGTGTTTTTCAGTAAGCGCATTTGAGGACCTGTTTTTGTAGACATGGCAAGGTATGTCTGATAGAAGAGTGCTACTCAGACTAACGCATACAGGAACTGTCCCGATTTACACCTATGAGCTAACTCACTCAAAAGTACCTTAGCAGTGGTGTATCACCTCGGAATTTTTTTTAACGTTTCACTAATGTATACTCGATCAAATTCACAGGATACTCTAAATCACGCCCGAATGTGTGTCTGTTGGTGGCATGCCGTCAGCTGTTGTACATTCAAGTTTGGTACCTCAGTATCCAAAGGCCGTGAGATGTAGGCCAATGACTCGCTGCTACGTATACATGAGGTGTTCACGAGTTTCTTGTTCTGCCACTTTTCATTGCGAAGAGCCTGGCAGCTGCCGTTCCGGTGAGTTTACGATGGCTTTGAGTAGCCTCTTGCGCAAAGATCTTTGCAGACATTTTTCTCGTCGCCTTTCATGTCTTTTGGCCATGTGCTTGTATTTACCCGAGGGAAGAGGAGTGAAACTGCTTTCTTTTTAGAGGCCATGAGTGGGCACACATCTTAATTGTACACACTAAATGAGAGCGCGGCATCAAAAGGTGGTTCAAAAAAAGAACTGTCTATTCACTTCTCCTTCTAGTGTGAACTGGGTGGCTTTTCGATGCTACTTGGATGTGTTGTGAATCGCCTTTCTGATATGGAAGGGCCATTGATGTAGCGCGCAAAAACCTCAGGTGATGGGATTAACCAAGTGAGTGCTCCATCTTCCAGCTATTTGATGATTACATTGTGAGCAGTGACAGAAATGGCTAAATAATGAACCTGTTTATAAAAAGACCTGAGCAGGAGCATTTGAAGACAGGGCATAAGAGTGACATCGCAGATTCTGTTCAGTGTGATTACCAAATTCTTTGGAGGCCCTTCTGCTGTTGTGACCTGGCTATTGTTAGTACCGAGTAGTGTGCTATTGACACCATCTGCTAGCACACTGGCAGAGAGAATCACTTTACAGCTAGAGATTCCACATTATTGAAGCTGATGCTCGCACTGAAACTCAGGGATGACTGCCAGATTCTGTCACACTTTGGAGGTCCTCCTGCATTTCTGGCCTGCACATGGTTGCAGTTGAGTAAAGAGCGTAATAGCACCATCTGCACACTTGCTTTCGGAGGATCACCCTGTTGTCTTCTGCAGAGGCAGATCTCTGGGCAAAATTAAGCACCACGCAAACACGTACAGAGATTTCACCGTGAGAGTACTGTAGTGGATGTGAACAAAGCCACCCACCTCAGTGGCTGTGGCGTTTGGCTGCCGAGCCAAAGGCCGCTCGATGAAATCCACGCCACATTTTGATGGAAGAAAAATTACATGTGCTGTGTGATGTCAGTGCAGACAAAAATTGTCTACTATCTTGCCTTGTGCACATTTATTAGAAGAGAATTGCTTCAAACAAAAATTATAACCAGCAATTTTGAAAACACATAGTGATAACCAGACATTCATGTCCTTCAGAATATCATCTGAAAACCTTTTACTGCAAGATGTTTTGTTTTATTAGAAATTCTTTCTAAGACGTGGACTTTCCAAGTCATACATCCCTTCAGGCACTAATTATACTCCAAGGGCCGCCGCGGTGGCTAAGTGGTTACAGTGTTCGGCTACTGACCTGAAAGCCGCGGGTTCGATCCCAGCCGCGGCGGTCGAATTTTGATGGAGGAAAAATTCTAGAGGCCTGTGTATACACTAAGCGATGCCCCAGGTGGTTGAAATTTCCGGAGCCCTTCACTACGGCGTCCCTCATAGCCTGAGTCGCTTTGAGGCGTTAAACCCCATAAACCAAAGGGAGGAAAATTTTCAGACTTTTATAAGGGGCATGCCAGTGTCCACAGAAAAAATTTCTATCTTCTCCAGTGATCAATTATGCTCTCTCACAACCTTGTGACGACTGGGGCCTCCAATGTTTGCTCACGCTCGTTGGCTCGCACTGTATCGCTTTGCTGTTGCCAAACATGAATTTGGACAGATGCTGGACCTTGGCTTCATGCCTCTCTCCCTCCTGCAGTCCTTGGGCATTGCCCCTTCACATGGTGCCCAAAAAGAGCAGTGACTGGCGACCGTGCGGTGATTACCATGCGCTTAACAAGGCCACAGTCCCTGAACGCTACCCGATTCCCTTCTTACTGGCATCGATCTTATCGGCCAGCTTAGCAAGGGATTCCAGGGTCTGAGACGAAGGCACGCTCAGGATCATGCGCACCTCCGGAGGCAGCCACTGCAGGAATGCGCTGTTGTGTGCAGTAGCCACATTTCCAGCCAGGGCATTCATACGACACAGCAGCTCGGTAGGCTTGCGATCTCCGAGGTAAGGAGCTTCTGCAGATGACGTTGCTCCGTTTCAGAAGTGCACTGGATGAGCGTCGCCTTAAGATGATCATAAGGGCGATCGGCAGGCGGAGAGCGTAGGTCGTCGCAAACAATCGCAGCAGTTGTAGGCGTGAGCGCACCAAATGACGTGGCCGAACATGGTCACCTGCGAAGTGGCATAGTGCTGACGGAACAAGGCCTTGATGGTCAGGAACCAAAGTTCTGAGTCTGATGACCAGAAGTTGGGGAGCTTGAGGGCTGAGACTACGGGCTCGCGAGGAGGTGGCGTAAGAGGCAACGGAGTAGATGCACGAGCGAAAGAATCCATGGCCGTGGCTTGCACGATGGAAGGCAGGCAGGCAAATGCAGCCGGGGACTCGAGCTCTGGGCGGCGGTAGGTCTAGCTAAGCAGTTGAGGCAAGCGCAGGTCAGGAGCAGAGGGCAAAGAAGCGAAGTTCAGAGTCACCAAATTTGTGGAGAAGTACCCACACAAGTCGTTGCCGGGTTTCCAGAAAATATATTTGACAGGACCCGCTCAGTCAGATGCGAGTGGGACAGCATGCTGCCGCCATTCCACTGTGCAGCCATGAAAAATCGAATCTGTTCACGCTTGGCAGGTGTGCTGGGGAATGTCAACATCTTTGGCGGCCGGACCACTATACCATGCTACAACCACGTATGTGCAAATTAAGGGTCAGAACAGTTTTAAAGGTCTGAATGATATAGTTTTTTTCCTACCATATGAAGTCACTATGTAACAAAATGGGCACATTTTATGCATCCTGATGTGTTAACATTTGCAAGACAAGCAAACCAAGACAAACTTACCAAAGCTATACCAGGGCTACTGTGCAACTTTGAGGCGCCAATTTTGAAAGTGATTATCTGTGCTCATTTTGCATGCCTGGCTTAATATCTTTTTACATGACTTTCCAGATTACAGCACATTTCATTTCGTCTGTGTTTGTAGGAACTGCATTCCATACAGAATGCTCTGATGCTGCTCAAGTCGCATCCACAAATGCAGATGCAGCACCTCACTGGGATTTCTGTGCATACTGAAAAAGTTCACTGAAAACCTATCTGCATGTTTGTGGTATGATTTGTGCATCTTTTATGCAACTGATTTGTGTTACACCACTTGTACTGACTGCCAGGTACTATACCCTGTCGAGATGTTGCAGTTTGGGTGATGCAGCGAACTCATGTACTATTCACGTGCAGGAATAAATTATTTTTATTACATTGCTGTCATTTGCTTTAACTTTCTAAAAAAAGATATGATTCATGTGCTTAACAGTGGCTTAGATTTGATGCTTTTTTTCAGTTGATACGGAAAAAGTAACACTGCTCCCCGTATGTATGCTTATTTCAGAGAATACTTCTTTCTAGCCTGTGCCATGCTGTGTTCATGTTACCTCCTGCACCAACCCCCATTTAAGGATAGCACAGTCGCCTATTAAAGAAAAATGATAGCACAAATGTTAAGAGACTGCAGAACAACAAAACTTTATTAGCTGACACCCACATTCCAAGGCAGGGTAAGAACCAGAAAAACAGCAGCAAAACATGGGCTGCAGACAGTCACAGGCCTTTGGAAACTTGCTGAACTTAAGAAGCCACAGCTGACACAGGGCAAGGCATTGTAAATAGAGATAAATGGGAGACGATAGTCCTAGTACCAGATGTGACCCGTCTGATGATGAAGACCAACTAGCCCGTGTGTCAGTTCTGCAGCAATATACAGTAAGCATTAACTTTCAAGCATCCTTTTTATGCTCATTCGTACTTCATTAATAAGCAGTGTTCATGCTTGGTACCACAACAACACTGTTCCGAGAGTAAAAGGAAATGATGTGCTAGAGATGGATTCAAGCCGATGAAAGAATTTTTTTCATTGCAGTTAACTAAAACTAATTCATGAATGCTTTATTTGTCCAAGCACTAAGCGATCTGCTCACAGTTCACTTAAAAGCTCAGAAGTTGCATTGTTTCTTTTTTACTTCCTAATGAAGAGAAAGCTGATAGGCATCCTGAAAGCACCCAATTCAATTATATGTCAGTGCCCCTTACAATGTGCTAATCGGCACATAAGGTAAACTATTGAAGTTAACAGCCTTTTACTTTACATAAAGTAGTTCAAAGTTAAGTATGTATATGGTTTTGATATACGAATGAAAAGATAATTGATCATAATTAATCAGAAACACAGCCGCTGCGGTGGCTCAGTGGTTATGGTGCTCGGCTGCTGACCCGAGAGGTGCGGGTTCGATCCTGGCTGCGGCGGTCGCATTTCGATGGAGGTGAAACGCTAGAGGTCCGTGTACTGTGCGATGTCAGTGCACATAAAAGAAGCTCAGGTGGTTGAAAATTTTACGAAGCCCTCCACTGCGGCGTCCCGTAGCCCGAGTCGCTTTGGGACGTTAAACATGAACCATAACCAGAAACACAATATTGATGTCTGTGTGCCACATCAACAGGGTGAAAAATGTTCCACTGTGGAAAGATTTCTACTGAGTAAGTGTGAAGTAACAAATTACGTTGCACTGCTGCGTGTAGCTTCATAGACCATCATTGTTACATATGTATCAAATTCAGTGCTCTCATTGATATTTTTGCTCTTCCATGTTCACCTTTACTATTGTACATTCTTTTGCCATGCTGGTTTCATTGATGTCGTCAAGTGAAACCTCCAGAAAATGTGACCTGGCCTCTGTGGTGATGCAGTGACGAAGCCATTCTGTTGCACGAACTATGTTACATGTTTGATTCCTTGTTTGATTTGCACATTATTGCAAATCACGTGAAAACTCCAGGCAGTTGAAATAAATCCAAGGCACTGAACTATACCGCGCCTCATCACCGAGACAGGATTGGCTTGGAATACTTAACTTCATTATATTCTTGTCAGATTTTACATGTATTTTAACGCATTTGTGTCTTATGGCATTTTAATATAAAAAAAACGCACCAGTTCTCCAGCCTAAGCACTACTGGAAGTTAGGAAGTAGTCACTGTACTCCCACGTTGACATATTTTCAGAAATTGTGTAACAGGGGCATTCTTAGCAGCCTTCTACATTCTAATTAACTTTCTACTCCCGGTGGCCAAATAACTCACAAGTTTCTCATGCTTCATGCTAATATTGTAATTCTGGATTGTCTTTCCAGAAAAGTATGTCAGTAACTAAATCTGTGTCATTAGGCCATATTCTAGGTTTATCAATACGTAGAGACCAATGGAGTGATAAATGGTAGCCCAATGCCTGGAAATTTTCTTGTGTACATTCATTGGAATGCCTAGACCATGGAAATATATTTCGATTAATGCTAACAAAGAGAACTTTTGCTAAGGTCTTACGAGGCTATCTTAATTCGTAGAGGGAATCCGTCAGGATGAAGCCAGCTGATTTTTTAATTGCAAGCCCAGGAAGTTTCTCTTGCAACCTTTTCAGCAGACTGACAACCGTGCCGTGTTTTTGTTGCAGCACAGATAATATGCACGATACTCTTAGGTTTAAATGACTACTAGGAAGTTGCTCCGAGCCTGCAGTGTCTTCAACAGCCAGTCTGCTTTCACACAGGTGTACAGGTTCCGAATGCTGGCAGTCCCTCAGCAAAGAACCTAATAAAAAGTGATTTCACTTTACTGCCCAAATGCTAAAGCTGTGAGGCTTTCAACTGGGTGGTCATGCTCGCGCTGTGTGGCTCACTACGCGACTGCACATGGGAGCTTAGCAAAAGGAATTTATAATTCCTTTGTAATGCGACATCATTAGAGGTCCCATTCACAAGAAAGTGGGCCTCTGTCCATCCATGTCACGAAAAAGCAGGTGGCAGTGAAATTAATTCAAATAATTTCAATGTAATTCCCACCTGCTCACCATGGAACTGCGCATCAGCTCATTTGGGTATGAGATAAGACAGCCCCTCAAATAACTACCCGCAAAAATGAGCCTTGCGGGAGCTCGGGAGGAGCAACCCATGTCTCGCAAGCCCCATCCGTTGTAATGTATATCTAGTAGCTTCTTTTAAATCTAGCGATAATGCTACAACTCTGAACTTTGAAACTTTTGGGGTTCGAATAACAGCGGAAAAATCACACAGGGACAAAACTGTTTAACGATAACAAAAACATTGTCTATATTCAAGAGGCATTAAGGCGCGCTCACATTAGCGGGAAAACGCGCAACGCAGGACGTTTTCCGCGTGCCGCTTCCCGCGCAAGCAGGTTTTTCTCCCGCGGACAGCCTCCTTTGCCGTCCCGCCAGCGATGGGTCCGGGACCTATTTTTCCCGTGCCGCTGACGAGAACAGCCAATGGGCGCCGACCGTGAACCGTGACGTCGGTCCCAGTTAAGTGACCCAAAGTATTTAGAGGGTGTTGAGTGACCCCGTCGGCGGAGGCGGAGGCTGCGCGCGTCCGGCCGGCCGGCCGGGCACTCGGCGGCTGCTTTGCCAGGGCGACGGGAGGGGAGCTAGCAGACGATCAAGACGACGACGCGAGAAAAGAGTGCGCTTTCCAGTCTTCTCTGGTGTCACGTGACTATCCCCTTCTCTTTCTGCTCGTTCGGGTCCTCCCTCAGCGCCTCCTCTCTCCACATTCCAAGACAACCGCAGCGAGAAAACGCGCGCAGTGTGAGCGTCATTCTGAGGAGCTGCGAGGCAACGTCGACGTTGACGCTGTGCCGGTGCGGGAAGCTTCCCGCTAGTGTGAGCGCGCCTTTCTTCCGACGACTCTTCTTTTTGCACTGACCCCGTCCACCCGCTTTTTCACCCTCAATGTCCACGAGGCACTCTTTCTCTCTCACCCGCACGTGCACATGGTTTGGTGGTCGCGTCCCCACCCCCACACTTGCGCCGTGTTTGACATCTGGAGTTCATTCGCGAAGGAGACCGCTTGCGGGCGTGTAGCTGGAGCGCCGTCTGTAGCCGACCGCGCTGCTCTCCCTAATGTCGCTGCCAATTAAAGGCGCCGGGCTGTTGGTGGTCTTTGTCCGCTCTCTTCGGGGCGCCGCCGTTCGGGTGTCTCCAAGGGCGCCCAGGTTTCTGTTGCCGTCTGTTTCTGCTTTGTAGCACTTTACTCAAGCTAGGCGCTTCTTTCCGGGGAACTGCTGTTTCTGCTTCTTCGTTTCCTTATTTCTTTACATCCGTGGCTCTGTTTGAAACAGCCACCTGCCGGGGCACTGGCACATGGCTTAACCACTGTGCCAAGAGTGGTATGAGGACTCCCCACAATTTACGAACCCATGAAAGAGGAGGAGTTATTGTGTGGGAGGGATCTTGTGCTATTGAATTACACTCCTAAGGGGAGGTTAGGCGGTGCCCAAGCTTTTCAAGCTTTCGGTCATGTTTTTGGGCTTAACATGCACCGTGGCCTTCCATCTACGGTTGCGTCAGCTCGCCACCTTGTTAGAGTCAGCAAGGCAACATTGCCAAACCTTATGGCAGTGAAATCTGCCACACACAAACAAAAGAATAAATTTAAGATAGTGCATACAGAGTTTTGCATTTGCAACCAAACTTTTGCCTTACATATACACATATCTTACAGAAACCACCGTTTTAAAAAATTATCTTGTCGCTATTTATAACAAAGGCCATGCAAAATTTATTACTTCTGTTCGTATGCAGATTGTTATCACGGTGGCGTACAATGTCTTGAAAGCAAATGCATTTTGTCTGTGCTGGCAGAACGTTTTCATGTGCACCTCTGTCGATTGAAGAATACAACGGTGTGCTGAAATTCAAAGACGGGCATATAGTTTCATTTGGGGCTGTGGTCAGTCTCGCTGTCATGAGGCTGAAAATGGAATAGTCGTTTTTCAAAGACAACCTCACTGAAGTATAAGGCCCGACAAGCTGTATATATAACTAGCATAGATCGCATTTCAGCGGTTTCCAATTCTGAACAAAATTTTGCAAAGTAAACGCACCGGGAGCCCGACGTGACCGCGTGTGCTGCGGCATATGACACCTACAGCATTCTTCCTTTCGAACCTGCACAGTGGCGGTCCGCTGCGCGATTTCACCCCGCTACATCTTCCTTAGGCATGATGCGTTAACATCGCAGCCAGGCTGGCCAGGCCATAGAGTTTCTTACTAGAGGGAAAGCTGGCAGCGCTGCACATGAATCTCTATGGGCGCGCAAACCATCATGGGGCGATGAGCTACTTGCTGCGCGACAGTAGGTTCTTTTCACGAACACAGAGTGGCATTGCTGAGATGTCCCATTCCGTATCCGCGGTGTGCTCCGCGTGCAGACGACTTCGGCGTAAAAGTAGTGCGCAAAAGCCATAGTAGCTAAAACGCAACAGCACACGATGCCAATAAAAGGTTTTTGTTTTACGAAATGCTGTGGAAAAACCTTTTAAAATGTGTAAGCGACATTTTTTTTTTTCAAAAACATATTTCTTTTCAAAATGCGCCTTTTAAGCACGAAATATTGGCTTTTGTGGTCTGCAATGCTCGGCCAAAAGGAGAGCAAGCCATCGCTTATTTTGAGCAAAATTTGCATTTACATGCTTTTCTGCTCGTTGTAATTTATAGACAGGATATTGAATGATAGGACATTCTTCATTATCGAACAACGTTTGTTTTTCATTATTTTTTGGCCAAAAGTTGTAGTTCTGCAGTTGGTAGCTCTACGCCCCATGATGCATAGAGCGCCCATGGTGGTACAGGTGATCTCTAGGAAGTTCCATGCAAACTCCCATAGGCGGGGCGCCAGCTTTCCCTCTAGTTAATAGTAAGAAACTCTATGGGCCAGGCAGACGTGCACACGCGGCAGAAGCAAAAGCCAGCGAACGCGAGCACGCCACGCCCCCGTTGCGCATATCGCGCGTAGATGGTGCGATATGCGCAGCCGATGTAGGCGGCGGATTGCGGTTGAGAAGTTTTAATGCAGCTGACCATTTTATTAACAGTGCATTTCAGTCTGTGCAAAAAGTGGTATGCTCGAACAAATGTAAGCGGCGTAATCATTATGTTTTGCTTGCGTTTTTGTGTTTAGTGACGTAACCGGAACTTCCGCTGCTGCAGCTTCGGGTCTTTGGAAACACGCTTCGCCGAGAGTGCTGCTCCCTGGGCTCCTGCACGGTGCCCATATGCACCGTGGTCTAGTCGAAACAAGCGCCTGCATCGCGCACAACATCTCATGAAGAACCGCAGTCCTTCTAGTTTATATCAAAATGGCCGCGCATGCTTCCCGCTACCATACTAGGACAGTTATACAGTCTGGAAGAAAGCATGAGTCTTGTTCTTTTGTGATAGCTGTCCTTGATTCAACTCATCTTGCGAATTCAGTTTAAGCATTCACTGTACCTGTATATACAATGCCTGTCGCCTTGTTCACAGGTAGAAAAAGAAGGCAAACCACAAATACCTGTTCTGTTGCGAGTACCTGTTCATCATCACTGCCCGTCAGCACACCTGAAGGTGCTTGGAGCATGACTGACAGCAAGTTTGACTGCACAATAATGTCGAGTGAATCTTTAGAAGAGAATCCATCGTCTCCGACATTGCTGTATGGAGCATATCACCTCTTGCGGCTCTTTGATGAGAGTGCACATCGCATTTTATTAGTGGGAGCAGGCTTTTGTGTCCATGGCCTTCCTTTGGAATAACAAGAATATATATTTGCACATCAAGACACACTGCACCCTGCCGCAGCTGTGGACAGGCCTAATAATGCTACAAAGTGCAGACCAATCCAACAACAATGAGGGCGTGAGATTTATGTTTTTCTGCTAGATCCACATCTATAACCTCTTGAGAAAAGTCAAGGTCACTTCCCTTTAAAGGGACACTAGGGACAATGTGATGCAATTGTTGTTCTGTGTAACAATTAATTATTCTTTGCTTTTTAGGTATTTTGATGACCAAGAAGACTTATCACTGAGAAAATTGGCTTCCTCCTTTGCAGCCCGAAACTTTGCCCACTTTGCAGTAATTCCGGACTGAAACTACTATGCTAGTTTTTACTGCCGCAAAATAAGAAACTGTACAAGAACAACTCAGGGAATGTTATTTTTGGTGTTTGTTCATGTCCCCGAGCCCTACAATGATATTTGGATAGCGCTTGGCTTAAGAGATGGCGCATCATGTATAATGAAGGAAACGTGCACAATTCAACCAAGAAAAGGCTTGCTGGGCAGTGCTCGACAGCAGACCAGAACAGCCGTGTTACGTCGTCAGGGGTTGCCCCCTGCTAGGGACTGCAAATGGTTAAAGATCTTTCCGCCAGTCAATTTTGAGCTCATGAGATGCTTACCAACAAGGACGGATTGCCACTGTTTTGAAGTGAGTGGTGGTGCAACATTGCCTCTGGGATCCATGCAAAAAAATTTGTCGACACACACATTTGACTTGCAAAAGCAGCCAATGGTGGCGACACCTGTATGTCGTTTTGTCTTTTCTAGAATGTAAAAGCTCTGTTCTTGGTGAAAGTGGTATCTTTACGATTAGAACACAGTGCCATGTGGATAGAGGCGAACTTAAATTTGTCCTCCTTGTCTCTTTAAAGCTCTGCTAGTCAAAAGGTGATGACATAATCAGTCAGCAGAACAGCAAGGGCCAGCACCCTTCATGTGTTTGTCACTTGGAAGTAATCTGGTGGTCTGATTGTTAGCTTGCAAGTGCTTCTCATGCACCACATGTGAGGAGTATATATGCATGCTCAGCGTTTAATGCTCGCTTGAATAACAGCCTCTGCTTCCATTTCTCGGGAAATACGGCTTAGAGAAAACCACATTATTTACTCTTAAAATGTTTGTTGTAACCACTTATGTTGCATACTGTGAAAACTGCCAGAACTTTACTTATGTTCATCGACGTCTGTGCAGATCACTTGCACAAGTTCGCAAGCACAGCAAGCGTATTAAAAGCAAAGTTGCTTTCATGATGACTAGCTGACAATAGTATTGGCCCAAAAGCATGTGATATTGTGGGCATCTACATTTAAAATGTCAAGACGTCTTGCCAACCAGCAATTGAACTTCCCTGTAGAATAGAAAACATTTTTATTTATGACAAACCTGGGCAAGGAAAACATCTCCCTGTCATGACGTCTGATGAAATCATTACAGTGCAAGCAATGCAGGGACTACAAAGACAAGGTAGAAGCATAGCAGCACCTTATAAACCTTGAAGCCGAGCTTGAGGGTGATAGTTCAGCCATGTAAGGCCTAGTCCCCTAATTTCCTACACTGGAAAATTTTAAACTCCGTGAATTGAGAAAAAAATCTGCAATATTCTGCAGGAAGCCTCCCGCGCGTTCACGCTAGCGGCCTTTTGCACAGCAGCAGCAACTACCGTTGTTACGTTTCGCCTACGACGCGCGGTATAGCCGGCGCGGATACAACGGACGCCGGGGCTTCGTTCAAAGTGGCGTTCAAAGTTCATTTGGACCCGTTCATCGCTGCCGCAACGCCTCCCGCCAAGCGCGTCCAGGCAGGTTTCAATGCCACGTGTCTTCGTGTGTGCGTGTATGTGTGTGCATGTTGGTGCCCACGCTTGTCAAAGCGTGGCAGCCGGGGAGAGGAGCTCCCCAACTGGGAGGCGAGGAGGTCTGACCGGCGCCGGCCCGGCGGACGCGCACGTCACGTCTGAACATGTCCGAGCGTCGCCGTATCGGGCGCCTCATCCCGAGCCGTTCCTTCTTGCCCTCGACTCCGTGGGTATAAAGGCAGCTGCCCCGGACGACAAAGAGAGACTTCGATTTCTTCCGTCGAGTAACGTGGTCGCCCTGACCGGCTGCTCTTTTGCGATGCCAGAATAAACAAGTTGTTCTGTTGCCAGTCGACTCATCCTTTGCCAGGACCTTCGGATGTTTCCAGCTGTGCCCCAGGCCGCCAGGCCAACGCTACCCTTGGTGCTTGCAACCCATTTGCAACAACTGGTTGCCAGCCGTGAGATCGCGACAACGGAGGCCAGCAGCGAAGATATGCGGTCAACTGTATGCTGAGCAGCACAACGACCATCCGGGAGCAGTGCAACGAGCCCTGTGTGATGACTGGTTGCCTGCAGCGGAACGACTGCGTTGAATTCTTGGCTGCGAGGTTTGGTGAGTGCGGGACTTTCTTCTTCTGAGTTTTGCCAGGATTTTGTTAGTGTCAGAAACAGAGCTGGTAATTGTGGTTGTCGTTGCTGCCGGGTTAGTTTGCGGCAAGACAATAGTAGGCAGTAGAGAAAGCAGCATTCGGAGCAGCCATGGATTTGAAGTCGTTGCGCAAACCGAAATTGTTGGAGCTTGCAAGAGAGTTGGGTCTGGATGTCTCAGACAAACTCAGAAAACCAGAACTGCTAAGGGCTATTCTTGAGTTGGAGGCTGAGGATGACGAGCTGTCGGAATGCCTTGAGGCCATTGAGGAGAGGGAGCAAAAAGAGAAAGACGAGCGCGAAAGTAAAGAACAAAAAGATAAAGAGAAAGACGAGCGCGAACGTAAAGAGCAAAAAGAGAAAGACGAGCGCGAACGTAAAGAGCAAAAAGAGGAGCGCGAACGTAAAGAGCAAAAAGAGAAAGAAGAGCGCGACCGTCAACACGCTTTGGAAATGAAGCGTCTCGAGGTAGAGATGGAACGCGCTCGTAACGGAAGTCAGGCACACGGTGCAGGAGAACGGGTATCGTTCAAAATGACTGACCTGATGCGGCCGTTTAAGCTTGGAGAGGACATTGGTTTGTTCCTGGTTAACTTTGAGCGAACGTGCGAGAAGCAGGGGTTCTCTCGGGAAACGTGGCCACAGCGCTAGCTCACTTTGTTACCCGGCGAGGCGGCCGACGTAGTCGCTCGCTTGAAGAGAGAGGAGGCAGAGGATTTCGACCAAGTGAAATCGAGTCTGCTAAAAAAGTACAGGCTGTCAGCGGAGGCATTCCGTCGGAAGTTTCGGGAAAATGAAAAAGGCAGAAGCGAGTCATATACAGAGTTTGCCTACAGGCTTATGTCAAACATGCAGGAGTGGCTCAAAGAAGAGAAAGCGTTTGGTGACCACGAGAAAATTCTGCAGTGTTTCGGGCTAGAACAGTTTTATAGTCGGTTACCTGAGAACATGCGGTACTGGGTCTTGGATAGGCCAGACGTTAGTACAGTGGCTAAAGCCGCCGAGCTAGCCGAGGAGTTTGTGACGCGTCGGGCTCGCGGAGCTAAGGACGGTCAAAAGGGTGAATTTGGCTCCAAGTCTGAGAGGCCGAAGTTCACACCCATGAGAGCAAGGGGGGACACACGTAGTGCGGATGCGAGTGAAAGTAGTCCGACCGAACGTAAGGAGACGGCGGCAGCCGAAGCCGAACGCAGAAAGCGGTTCGCGAGGAGGCAAGCGCGCGTGTGTTATACGTGCCAGAAGCCGGGTCACTTTTCGGCGCAGTGTCCAGAAACAAAAAGAGAAGTCGTGTGTTTGTCATTATGTAGCACTGACGAGAACATGAAGCTTCTCGAGCCTTACATGCGAGACTTCCTCGTGAACGGGAAAGAGTGCCGAGTGCTTCGTGATTCCGCAGCTACAATGGATGTAGTTCACCCCTCTTACGTAGAACCCGATATGATCACGGGCGAGTGCGCATGGATCAAGCAAGTCGTGGAAGCTCATAGCGTGTGTCTGCCCGTAGCAAAAGTGCTTATTGAAGGACCTTTCGGAGCACTTGAGACGGAGGCCGCGGTGTCATCTGTGCTGCCCCCCCCCCCCCCAGTACCCGTACCTATTTTCGAACAGGTCCGATCACCTCCTGCGCGAAAAGGGGCTTTTGTTTGGGGAGGCTAGCGTTCAGGCCTTAACCAGATCGAGAGTTCGGGAGCTCGCTGCAAAGGCGGTAGTTGCGGGGCCGACGTTGTCGAACAATGAGAAAGGGTCGGAGGCGCAGCAAGCTGATATTCAGAGCACGTTCGAACTGAATAAAATTGAGCCTGTAGCGTTGAAGGCACCAGGTACTGGAGAGGAAATGCCCGACACGGGAAAGTTAGAAGAGCTTCCGGTCGAGCTTCCGGGACTAGGCTCAGTGACGAACAGGGAAGACACTGATCAGGTCATTAGTGACTTAATCATTAAAGCACCGCTGTCGGCTGAGCAGAAAACCGAGCTACACCAACTCTTACAAGAGTTTCAAGGTCAGTTCTCTAAGAGGCCTGGTAGGACTTCTGTCCTTACTCATGATATAGAACTTACCTCCCCAGAGCCAGTACGATCCAAGGCGTACCGGGTGTCACCCCGCCAGCGCGATATTATGGAGGCCGAGGTAAAGAAAATGCTACAGCTCGGTGTTATTGAGGCAGGTGAGAGTGATTATACCTCCCCTTTGATTTTAGTTGAGGTACCGGGCAAGGAACCTCGTCCTTGCGTCGACTACCGCAGGCTTAATTCCATCACTAAGGATAAAATTTATCCGATCCCTAACATCGAGGAGCGCCTTGAGAAAGTTAGTAGCGCTCAGTTTATTTCCACCCTAGATCCTGTCAGGGGTTATTGGCAGGTTCCACTTACAGAAGAGGCTAGTAGGTATGCGGCGTTCATTTCACCAATGGGAACATTCCGTCCTAAAGTTTTGAGTTTTGGTTTGAAGAACGCGCCATACTGCTTTTCAAGCCTCATGGACAAAGTGTTGCGGGGACAGGAAGAATTCGCTTTACCGTATTTAGACGACGTAGCGATATTCTCCGCATCCTGGTCTGAGCATATGGCACACTTGCGGGCAGTGCTAACCCGCCTGCGCGAAGCGGGCTTGACAGTCAAGGCTCCCAAGTGCCAATTAGCACAGGCCGAGGTTATCTACCTCGGTCACGTGATTGGACAGGGTCGTCGCCGCCCCTCTGAAATAAAGGTGGCCGCTGTGCGAGACTTCCCGCAACCGCGCACGAAGACCGATATTCGGTCGTTCTTAGGTGTCGCCGGCTACTATAAGAGGTACATCCCCAGGTACTCCGATATCGCGGCTCCCCTGACGGATGCTCTAAGAAAAACAGAGCCCCAACCAGTCGTCTGGGGCGAGACAAAGGAAAGAGCTTTTAGCGCCCTAAAGAGCGCCCTAACAAGCCAGCCTGTGCTACGGTCGCCAGACTACACAAAAGGGTTCGTTGTTCAGTGCGATGCTAGTGAGCGAGGCATGGGCGTTGTACTGTGCCAACGGGAAAATGGAGAAGTGGAACACCCCGTTTTGTATGCTAGTCGTAAGCTGACCTGTCGTGAGCAGGCGTACAGCGCCACCGAGAAAGAGTGTGCGTGTCTCGTGTGGGCCGTTCAGAAATTGTCATGCTACCTAGCCGGCTCGAGGTTTATCATTGAGACGGATCACTGCCCTCTCCAATGGCTGCAGACCATCTCTCCCAAAAATGGCCGCCTCCTGCGCTGGAGCCTCGCTTTGCAACAATATTCCTTTGAGGTGCGTTACAAAAAGGGGAGTCTCAACGGTAACGCCGATGGCTTAAGTCGAGGCCCCTAACGTAGGAATCCGCCTCAAAGTTGTTTGTTACTGATGTTTTCTTCCTGAGGCAGGATTTTTAACATATTGCTTTTGTTTAGTGTTTCAAAGTGATGACGTGCTTTCTTGTGCAATTTTCCCATTTGTGGACGCGTTCTGAGTGCTGCTTGACTACTGTAAGGAACTAGGCAGTAGTATAAAAGGGGAAAGAGCCTGGCAGAGCTTAGTGAGGGTTGTCTCGTGCTTGCTGACTGAGCGGTTGCGTTTCGGCGTAGTTCTAACGCTTGCTGGGAACGAGAACAAAAGTGGCAACTCTCCCGAAGTCACTGTGCAGTGTCCTGTGTGAACCTGAACCTGAGAACGAGGCCTTCTTTGTGCGCTGCGCTCGTGCAACGCCGAGGGATGACCGATTTCGATTACGAGCATCATCGAGCGACATCCCTCTGGACAGCGGATGCAGTCCCCTGACCATCGGGATCTCCTTCTCCCGGCGGGGCGGTCTGTTACGTTTCGCCTACGACGCGCGGTATAGCCGGCGCGGATACAACGGACGCCGGGGCTTCGTTCAAAGTGGCGGTCATTTGGACCCGTTCATCGCTGCCGCAACGCCTCCCGCCAAGCGCGTCCAGGCAGGTTTCAATGCCACGTGTCTTCGTGTGTGCGTGTATGTGTGTGCATGTTGGTGCCCACGCTTGTCAAAGCGCGGCAGCCGAGGAGAGGAGCTCCCCAACTGGGAGGCGAGGAGGTCTGACCGGCGCCAGCCCGGCGGACGCGCACGTCACGTCTGAACATGTCCGAGCGTCGCCGTATCGGGCGCCTCATCCCGAGCCGTTCCTTCTTGCCCTCGACTCCGTGGGTATAAAGGCAGCTGCCCCGGACGCCAAAGAGAGACTTCGATTTCTTCCGTCGAGTAACGTGGTCGCCCTGACCGGCTGCTCTTTTGCGATGCCAGAATAAACAAGTTGTTCTGTTGCCAGTCGACTCATCCTTTGCCAGGACCTTCGGATGTTTCCAGCTGTGCCCCAGGCCGCCAGGCCAACGCTACCCTTGGGGCTTGCAACCCATTTGCAACACCGTGCTACTTTTTGTTGCCTCGCTGCTTCATGTTTTGTGCTGCACAGCTATGTGACCGTTTGCCCAATTTTTCCCTTGCCAACTCTTCGTGGCTTGTGCCCTACATTCTCTTCTCTCTCGACGGCCCACACCTCCTTCATTGTACTTTCGTAGGAGCTTTCTCTCGCCAGTACCTGCCGCGCATTTGCCTCGATGACCAAAGGTCGTCGAAATGTTGGCATTGCCTCGCAGCTCACAAGCCTGGTAGGTGAGCTCGCTGTGGGTATCTCAAAGAACAGTGAAACAAACAAACAAAAAAGCACTGTGTATATTCATAGCTTGGTTCCAGACATAATGCCAGGTGCTTTCTGAAGCAGATTTGAGGGAAAAACTCGCTCTGTTTTCGTGTAACTACGGTAATGTTGCTTCTAACAAGCGCCACTGCCATGAATCTCACCATACAAGCACTTGACGCACTTGAGATGGGCAAGAATTATGTCCAGGCATAAGCTCTAGAACTTTGTTGGCTACCAGACGCTATGTATCAAGGAAATTCAGATGAATAAATAACATTGACATCATTCTATCAATTGTAAGGCGTCTATAAACAAAATATTATCGAAAAATAAAATGTGGCTGTTAACACACAATTCCGCGAAAAGTGCTCATATCCAAGATTTTTTGCAGAATCGCCTGAAAACTAGGGACATAGCCATATACTTGGTTCCTTAATCGTTTCTGTTGCGCCTCATGAAATGATCAAAGATTTTGTCAGCACTGTTAAAAATGAAAAAGACATGAGAAAGCGGTTTCTCATGCTGCCTTTCTGCAATGTTTGACTCTTAGTCCAAGTTTACTCAAACTCTTACAAAATGTACCATGTATGCAACATATTTGCAGTCAAGGTGCCAAGGTATGTTCTTGACCTTTAGTAACACTTGAAATGTTGTTTTTTCTCCAGTAAAGTAGCCTGAATTGCTGAAGAAAATGGCCATCACTAAAAGGAAAGCTTTCTACCTTAAAGACTTTGTCAATGGCCGGTTAAAGTAAGCACTAATCAATAAAATAAAATATGCCCGGACTTTACTGGCACTAACATGTTTCTTTTGCCTTTCAGTTACATGGCTAGCCGACAGATGGAGTTTTTCCCACTGTCTGCTTATGTGGATGCTGAAAAAATTATGGCTGAACTTGAAGAAAACAACAAAGTGAGCAGCGGGTCGATCACTTACACATAAAAAAAGTAAAATCAGTCAGTCTGCCTGTCTGACTTTGGCGAGTTTGGTGCCGCGAATAAAATGCTTCAGCGTAATAACAAGGTGTATGAGGCCATAACATGCGCTTTCTGTTCTCAGTAGTACTCCAACACACACACACACACACACACACAAAAAAAAGATGAGCTTGATGAGCTGTTAAAAAAATCATCACTGCGACTTTTGACATTCACACACTTAAATGGATCTTCTATTGTGTTTTTTTACTAATCTCTTCCAATTTAAAAAATAATAGAAATAATTTCTACTACTGAATAAAAAAATTGGCGGGGACACTTAAGGCCCGCCTCAGGGGTATGATGCGATAGTGTAGTGGGCTAAGAAGGTGATTCTCTACTTTTCATTCACAGATCCCTTGGAATCCTCATACTCCTCCTGGCGCTGTGGTGCAGCGGTTAAGCGATGAGCCACTGCTCTGCAATGGCAGGTGCTCCCAGCGGTGGGCTTTGTGAGGCTCGAGTTGCTCTTCCCAAGCAGCCAATCATTAATTTAGAAGCCACCTGCCGCGGTGGGCAGTTTGCTCACTATCCGGTGGGCAGGTTGCTTCCTAGCTTACTCTATGGGCACCACCTGCCCGAGTCGTACTTGTGATTTTTCGCTCGCAATGCCAACACCAGATTTTCTGGGCAACGGGGTTTTAACCTTATCATGTTACTACAAGCAAGTATGCAACATTTTAGTCATAACCAGTCAAGCAAGTAAACATGGCCGTATGTAAAGGTGCGGGAAAAAATCAAATCAATAAGTTCTTCACACAGCCAATTAATATTTCAGTAAAAGGGAGCTGACATGAACCCCATTGAAAATGTCTGGGGCCTAATGAAAGTCAATTTAATGAGGTCTCACATTGTAAATGCCAACGCAGACATGCTGTGGGAAGCCATAAAAGCAGAATGGGAAAGGCTCCGCGCCGACACAGACGTGATCCGTTCACTGTACGAATCCATGCCGCGCCGTTTGGCAAGCGTTGTCGCTGCTGATGGCAATTTCTCCAAGTACTAGGAATTGCCCCTTTGACAGTGATGCCTGGATTGTTGTTGTTCTCAGTTTTGAGTTTCGTGACAATAAATGTGTTGCCTAAGGAGTCTTTCTCTTTTTTTCGCTTTGAGCCGGTCGGCACGATAAATATGAGTTGCGATGCACGCAGACTCTCGAGTTTGAAGCATACGTGCCTTCGTCGAGAAGTTTTCATCGCAACGGGTAGTTTGGAGGAAAAAGGCCTCGGTTGCATGTCAGAAGATAGATGAGATTAGCGAAAGGAAACTGCTCCACTTTTCTAAAAAATGCGTTATAAATACGGCTGCCTCGCTATCAATGCGTGCTGTTATCGCTGTAGACTGGCTGCGCGCGGAGCACGACAGCCGCATGGCTCGAGCAGCGCGAGCAGTGGAAAGCACGGTGAAAAGCGACTACCGGCGCCCAAACGCGGAATAAGCAGCCCTCCACGCAAAGCGAATCGCCAAGGAAGGCAAGCGGACGCATATAGAACGCGCAAAAGCCTAGTCATGGCACAGCGCAGCCTCGACGCACGCACCGCGCCGCCTAGTGTCCCAGAGGCAGCTTCGGAACGGCGCTCCGGCGCCTCGCAAAATTTTGTGCCCGATGGTACATGAAGCAACAATGCCTTCCGCGCTGATTTAGGCTTAGTGTTGTACTCACAAGCCAGTTCATATATGGTGCATGCTTCCCGCCGTTCTTCCCATGCGGTCTGAGGAGTGTCACCAGGTTCGAAGTGAGCTGGGGGCTGGATGAAAACGTTGGCCATTTTGTTGATTTCAGGTGTTGCGGGGACAATCTGCTTACACTTCTGACACCATGTTATGTCGTTTGTGGTAGTTGCGTCAGGTTTAAAGATGCGGCGGCAAGAAGCCGCGAGTGACAGACTCCATTGAGAGGAACGACTCTGGCGGCCACGACTGGCCTAGCCTTTATTAAAACTGTCGAATGTGTAGTGAGCGCCAGAAGATACATAACACCAGCCTCAGCAGCTTTGGTAACAACAAATGTCAAGAGCTTTCAACCTGACATCTTAATAAAAAGCAAATTATTTCTACTTCTATTTAATGAGAAAAGTTCAGGTTTGTGATGCCCAAGTAATCATATGACCTATATCCCACATTACAGCTTAATGCCTACTGTATTTTTCTGCTTGATAAAAATTCCATACCTTTCATTGAAAATGAAATGGGTCCTAAATTGCTACACCACTTACTTGAAGAAGCTTTAAACCTATTTTTTTTTTTGCGGTCGAGAAGATATGATATCAGCTAGTTAAGGTGAAATATAATTTGCCTTCACTGGGTAATTGCCATCTGGATTTGCATACACGCAAGAGAAACATCCTAAATTGAGAATTTGGCATAGTTGCAGCACATATGAACCAAGATCACTAAGTCTCGACCAGAAACCTGTTGGCCACAGTTTTAAACAAAGAATCATAGTTGTTTGCTAATATGTGATGGCACAGCTCTTCCAAAGCATTGTTCCAGCTTGAACTAAGTGAAACTATAATCAAAACTGAGGTGCACCTGAAACATAACGGCAAATAGTTTCAGTTAGCGACTTAATAGAAGCTAAATGCTTCTGTCTTGGACCAACAGTAAGTCAACTTCATAAGCATGGCAGATTTCCAATGGTCTCCAGATATGGAAACCACAAGGTTCTATGTGGTCTCAGCTCGGATATGTCAGATTAAACTGTCTACGTCTTCAGTTGGTACCAGTCAAAAGCCTGCAGGCATGCATTGCTGCTGTGTTAAGGGTTCTGCTGTAATCTTTCTGTGCGAGGTGTGTCCCAGTTTTGATTAGTTCTTCTTTTATAAGGAATAGCTCTTAAAGAGATCTCCTTTGACACCGGCTGAACCTGGAAAAAACAGTAACAAGGAATAAAATGTATACACTTTGGTGTCCGTGACGGGAACCGCTAGAGGAGATAGCTGGGTACGCATTTGTAGGCGTGGCTGCAAGCCCTTCTGGCCCATGCGGTTCTGCCCATTTGGGCACAGTAAACTCATTGCGCTGCAGCCACGATGAGAATCATATTTTGAAAAATCTAAAAACTGATGCGGATATTACTGCCAGCTATAATTAACCTTTCAATAAATCAGGCACATTACTGTATATGGTAAAAAAATTAAATCATATATTAGATTACCAGCCTGCTGGTTAAATAACACATGATAGTTTATTTTGACACACTGATTTAACACAAAAAATATATATTTAAAAATTATCATGTCTGCAGAGACACACACTGTAGACCATCAATTTTTGAGTGATTATAGAATGTTGAGTACCTTCTAGAAGGTGAATTAGGCTCGGCATATATGTATCTTGCAACTGAAAACTCTCGCATGCAGCTGCTGAATGGCATTTATTTTTTGTTTTGTGCAATGCATGCCTTACTTATTCTCTTCTTCCGTAACTACTACATATTTCACATAGCAATAAAAACTAGTTCAGCTGCAATTGTTAGTGCACATACTGGGATGCATTACTCTAGTGATTATTTCTCTGTTGCAAGCGATCAACTTGCATCAGCTCGTCCTGTTACCCATTCTTCTGGCCGGAAACCTTGGCTGCAGCCATGGAATCAGCATTCTTGAGCATGTACGTGTGACATCTGTGGTCATATCGTCCAGGTGGTGATGTACGTGATTTGTGTGCATCTGGGAGAGGATATCCCTATGGGCCATGTACACCTGATATCTAAATATAATATTTTTGGTATGCTAATGTGCTGAATCATATAGATGAAATTTGGTATTCCAAATATGATTTAATCTCATTAGATGTACAGCAAGACATTACTTATTTTATTTAAAGTTCAGGAGGCAATATGAAGTTCAATTTTTTGGCTGCATGTACAACCTAAGGTGAGAGTTGAGCGTGCACTCGTATTCATATATAATTGTTAAATGCACCAAAGCGTAGAATGCAACAGAACATTGCCGGCGCGTTTTTCATGGGATCGCGAAAAAAACAGAACAGCCAGGAAACGTAGTAGCTAAATGTTTAGTGTGAAAAAAAGTGCAGTGTTGCCTGCAGTTCTTTATTATTGGGACATATTCACCATGTGATTCTCTGGAATTAGCAAGGCTGTGTGATTCTCACGATCGTTCTGCATGCGCAAAGCTTCAGAAACGCACTGCGATGAGTCTCGGTTAGCCTGATCAGCTGTCTGTGGAAGGGATTTAGCAGTGAAGAGGGAGCATGCCTAGAGCGTGCGAAGATGCGGTACACGTGCGCTTCTTCGCTGTTATCACAGTGGCCGCATTAATCCCCTAGAATTATCGCCTTTTGGAATCTAGAAATTGTGTATTTTAAGCTGCAGGTGACAAGAATAATGCGAATGGCAGAAACAAAATTGTCGGAGCCAACCCACGTGACCGCATTTCGTACAGCGCTGCTTGTGCCGTCTGCCGCAGTATAGTTTCGTTTTTGTGTTTTGGGCCGTTCGCGCTAACGCCGCAGCGGCGATGTAACTGTGCCAAGAGACGCCAAAAAATCACATAGTCTGTAAGTGTGTTGACGTTGGCCTGGGTGCTCCCTTCCAGAAGTCACCGAACGCAGCGGCGAACAAGTGCCTATATAGAGTACGTGTATAGTCTCGTTTTTTTCTGGCCGGCTCGCCATTACGCGCGCATTGAACGGATTCAGGGACAGTGTAAACTACCATCGTGAGATGACTTTCGCGACGTACGACAAGGGAATTATGCAACAGTTGCATTATGTAACAGATATAGGCGATCGAATTTCAGTTGTAGGGGTTTCTGTGGCAGCTGAACTATCTGGCTCATATGAAAAAAAAAGAAACGTAGCACCGGGAAAAACGCAGCAACCGAGGATGTAACAGCGTGGTTCTACTGGATGTTTGTTTTGCAAAGCAAAAAATCAATCCTGCTTCATTTCATTGCGAGGGCTAGAAGCACCCCCCCCCCCCCCAGCTGCGGAATTTGATCTCGTATCGATATCACCGTCTCGCTGTGCCGCATGGAAGCCCCATGATCAGTGCGTTTTGTGGTAAAACCTTTTATGCGCGATCTTTCCTCAAACACACGCTCACACAGTGAACTCTCGTTGTTTCGTGCTCGATTTTATAGCTCAAACTTTCGGTCAATCTACTGGAACTGAATTAAGAGCGCCAAGATAGTGGACGCGTGTGTGCGGCGGTTGCTTTGCAGCTGTGCTCCCTTTGAGCAGTCTTATATATAAATTTGTCGCTATAATAAACTTTTGAGATTTTCGACAAATCTTTTGAAGATGAAGACAATATATCCAACGGTCATTACGTTTAGGGCCAAATTGTGCGCACGCCATGGATGGGAAATACATATATGGCCACGTACCATGGTCAGGCATTCGACGTCTCAATACTTCAAACTATTAAGCGAACGAAAATTTGTTCAAACTATGTTGATTTAGAAACGAAGGGTAAGTAGACCGAAAAATAGTTCTTTACGCTGAGTTCGGAATAAAGAGAGCCCGACCAGAAGGGAATTGGTACGGGTCTATTCATTCTTATGCGACCGCTCATCAGCACTGACAGCATTAATAGCGGCGCCTCACAGATTCCACTCTATCGGCCTCGCATGGGCTAAAATAAACTGGTCCCACGTCGTGACAGGAACAGGAGCGCAGCTGGGGAGAGAAACTGCACTTCGAAAGCACCGTGTGACTGGGGTAATAGACGAGTGGCTCTACACGATGGCCGCATGCAGCACGCTGCATTGCCATGCTTCATCGGTCAGGACAGGTAAGCTGTACGGCCGTTGCGTACGCTTATATTACCGGCAGCTTTGTCGCACTGAAATATGCGATTTTGATGGGGGCTAAGTGTCAATTTGTAAATACCGCAGGTTTGAATTAAGCGATTTCACTGTCTGTGTACGGTTCGCACCTTACACCTCTCTGGCAATAATGGCCCTCAGCAGCTGAGAACAGTCAGAACAAGAAAAACATTAATCTAGCATTAACAGGTGATGCGAATTCACTCAGCGACCTAGCTCAGGCCACTGCATCTGCTTGAAGAAAGATAGGTCACGACAGCAAGAGAATACTATAAATAAAATTTTGCAAATATTTAGGGCCTCTTGTTAGCAGTTAAAGCCTGATATTACCCAGTCTGTGCAACCCGAAGAATAAATCATGAAAACCAGATTAAACACAATTCCTGCTCAAAAAGTGCCTTCAAGAGAAATGTAGTTTTCCAAGGCAACAGGCTGAAGCTACCGTATAGAAACTGGCAGATGTCTTGCACCTGAAGGCAATGAATAAACTGGCCATGTGATGGTTTCCATGTCATGTTGCATGGCATGAATTACTGTGGAAGATATCGTTTTCTTTATGCTCTTTTACAGTGCAATTGCATCTAATACCAATTTCACAAACTGCCACCAAGAGTCCAGTGCTACAGAATCCGCCTCGTTTGCAGCGAGTTGCAATCCCAGTAGCACTGCTAGGATAGTTACCTTGCCTTTGTAAAATACCTACAAAGAATATTCAATTCAAAGGGCCCTAATTACAATGTTCAGCAAGAGCTTCCCTAGCACTGTCAATGCTCAAGTGCTGAATTAGGTGGTGGCATGGGTACAAGCATCCCACTCAGTGGTGATGCAATTAAAGAAGGCACTACCCACCTGTAAAAAAAGTTGAAACGAGCCCCTCCTATGCATTAAAAGTAGACATGTGCAGTGCCCACAATCATCCTGTTCATTACACGATTTACATTTTCAGTGGGCTTCAGCACCCTTTTAGCAGTTGTCTCAAAGGAGTATGTTGGTGAAATTTCTTTTCCTCATTAGCTTTGTGGAGAACTTTCTGCTGCAATGGTATAAACAGGAAGGCAATATGAGGTTCTGCAGCAACACTTCAGACTGTGATGCAACACACGGAAAGCACTTACCTCAAAGATGAGTAGGTTACTCAGAAGAAACAAGAATGTGGCTGGGTATGGTCTTAAAAAAGCTGCTTTGTAACACGGTTTTTCTATACGGCCAACGAAATTGTTACTCATTTATTCATACGCTTTATTAATTACTGACAAGGCGTGTCGGTAGGAATGCTTTATTTGGCACGGAAGTCGTGGCCGACGTGGGTCTAATGCAACTTTGCTTGTAGGCCAAGGTACAGACTTGTGGGCAGAATATTGAGCCAGTAGCCTGGAACGGGGAATAGGTGCCTTGGACCAGAGAATGCCACGCCATGCAAGGTCGGCTGCTGCAGTGCCTCCACTAGTGTCAGTCATACACAGGGTTAGATGCCATGAAAAGAGGAAAAAGAATGCAAGCTCAGAACAATAAAATGTAACTAATAAACCACTAAGAGAAACCCACAAACAAATACACAAAAAATGGAATGCATATGAGAAACAGATAAGGACATCTGCCAACAGACTACAGCAGCAGCCCACGCACTCCTGTAGTGGCACTGCGTATGGACATTAGAAATATCCTAAAAAAAAGGATAAAAGGAACATTGTTGAAGGTGTGCCGGAGAAACCACACACAAAAAGAAGTGTGTAGAAGGCAGAGACCAAGAATGAATGAAAATAGTCAAGACAAACAACGAAAGGGTTTCTTAAAGGCTTCTGACGCTGGCACACTGGAGGTAACAAGCTCCATATGCTAAACCCAAAACCTTAAAGCGGCAAAGACACCAAATTTTTGGTTGGAGTGTTCTTAGTTTCAAACATTGCATACTCCCACCAGGTGCGTGATACGTACTGCACGATTCAAATATGCGCATTAAATATTATCGCATGATTTATACTGAGCGATTTCGGTTTCTGAGTGTCGGGGTGTGTTACGACGTCACTCCCGAGGAAGAGCAGCAACCCTGGTCATGTGGGCTCCAAAAGTAGTGACACAGGGATCGCTGCATCGTCTGATCTCATACACATGCCGTGCATACCAGGGACTTTCGAAATGCCGGCCAGTACGGCGATATGCTTTATTTTCGAGTAGTTCAAATATTAAAACAGATATTTGAAATTACAATACAAACATGTTTCCACAAAACGCAGTGATGAAAAGAAACATTTCACACAAATATTTTATTCCTCCTCATTCTTCATCACATCCTGAAGCTTATTGAGCTTGCAATAAATGAGGGGAAATCATGTAGAATGGTACAATTTATCTGAGCCATAACTGTGTTCAGGAAAAAACATGACAGCTTGACTTTGTAAGCTGCCGAACGACAATATTTCGGCTTTTCACTTCTCTGCCTTTTGCCGAAGATCATAGCACCGAAGCGCGGCCTCGTGATAGAGCACCGCCTCACATTCGGGAGGTGCTGTGTTGCATTCCTAGTGCCGCCGGGTACCCACCGGTTTTTTAATGGGTACAAGATTTTCCCCGGCATGGTGCTCGTCTCATCTAGGGTGACGTGCTTGAGAAAAGGGTCTTCGACCAAATCGTTGCCTTTACGGAACAGAGATAAGTTCCGCCGTCAAGCAACCCTAAATCCGCCTCGTGAGGTAGAAGACCATCTTTTTTTTTACCTGTAATGCACACCTGCCGATGCGTGTGAGCCAGCCACAACGGTAGCGAACAAATACCGCTGCGCTTTGCTCGAAGGGGGTTTGTGAGCAGAGGGTGCTATGGCAAATCTCTCGTGAGGCTAGAGAAGTGGACGTTTTATGAACGTTGAAAGTTTTGTAACTGGCACAAGGCGAGAGTTTCGGACTGCGGGTTTTAACCACGTGGAGTCGTTTTTGTGCCCGCATTTGATGGGAATTTTTAGCGCAGGCTATTCTTTCCATGCGGTGCACCCCTGGAGAGCCGAGCACCAGGCCGGGGGACCGCCTGTTCTCATTGGATTAACCGGCTGGTGTACCAGAGGCTTGCGGGAATCGAACACACGGCCTCCCGTAGCCGAGGCGAGCACTCAAGCACGAAGCCACGGCTGCGGTGGAGATGCTCTTCTTGTCACAGTTCAGACACTGAAAAGGCGTATGACGTGATGTGGCATTGTTGAGAAACATAAAATGACACAAAAAATCGATGAAAAGCAGCCTAAGCTACAACAAGAGTGAGAGCATTAACAAGACGACCTCTTCCACACTCCCTTGTAACACCTCCAGCCGTGGAATGCTGCCCCAGATGCAGCATTCTTGACGGGAGATGGTCCGCTTAACTCTTGTGTATGGGTTTCACCAGACTGGAATCCCTGGCCGTAACGCACCCACAAATGCTGGCACATTTCAACCAGGAATCTTTGCAGGAATTTCAGCAGCTGTTTCCCTTCTCACTTGACGAAAAGTGCCTGACTGATCCAGACTCTCAGATTTGGAAGTTTGCTAAAATTATGCTAACAAGTTTTCGCTTTCTTTTAATGGTTCATAAGAGTGGTGGTCAATGTGCTGACATTGCATGTGCTTTCACAGAAGAAACAAACAACTCTACTTTGCGAAAATTCTGGAAAATTTCTAAATGGAACACTGCAAGCTTTCAAGGGCTTCATACGTATGAAGCCACTGCTCACTGCTGTGTACACTGCTCATTGTACTGCAAAAGAATATTTCAGGCTTTCAAGAAGGTACACCTCAACAAGAGGGCTGACAAAGGTTGGTTTGCTCATCAGTGAGAAGCCCTGCCTTTTACTGCCTTTCGAATGAAGGCACACTCTGGCATCCCTTCCAATAGCAGCAATGCCACGAGCACGGAGCAAGACTATTTAGGAGGTGAAACTCCCGTCAGCGCAAGCGCAGGCGACCAGATAAGGTCACAACTGTATGCGCCGACGGGGCCGTATGCAGTGGCGGCGCGTCGTAGAAGCCACAGCAAAAAAAAAATGCAGCGCCCGGGCAGGCGGCTCAGGCGCGCGAGCTCAAAGCAGACGACACGGGTGTTTGCTTCAGTGGGCACGCCGTGATGTTGTATTTCTGCGCCCTTAAGTCAAACAGCAACAGTTCTTGTCAGTGTCTGTTCGAGGGCCGTAATACTAACAGCACTTCTACGCGCAGTGCAGCCTCCTTCGAAATTTGCTAGACTAAGATGGGACGAAGGTGTTTTGTTCGAAATTGAAAAAGCGGTTACAAGTGTTGCAGGGAGAAGGTGAGCAAGGTGAGAAGTTGTAGCCACTTGCTGCCTTCTCGGCTGACGTGTAGTCATAAACGCTGCGCCGTACGACGCCCGCGTTCTCCTCCATCAGATCAAACTTAGCGTGGTCACATACTCGACTAACGTGAAGGCATGTTTGCCTTCGACGAATGCCAGCAGCGCTTATACCCATCCAATCAAAGTCATCGCACGGGTGTCAAACAAAAGCCCTGCATACAACCAGAAGCTACAGATCATCTTATAGCAGTCATGGGAAAGAACGCGTTTTATTTTTTACTGTGCTCAAATGGTTGAAACGTAGCTACCGGCGGTAAAGAAGCGCGCGAGAGTGCCCTCTAAAGAAGTCAGGCGCGCGCGGCCGAACAGGAGCAACACGCTCGACCGGTTGCCTTGGCAACCGAAACGTCGGTAATTTCTTTCCAGGCCGCCAGCATGGTAGTGGCTCCACGGGCTTGTGACCTTTTCTGGTCGCCGCAGACAGCGGAGTTTCCACTCCTAAATAGTCTTCCTCCGTGGCCACGAGACAAGTAGCAAGCGATTTCCACAAAAAGTAACAGCTTTTTATGACCTCATCACAGCTAGAACCGCAGATAAACTAGCCTCTGTTTGTTTCTGCAACAGCCTACAAGATTGACGAGGCCTGAGAGCAAGATCTACAGATCGATTTTGGTGTCACGCTAGGCTTAGCGAAAAATCGATCTGTACCGCAACCCAAGTAACGCAATTCGTTGCGGCAATGTTATCTGAATGGTAGAAATGTTACCCACTAACGTTACTTTAAAGTTGCTAATTTCCTCTTTTTGAGCGTGAGGTAACGTTTCTTGCAACGTTCCACAATGCACGGAGGATAACAATCACAGAACATTTCAACAATAAGGAGGTAACATTTTCACAATGTTAAATTTAGATGTAATAATTACGTTGCAGGTAACATAGAGCTGTAACGTTGTTACAGCGTTAGCACCGTGTTACAGATGGCGATGGCGGTCATAATGGTTAGCTTAACCGCATCTTCAGCGCTTCCCCATTGTTACTGGTTCCTGACAATGCTCATCAGAAAGCCAGCAACCATGTGCGAAAGCTGCTGAGCAGTTTCTTGTATAAGTGATTTGAGGAGTGTCAGATGCTAGCAGAAGGGAGTGCTTGTACGTGTAAAATGTAGGCAAGCGAAGCAACAGCAGCTACCATGAGCTCCACTCATGATGCGCCACCAAATGAAAGGGTTGCACAGCATAGCAGGCCTGTGAGCTGAAAGCAATTATGGTAGCATACTGTGACATTCCTTGTGTGCTACGAGGTACATTCCTTGTGTGTGCTGCGAGGTGCATTCCTTGTGTGTGCTGCGATGTTCCACGTTCGACGGCGCGGCGTAGGCGGAGACCCAGATGACAGGCATCATCAATTACCCAGCCATGCTCGTTGAGAGTGACAACCAGAACGAAGGGGTTTAAGCCCAACCGGACCCAACCGGACCCGCCGCCGCCGCCGCGAGGAAACAGGCTTTATCCTCCCCAATTTGCGTGGCCGTTCCAGGTGCGGCCCTCCCGGGCACATTCCAGGACAAGGGAAGACGGAGACCCAGATGACAGGCATCATCAATTACCCAGCCATGCTCGTTGAGAGTGACAACCAGAACGAAGGGGTTTAAGCCCAACCGGACCCAACCGGACCCGCCGCCGCCGCCGCGGGGAAACAGGCTTTATCCTCCCCCAATTTGCGTGGCCGTTCCAGGTGCGGCCCTCCCGGGCACATTCCAGGACAAGGGAACTGTCAGCGGGCCAGAGCGCGCCGTACCACAGCCGACGCTATGCGCTACCGCGAAGACAACATTCTTTCCCTCGGACTCAACACGTGAGGGGGGGCGAGACAATAAGTGCGGTGGTATGTTTGTGCGCCCAAGTGAAAGCCCTAGCCCCCCTCCTTCCCCTCCGGCGTGGGCGTCCTCACCCTAGGGAGTGTGGAGAAGAGGATATAAAAATCGAGAAGCAGTACGGAAGAGGCACGCGCAGGACGACATCGTTCGCCAAGAGGGCCTTCAGCGCCGAAGCCCGACGGCGTGCAGCTTCTGCCAGCAACCGCTCGAGCCCAACTCCGGAGCCACTCCATCGCCCCCATGAAGTCGTCGGCACGTAAGCTCGGACGCCCCAGCCTCTGATGTATAATCTTAATCATGTGTAATTATTGAATATACCTGTTTGTTTAAACTGAGCCATACGGTGTCTCTTTGCCTCTCCGTCCCGTGTGGACCTGCGCATTATGGGGGTCATCACACTGGTGTCAGAAGTGGGGTCTCAAAAGCAAATGTCCTCTGAATGCTGCGACATTCATGACTTCAAAATTGTAATCAAAAGGGAATCACGGGACTGATTGTGGGACTTTTACCCCCATTTGAGAGGCTTGAGGCACCGGAGGGCTTGAAAAAAAAATGTCTTTATCTGAGGGAGCTCCCACTCCACAGCCGTCGCTCGGAGCAAGCATGCTGGCATTAGGAAGCGTCATTCCGACGTTTACGGGAGATAAGACAGGGGTTCCAATCTGCGATTTCTTTTCCATGCTAGAAGAGATTGGGAAAATGGGGGGATGGTCCGATGCTCAAATGCTGGGAATGGCGAGGTGTAAGATGGCAGGAGCTGCTCATGATTTTGCATGGCGAGACGAAAAAGTAAAATCCACAAAATCATTTGCGGAATTTAAGAAGCTCGCGTTTGAGCATTTTGACACTGAACCACGTCACGTGCGAGTACAGAGGTTCCGTGACGCCGGACAGATGGTAGGGGAGGACGTGCGAACGTTTGCGTCGCGGCTTCAGCGCTTAGCGCGCGATACGTTAAGCAGGGAGGAGGAAGGAGACCAGCTTAAGAAGAAATACGCGGAGGATATACTTAAAGAGGAAATGACCGCTTTGTTCGTGGCTGGTCTGCAAGACCCCGTGCGCCGGTTCGTGCTCTCGCGCAAGCCGAGCAATTTCGACCAAGCCGTGGAGGCCGCATTGGATGAGGAACAAAATGAGGCGTTAACGACAGCCGCAGCGAGAGTACGCGTCATAGAGAGAGCGGTGCTCAACCCTGAGGTTGCTCTCTTGACAGAGCGGTTAGATCGCTTAGAACAGCTGCTATCTCAGCAGGTAGAATGCCAGGTTGAAGCGCGCGCTCAACAGCGCCCATTCGCTGGAAACCGGAGACCGCCACAAAGCTACAGGCGCGGTATGCGAGATTTTGAAGAAATCGTATGCTTCGCTTGCCAGGGTCGCGGACACATCGCCAGGTTCTGCCAAAACGTGCGCCGTGGGGAGCCACAAAGAGAAGCAGGCGAGACACGCCCTAAGCAAGCCTACAGCGGGGCTCCAGATACCGAGACAAAAAACTAGTTAGTCCTCCCCAGCCTGAGGAGCGTGGGGAGGGAGCAGTAGATGATGAGGTGGTGGTAGTTTGTGTGGCCGACGAGGCATGCCCTGTTGTGCGTTGCAAGTTAAATGGTTGTTGTATGGAATTGTTGATAGATACGGGGTCAAAGGTGACATTGCTTAAGGAGAGCAGTTTTAACACGCTTCGAAGGAAGGGGGACCGCGAGGTGTTGGAAGCGTCTGGTGGTATGGCAACCAAATTTGTAGGCATAACGGGGGATCCTCTTGGCATAAGTGGACTCTACCGGTTACACTTCTCTCTCGGCGGAATTGCATTGGAGCACCCCTGCTACGTATGCCCGGACACGGTGTCTCTGCCAAACGGAGTGTCAGGTATATTAGGGCAGGATTTTTTGAGAAAAGGGAAGGTAGTAGTCTCATTCTCTGAGGAAGAGGTTAATGCGGGCGGATCAAAAGTTCCGTTTTTGAACAGGAGAGGGGCTGAGATTCGCATTACCGATATTGACACCCGTCAAACAGTGGGATCATTGGAGAAGGTATATTCGCGGGTTGCCCTCAGGCTGGTCGATGAGGCGGTCGTCCTTCCTTGGTCGGAGCACATTTTGTACGCGTTTGTGCCTTCAGATGTAGAGAGCGGCGCCGTGGGAGTGCTTGAGCCGATCGACTCTCTCAGCAATGGCCTGAAGGCAGCCGCGTGCCTCGTGACAGTTAATGACGCCCACAGAGTGCCCCTACGGGTGGTTAACTGTAGCCAGCAGCCACTGAGCCTTCCCAAGAACAAAACATTGGCTTTCTTCACCTCTGCGATAGAGAAACGTGAGCCCACCGATACGGTACTCGCAACTGTAGAGCATGCTAGTCCTTCGGCTGCTCCAAAGGTGTCGTTCGATCTTTCTCACGTAAAATCCAGGGAGAGGGAGGCTCTGGCTGGTTTGCTGAACGACTACTCGGAAGTATTCGCCGCGTCCAACCTGGATTTGGGCTGCTGTGGCGTTATAAAGCACAGGATAGAAACCGGCACTTCATCGCCCGTTTACCAGCGTGCGTACAGGATTCCTTACTCCCAACGTGAGGAGATTTAGCGGAAGGTGCAGGACCTGATTGATCGCGGCATTGTCGAACACTCAAAGTCACCCTGGGGAGCACCAGCACTATTGGTGGAAAAGCCAGATGGCTCGTATCGATTGGTAGTGGACTACCGCAAACTAAATGCCGTAACTCGCATCGATCCATACCCCATCCCTAATATACAGGAGACGCTTTCTCAGCTGGGCTCTGCCAGGTACTTCACGGTAGTGGACATGGCGGCGGGATTCTGGCAGATAGCAATGGATCCGGCAGATGCCGAGAAAACGGCATTCAACACGCCCTCAGGGCACTATGAATGGAAAAGAATGCCGATGGGTCTGGCCAACAGCCCTGCTGTCTGGCAGAGAACCGCTGATGTTATCCTGGCAGGTTTTCTGGGGAGGCTGTACTTCGTGTATATGGATGACATTATCATATACAGTGACAGTTTTGAGAACCATTTGCGCGATATTGAGCAGGTTTTGGTGCGACTAAGAGGAGCGGGTCTCAAGCTGAAGCCCTCTAAGTGCCAATTCCTCAAAAACGAGGTGAAATACCTCGGGCACGTTGTTTCAGCTGACGGCGTGCGACCGGACCCTGAGAAACTAAGGTGTGTCTCGGATTTTCCATCCCCGACTAGCGTCCGCCAGGTCCGGCAGTTTCTCGGCCTGACCGGTTACTACCGAAGGCACATAGAGGAGTTCGCCAAGCTCGCTAAGCCGCTCACCGCCTTAACAGCCAAAAATGTCGCCTTTCGCTGGGACGAAAACGCGGAGGATGCTTTTGGGGCCCTGAAAAGGAAGCTAATGAGTGCATCGCTGTTGCGCCACCCGGATTTTAATTTGCCCTTCGTTATGGCCACAGATGCGTCAAAGTTCGCAGTTGGTGCCGTGCTATCTCAGGTTATCGAGGGCAAAGAACATCCCGTTGCTTTTTCTAGCCGACAGCTGAGCCCCACAGAGCAAAAGTACGGAGCTACGGAAAGGGAGTGCCTCGCCGTTGTCTGGGCAGTAAAGCACTTCAGATGCTACCTTTACGGCCGCAAATTCAAGCTAGTCACAGACTGCCATCCTCTGAAATGGGTGATGAGTGTCAGGGACCCTAGCTCGCGACTCGCTAGATGGAATCTATACCTGCAGGAATACTGCTTTGAAGTTCAGCACAAGTCAGGAAAGACACATCTGAATGCTGATGCACTCAGCCGCACAGCTGCCGTGGCAGCTATAGATGAGTTTGTCCCCGTAGTCGACCCCGCCGAATTACGCACAGAGCAGTGCAAAGATCCTGACCTGAAGCGAATAATCGAAAGCTTAGAGGGCGCACCGTCTCACCCCGAACAGCTAGGTTATTTCATTGACAAAGACGGCACCCTGTGTCGGCGCACGAGGCCAACCAGGAAAGGGAGACCAGAGAAAACCGCTTGGGAGAGAGTCGTCATACCTCGGTCGTGGACAGAAAGGGTTCTTCGCGCGTTTCACGATGCGCCATGCGCCGGTCATTTTGGCGTAGCGAAGACACGCAGGCGTGTGGAGCGTTTGTACTTTTGGAGTGGCATGCGACAGGATGTTAGAGACTACTGTGCGAAGTGTCATTCCTGTCTCGAAAGAAAAACACCCAAGGGACGAAGACCAGCTCCAATTCAGCCGTTCCCTGAGGTTTCGGCTCCCTTCTAGCGGACAGGTATGGACATAATGGGCCCATTGCCCACGACCACTTCCGGAAGCAAGTACATTTTAGTATTTGTCGACCACCTTTCAAAATACGCGGAAGCGGTAGCACTCCCAGATCAGAAGGCAGACACGGTTGCAAGAGCATTTGTCGAACAGATCGTGCTCCGACATGGACCCCCGAGGCAACTCTTGACAGATCGGGGAACGAACTTCGTGTCGCAGCTAATGAGGAGAGTTTGCGAGCTGCTTAAGATCGCTAAGAAGCAGACAACACCGTACCATCCGGCTTGCAACGGCGCGGTGGAGCGACTGAACCAAACCGTGGCCGGGTTCCTGTCGCATTTTGTTTCGCGCGACCAGCGGGACTGGGACTTGTGGCTCCCGTATGCAATGTTTGCCTACAATTCCGCAGCACCCGAGAGCACGGGCGAATCGCCATTCTTTCTTCTCTACGGCCGAGACCCGGACCAGCCTAGTGAAGTGCCAGAGGGCCCCCGTCGTGTCCCATACGCTTCACTGGACGACTATAAGGTGGAGCTAGAATCGCGCTTGCAAGTGGCGAGGGACATCGCAAAGGAGGCCTTAAAGAAAGCGGCGAAGCGCAGGAAGGAGGTGCACGATCGCAGTGCTAGAGACGCGCCGTTTAATGTGGGGGACAGCGTGTACATTGAAAATTGCCAAAGGCAGATTGGGCTAGCTCGTAAGTTCCAGACGAAGTGGAGAGGACCGTGCGAGGTTGTCGAGAAGCTTTCTCCGGTAAACTTCAGAGTCCGAGACGTGAACCGGCGCTTGATAAGGATACACGCAAATCGCCTCAAGTCGGCACCGGTTCAGTATTCACGAAATGAGGAAAGGGAAAGCGCGGATTTTGATGGGGACAGAAGTGAAGCGGAGCGCGCAGATAGTTCGCAAGAAACGCCCTCTCCTGCATTTGTTCTGCAGGCGCCAGAGGTGACGGCCGGAATGCCACCGGATTTACTTCATGCATTGCTAGAAGAAGCGCGCGAGGTTGCCGCGCAGATAACGCCAGGAGAGGCTCCTGCCACGAGCCCTCGCGAGTCCCAAAGCAGACAAAGGGGCACAGACTTACTTAGTATGACTCATGAAGACCGATATCGGCTGCGAAATCGGAAAGCTAAGTCGGACTAATGGTGTAAACAGAGCGGAGTTTTGAACTGGCTAGAATTGTGTAATGCCACAGCTCATAACATTGCTATGTGCTTATGTGTTAAGTTATCGGAGTTGGTAATTAAACCTTTCTGTCATTAAGTAACACCTTCACAGGAGAGTATGCGGAGCGCATGCAGAACCTGCCCTACTTCCTTTCGTTATCTATATTTTTGTCTGTGCCGTGATCGTGCTAGAAGTGGGAGCTCCTTTGTAACTGTGGTAAATTTATTTCGTCCAGTTTGGACTAGAAAGGAGAGGCTTGGGTGCTGAGTTTCATGTTTATCTGTAAAAGAAGATCAGTGCTGCCCCTGGAGACGCCAGTTATGACAGCGGAGGCATATGGTGTTGTGCAGTGGTGTTGAGTGCAGCGAAAAGTGTTTTGTCGGACGCACTGTGCGAGGCGATTCAGAAAGACAAGGGGAGCTGCAGGGACTCAAATGTTCGGAGAACATTCTTCTGGAGGGTGAGCGAGTGTGACATTCCTTGTGTGCTACGAGGTACATTCCTTGTGTGTGCTGCGAGGTACATTCCTTGTGTGTGCTGCGAGGTGCATTCCTTGTGTGTGCTGCGAGGTTCCACGTTCGACGGCGCGGCGTAGACGGAGACCCAGATGACAGGCATCATCAATTACCCAGCCATGCTCGTTGAGAGTGACAACCAGAACGAAGGGGTTTAAGCCCAACCGGACCCAACCGGACCCGCCGCCGCCGCCGCGGGGAAGCAGGCTTTATCCTCCCCAATTTGCGTGGCCGTTCCAGGTGCGGCCCTCCCGGGCACATTCCAGGACAAGGGAAGACGGAGACCCAGATGACAGGCATCATCAATTACCCAGCCATGCTCGTTGAGAGTGACAACCAGAACGAAGGGGTTTAAGCCCAACCGGACCCAACCGGACCCGCCGCCGCCGCCGCGGGGAAACAGGCTTTATCCTCCCCCAATTTGCGTGGCCATTCCAGGTGCGGCCCTCCCGGGCACATTCCAGGACAAGGGAACTGTCAGCGGGCCAGAGCGCGCCGTACCACAGCCGACGCTATGCGCTACCGCGAAGACAACATTCTTTCCCTCGGACTCAACACGTGAGGGGGGGCGAGACAATAAGTGCGGTGGTATGTTTGTGCGCCCAAGTGAAAGCCCTAGCCCCCCTCCTTCCCCTCCGGCGTGGGCGTCCTCACCCTAGGGAGTGTGGAGAAGAGGATATAAAAATCGAGAAGCAGTACGGAAGAGGCACGCTCAGGACGACATCGTTCGCCAAGAGGGCCTTCAGCGCCGAAGCCCGACGGCGTGCAGCTTCTGCCAGCAACCGCTCGAGCCCAACTCCGGAGCCACTCCATCGCCCCCATGAAGTCGTCGGCACGTAAGCTCGGACGCCCCAGCCTCTGATGTATAATCTTAATCATGTGTAATTATTGAATATACCTGTTTGTTTAAACTGAGCCATACGGTGTCTCTTTGCCTCTCCGTCCCGTGTGGACCTGCGCATTATGGGGGTCATCACAATACTGCTGCAGCTCGGCACGGAATTCACACAAGGCCCACCTGATTAAAGTGGTAAATATGACATGAAGGCCATGCAGCATTTATTGTCTGTTGGCCCAGATATACCCGCCCCTTGATCTATGCAGTGAGCAGGAGCATTAAGCCCATGAAATCTTCAGAGAAACACTTGTCCTGCACAAATAGGAAAACACAAAAAAATTGTCACAGATGCACTGAGGATAAAAATGCATATATGGCAGAACTTCCCTGAAAAATGCCTAATAAGCTGCTGCAACATTTCAGCCACACTGGAACTATGCTAGCATAGCTGTTTGCAATACATTTTAGTACACTGAAAGTATCAGTTCCAATTAGGCAGCCGGTCTCTTGATTAGGAATTTTTCGTCCTGAAAAAATCTCATTTATGATTTGACTTGTGAGGTTTAACGTCCCAAAGTGACTCAGACTATGAGGGACGCCGTAGTGGAGGGCTCCGGATAATTTTGACCACCTGAACCCCATGTACTGTGAAACGTCAGTGCACAATATTTCACTGACATTGCAAAGTACACGGGCCTCTAGCATTTTGCCTGCATCTAAATGCGACCGCCGCAGGCAGGGGTTGAACCCACATCTTTCAGGTCAGTAGCCGAGCACCATAACCACTGAGTTACAAATACACCAAAATGAGCAGGCAGATAAACACTGGTGTGTCAAGGAGGCACTTCACCACTGTAAATGTATACAACCGGATAGAGGGTATTCAAATGTCATGGGTGCCATTTTGTTATCCAGCACGTAGCTTCAGCAGTGCAGACCAGATCTGGTGAGGATAAGCCGACTAGACACGCATAGGGGCCTTTAGGCATGCTCCGCGAGCAACTAATGATGGCCATTTTCATGTTGGTGAATACTCCTGTGTACCGATTGAGGAAAACCACAAAAAATTACCTGCCTGAGGAACCTTCAATCTCGCTTACTTCAGATAACCTTGTTTACAGCATGCCAAAGCTACAAATGTTTGTTTTTCTTCAAATAATGCCTCAAGTTCCACCATTCTGCTTTGCTAAACAGTGATTCTGGTCATAAATAAAGCTTAAATTTGTTTGATTCTTTATCTCCAGCAGTTATTGGATAAATCACGGCCACAACTGCGACGCAGCGGAGGGCATTAAGAATCTCTGAACCTAGCAGTTCGAGCCGTAGCTGGAATAGCTGTACTGTTTACGGAGTTATTAGGCATTACATATCACAGCAGTAAGGAGGACTGGTGAGCCATATGCATGCATTCTCATACATAGGTCGGCCAGACGGCAGAGAATGTGGTGTGGTTTTGAACGGTGAACTTGCCACAATAATCAAGAAGTGAACAAGTGAAAAGCAAGAGGTAGGGTAGATAGAGAATATACAACCTCGAGAAGAAAAAGATATAAGAACCAACAAAGCATGGAACTCTAAAACCTCACAGTGAGCATAGAAGGAGCAGAACCATCAAACTTAGCCAATAATTCGAAGCTAAGCAGCAGAAGAAAATATATCAAGGCCAGGATTGAGCAAACAGAAAGTCATAGAGGAAACCTAAAAGCAGCAGCAACAAGCCAAGAGAGTATGCAGAAGCGAAATATAAGCAGTAGGAGACAGACAACAAGAAAACTCCGATTCGTTGATGGTGCTATAAAGTATCTACGAGTATGAATTGCAGTGTATGTTTGAGGACGTAAGCAGAAAAAGAACTGAGGGCACAAAAAGAGTAAGCAGAAACCGCAAGTGAAGTCCAATAGTCTCAAAAGGAACCAACAGCCTATGATGAGTAGAAGGACATTAGAAGTGGTAAGGGAGCTCTATGTAAGCGAAGTAGAGTTTGGAGAGCTAGACCATGAGAAAGAAATTATCAAGAGATACAGAATTGCCTGTAGTGAACTTAGTGGGCATTCTTATGTTCTGAAGCAGCCTAATGATGTTGCTCAAAATAAAAGCCACATCTTGAAACTTGGATGCCAACAATGAGGCTCGAGATTAAATGCAGGAAGAATTGTAGGCCACAGAGATGAAAATGTTAGCGGTAAGACTGGACTATGGCAACACTAATTTCAGAACAAGCTGTCAATACTCTGGCAGATATTAAAAAAAGAAAATGGACTAGGGCAGGGCATACGATGCAGGAAATGAATCACCAAGGGCTTAGGGCAGCAAGATGAACTTCATGATGGACTTAAATGGCACAAGGGCATCTGCACCTCTGTCAAACCACGCGTGTTTTTATATTGAAAACATGCTGCTCTATTGCACTACTCCACCTAAAGTTTAGACACAAACATCAATGTTCATGATCACTTTGCTAGTAATTCATGCCACCGCTGCTTGCCCATGAATCTTCAATGAGCTGGACCACATTAATAGGAAGACCTGGGCAGCAAACATTGCAGAGCTGTCAGATTTCAGTGGTATGAAAACAATTTGGAAGTAAATTTTCAGCCCAAAAACAGCCTTGGAAAGAGGACACCGCAGTCTGCTTAACATATACAGAGTTGATGTTTGTATGTGCCCGCTGTACACTAAAAAATGTACAAATTAACTATGCACACATGCAGCAAGAAAGCTTAGAAAAAGCAATTAGAAAATAGGCCTACTGTGGTAAGTTCGCCATTGCAACCCACACCACAATCTCCACAGCCTGGCAGACCTCTGAGCTAGAATGTGTGCATATGCTTACTGTAGTGCACATTATTTAACTTTCCCAACAGGACAGAAAGCGTGTCAATTAAAGGTGTAGGTTGAATTAGTGGAAATCACTTGGTCTATCAAATTTCTGCACATGTAGCAGTTACTGAGTCATGAGCTATACGGTCAGTTTATAACTTAAAGTAAACATGCTGCAATATATACAAAAAATGTTTTCTAAAAAATGTATACAAAAAATGCTTTATGTGCTCTCTCCTACATGACATCAGTTAATCGCATCATAGTGTTGGTAGCATATAAAATGCACGTGCAGAACACAAACATGCACCGTTTTTGTTTATATCTTACCATGGCCTGTTATGTGCTCGACAAGAGACAGCTAGTGACTAATGTTGTATTGCAGCCTTTTTTCTGGTAGAATTTGAATCATGTAAAGTGCAGCTGAAAGAAGTTGTTTGATACATAAGTATACTTCATGCAACACGACAAAAAGTGCACAGCCCCATGCTGAGTAGTAGTTTAAGCTAATAGTGAGCATTTTACTACTCTAACATGTGATACAAGTCAGTGATGCTGGAGGCATAAAACTATATATTGTGAGGTACCAAGACCTAATGTCAGCAATCATGCCTTTAAGAGATATTGTCAATATATATGCTCCTGAATGAACTAGTTACTCTTAGCATTCAAAGCAACACAGTTTTGCAAAATGCCATTAGCCAGAATAGGCCTTTTATGAACCAGTTGCAAGTGTAAAGAATTTGGCTTTAAAACCACGCTATGCATGCTGTAACGCCAAAACAGTTGCATACAAGCAGTTTGCATACTACACCCCTAGTTTTATGGTGGATCGATACTGCCCGATTTTCACTCAATGTAGTGAAAATTATGTGCTATAACACAGACCTCTGCTTGCTGAAAGGAACAAATAAATACCGGGTTTTTAAGGAAGGAAAGAAGTTACAAAGTTAATCCTGCAGGTTTTAACTTAAGGCCAGTTATTTGAGAATATCAATCCCTGACCCGCAATAATTGAAGTTTCCACAAATAACACTTAAATTGTAATAGTAGAAATGCTCTTATTTGACATACGACTTTTCAAAAACCTGCGTTTCATGGCAGCTGTCAAGTAGCCCTGATAAGAAGAAACCAGTAGTGACACACAGCCAAGCCCTTGTAGGCAGAAAACGGCACATTTTCAACTATATCCTCGTAATTAGCTTTAAAGTAAGTGTTAAACAATACAAATTCCTTGATTTCTTTGATGACTTACCACTGGTGTATACATACAATGATAACCGACAAGATATGGTTATCTGCACCTTGTAAGGCAATCCTAAGGCTTACTAGAAAGGTAACTCACCATAAAAGGACTGCACGGTAGAGAGAGAGTAGGCAGATGGTTTCTTGACATTCACAACACTCACAAAGTGAACACGGGAAGGGGAAAGCCTCAAAGTGCTTGCCAATGTTTCGACAAGAGCACTTGTCTTCGTCTGGGATCAACATATCCAGAGGAAATTAAGAATCTCTGAACTAGAGGGTTGTCCACTTTTGATTTGAACACGCGAGCACATGACCATGCTCTTTGGAGGGCCACTGCATCCGATATTGCTGCACATCGAAGCAAAGTGACAGATGACATCATCATCAGCCTGACTACGCCCACTACAGGGCAAAGGTCTCTCCCATGCCTCTCCAATTAACCGTCCTTTGCCAGCTGTGTCCACTGTATGCCTGAAAACTTCTTAATCTCATCCGTCCGCCTAACTTTCTGCCGCCACCTGCTACGCTTGCCTTCTCTAGGAATCCACACCGTTACCCTTAAGGGCCTGTGGTTATCTTGCCTTCACATTACATGCCCTGCCCAAGCCCATTTCTTCCTCTTGATTTCGACTAGAATATCATTAACTCACATTTGTTTCCTCACCTACTCTGCCTGCTTCCGGTCTCTTAATGTTACACCTATCATTCTTCTTTCCATAGCTACCCATGTTGTTCTTAACCTGAGCTGAACCCAAAAGTTAGCCTCTACATCTCTGCCCCGTAGGGGAGTACTATAGCACTACATTCAGTTCCACCTTCTCCTGCGCCATTTTGCAGCGATGAGTGGCTTTGTCACACGCAATGGACGTCTAAAGAGTGCGGCTACATGCTAGCATGTTTGCACTAAAAGTGTAAACATGCATATTCCAGCACTGGCGTAATTATTCAGAAAGTTCTCATACGTGGTCAGAGGTTTTCCCAGTACTTCATATCGCTGATTTATCATTTCTTTCACCCTAACGCTCCCGCCCAACCCGTCATTTCATTAATCGTGATACTTTTACCTTATGCCCTGCACCTCCTACTATCACTTCTCAGGAACCCTTTGCTTCCACACTCCTTCGCCCCTTCTTTCTGCCTGTTCCCTGAACCCGCCCTCATTTATTCTTTTCCTTTGAATTTTTTTGACCCCCCCCCCTGGTATTTTATTCTGCCATGCTGCTTAATTCCTTTACCCTAGTTTTTCAGGTCAAGGCAGCCAGCCATAGCAAGCCACCTGTTGCAGCTGGACACACAGCCTTTCAAGCCAACTATCCCTCCATGTTCCACACCCCAGGAATCCTTTCTACTGAGCTCGCCTTTTTCTTTTCACAGTTTTGCAGGTCGACCGTTTAATCCTCTTTAGCAGCCATCATGCCTAGAGAAGATGCACCCTCCAAATCATAACGCCATTCCCACATCGCACCCTTCTCCCCCTCACCGGCGTTCCTTCTCGGAGTGAAAGCCCTATATAAACCCCGCCAATGATGAATGGTTTGCCCAGACAAAGACTAGTCCTCTCGACGAAACGTCAGCAAGCACCCTGAGGCTTTTCCCTCCCTTATTCCGTTTGTGAGATACTAGGGATAGGTGTTCAAGCAAACATACCACACTAAAGCACAACTTTTAGTAACACGAAAGGCTCACAGCCTCTACTCCTCACCGCATTCTGAATCATGCTCTGGTGGCTTACTATACGAAAATACTGGACATGACAAAAACAGCTAATTAGTGAGGGCTATTGCTTCCTGTATGTGAAACTAAAACAACACTCTACTACAATAATGAAACGAAACCACCAGCATCGACATCAATGTACAATTTGCTGCAACATACGGTGCCAACAAGGATAATCTAGCTGGATGTAAATTCTCTTTTTACATTTCTAAACTGCATGCATTTCTAGAAAGCGCGAGAACAGAAGCTCGTACATAGTGCCAAAGAAAAGAATGCATAATAATACCACTCATGAGGTGTTTATCAGCAAATGCATGAGCAAGGCTTTGTAAATAGTAATCCGGAGTTGCAGAAAATGAGAAGTAAGTGTAGCTCAATTGAGGTCTAGTCTGGGATCTGGGTGGAATGGCTGCCATTACTTTAGCAACAAAATGATACTGTACCAAACATACCTGAAGCAGAACAGCTTTACCCCTTGCAAGCTCCACACTATACCTAGTACCAAGGTAGTGCTAAAAGTAGCCTGGATCTTTCAACCAAAAGTAAGCATGTGAAAATGTAGGATTTGAAATTAAATAGGGCAAGTTTTGATGTTTACATTGTTGACTTTTTAAGCACCCTGTGATAAGGCATCAGGTCATTATTCAAGTTTTATTTGCCGTGCTGCGATATTGGGTCAGTTGAGTGCTTTTCACAATTTCTGACACCTCATGCTCTATTAAATTTGTGGCCTTTTTCTGGTCAATTCCCGTGCACAGACATCAAGTATCAGTCACCAACAAGCATGGGTGTTAAAAACTGATTGGGAACAGAATGAAAAAAATAAAAAAAGCACAAGTCGTTTGTTTTCAGAAGGCTGCATACAGAGACGCTGCGGAATTCCTTTTGCGCTGAGATGAATGCTCAAAATATCATCACTCATTAAGAGTATTATGTGCGGCCACAGAGAAAATCACTGTATTTTTCATTTTTTTAAAGAACAAGCAATTACCATCAATGCTGCTTAAATGAGCTATGGCTTAATAGTTTAACGTCTATACTTTGAGGAACTGAAAGGGACGAAGTTATTCTAGCTCCCTTTTCCCTAGCACTGAACTGACTGGTGGCTCCACTCTAAACTTTGATCAGTCCTCGATGCACTTTCATGTCAAAGTGCTCAGAAGTAACTCACAGCATCCAGCATGATGTGGCACTTGTTTGCCATCCGTCCATCCCTTGGAACTTCGAGGTTCCTGAACACATTGAATACCAGTCAATATTTGCGCTGTACATGAAGTTCCTCATGGTGTGGTGCATCTTGACAGAAAGCATGATAACTGGATGAGATAAAGAAGTTTGCGAGGATAAGGTGGCCACAGCTGGCACAGGACAGGGTTAACAGGAGAGGTATGGGAGAGGCCTTTGTCCTGCAGTAGACATAGGATGCTGCTGCTGATGGCAAACACTGTAGTGTTGGCCCGGGGCATTCCAAGTGAAAGGAGCCATGACTCAGTGGCTTGAAATTGACGTACGAGGGTTTACTGGACAAAGAGGAATTTATAGGCTGAATGACCCTTATGTGTCTTAGGAGTGCATGCTCATGAGAGGTGATTGCAGCTGTGGACGCAGCTGTCCACCGAAGTTTTGAGTCTATGTCGAGATAACACATGGGGTAGCATACTCCCTGTTTTGCTGCTGAAAGCAAAATCATCAGCGAGTGGAGTTGCCTTGCTGTTCATTGTGGATACCTACTGCTCAAAGTAAAGAAAACTAGGGTGTGGGAGATACAGCATTTCACATTATGCTTTGATTATTTGCAGTGAGAATGAAACAGACTAGAGTCTTGTCTTATGATGTTCGCACTCCTTACTTTGCCCCAGAGGCAAATACATTTGTGTGCAGTTCACCTACTGCTTGCCACTCTGCTAGAAGAAATGAATCCAGGTCATAGAAAGTCTACTAAGAGAAGAGTGATGCTGCGTGTGCATTTCTCTAAACTGTCCTGAAATATATTTTTAGTGCCTGATTACATATTGTAAGCTTTGCAAGGAATATGAGGTTGATGGACTGGGAAGAAAAAGCCAGGTATGGTAACTTTGGTACATTGGCACCTGGACAAACAGCTGACCCACTGGGCGTCCCCAGGGGCTCTGTTTCCAGGCGTCCCTAGCAAGAGTAGCCACTTGACTAGATACAAAGGAACCATGCGAATGGTTACCGAATGGTTAAGTGTAAGGAGAGCTGATGCATGAACACTAAACAGCTTTTCAGCATTGTTGCAATGGGATTAATGGTTTCATGCCTCTAGACTTTCTCTGGTAATAAACTAATTATCAGAAGACTACCTCGTGCGCAGAATCATCTCAAAGCACATCCTACAGGCCGTACCAACATGGAAAGTTTGTGCTTAACTGAATCCAAAAGTTTATGCTGATTGACTAATGTTACTTCAAATAGAGACGGAAAGCGCATGCACGTGGTACTTATGTTATCGTGAACATAACATGCGACGAGACGCAGGGTTACAATACAAACAAAAACACTGCGTGGTTAAATAGGGGAAAAAACGCTTTCCAAATTTGTGAACAAAATGGTCACCTTTTCACAAGTTCGCCAAACCGGAGATGTTGCCGTGTGGCTGCCACCAAAGTCACTCGCGATGCACAGAAACGAGAAATACAGTGCCGCTGACTTTCCCTGAGCAATTTCAGTCGATTAAACCTCAAACTGTTCACACTGTTGTGATCGGAGGCCCCGACAGCGGGAACAGACGAGCCCGGCCGGCGCCATCGAACTATGTTTGACCAAAGGTGCTGTCGTCCTGAGAAGAGGATTAGGAACGGCTCCTGGCGACGGTGAGCTGTGACGAAAGGCCTCTCATCCCTTCGTCCGGAGTATGGAATGCGGCATTTCTCCCGAACTGCGCCCTCACGTGGACCGGCAGAAAGACCCGAACAAAGGCGCCGGACCCGCCTCGCTCGCTTGCACCTGCGCGGTCAGACAAAGCGGGGGCGGACACGGCTGATTCATCTTACCTTCTGGAATGCACGGGGCCGTCAGGACGCCTCTTTCCCACAGAGGGGATCACCGCCTACAAAGCCAACGACCTTATGAACATGGTCAATCCGTCGGAAACCACATTCCAGGACGCCTCTTTCCCACGGAGGGGATCGCCGCCTGCTAAGCCAACGACCTTATGCACGCGGTCAACCGGTCGGAAACAACATTCCAGGACCTCAAGGCGCCAGGATCCCTTATCGCCTGTGCACGTGTTTGTGGGGGCGGAGCGGTCACGGGGTTAGGGAAGAGACTATGAAGAGTGTGTCTGCCCATTGGACGCTTGATCAGCCACCGGTTTCCCTAGCTAGGTACTTAGGGAATATCCACTGTATTTAAGCCGCGACTTGGCTGGTTTCACGGCACTTCATCTCTGACTTTTGGTCTCCCTGCTTCTGTTGTAAATATGTAAATAAACCTTCAAGTTTACCAACCCTCCTGAAGGCTTCCCTCCGTCGTCTGCAGAGTTCATCGTCATGCGGTGACGACCTCGGTCCCGATACCCAATCATATCAACTGGTTAGCAGCGGTGGGATGGTCTGCGCCTGGTCCTGACTCTGGTATGGTAAGTGCGCGGTCTTTCTCTTGGAGCATTGCCAGGTTTTACAACTTTGGAAAATTGTTAGCCTATATAATCGAAGGTTGGTATAAGAGGCAGCCGGGGCTCCTCTGACCACGTGAGTAGAGACTTGCCGTTGCTTAAATAGTCATGGACTGGAAGAAGCTGCGCAAACCAGACCTAGTTCTCGTATGCGGGGAATTGGGCATAGATTGTGGGTCGATCCGTAGAAAACCTGAATTGATTAGGGCAATTGAGGATTTCGGTGCGGACGAGGAGGAGATAGTAGAATGTTGGGAGCTTATTAAGGAGGAGTTGGAGAAGGAAAGGGAATAAAAGAAGCGAGAGGATGAAGAAAAAAGGAAGCGCGAAGAGCACGAAAGAAAGCGCGAAGAGCAGGAAAGGGAGCACGAAAGGAAGCGCGAAGAGCAGGAAAGAGAGCATGAAAGAGAGATCGAGAAAAAACGGCTCGATCTACAGATAGCTCAGGCTGCACAGGCAGAACGCACTAGGCTAGAAGTGCCGAACACAGTGGCAAGCCGGGCAGAGATAGAGAAGCAACGCGTACGAGAACTGGAAGAGCTCAGGCGTAAAGTTAAATTGCTCAGATGGCAAAGAGCGAGAGCGCGTCTGAGAATTTTTAGGAGAGGAGAAAATTTCCAAATTTTCTCGCAAATTTTGAAAACATTTGCGCAGATGAGCAGGTAGACCAGGGCGACTAGCCGCGGATGTTGACGGCCATCCTCCCTTGTGATGTCGGCGCCGTATTAGCGCGGCTGTCTGACGAGGATGCCGACAACTACGAAATGGCAAAAAGAGCCCTCTTCCACTTTTTCGGCATACGTACAGAGGCGCACTCTAAAGATCGTAGTGATGGCAGCGAGCCGCGCTCCCATCAGGGTGTCAGCGACCAGCCCACGAACCCCACTTGGTCAGCTAGGGACACAATTGTTGCTCGGAAGAGCAGAGAAAGGGCCGGTTCTAGCCCTGATACAGATGCCGCTATGGCAAATGAGGCACAGATTCCGCGCCAGAAAGACTGCGGCGAACTTGTATGTCACCGCACGGAAAGAGAGCTTTCCGTCGAAGAGCGTAACGCAGAGTCACTTGACAGCAGCGTTGAAGCGCCCAGACAGAGCGCAGCGTTAGTTGAAAAGTGCGGTGTCACTTTAACCCGGAATGGCAATGACGCTGCTCCGATATCCAGAATTATGGACAGCGAAGTGTTACCCTCTGCGGAGATGCAAATGCGGGCAGACTGTTTTGAGTTGCCGACGGGTAGTGGCCCACGGATAGCGCCCGCTGACAGTTCCATTGTAAGCGCAGAATGCGGATCAGCGCGGCATCGAAACAAAGAGAAGCTCAGTGATGAGGAAATCACAACGGCCAGTGACCGACCGCAAGAAAATGAGCTACCTTGTTTAGAAGAAAGAGCAGCGACCGGCTCGTCAGGGAAACCGTCACCTGGTACTGAGAGCAAAGCGCAAGTGGCTTCGCTGCGCGAGAAAAACAGAGAACGCGACAAGCATTTGCCAAATGCTACGTCGGCTGCTGGTGTTGAGGCGAAGGCCGGCAGCTTAACAACACGCGACGGCACCGGGAGAACTGATTACAGAAAGGGAAAATCAACAATGGTAGTTTCCCGAAGGCGGCTGCAGGCAAAGAAAGATGTGCGGGTCAAAAGCACCAGAAGTGTGAAAACTAATCAGCAGTGTAACGGCCTGATATCTTCGCCGCGGCACAGGAAATCAGAAAGGCGTCGCGTGCCATACCAACCAACTAAGCGTGCAGGGCGAAAGCCACCTATTCCATTATGGGACCACGACAGGAGTTGTCGCGAGACAGATTACGCGTGCGGCGTGCTGCGCAGAAGGGCGCACAGCTGCCACACAAAAGGGCGCCACAGAACGCGCGAGTGTCGGAGGGGGACACAACATGCAAGAAAGAGAGAGAGGAGGAAGCGGCCCCGTCCAACACCCTTGCACTGTAAAGTTCCCAGGAGCCACCCGAGATTTCGACGCATGTCTTTGCGAAAAAAGGAAAAACAAAAAGAGGAAATAGTTTTGGTTCAGCAGACTTCCGGGCGTGAGCTGTTGGCGAGGGTTAAGTCATCCAATATTTGCAGCCATATTGCTCCGTATTAAAGACCTGGCAATGTTCTGAGGCTGGCCGCGTGCTGCCTAGCCGGAGGTAGGGGCTGAGCTCAGATCTGATCGCTAATGCTCCGTTGAGGACCCTTGTCAGCAGTGCAGGTCAAGTGGACTGACTACTACGAGGCCGACTGGGACTCTGACGCCCATTCGTGGTGCACCGACCAGCTGCAACCACTTAGTGGCGTCTTATTGGCGGCGGACGGATTGTTCTGATCGGAGGCCCCGACAGCGGGAACAGACCAGCCCGGCAGGCGCCATCGAACTATGTTTGACCAAAGGTGCTGTCGTCCTGAGAAGAGGATTAGGAATGGCTCCTGGCGACGGTGAGCTGTGACGAAAGGCCTCTCATCCCTTCGTCCGGAGTATGGAATGCGGCATTTCTCCCGAACTGCGCCCTCACGTGGACCGGCAGAAAGACCCGAACAAATGCGCCGGACCCGCCTCGCTCGCTTGCACCTGCGCGGCCAGACAAAGCGGGGGCGGACACGGCTGATTCATCTTACCCTCTGGAATGCACGGGGCCGTCAGGACGCCTCTTTCCCACGGAGGGGATCACCGCCTACAAAGCCAACGACCTTATGCACATGGTCAACCCGTCGGAAACCACATTCCAGGACGCCTCGTTCGCACGGAGGGGATCACCGCCTGCTAAGCCAACGACCTTATGCACCTGGTCAACCGGTCGGAAACAGCATTCCAGGACCTCAAGGCGCCAGGATTCCTTATCGCCTGTGCACGTGTTTGTGGGGGCGGAGCGGTCACGGGGTTAGGGAAGAGACTATGAAGAGTGTGTCTGCCCACTGGACGCTTGATCAGCCACCGGTTTCCCTAGCTAGGTCAACACCACCTAGACTTTTAAGGCCTCTCCACGATTTCTCCTCCGACGCGCGACGTCACCGCACTACGACGCGGGAGCAGCCACCGCCGACCGCTGCGGCAGCACCTCCTGGCGGCCGCTGCCGCCGTTCTCCTCCCGCGCTGTTTCAAATTGTTGAAGTGCGGAGTTCCGAGGCGTATTTGCGTATAGCAAATTGATGATAATGAATTTCACCGTTTTAAAAGACATGAAAGATATCTGGTTCAATGTAACAATCTTCGTTCGCATTTCTGGAAACTGTTCAATCTTTTAAAAGCTAACTTTGTGCAGTTTTTATAGTAAATTGTTGAAAGCAATCATTTGAAAGGAGACATCGCGATTGCTGTAAACATCACTACCGTCGTGTTTGAACATGTGCTGCACGTGTCGTGTGTTACATGCTGTTCCTCCGCCGTTCTTTCTTTCTGTGTCATTTGCTGAAGATTCCTTGCGGGCTGTGAATACTCGAAGTGCAATCCTAGGAAACGTCTGTGAAAGTGCTGTGTGCGTGTGACAGTTCCTGAGCCATTTGTTAAAATGCCAGGACACTGTTGTGTTCCCGGCTGCCGCGGGAATTACGATGGAGAAAAGACTGTGCGCGTATTCACTTTCCCAGCTGATGCTGACAGAAGGAGGCAATGGTTGAAAGCCATTCCACGTGCTGATTTCGAACCCGGAAAGCGCTCAGTGGTAAGTCGAAAAAGCGTGATATTTATTCCGCGACGTAGCTGTGTGTACATAATGCGCTACAACATGGCCTAGTGGGCGAGCTGGAAATATTCTAAATTTGAAATATTTCACTGCGCTAAATGCTATTGCACCCATGGAATTAATCATCTTAAATATGCTAACCTTATCTGCGCTGGGCTTTGCAGGTCTGCGAGCGGCACTTTATAAAGAATGAGACATTCGGACTTCTAAGTATGTGGACTCAAAAACGGGCAAAGTCGTCGGGGCAAAATTGAAGATCGCTCGTCTCAGCTCCGATGCCATTCCCAGTGTATTCCCGAACTGTCCCGCGTACCTTTCTGCGCCCGCCACTACGTCCCGAGAAGCACCGACTGAAAAGAGAATGCGTCTTGAAGCAGCTTCTTTACGAGATGCAATCGCCATGTCACTCCAGACACACGAGGAGGAAGAAGCAAAGAACAAGATTGACACTTTCCAAGTTCGAATGGAGTGCCTTCCTCAAATCAAGCTTTCTGATTTTTGGAATGTTATTTCTCGACCTGTCTGCGTCCTTTTTCTCAATGTTGCTGTTGATTACGTCCCTTGTGTTTTGTCGTCAGTCACGGTCTTAGAGAACCTCACGGTGAAAGTTCATTACCGAAATGTGCAGCTGACTACAATTGATGGCAAAGATACCATCCCTCACACAGTACATTATATCCGTTGCTTGATAGGTCTGCTGAATGCTCTAGAGTCGTTTCACGGAAAATTGTTGTCTAAGCATGAAGAAAAAATTGATGGTTTGCTTAAGTTGGCACTTTCCCTGCTTGAAGATGCCTTAAATTGTGAACTGGCAGATGTTGAACTACCCAATGCAGTTAGTTTTTTGAAAGAGCAAGTTTCTCTTCTTCTTGTCAAGCATAGCAGGTCATCCCGGTATTCTGCAGAGTTGCTAGTATTCTCAAGCATTTTATTTACAGTTTCTCCGCATGCTTATAGGTTCCTTCACAGTTCCGGAAACCTTAGATTACCCCATCAATCTACAATACGTCGTATATGTAACTCCTACAGCGTAAGCCCGGCAGCTGAACAGCAAGGCACTTCTTTCCTATCGTATGCAAAGAAGCTTGTCGCAGCAATGACGGAGCATGAAAAAATTGTTGTACTCATGATGGACGAAATTCACCTGCAGCCGTATTTTGATTATAAGGGAGGAGTAATTGTTGGTGCGGCTACAAATAGCCCTAATGCAGCAAAAACAGCCCATGTTTTTATTATGCAAAGCTTGCTTTCGCGTCAGAAGAATGTTGTGCACATACTGCCAGTAGAGCGCATCAACGCACAGCAGCTTCACACTATTCTGCATAGCATCATTACTCAGCTAGAGCATGTTGGGTTGCGTATAATCGCAGTCATAGCTGACAATAACTCAATCAACCGGAAAACAATGTCACTTTTTGGGGCCCCCTGCAAACTTCAGAGTCTGTATCCACACCCTGGAGACTCTAAACGTCCTCTCTTTTTTCTGATTGATCCTGTACACTTAATAAAATGCGTCAGGAATAACTGGATCAATCAGCGAAATGCTGGAACATGCATGTTCTTTCCTAGCCCCACAGGACCTAATATAAAGCCACCTATACTTACAGCTTCATTTAAAACACTTCGAGAACTTCACTCGAAAGAACAGGGTCAGCTGATTAAATCAGCACCAACACTTTCGTCTAAATCTCTGAACCCATCGAATATTGAGCGACAGAATGTCAAGCTTGCGCTAAGGATTTTCAGCCCGTCTACGGCAGCAGCTCTGCGAGCATGTGGGCCCAGACTTGAGCTAGATCATGTGTCTGGCACTGCACAGTTCCTTGAAACAATAACAAAGTGGTGGAACATTGTAAATGTAAAACAATGCAACAAGGGTACTCGACTTCGTGCTGAGCTGCAGTCACCGATTACATCAGCGTCAAGTCCACAGATCCAGTTTCTGTTAAGTATAGTGGAGTGGCTAGATCTGGGGCAGTCTCTCAAATTTGACACAGGCATATTTACAAGAGAGACTCACAGTGCGCTCCGACTCACGATAGACACCTTGGTAAAGGTGACTAGGTATTGCCTAGATGAAATGAACTTCGAGTATTTACTTTTAGGAAAGTTTCAGACTGATTGCTTGGAAGAGAGGTTTGGCAAATACCGCCAACTCTCCGGTGCGCAATACCACATTTCCATAAGACAAGTCTATGAGTCGGAGCGAAAGCTTCGTCTGCAGAACATTCTGGAGCTCCCAGAGTTTGAGGCTGCAACAGATGCGGTGGCAGTAAACGATGCAGTACTTGAAGTGTTTGACATTGAGGTAACGGACGACGATTATGCGAAGGCGCCAAATCTCCCAGCAACCACTTACGTTGCTGGCTATTGTGCCCACGCTGCGTTCAAAAAGCTGTCATGCATGACTTGCAAAGAAAATTTAATGCTAGAAGATGAAATTCAAGTAGAAGGTGGGGAGTTAGTCAAGACCATGACTCGTGGTAGTCTCAAGTTTCCACAGCCTGCCATAGTAAATGCTGTTCTTACTGCTGAGATAGTTCTTGACAAACTGAGAAGCGAACAGCATGCGACACAGTTTCATGCACTACCAAACCAAAAGGAGGCTCTCTTGGCACTCACACATGATGTGTTAAACGACGGCATTGACTTTGATGTGTGTGAGAATGGGCCCACTCCACAGTTGGTAATGCACTATGTCCTAAGTGCAGCAGCAAACACGCTTCTAAATAACCTTTGTAAAAGAAAAAATGATAAACTTATAGTTGAAAAGGCTGCAAAAGAAAAAGAGAGAAAATTGAAGACATTGAAGAATTGACTACTCTGTGTGCTTGTGACTGTTTTTGATAGTTTTTTTTAGTTTCGAAACCAGTTTTTGCGTTGTATTATTATATATTCTGCATATTTTCTTTTGTTTGCTTTCTGTTTACAGCTTTTCTGTTGTTGGCTTCACTTACTGCATTTTATGATTCAGTGCTGTAACAGTTTCCTTACCTCCTACTCCTACTGATCGTGTTTCTCATCTGAAAATAAAATACGACTTGTGAAAGTCCTCTGCGTTGTTCATTTTCAATAAAAAAAAATATTACGAACGTATCTTCACACATGCGCGCTTTGATATAAAGTCAGTAAAAGTCTGCTAAAATGTAACTGCTTATACTTTCAAAGAAACAAGAACAAAAAAAAACATTCGGTTAGGGTGTGGGCAAGCAAAACACGATTTAAAAAAAAGAAATTTTCTTTTCGAGAGACATAAACAGCACTTTGAAATGCGCGAAATGCGTGCGAGCGCGGAAGCCGAACCTACTGGGCCGTCGCAGAGCGGTGACGTCACGCAAACGTGGAGAGGCCTTACAAAGTCTAGGTGGTGTTGGCTAGGTGCCTAGGGAATATCCACTGTATTTAAGCCGCGATTTGGCTGGTTTCACGGCACTTCATCTCTGACTTTTGGTCTCCCTGCTTCTGTTGTAAATATTGTGAGGCAGAAGAACGCACCAGCAAATTCACCTTTTTACTTCAGGTAGGCCGAAGCAGCAGCTACCGACTAGTCACAGCTTAGCAACACTTCGTCTTCTTCGCACGACCCGATGACCGATGATGATTACGCTGAGATGAAGATGAAGGTCACTCACAGTGCTTACAACATTCCCCCTCCCGAACGAAAGCGACCATCCTGGTCGCAAATTAAATCTTAAGGTCGGCGGTTAAAGGGTTTCAAGCGCGACACGTGCACAATCTCGGTGCCGCGACACCGACGATCGCGAACAGGCGATGCAGGTGTGATGAGATAGTTTACAGGGGAAGTTTGTTCCAGAACCGTGTACGGGCCAATAAAACGGCTCAGAAACTTTTCACACAGGCCGGGGATGCGAGTAGGTGTCCAGAGTAGCACTTCGTCTCCAGGGCGGAAAGACACTGAGCGATGAGTCGCATCATACGTGCTTTTCCTGGAAGCTTGAGTGGCTTCAGTTTGAAGGCGGGCACGATCACGGCAGTGGGCGATACGAGACACGAACTGTTCGTGGGAAGGCGCGGCAGAAGGAGTAGAAGCTGTGAAGAAAGATGCTTCGAGGGAGAAGGTAGGATGGCGGGCATAAACAAGAAAAAACGGAGAGTAGGTGGTGGTTCGTTGAACGGCAGTGTTGTAGGCGAAGGTTACAAAGGGGAGTAAAGAGTCCCAGTTGTTGTGCTGAGGGTGAATGTAGGTGGATAGCATATCAGAAAGGGTGCGATGAAAGCGTTCTGTGAGGCCATTGGTCTGAGGGTGGTAAGGAGATGTAGTTTTATGCACCGTGCCTGAAGCATGAAGCACTGCGGCGAGGACGGTGGAGAGGAACGACTTGCCACGATCGCTAAGGAGGAGGCGAGGGGCGCCGTGGCGAAGAAGTATGGTGTGGAGGAAGAAGTTGGCGATTTCGGAAGCGGAGCCGGAAGGAAGTGCTGCGGTTTCAGCGTATCGGGTGAGGTGGTCAACGGCAGTAACGACCCAGCGGTTGCCAGCTGGAGTCAAGGGCAGGGGTCCATACAAGTCGATTCCGACGACTTCGAAAGGTGTGGAAGGACATGGGAGAGGTTGCAAGAGACCGGCAGGAGGCGACGTAGACCGCTTGCGTCGTTGACAAGGGATGCAAGACGCTACGTATTTTAATACTGAGGTTGAAAGGCCAGGCCAGAAGAAACGACGTTTGATGCGGTCATAGGTTTTGTGGTACCCAAGGTGACCTGCGGTGGGGTCGTCGTGGAAGGCTTGTAGAACTTGAGGACGCAGGGAAGAAGGAATTACGGGAACCCATGTGTGGCCCAGTGGGCTGTAGTTGTGCCAAAATAATGTGCCATCCTGTAACTTGAAATTTTTGAGCCGACGACGGAGACGGGCATTTGGAGGTCTAAGAACACCGCTGAGACTATCAATCAGCTTTTGACAGTAAGGGTCAGCACTCTGGTGGTGAGCAAGATTGCAGTGTATATCTGGCATGGGAGCAATAGAGGCGGCGCTCAAAGACTGCATAACTGTAGGGTTTAAATGGCTTGACTCCGTTGGGACAGGAGAGGAATGCGAGGACATGGGTTGCGACGGCAAAGCAATAGGGCAACGAGAGAGAGCGTCGGCGTCCTTGTGCTTCTTGCCCGATTTGTAAGTGACAGTAAAGTCGTACTCTTGAAGGCGGAGGATCCACCGCCCGAGACGACCGGACAGATTTTTCAAAGTGGATAACCAGCATAGGGCGTGGTGGTCAGTGACGACTGTGAAGTGACGGCCGTACAGGTAAGGACGAAACTTCTGAACAGCCCAGACGACGGCGAGACATTCTTGTTCGGTAATAGTGTAGTTTTGTTCCGCAGAAGTCAGAGTTCGGCTCGCATAGGCAACAACATTTTCTGTAGAGGTGTTTTGGCGTTGCAGAAGGACAGCGCCAATGCCATGGCTACTGGCGTCGGTGTGCAAAATTGTCGGTGCTTTATCATCAAAATGGCAGAGGACGGGACCCGAAGTCAGAGCACGCTTCAGAGTTTCAAATGCTTCTTCGCAAGCAGGAGACCAGATGAAAGGCGTGTCGTTGTGAAGAAGCGCATGTAAAGGTGAGGCAATAGAGGCGAAATTGCGGATGAATCTGCGGAAGTATGATGCCAAGCCGAGGAAACTGCGGAGATCTTTGACCCGAGTTGGACGGGGAAAGTGCAGCGCAGCAGCGATTTTTTCAGGGTCAGGCTTAATTCCTTCGCTGCTTACGAGATGGCCAAGAACTTTAATGGATTTTGATGCAAAACGGCATTTCTTCGTGTTTAGCTGTAGGCCAGCGCTGGAAAGTGCTGTCAAAACTTCATCGAGACGAGTAAGGTGATCAGGAAATGACGAAGAAAAAATGACGATGTCATCTAAGTAACAGAGACATGTTTTCCATTTGAGGCCGCGGAGAACTGTGTCAATCATACGCTCGAATGTAGCAGGAGCGTTGCAGAGTCCAAAAGGCATTACATTGAATTCGTATAAACCGTCCGGTGTTGCAAAGGCGGTCTTCTCTTTATCATCTTCATTCATGGGGATCTGCCAGTAGCCTGATCTTAAGTCAAGGCTGGAGAAAAATTGGGCACCTTGCAAACAATCGAGGGCGTCGTCAATTCGAGGGAGGGGATACACATCCTTACGAGTTATTCTGTTTAGAGCACGGTAATCTACACAAAAACGAACCGAACCGTCTTTTTTTTGCACTAGCACAACAGGCGATGACCAGGAACTAGACGATGGGCGTATGATGTTGCGTGCAAGCATGTCAGCAACATTTTCCTGAATAACTTTGCGCTCGGTTGGAGAAACACGATAAGGCCGGCGTCTAACTATGCTTGATCCGTCGGTGAGTATGCGATGCGTTGCTGCAGCGGTTTGACCCAGTGTGCCGGAATTGACGTCGAACGAGTCTGCGTGCTTGTTCAATACAGCGAGCAATGCGTCTGTCTGGTCTGTTGTCAGGTCGGTGCTGATCGTGTGGCGAAGTGCTGCACTGAGCGAGGCAGGGGATGAATCAGAGCGATCGGAGGTGGAAATGGGAAGAAGTGTGACAGGCTGGGCGGAAGCAATTGATGCAACAGTAGAGTCGCGTCGCAGAAGAATGGGCTCTGATGTGGTGTTGAATGCGGCGAGAAGAGAAGAACCGCTGGAGAAGCGAAGAAGGGACACGATGATGATAATACCTCTTGACAGGAGACGAGGGCTGGGTGTAATCAGGACGTCGCCATCGGTGACGGCGTCAGAAGTCACAGATAGAATATCTTCGTTGCCCGGATAGAGGACGTGATCGGCAAGCATAACTACACGGGAAGAAAGTGGTTCTCTATCGGCAAGAATGTTGCATTCAGTGACTTCAATAGTGGGAGGGGAACACGTAATGACTGCTGAGGCGTTTTGGAGGAAATCCCAGCCGAAGATGAGTTGATGGACACAGGAGGATAGGACAGCAAACTCAATGAAGTGCAAGATGCCATCAATGGTGACTCGGGCTGTACACGCTCCACAAGGGTTAATATTCTGTCCATTTGCAGCACGTAAAGGAGGACCGGTATAAGGTGTGCGCACTTTTCGCAGTTTTAAACACAAGTCAAGTTTCATAATAGAAATAGCGGCGCCGGTATCAATTAAAGCTTCCAGTTCATGTCCCTCAAGGAATACAGTCAACATGTTTGATGGGAGCTGAGGAGGAATTGGAGCGACGACAGGCGGTGCAGTTTTACCTCCGGAAACTGCACAGGTTAGTTTTCCGTTTGGCGGGCAGAAGCTGAAGATGGAGGGCGAAGGGGCGACGAAGTCCGGCGAAAGGGTGACGGGGAGCGACGACGCGATGGCCGTGCTGTCCTAGACCGGTCAGGAGAAGTCGACGGGGAGGAAGAGGGACGGAGGTCATTATCGGTGTAGTACTGGCGAGGAGGAAGCTGGTAGGCGTCGTCACGTCGAACGTACCCATAGCTCGCACGCTCATCTCGCAGTCGTCGGCGACAAACGCGTGTTACATGGCCGCGGATTCCGCAGTAGAAACATACTGGACGAGGTGGGAGAGGCCGCCAATTACCATACACCGGTGGTCGCGGGGACAGGGCGGCGAGGCTGGGTGGGACGGGCGCGTGATGGACAGGAGGACAAGGAGGAGGAGCCGCAGTGACTTCAGCATACGTCGGAACGTAGGGAGGGGCTGGTGGTTCTGTAGCCATGGGACGATTGAGTGAAGTAAGCTCCTCCTTGATAATGCCACGCAACCCAGTAGATTGAGCAGGTGGGCGTGAGAAGGCAGGAACCGACGAAATATCATTGTGGAGCTCTTCCCGTATTATAGATCGTATGATGGTGCGCAGATCAGTTTCGGGAATTTGGCTCGGATCCCAGGTGTTGTTGAGGCGGCGCGACTGTAGATAGTCAAGTCGCTGGCAAGTGGCACGAATGTCTGCCACCGTGACGGGATTTTGGGCAGCTAGAGCTGCGTAGGCAAAAGAGCCAATTCCTTTTAAAATATGTCCGACACGTTCAGCCTCGACCATGCCATTGTTAACTCGCCGGCAAAGGGCGAGTACGTCCTCAATGTATGATGTGTATGTCTCTCCTGGAAGCTGCACACGGGTCTCTAGCTTCTTTTGAAAAGAGGTCGGACCAGCACCAACAGTTCCAAATATCTGGCGGATCTGTGTCGTGAATTGAGGCCAGTCAGGAATGGCGTCCTCATGGTTGAGGAACCACGTCTTAGCCACGTCACTCAGGTAGAATGAGACGTTGAGTAGCTTCATAGAAGCGTCCCAACCGTTAAAAGCGCTCACCCGATCGTACTGCTGTAGCCAGTCTTCGACGTCGTCACCGCGGAGACCGGCGAAAACCGGAGGGTCGCGCTGACGTGAGGTAACTGACCAAGTTGGGTGGGTCAAATGGTGCTGAGCAAGTGCACCTTGGGACGTCAGTGGTGCAGAGGTGGCATGGGCAGCCGTGGGATGCCCATCGGTAGCTACAGGCGCCGGAACGGTGAGAGCAGGGGGATGTGACTGCGCCATGGCGGTTGATGTGCCGCCAAGAACACGACCGGAACGGAGCTCCAGGGGGTGCCGCGTTGAGGACGCTGGGATCAGGAGTCACCTCCACCACTTGTGAGGCAGAAGAACGCACCAGCAAATTCACCTTTTTACTTCAGGTAGGCCGAAGCAGCAGCTACCGACTAGTCACAGCTTAGCAACACTTCGTCTTCTTCGCACGACCCGATGACCGATGATGATTACGCTGAGATGAAGATGAAGGTCACTCACAGTGCTTACAATATGTAAATAAACCTTCAAGTTTACCAACCCTCCTGAAGGCTTCCCGCCGTTGTCTGCAGAGTTCATCGTCATGCGGAGAAGACCTCGGTCCCGATACCCAAGCATATCAACACCGACAAACGTGCACTTCAACAAGTATAAGCACGCCATTTTCAGAGTTACAGAGAAGCACACCAAATTCATAGCGCCATTCGCGTATTTGCGTCCATGCTCGCGTCGTTGACGTCGCAAAGGCGCGCAACGGTATGTTTTTAAGCAAAGTTATGTATTTAATTTTACAGTAGCTTTTTTAGCTTACAACCTCAATGGTTTGATACTATTTTTTTTTCTTTTCGTTGCATGAACGTTGTTACCATCACGGCTGCGGCTTAGCCATAGCAAAGTCGAAGCGCTGGCCAAGCCCACAGTCGGAACGCACTGAACACTGAACAGGGAACAGCATGGGGAACTGGTGCTTTGGAGCAGTTTTTGTTCTGTGTTCGCTGCGTGTGTCCCGCGCGTTGTGTTGTCGTTAGTGTATGTGTATGTGCGGCCTGTACGCCGCATTAGATTTTACAACCGTTCTTGGTGTCCCATGCGGCGTAGATGCATAGTAGAGCGACCGTGCAGAATGTGCGTTACAATTTAATGCCAGTGGCCCAGCACGAAAGAGTCGACTTGAAGCCGACGGAAAAGCTGCTCTCCCTCGTGGGACTGCAAGAATCTGGAGAGGAACAGTTGACGCGCGTTTCGTAGGATGATTCCGTTTATCACGCCAAAAAAATCAGCACTGGCCAACAGCACTGATGAACTGCTGCTGCATTTTGATATAAACACCTGTCTATTTGATACAAGCTTGATGGATGTGAACGTGGCCATGAGTGTTATTCGTTGAGCAGGAGGTGGCACCAGTCGATACCTGAAGACGATTACTGTTTGCCCGCGCCCTGGCCTCTAGCATCCAACCACATGCTTGAGCGTTAATTATTTATATCTGAATTTCACACGTAGTTGAACTGTCGCAAATATTAACACCGCATCGTTCCAACGTGCCGTATGAAGAACACCCTTTTTCATTTTTGTAAGGAGGGGGTTGGAGGGGTGGGGGGGGGGGAATGAGCGGCTGCTCAAATGTCATTCTTTATTATTTTGATCTTGAGGGTTGACCATACTCGCCTGTTGATTGCACTGTAAGCTGTGCATTCATTGGGCAGAAATTTATTTGCTGTTGTGTTGGCACAGGGTTAATGACTGTCATTGTACTGTGGTGCCATGTTCAAATAAAACACATCATTGTGCACTCTCCATGCAGGATGTCTAATTGGGTAATAAATTACTGAGCAGCGAATATGCACTGTGATAAATGCGATGAACGTTACTGAATTACTTCACACTTGGCATTTTCTGCTGTCGTTAGTGGTTATGTATGCCTTGGCGCCTGCTGTTTTCCAGTGTAGGGGTGATAAGCATGTCAAGCTCAACTTAGCAGCTTTTTTCCCTCCACTCTCTACTGGTCAAATGTTAAAATAAACTCAACATAATGCGTGCTTCCTCAGGCTTAGCTTAGACTACATTTCCATTTCATTTTTTTACTCTCAGCGCCAATCGGCATTACAGAGAGGAGTGGGTGACTAACAAAAATACATTTGTTATAGGCAGAATAATTAAGATCATTATACACAGCAGACTTGAAGGCGTCTGGTGCAGAGGTGAACATGACGGAGGCGGACACAGTTGGAAATGTAGAGAAATAGAGATCTGCGCGAGTTGGTACACAATAAGCTGAACAGCAGCAAAAAACTAAGAAGGTGCAGAGGACTGAGGCCAGAGTTAAAATAGTAGTTTAGCACAGAAAAGCACCTCCAAGCAAGCAAAAATGAGCACACGCAAGCAGTTATGTGAACACAGAATATGGAAAATGAAACTCCTTTAAGGACAGAAGAAAAGCCAAGGCACATTGCTCACTGTGATGTTGCTTAAAAACTAGATGTCTAGTTGTTCCCCTTCATATCTGGTCCTTCCATACCCAGCAACTGAAGTGTCATCCAAAAGGAGCATCTCCAATCAATCTAATTACATGGGAGGTACACATCTCCAGATGTGAGAGGCTTAGTGTCTCCTCACCTTGCAGGCTAGCTAGTTTGGTCGATATAAACTGTACGCAAGAGGTATGTGGTAGCCTTGTAGGTGCACCATTTTTTTGTAAGTCTTGCAGCATGTTGTACAATGCCGGTATTTATTCATTATTTACATTACAGTGATACGTTACCACAGGCTAGAAAGTTTGAAAGTGAGCAGAAAAAACAATGTTCATGCCATATATTAGCCGCATTCTCAGCGCCATATAAAATACAGTGTGAATAAGGAAACGCCTCATTTTTGTTAGCTTTTTCTTTCTGAGCCTTGATCTTTAGCAAGTTAGCAAGGTGCTACAGTCTTCTAAGGCTGTCAGCTGACCCGCGTTTGTCAAAGCTGCTGAGTACAGAAAGAGCGACGGTATGATGTCTCTGTCCAGGTCTGGGTTCTCAGATCACGTGCATTGTGAGGAGATGGGTATGTCTGTGGTAACGAGGAGTCCCTGGTTGGTACCTTGAAATGCGTGTATGGCGCGGTTTAGATTCTTGTGGGATGCAGACTTGGTGTATGTCGGATCAAGCAAGTGCTTGAGCAGAAACCACGTGTTCTTGCATCCCAACTGTCCGTTGAGGCGGTCGCAAGTCTGGTGCCATTGCTCATGACTGAGTTTGGCAGAGTAGGCATCAATCTCTCATTCGAGGCGAGCGAAGCAAAGCTTGAGAGGGCGGTTGTGTTTGCGTCGGAGCCAGTGAGCGTGGAGGCTGTGCTGGGCCTCCCACATGCGCATGAGTTTGTCGTCGGGGGTGGGGCCATCCTTATCCTGTGTGGTCATTGAGGTGGCGTTAGCGGCGTCGCGGAGCAGTCTCTCTCCATGTGACGAGGTCGTTTATGGGGTCCTGCGGACACTGAGCTCGCACGTACCGGAAAGCGTCCCAGTTGATGTGTGCGACAGTGCGACGGGGTGCCTTGCTGTGTGTGGCAATAAAAGTAGTGCTGAGAACATAGTGATTGCTACCTATGTTCATACCGAGATTTTCCTAGCGCTCGTCTGGGATATTGCGGGAGAAAGTGAGGTCCGGACAGCTGTCTTGCTTGATGCTGTTGAGGAAACGGGTGGGACGTTCTGGGTCGAGGAGTAGCGTGAGACCCAGTGTCTGGTGCTGTCTCCCACACCATGGCTCCTTTGCGATCACAGGCTTTGCAGGGGTAGCCCCAGTCGGCGTGCGGTGCGTTAAAGTCGCCCACTATAAGTTGCATCTCGTTTCGCGCGGCTGCACAGACCTTGCGGAGGAGAATGGCTATCTTAGTGCTCTTGTCACTGGGGGGATGTACACGTTTCAGATGTTGAGTGGGGATTGGGTTCGGCTGTTGGGAAGGACCTGCACGAAATTGTGCGTAACTTCGGCATAGTAAAGATCAAGCTGATTGGCTGTGAGGTTGCGGTGTACGAGGATGGCGGTACTTGGACGGAGATCCGGCAACACCGGTTGGTTGTAGGCGGCATAGCTGGTGAGTTTGGTGTCAGTGTACATTTCTTGGAACGCGATAATGTGGGGTGTGTATGCCTGGGCCTGCAGGGTATGCTCCAATGCTCCCCGCTTTGCCTTGAAGCCCCTGCAGTTCCACTGCCATACCTTGATGGGCGCGCTAGCCATCGCGCTTCGTGTAGGGTTCGGGGCGCTGCGGAAGCGCTATGGCGGTTTTGAGAATACCGCCAGCACACGCGCGCGCGGCTGCACTCTCGGGCGCGGTACTCGGACCAGGCCACTGAGTGCGTGGGGGGGGGGGGGGGGGGTAGACCATTGGAGGGGGCCTGTAAGGCGGTCGAGACAGATGGTGATGGTGTGAATATTGGCTGCCATGGCGGAACAGCCGTCAATGAGACGGTCAATAGTTGGGGTCAACCGTTGGAGGGCGCCCTCTATTTTAGAGATACGAACGTCAAAGGCATCGAATTTGGCATCACTGTCGGAGGTGGAGGGTGGGGGAGCCTTGCGCTTAGTGCATTTGGGCTGGTCGGTGTCCATGTTGGAGTCATTGGTGAGATCGGGGTTGGGAACGCTAGCCATCTGCTGCGGCTGCGGTTTTTCGTGTGCCTGTGCCGACTCCAGGCTGTGAATTTTGGCATTGCCCTGTGCTAGCTGGAGCTGTATTTGTTTGACCATGTCTGCCAGTTCCTTTACCTGCGGGTTGGCCAGTTATTTGGCTTGGAGCTCGTGGAGGAGTCTTCCATCCGACTTGCTTGGCGGGCTTGCTCTCGTTGCGGGCTGGTCTGGGAGTTAGCCCGAGAATCCCGAGAGCGTGATGAGGCGTTAGACCTGCCTTGCACAATAGAAGAACTATCCACAGCTATCGCGGAGACAAACAGGCACACGTCTCCGGGTCATGATGAGGTGACCTATGATGCCATTGCAAAGCTACCCCACACCTCTCGTCTTCGACTCTTGGAGTATTACAATTCTTCCTGGATGGCTGGTGAGGTCCCCACGGAATGGAAGCTGGCGAAAATCGTGCCCGTTTTGAAACCCTGTAAGCAGCCAACAAGCTGCGCATCATTCCGGCCCATTGCCCTACTGAGCTGCGTAGGTAAGCTCATGGAGCGCATGATCTGCAAGCGCATAACTTGGTTCCTAGAAAGCAGAAATGAGTTCCCCCAAGAAATGAACGGGTTCCGTCAAAACAGGTCTGCGACTGACAATATCATCGCCCTCGTCTCATCAATTGACGAGTACCTTCATGCTGGGTACATCCCAACAGCCGTTTTCCTAGACATCAAGGCCGCTTTTGACTCCGTCTTTCACCATGCAATTCTCGCAGCCTTTGGCAGTCTTGGCCTTGGAGGAAGGCTATACAAGTGGATTGGGCATTATTTAAAAGAACAAATTTTTATTACCACTCCAAACGGTCCAACACGTTTTCACGCAGTGGAGAGGGGCGTACCACAGGGAGCGGTGCTCAGCCCTCTCCTGTTCAATATTGTCCTTATTCACATAAGAAGACACCTTCCGCGAGGGGTCCGCATAACAATTTATGCTGATGGTATCTGCATCTGGACCGCGTCACGTTCGCGCTATATTACCCAGCAACGTCTTCAGAGAGCACTATTGCACATTTCGATGTACCTGGCTTCCAGAGGTCTTCGTCTCTCGCCAGAAAAGAGTGTTGCAATGGCGTTTACAAAAAAAACGATGACCCGATATCCGCTGCTCCTAGGCGGACGATCGCTGCCATATGTACGATCTCAGCGATTCCTGGGTGTTGTAATCGACTATAATCTGTCATGGTCACCTCAGATAAAAAAACTCCGTGCGAGGATTACTGCAGCATCGCAAGTGTTCAGGTTCATGGCGGGAACAAGGTGGGGTAGCAACTGCCGATCAATGCTTCTGCTTGAAAAAGCCTACGTTGAGGGAACCTTGCGCTACTGTCTACCAGTGCTTCAAAGATTATCTACATCAAGCAATAAGACTCTCAATGCCGCACGGAACAACTGCCTGCGAATATGTCTTGGCCTCCAAAAGGGTTCCTCTGCATCAGGAACAGTAGCGGAGGCAGGATGTCTCCCACTAGAGGTAATTGCCGCCCAGGAAACTATGCGTACCCATCTCCGCCATGTCCTGCAAGGGAAGAAGCACTTCCTACACCGTGTCCACCTAACTCACAGCAACACTAGTTTTGGCCAGGCAGTGCAGCTCCTGCCCCTTCCTACTATTAATCAGCCTCAGAAACTACTACCTCTGGCCTTTCCTCCATGGACACTCTCTCCTCTAAAGGTAAAGAAGTCTGTTCCAGGTGTGAATGCAAAGAGCCGCATGCCACAGGCAGCACTTCTGCAAGCTACTCTCGCCTACTTAATCGAAGAATATACGCAGCACACCCATATCTTCACCGATGGTTCAACTACTAAAGAAAGTTCTTCTTGTGGCCTTTATGTGCCCTCAACAGGCCATGCCCTTTCTTACCGGCTGCAGCGGAGGACCTCCTCTACAACAGCTGAGCTTCACGGCATTAAGGAAGCTGTTTCTTACATCCTGCGCCGAACCGCCGGCCGTTGGGTTATCTTCACCGATTCAAAAGCATCTCTGCAGATCCTGGACAACCTGCTGAAGAAAACGAATCACCAGCCAGTTCCCCTGGACATTGGGTATATCCATCATTCAGCTATTGCCGCAGGCCACTGCATAACATTTCAGTGGGTACCTGCTCACTGAGGCATTATGGCTAATAAAAAAGCAGATGAAGCGGCCCGTAAGGGCAATCAACATCAGAGATACATTCGAAGTTTTCTCACGAAATCTGATGCGTCCCAAATGGCTAAAAGTTTTGCGTACGAAGAAACGTATCGGCTTTGGAGTTTGCCGACACATCAGTACCAATTTCTTCACTCAATCGACCCACATCTTGATCAAGACTCTCATCCAAAATTCCTCGACAACTCGAAACACTTTATCACCGACTTCGTCTGAATGCTGCATATACAAATGGCCTGCGATACCGTTTTGGACAAATGAACAGTCCGCATTGTGACAACTGTGCTTCGATAGAAACTGTGGAACATATCCTGCTTGAGTGCCCTGCGTATGCTAACGAGCGTGCGTACTATGAACATTGCATGCAGAAGCTCTGCCCAGTGCCCCTAACAATGGACAGTTTTAGGCCCCTTAGCCTGCTTCAGGCAATAGAGACTTGCAATGAACTTTCTTTTTACATATTTAAAAGACATTGGACATCTAGATAAGCTCTAAATTCACTTGCAGGTTACCTTCATGCATTCTTCTTGCAGTGAACTTCGTCAGCCCATTCGTCGGACTATGCACTCCATCATTCCATAGGTTACATCAATACTCGCCACTGCATCCTTAGTACCCATTTCATGGCTGCATTTTATCTTCGTTTTTTTTCCACCTCTTCCACGCTGCTCTCCTTCAGTCTTTATCTCCCAAATTCCCCTCCCTACGCAGAGTAGCATGCCAGCGATATTGAAACGCCGGCTAAATTCTGTTTTTTTTCATTAAAGAGTCTCTCTCTCTCTCTCTGATGAGGAGCGGCTACGGCTGTTGTGGCTGCAGCTGCTGCTTCGCAGTGGCGCGAAAGAGTCACCTCTTGGGGGTCGTTGTTGGTTGCCGCGGCCTCCGGAGTGGCGGCCATGTGGCAAGGTTCCGGGTCAGTGTCAGTATCCGTGGATGATTGGGATGATTTCGGCCGGTTGGTGGCCACGAAACGGTATTTCCAGCTCCTGCTGCTAGTGGGATGTGGGCATTTGCACATGATGCACGTGGCTTGACAGGTGAGTGGCTGGCCGGCTGGTTGGGGCTCGATCATGGGCCACGCCGCAGCGGCGGCAAGTGGGTTGGCGTGGTTGAGGGCACACGTCCGCTCTGTGGCCCAGCTTGCGACAGTTGAAACACGCCTCCGGGCGCCCCTTGTAAGGGAACACCTCGAAGGTAAAGCCCTAGTACCGCATGTATCGGGGAAGCTTGGTGCCAGCGAAAGTGACGACAAAGTGCCGTGTGTGGCCCATACGGCGCGCAGCAACGATGGGGAGGTCGGGGTTGCGAGCCCGAAGCTCGGCGAGGATTTCAGCGTCGCTTTCATAGTTGTATAGGCCCGGTACAGAATCCCCCGCACGGAATTGTCCGGGGCTGGGGCATAGGCGGCGACCGGCACTGCTGTGGTGCCGATGGTGATGGTTTGGACCTTGGCGTAAGACAATGCGCGAGCACGGTCGGGCGTGCTGACTATGACTGTGTTGTTAGTGGAGTGGGTTCGGACCTGGTTGGCAGTGACTGCCAGGTGTTTGTCGACTTTGGCGGCTTCGCAGATGGCAACAGCCAGTCGTGCGGGGCCGACGGTGTGGAGGTTGAGTGTGCCCTGCGGGCGGGGGACTATCTTGAGGTCTTCCGAGGGCAGGCGGGGAAGCGGACGCTTCTTGGTCGGCGGTGGAGGGCGGCCGCGACGCCGCGGTTTCAGGATAGCAGGTGTCGAGGCTGGAGTCTGGTCTCCAGCAGGTTGTTGGTGAATCGGAGATGGTCTTCGGTACCGGCGTTGCATCTTGAACGCCGTCCATGTGCCGTCGGATAACTCCGCGACGGTAATGTGGGTGCCTTCCACAGTGTACGGCATAGTCGGGCTCGGCGGGACGCGGCGTCGCCGCCGCAGCTGCTGGCGTGGCCAAACGAAATTGGTCGAAAATTCCGGAATCTTGCCTACCTAGGTCTCAAAAACACAACACCGGGTCCGGAGCGGTAGTTGTACGTCCAGGGCAAAACAGGTGAACGTAAGTGGCCGGGAACACGGAATTTGGCCGGAGAAATACGGAACGCATGTGAGGTGCGTCCGTTCGCTCCAAGCGCTCACGGCGATGGTGGTCTCCTCTGCCTCCTAGGGCGTAGAGCCCGACGGAAGACGCTGAGTTAGGGGATGGGGTAGGATTTTATTTAGGCAACTGCTACCGCTTCATGCGCTGTACATGCGGCGTCTACCCAAACGGCATCGTGGGCTTGCCCGTAATTTTTATGGAGAGCATTAGCGCGAGCCACGCGGCGAGGGATATGATATTGGGGATGGACGTTTCGAGGAAGGGGTTTCACAACGTGTGGTGTATGGATGCGTCAATCTATAGGGTTGACTGGTTAGCCAGTGTGTTGGTGCGAAGGGAGGAGAGTATATGGCGGCCCGTGGCGCTCGTGGCAAATAAGTCTAAGGTACTCTGAAGGTGCGCGTCAACTAGTTCCTGAATGGTGTTATGCATGCCTAGTGCAAGGGGTTTGGCTGTGCTAGTGCTACCAGGTAGGTTTAGGGCTCCCTTAGTCGCAAGGCGGATTCTGAACAGGTGTGGTGGAACCGCAGCCGTCTACGAGTACTAGTGTGGAGCAGCGTCTGTGTTGTTATAAGAGGCCTGCTAGAGGCTCCGAGCGACTTGCCCAATGGAAAAGGCGATGGCGTTCCGTGGACTCCCTGGCAGCGCTGCAACACGCTGCCGTGTTTCGCTCTTAAAGGTGAAGCTTAAGAGTCCTCCAATTTTTTGTGACGTAAGTTCCTTTTTCGTTACCGCATCCATGTTTCTGTATAAAAAAGCTTTTTTTCTCGATTAATAAAAAATTCTCCTCCAACACTGCCTCAGTGTTCGACTTAAGAGTGTTAGCTGCGGGAGTGTCGTGTTTACATAGGTGTGCTCAGCAAACGTGGAGGACCAAATCCAAACATCTGCGGATGTTTTTTTTTCGGAAACATCCCTTCTAATTAAGGTCCTCTGGACTTTACTTGGATGGATGGATGAATGGATGGATGGATGGATGGACGGACGGACGGACGGATGAATGGACAGACGGACGGACGGACGGATGGATGGATGGATGGATGGATACAGCTGAACCCTTTACATCGGACGGTGGCTCAAGCCACCTAGCCAGGACTTATGAAATTTTACTCTTCTCTTGATTTTAGCCACCATTCAGATAACCTTCGCTTGGTTACTTTTACCCGCTTAAAATCTACTTTCCCTTCACTGTCCTTAACCCCCAATGCCTTGAATAAATCAGCCCCACTGTAGGGTGAAGCGCTTTACAGAAAAATATCAAGTGTTCAGCCGTTTCCTCCTCCTCTCCGCACGCAACGCACAACGTGTCTATCTCGTGGTACCTGTCTTAGTCCGCAAAACTCCCGTCCTGGCCTCAAACAACAGAGCTTCCCCTACAATTATCATAGATATTTTCTTTGGCAATTCCCTGCTTAAAATCCTGTATGTTCCCAGTGCTCATTTGGTCAGCATCCCTGTTTTCCACAGAGCTCTCTCTGTTTTGTTAACCTTTTACTTAACTGATAATTGCGGATTTTCCCCAAACTGCTGTCCAGATATTTGCTTGTAAATATTCTAGTTCGCTTTCTCCATTTCGTATCAACATTCCTTGTATACAGGTATCTGAAAACTTTCCTATAGCCCACTGGTTTTCCCCCATTTTTCTCAATCGCTCCTGAAATGCTATCTTACTGCTAGCTTCTCTGCTCTCGAACGACGCCCATCCCATATCACCCTGTACCCCCTGATTTGGTGTATTGCCATCTGCTCCCAAAGCTAGCCTCCCTACGCCACGTTGTTTAATTTCTAACCTTGCTGGAACATCCCGTCTCATGCACAGGCCGTCACTGCTGCCTTTGTTGACAGCAGTGTTTTGAAGAGTTTTAGGTACGTTGACGACTTTTTAATTGTATTAAGGAAACAATCATCTTTGTCCTACCAGCGGGTCGTGGAAGAAGTTTTAGCTGATTTTAAAAATCACGCTGGATGCTTAGATTTTACCTATGAGCTCCCGAAAGGAAATAGCTTGCAGTTTTTAGATATTGACATCACCATTACAGACGAAAGCGCATGCTGGAAGTATTGCCCCCGTGCCCGCAAGGAACTGTTGCCGTACGGCTGTACGCATTCGAAAACGGTAAAGCGCGCCGTCGCCATGATGTGCCTGGAATCCTCTCTAAAGAAGTCGTGTTGCCACAAAGCGCTGGAAAGCTTCTACGCCCTGATTCAGAAGCTGAAACAGGCGGGCTTTCCACCTTCGGTCTTGAGCTCAGTCAGCGAAGCTTTACTAAAAAAGGTGAAGTACGAAAAGAAAAAAGAGACGAAAGTGGAACCTCAGAAAAGAAAATTAGGCCAGTTGTGATCCCGTATTCGCATAAAGTTGCACATAATCTTAAGCATGTTGCTTCCAAGTACAAGGTGCCAGTGGTTTTTTCTGCTCCCAGGAAACTCGCCGCATTGTGCCGAATGACTAACCCGGATAAGGACAAGAATAAAGTTTGCCAAACGAAACATGCTAATCCTTTTGTAGGTTGTGCGGTTGGAGTTGTGTATAGCATCCCACTGACGTGTGGTAAAACTTACATCGGCCAAACGGGGCGATGTATTAATGACCGTTTGAGAGAACACAGTCTGTCATTAAAGAATGGGACCGGGTCAAATCTACCGATTCACTGTAAGGATTGCTGGAAAGAAGAAGAAGGAAGAAAGAAGGCATGTGGAGCAAAACTTCTGGAAACAAGTGTAATCTGCAAAAGTAAAGACACGATCGCACGCGAATTGATAGAAGCGCACAGAATATGTAAGAGTGGGAGTGCATGTGTTAGCACCCCGTCGATCGTGATGTATAAAAAAGAATGTCAGTTTTTAGATATGGCATAGTATCTGCGGAATCACCTGTTCTTGTTGTGCCATATTCGAGTTTTCTACGCACGTGCTTTCAACTGTGTACCCCCCCTATGTCTTTACCCCCCCCCCCACCCCCTGTGGTTGATATATACGCGACGGTTTATGAAGACAGTAAAGTGTTGCAAGTTAGCGCCTGTCCTGTCGGTTTCCTCCTTCTTTGTGTCGTGTTGTTGCGCTTTTATTCTTGTCACCTCTTTCTCACCCAAAGCTTGCTGCGCTACAGCACTGTAGGATCGACGAGCCTCGTCCCCCACCTGACACTGCTCCGCACCGGGGTGCCCTGTCGGCCGCGACCTGAGCGCTTCTACCTGCTTTTCTAGCTGGGTCCGCTTTTCCCGCTCCTCTTTCATCTCGCCCACAATTCGCTCCAACAGGGCGGCATTATCCTCCTCCTTTTTAAGCGACTCAGCGACCTGAGTTTCCAGTTTAATCCGTGCCTCTCGTTCTAGCTTCAGGTCCCCGCTGAGTTCCTTAAACCTAGCTTCCCATTCCCCTTTCAACGCCTGAACGGCGTCCTCAAACCGCTTGCATATCTTGCACGTGAAGCTAGCCTCATCTGCCTCGGCCAAGCTCCCGAACTCCTGGCACTGCACTAACTCCCCGTCCCCGTCCACCTTAACTTTCCTAGCTTGCCGACCCATCGTCCGGCCGACAACGCTTTGTAAAAGCCCGCCAAAATTCCTATGCAGAAAGCCCTCGGCACTACGTAACGTAAAATCCCGCCAAAAATTATTCTCACACACCTCCGCTGGCCTTCCTGCCCTTAACTCGGTCTAAAACTACCGCCCGACAGCATGTATACAAGCGCAGATACCAAAAGCACTTAGCTTCGGACGTAGTCGCTGGAGCTCCCCAGAAAAGCATCCACCCCCGATGGCCATCTTGTCTCTAAGACACAAGCAGCGCCATCTACCTTATGGATTTTGCACTATTATAGCTATTTATAGCCAGTTGCTATATCCGGTATATTTCCTCATTTTACCAGCTAATAAATATCATAAACGCGTGCATCACGACATGACAAATAGATTGACACCATCCGGTACCCGCTGCGACAAACGGTTCGGCCGTAATGGCCGTTTAAAGTTACTTCAATGCACGGTTTGGCGGCGGAAAGGTCGTCGGTATACGAATCCCACACGTACTTTGGGCTTCATCTCAATTAGTCATTTTATCCTCAAATACATGCCAAGTCGTTTGACACCACTTCGAACATTCTGCGTCAAACGGGTGGCCCCCAAATTTTATGCAAATGGTGGTCCCGGGGGGGAGTGGGATCCCACTTCGATAGCCGCACTATACTGGCACATATATAATGGATCGAAAGTAAAGGTATTAATTGAGGCCCCACGCGCCCACTTTTGTCGTGATATAGTGTGGTCACGTGGTTATGTGTTGTGTTCGGTTTTATGGCACATAGGCCATCATGCGCCAAGCTCAAGGTATAGAATTGGTTTTCTGTAGAATGTTTAGGAATATGAAAAATCGTCGATGGTGTAGATGGCCTAAAAATATTGTACTGCCTAGTAATAACAAAGAAGAGATCTATAAATGGCTAATGGTAAAAGCCCCAGAGAAGGCCAGGTAGCCTCAGCAACTATCCTTGGCTGGGCAAGGATCCTGAGGCTCCCAACCAATCAAATAAAAAGCCCCAGGCTTCTTCTCAGGAATGAGAAAGTGGCTGAGGTGCATCATGTACTAAAGCAAACCAGTGGTTCAAAATTTAGTTTTTCAAGTACCCCTGCATCTTTTGAAAAGCTAAAAACGGAAGGTATGTTAACAATGACATTATCATCTAAGAGCAGTGCTGGATGAAAAGGAATGCATTCATTATAAAATTGAGTAAAGTATTTTTTGCTTAGTTTTTCCAGTTTCACAGATGAAAATAAAATGTGATTAACCATAAGATCATCTCCGCATTCGCAAACAGGCTTGTCTTGATTTGTTAGCAAAAAGTTGTGCGTAAGGTGCATGTGGCCTGTCTGGAGACAACATAAAATCACTTTCTTAAAACGTTCCTAGTGCACACGATTTAAATTCACCTAAAACCGGCTTTACCAAGTGTAGTTTATTATTCACTATGCCGTTCCATGCCGACTGCCATTTTTCTCTCAATTTACGCTGTACTAAGTTAATACAATCCTTAAAAGGCATATTTACTTTTTTATTTCCTTGCCATGAGCTTTAGCAGCGCAGACATCTGCCCTCTCGTTGCCTTTTATTCCAACATGACTGGGAACCCAGCAGAATTTTATGTTTTGTCCTCGAGCTGTGGCTGTTACTATCTTGTGTATATATAATGTCACCAAGAATCGGAGTCACTGCATTTCTAGAGTGCAGAGCTGTAAGTATACAGAGGGAGTCTGTGTAAATAATACTGTTGGTGAGGTTCTCGTTTTGTATTTTTTCTACGGCCACACAAACTGCGCAACATTTTGCTGTGAAATTGGATGAGCACTGTGGAAGCCGTACTGTTTTCTCCGACTTCCCTCGGACCACTGCGCTTCCTACGTAAACGTCCGTTTTTGAACCATCTGTATAAAACTGCGTAGAACTACTGTATTTTTCTTCGAGTGCAAGGAATTCTTTTACTATATGTTGTTGTGGAGTTTGTTTTTTACGGAACTGTCTTAGAGTGAGATCACAGATTGCAGGAAAATTGTACCATGGAGGCAGTGGATCTCGTCTCCGAGCAAAGTCAGGTAATGTATCTAGTACGCCGAGGTTTTGGCACATCTGTTCAAAATGCAGGCGGAGTGGCCAGATAGCTAGCGGTTTGTTGTTAAACCGAGTTCTAGATGGACACTTTGTGACTATTGAGTAACATAGGTGTTTGGGCAGCAAACAGATTTTTAAAATGTATCATGGTTCTTCTGTCTGTGACGGCTCATTGATCTCTACATAAAGACTATTTATGGGTGATGTCCTGTAAGCACCAGAGGAAAGATGCAAACCTAAATTATGTATTGGATCTAGTCGTTTCAGGTACGACGGTCTCGCAGACCCGTAAACTATACATCCGTAATCTAAGGTAGAGCATACCACTGAGCAATAAATTTGTAAAAGACATGTCCTGTCAGCACCCCAACGCTTACGTGACAGTACTTTGAGTATATTTGATGAGCCGATGACTGCATCATGTACCAGAACATCGAATCTGTACAAAACCAGGCTATGCTAAGTGATTACCTCTCTGCAATTAACAATTGGTGCCTATCCTGGCATATGAACCTGTATGTCTCGAAATGTGCCCATATGATGGTCACAAGAAAAAAATGTTAATATATACTTACAAAATTAACAATGCAGATGTCAAACGGGTTGACAGCTTCAAATATCTGGGCGTTATAATTGACTCCAAATTAACATGGAACGCACAAGTTATGTTGTTTCAGCGTCCCTTAAAAGCTGTGGTTATTGAAGCACCGCATGAAGCACTGCACTATATATATAGTGCAACAAAACTTGCAGCATTCACGACACTCGTGAGGCCAATGTTTGATTACGCTGACACTGTTTGGGACCCTCATACTAAGAAAAACATCAAACACATTGAAGGGGTGCAAAAGAAAGCACTGAGATTCATTTACACCGCTTACCATAGAAGTATCTCCGTTTCAGACCTGAGAACACGACCTGGGCTCCCGTTGCTAGAAATGCGCCGTAAACTACACCGCCTACAAATGATGTACAATATTGTCAACAACCATGTCAAAATCAATTTTCCTACTTACATGCATCTCAATGAATCCAGGGAAACGAGAGGTAAGCACAGCAAGACAATTGTAATCCCGCAGGTTAAAACTAACTCCTACCATTCATCATTCTTTCCTCGAATCATAGCCGAGCGGAACGCCTAACCCTACGAGGTTTCTAACATGCCCTCTGCTCAATCTTTTGTAGCGGCCGGCTGTGTCACCTTATCTATGATGCATCAAGTATTTCTTTACAGCGCTTCTTGCTTTGCTGTCCGCCTTTCGAAGTGTATTCCTTCTTTCTTTTTTCTATTTGTTTATTGTGTGCATTCCCTCGTGGCCGATTGTCAATCGCACGTTTTCTTTCCTTGCCGCTGTTAAACACAACTTGGAAATTGTTCAAGAACAATGTATCCACTCCTGCCTTGACTTCCAAGAGGTGGTTGGCAGTATTTGATAAATAAATAAGATAAATAAAAATAAACTTAGGGATCCGGAGGCTTCCTTTTTCAGGGCATTTATATTAGGCAGGAAAACGAGTTTTTTGTCAAATGTTATCCCTAGAAATTTGTGCTCATTTCCGACGGGTATCAGGTGTATGAATGGGTCGGCTTGTATTACTACGCCATTTCCTTTCCTCAGAAATTTTTTCGCTTCATCTGTCGTCATTCTTTTCTCTCTGAGTCTTTGTAACCTATTTGGCCCATTTTCTTGCACAAAGAAGTGCTGTACACAGGTAGTAGTCACAAGTTTTAATACATATAACACAACACCTCACGGATGGGCTCGAAGCCAGCTAAGTCTTACTATCAGAGTGCAAAACGTTTTGAAATCATGTTTGCTTTATTTGTAATATGTGATGGCAGGCTCTTCCAATATATATATGTGGTACATAAACGACCTTCCATGATTAGCATCATGTTAGGCATTTTACTTTGTTATCATGCCCGCAGCACCAGAAGATTGCGAGGGGTGGCTGAAATCAATCTAAGTATGGAATGACAGTAGAATTTGTGAAATAACGTAGGGCTAGCAAACTGCTACCAACGTGACAGTGACTCTAGCTCGAAACAACTTTCTAATTTGCTTTATTTACTATTCATACAGTCTTGCTTGATGTTTACTACACTTCAAATGCTTACCACTTCAATTCATAAGTGCACGTCATGCCGACACATACGGTCGGAAACAAAAATGGAGTATACCACTCGAGCTTCACTTACCATTGCTGTGCTATTTCTTGGCAGGATCAGGTGTAAAAACAAGTGAGGAGGTGACTGCTTTTATCTCGAGGCAAACCAGTCTGCTCCATCTGATCTGTAGCATTCCTGCCCAACGAAAACACCAAAAGGCATCGCAAGGGCAGCAAGCAACACAGTAGCACAAGGCATACAGCAGTTTTGCTCCTGGCAGCAGATGTAAAGCCAGCCTACCAAGAGCCCTCTCACCGATTCCAAGATGATAATCGGAGTCCGACTCCACGCATGCATGCAGCAGGCATGTATGGCTAGAGTTAGTACTGGCTGCTGGTATGCATAGGAGACGCTTCAGTGATATCTTTGTGTTACATTGCCACATGCATTTCTAGGCCATGCAAAGTGGTGCTCCATCAAAATGTATTCATAAGGTGATGTCTATGATGTTAGTGCAGTTGACACCATACCAACCACAACAGAGAAGTGTTAGGTTGTCAAAGGAAGCATATGGACTGCAAGAGAAGTGGAATAAACAGGGTAAGCTTATTGTGTAAGTGAAGCACCTGAGGCCAGTGAGCTATAAAGAAATTGGTTTTGAGGAAGGGAAAGAAGCATTAACCGTCTCACTTCTCCATGGACACCTCAACCACGCTGTGAGGGAAGGGATGAAGGAGGGAGTGAAAGAAAAGGGGGTGTAAAGACAGAAGGTGCCACAGTGGAGGGCTCTGGAAAAATTTCGACCACTTGGGGATCTCTCTTTCGCGTGTGCTGTGCTGACATCGCACAGCACATGGGTGCCTTTTGCGTTTCCCCTCCACCAAACTCAGCTAATAACCTTAGCCGTGCTCTGAAAGCATCATGCACTAGTATTGTTGCAGCCAGCACTTCATCACTGAACCATATCACAGGAGAAAATGTGACAGAAAGTAAAACAAAATAAAGAGCCATTGCAGAGCTTGCTCTGGTAGCTACACAGTGTTACACAGTGGCTCGAGCCCAGCTTGTGGACCAGGATCCTCTAAACTGTGGTAGTCCAATGGAAGTGATCCTTTACAGACATGGCAACTATGTGCTTGGACCACTTTTTGCGTGTCCTGAGGCCGTATTTTGTGAAAATCCATCCCATTGCTATTTCATTTGGTCCTTTGCCATTCGTTGCTGCTCCCATTGCCGCAGGGCATTAGAGCAGGTGTTACTGGTTCTGACAGAAACATGCTCACAATGCCACCTGCTTGCATTAACACATCTCAAGCCCGTGTCGCACTGGCTGGCGTGCAGAGATACCAGAGAACGACATCTTTGACATGCCTGAAGAGCTTTATCACCACTAATGCCCTCTCAGGAAAGAGGTTCTGAGACAAATTGGCAGAGCATGGTCTATGTGACTCGGCCGGACTGGATGTGGCAGCAAGATGCTGGCTAGTGGCGGTGCTGTGACCACATTGGCTATGTCTGGGATTTAGGCATTCACTTTCCTACCTGCTGTTCCTTTTGCAACATTGGCAACATGGCTAAGTGGAATGGATTATTTATTACAAAATACAGCCCCTGGAAGCTTTGTCCCCATTAGTACCCAGTGCCACTAAAAGCACTATTCTTTTTTTTGTATCATCTAATCTCAATTTCTGCACACTTTGAGTGGTGCAGATGATGAAGAGATAGGAGAGCACCTGGAAAGGAGCAGACCATTAGCTTCAAACATCAAGCCTGGCATAATGTTGCACATCCATTTATCATAAAACTTAACTCTTTTGTACAACTCTTGCCACAAATTTTACATTATGACCCACTTAACCTTGCTTGTTTTTCCAGCTTTGCCTCAAAGTGCTGAGCCAGTGCTGAATGCACTCACATTTTCCAGCGAGTTTTCTATAAAGGCAAAGCACATTATCAAAGAGAATGAAAATTTTCTTCAGCTTCAATCCCATGTATAGATTTTGCAAACGTTTTTGTGCAGTCAGCAAGACTTTCATTCCTTGTACTATACCTTTCATTAAATGAGAAGTCATTTTTCTCCACATGTACCTCACACACAAAAAAATTTATTATTCACTGAATGCATAGTGCAAGTTGCTCCTGTAAAAAAACCACAAATCTCACACTTATTACTAAATTTTGGGACAGAGTCATTAGGTTTATCAAGGGTAAATGCATATAAAAGATATAACAATGCATGCAATGTCAAACACAAAAGATATTACACACCTAAGAAGGCCCCTTAAGGGCTTTTGTAAAGATGGAGTGCACACTAACTTTGGTACACAATCATCAAGTTCTGTCAAAGTTAAATTCACCTAATTAAAAATACAATTAAACTCAATCAAAAGCAAAAGACCATCCACACCTAAGAAAATGCCACACTTGTTTGCATAAACATCAAAAACAAAACATCATGCACACCTAAAAAGGCACCCTACGAGTTTTTGTAAAGATGGAGTGCACACGGCATTCTTCTTTGGTCGAGCGTCTCTTGCAAGCTGTCATACAGTCAGTTACATTAAAGAGCTTATCATCCTGGAGAAAGTATAACCTGACATGCAGAAGTCCGTCTAAAATTCGGACAATTTCAACAAGGAGGTCCTTGCAAGTAACGCAGTTCAGAAATACTTCGCGCATTTCCGCGTCCCATCCTGTCTTGTCACCGGGGCAACTGAATCCATCTCCCACAATGCAAGCCGGATGTGCCTGCAATGGCAAGTATGTGAAGCGCACATCAAGGGCCTTCACCTCCTCCTCTGGTACCCACTCATAAAACCCGAAGTCCACAAAGAATACCTGGAGAACATCACTGTTGCCAACTGACACAACTTGTCCTCTGTACCAACGCGCGTCGCGATTGCTCCTCGCAGCCACAAGCTCTCCTTCAGCCTTTGTGAACAATCTGTGTTCACTGAATTTCCTGAGACTGCACTCACGTTGCAAGTCTTCCATGAGGCCTTCCAAAGACAGCTTCGACCTGGAAGCCATGTCTTCGACAATCAGCTGCTCAATCGGACTTTGCCCATAAGGGAATACTAGGAAGAAGAAACTTGGGCTCTTGCATGCAGACACCTGTCCAAACACCCAGCTTTCCAAAACAGGTGGCTGCATTATACTTGAAAGGCTCAGAACTGGCTCACTTACGTGCAGTAGCGCTGAATTTGCTTCTTCAGCAACATGGCTGTAAACGCAATATTGTCCGTTCTTACAGGTGCCCTGTGCGCTGAAAAATTTGCAGATGCGGTGACCATCTTTGACAGTAAACTTCGAGGTTGCCACACCTGGGTCATCGGTGTTCACACCGTAGCTATTAAGCACATCGTTGCGGTCATCCTGCATAGGATCAAACTGCATGTCTCCAAAATTTGTACCTTGTCCGGGTATCGCCTTTCTTTCAATTGGCATCCTTGCATAGCCATCTATGATCATGCACTCAGCCACATTGCCATGAGTCTCGCTAAACAATTTTACCAGGTGGACTTTGTCATCAAATTCGTCACCACAGCTCTGTGTCCCCAAAACATCCACTGTCAGCTTGGTGTCACCCTGAGTGAGTGTTTCAAAACTCGTGACAGCTGCCTCTGTCCACTCTGACCATGGTGCAATACCAGTAAGATGGAACCTCAGTGCAAGAGGGTTTATGGAACGAAGCCTTCTGTCTAGCCTGAACAGGCATGAAGAACTCACTACTTTCCTATTGCCATAGTCTATTAAAAATATGAAACATCTATCACCGTCCAGAACCTCTTCAACTCTTACCCTGGCTCCCATCGCATGTGGAAAATCACGACAGATCAAGTATGAGCCTTTTTTAACTTCACGTTCAGGGCATGCGCTCTCGCTACATGAAGAGCTTATAATGCTGCACACTTCCAAAAGGTCCTTCGACCTGGAAGTCAGCTGTCCATACCAGTGATCAGGTGTGCAAATATATGTGACCTTAATCTCCCAGGAATATCCTGTTGGTTCTTCCGCCGCCGCTAATTCATAGCAAGATGCCGACCCCTCGCTGGGAGTGTCAGCGCGGTCTGAAAGAGTCGATGGTGATGTTTCAGGCGTCTTGGTGGAGCCTTCTTCACATGAGGGCGATGCAAGCCTGCTTGTAGCTTGGGCCGGGTTTCCGTCCATAGCTGGGATGTCATAAAGGTAACTCGGGAACTGGGCATAGTCATTATAGACAAGATTCTCGCCAACATTTGGTCTAACCAGTTCCATTCTCGTTGTGGAGCATACAACGAACAGATCAACCTCATAGACGCCCGTGTCTGAGACGCTGTGGAATATGGCTTCGTATTCGCAGCCGTCGGGCAACATGTTCCAGTCCAAGCGCGTGCTGCGCAATGTTCGCCGTAACCTACGCAGGCAGCATTCCGCTGTCCCTCGCGGTTCGGCTGTCGCTCGCGCGTCGATGGGGTACAGACAGTCCAGCTCGACAAAATCCTCGTAGCCGGTGTCTACGTACAGGATTCTGGCCAGTGCTTGTAAGCCGTTCGAATTTCTGTGCACGCTTCTTATCTGCGCGCGAAGACCCTCTTCCATTCTGCCGTCCTGGCACACCAGGCACAACATTCCAACAAAGACTTCGTGTACGTGGCGTCTCCCGTCGCCAACGCAGAACTTCTCGTAGGGGTATTCAGGCAAGCCAGGCGGATTGTAACGCAGGAAGAATTTGGCTGGTCCATAGTAGTAAGTCACACGAACTGGGACGCAAACTTTAAAAGGCACATCACGCGGCCGTGGTATTGAATGCGTCGCAACCACTGCGTTCTCAACACACTTCGCCGGAGCCATCGTGGATTTTCCGTAGACGCCTTATGCCACAGCTATGATCCCGCACAGCAAGAGAGAGACCGCGGCACGACACGACTAAGCCATAAACAAGGAAAAATTAATGGAGACTGCCGAACACCCCGTCCAAAAGCGCTCGGAGCTGTATGAACTGTGAGCCCCGCGGCACCGTGAAGCTGTCCAGCGCCTCCAGCGTTTCGAACATGTCTCGAACTATTTCTAACACAGAGGACAAAGGCAAAGCCGGGAAGCGCGCGTTTCCGTTCGATGATGATGATGATGATACTGGCTATCCCTTTGTATCGGGAGATCAACGGCACTAAAAACCGGATCAAGCCAAGAAGGTAACAAAAATAAAAATTAAAGAATAAAAACACCTAACACACGCTCATGGCACGTTTTGGTCCCCTGAGCTTTCAAGGAGCGTGACCATGTCGTGTGCGCCACCAATGATCCAAACGTTCGCTTCGTTCACTCAACCAGCTTCCATTGCGGTGGCTCGTCGGGTCGGCGAAAACCGAGTGCCATCGCTAGTGCCCCGAGGCTGTTGGATCTAAAGCCCCTAGATACGCATTTTTTTTTAGAAAAGCTCATGAAGGGACTTTAGTTTGATCCGCTGATCGCGTCAGGTGGCATGGGACCTACTGAGGAATTGTCCTGTGCATCCGAAACCGACGGGTGTAGGCCTGCACATTCCAACACGATGTGCTCGATGGTTTTATCAGCGCCTCCGCAGAGTTCACACGCCGTGCTCATACCCTCCGTGTACTTTGCTCGAAGACATCGGGTGCGTAGCACACCGCTCCTAGCTTCGCACAACAGTCCACTGCCCCTAGTGTTGTCATATAGGGGCTCTTTTTCAACCTTCGATTTCCCTTGTTGGTAAACGGCCAGGGCTGGCTTCTCGCGGGCTGTCTGCTGCCAACGACGCTGCTCCTCGCATCGCACTTGTTCTCGGATCTATTGCCGTCCGTTGGGTTGTAAACTTGAAATAAGGGGGGGGGGGGGGGTACCACTATGTATTTATCCGCCAGACTCTTGGTGCGACGGGCCCACTTGGTGTTGACACACCTCAGGTGGACATACTTGAACACTTCCCGCGCCCAGCGACCGTCCTGCATTTCGCTAAGACGGCGCTCGTAGCTCAGTTTGGCTACGGCTTCCCGTGCCTCAAAGGAGGACCACCCCAGATCACCTTGTACCGCCTCGTTCGGCACACTGCCGTGAACTCCCATGACCATTCGTTCCACCTCTCTGCCGCGTCTCCAAACCTTGGCGAGTCACGGAGGATAAACAGATGACTGCGTTGCCGAAGGTAAGGCCTGGCACCGCCACCGCCTTCCATAACGATCGGGTGACTTCAAAACTTTTGAAAGCCCATAAGGCGCGTGAGCTCAGGAAAGCCCGTCGTCTGAAGGCCTTCGTCCGGAGTTGCTTCTCGAAATCCTGTACATAGTTGCGGCCCGCCGAGATTTCTGTTCCCAGGTATCTGTAGGACGGCAACCAAAGGACACTGTTGTTCTGAAGATGCAGGGGTAGGGTCTCTTGTCCACTGTCCTCGGACGCCTCCGGCGAAAACCTGACTGCTGCAGACTTTGTGGCGTTGAAACGGAGCCCGAGGCCATCGCCCTCAGATGAGCATATGTCTAGGAGGCTCTGGAGATCTCCCGTGTTGTCCGCAAGCAGTACTATATCGTCTGCGTACAGGAGGGCTGGTAGCCTGTGAGTACGAGTGGCGCCATCCTCCATGTAGGTGAGGCTGAACCCAACTCCGCTCTCCAAAAGGCGCTGCTCCATTTCCAAGATAAACAACATGAACAGGATCGGCGACATAGGGCAGTCCTGACGCAATCCCCTAGACACGCTGATTGGCCTGGTGATTGAGGCCCCCCAGTGAATCACAGCCTGGGTTTCAGTGTATAAAGCCTTCACCAAGTGTAGTAGCGGTTCTGGGATAGCCTGTGCCTCCAGGACCTCCCACAGTTGATTGTGCTCCACTGAGTCGTATGCCTGGGCTATATCCAGAAAGCCCAGTACCAGCTCTCGCTTCTCTTTGGTGGCGATCTCAATTGAAGATGTCACAACGAAAAGGTTGTCTTCCAGTCGGCAATTGGGTCGAAAGCCATTTTGCAGTTCGCCCAGAATTTGAGCACCTTCCGCCCATCTCTGTATGCGAGCTCGCAGAATGTGGCAAAACAAGCGATACAAAGCAGATGTTACCGCAGTGGGTCTATAGCTTTTCAAGAGGGCCTTGTCTCCTCCTCTCTTTAGTACCAGCCGTATCCTTGAGCACCGCCACCCTGGTGGAGCAGTGCCTGTGGTCATTACATCGTTCAAGGCGTCCCTGAGCTGTTCCCGTGTTCTTTTTTCCATCTTTTTTATTAGTAACGGTGGTATGCCATCCAGCCCTGCTGCCGAGCTTCCCGCCATGTGTCGCAGTGCTCGCTTCAGCTCCCCCTCTGTGACTGTGTCACATCCCGATCCGGCAGGTGGTCTTGCGGGTGGTAGTGCTGCACTATCCTGGCCTATCAGGGATTGGAACTGGTGGGCCATATGTGTTTCAATGTAGCCCAGGCAGGCTGCTTCCACGTACTCCTCCCCTGTGGTTGGTTCTCGCAGGGTCACTGTGTCAGCTTTAGCCACAGGCTGAAGTGTCTGGATATATCGCCAGAATTTCGCTGGGCCATCTCTGCCAGCTGATTTGATTTCATGGAGGAGCTTTCTGTTAACTGCCAGCATCTTCTGTTGTACCAAAGCGGCCATATGCTTTTTCTCTTCAATGTATGCCTCCCACAGCCTATTTATTATTTCAGGTGTGCCCTGCAGTGTAGCATGTCGAAGCTCTCTACAAGCGACTTTACGTTGCTTTAGGGCATTGGACACCTCTTTGTCCCACCATGCTTTAGGTCTATGTCTTCTGGAGTACTTCTGGATTGGCCGGCTAGCTTTTACTGCAGTTATTGCCTTTTTTACCCCGAGTTCAAAGTCTTCATATGATTGCACATCTACACCCTCTGCCTCGCTCTCCAGCATGCCACAATGTCGTCAATTTCTGTCGTCAAATCATTTCGATGTTCTGGGTGTGCCCTGTCAACATGTGTATGACCCTCCCTTCCAAATGACAGCACAAATCTGTTGTGCTCGCTTCCAATGCTTTGGGAGCCTTCTTCATCTATCACCATCTCTTGAAGCTGAGGTAGAAAGGCATGTGCTATTAAGCAATAGTCTATGCTGCTGGTCTTCTTGTGCATAGTCCAAGTTGTCTTCCCCCTACACTTGTCTGTGGTATTTACAACCACTATAAGTCTTGTCTTTGGGACCAGTCCAGGAGCAGTCTGCCCATTCTATCCGTCACACCATCTAGATCCAAGGTCCTTGAATGCGTTTTTCATTCCTTCATTCCACACTGAAAGCCCAGTAGGGGTGGTCGCCGTCTGGGGGAGACCGTATACTATGAAGCGGTGCTGTGGAGCCCGCTGCAACCACGTATCCAGGTGGCCTTTCACTTTCTGAAAGGCATCCTCCGCTGGCCAATCCTCCTTTCTTGCATCATTTATCCCAGCATGTAGTACCACCAGGGCCTCCTGCGCCTGCCAGACATCCGTTGCATCATTGAGGGCCTCACAGGCCTCTTGGAGGGTTGCGTCTGCCTCTGTCCTGATGTGTACTCTCTTGTGCCACTTTGAAGCCTGTAGTATAGCGGGCTTCATACGGTAGGCGTTGTGATCCCCGTATAGGAAAACACTTTGGTCTTTCCTTTCCTGTCCATGTGGGCTCCCATGTTTCTCCCCTTTTTTTTGGTGTCTATACTCTGAGCCTCGTACTTTAGGTGTTTGGTGGCGCGGCTGCTGGATATACTTTGCTGTTGTTTGGGTACTTCCTCCTGTGACAGGTTGGGTAGTATCAGCTAAGCTCCTGGCCTCCTCCTCTTCACTTCCACTTGTGTTCTCGTTTCCACTTCTGCATGGCTCTGGTGCAGGCTGTCCTGGCATTTGCTCCTTTAGGGTGCCCACCGACTCCCCGGCCATTGGTTCGACAGCGGCTGGCTGCCGCACACGAGTTGTCCCCGAACACAGCTCGCTCAGTGTCTGCCTTAGTTCAACTACTTGTTCTTCCACAGCAGTCCTTTTTCTTCTCTCCGCCTCAAGCTCCGCCTTTAGGCCGTTTCTTTCCACCTCAATCGCGGTGAGTTCGGCGTCCAACAGCACCTTGATGTTGGCGATCTCCAGCTTCCAGTTTTCCTTCTCTTTAGCCGCGTAGGTAGTGAGCTCATCCCGCAAAGCGTTCATCCTTATGCATTGGTGGCACTTGAAAGCATGGTCTTCCCGAGCTTCGTGTACGGTGTCGTAGGGCTTGTCCTCCAAAACGAGCCACGATTTGCATGTCGTACACTGGACCTACTCCTTGATCGCAGAGTCTTCCTCAGTGGTCTCCTTCGTCTGGCCACGACGCCTTATGGCAAAAAGGGTGGTGGCGGGAAAAAGGGGGTGTCGTTCACTCACTTCTGACAATCTTACTCCTAACTCATCGCGTCGCAGCGCTCACACACGAATTGTCGCACGCACATCCGCACCCCTACTCCTTTAGGAGCGGATCGGCAGTTCCAATTAGTCGCTAACGGACTTCAGCACACACGAAGGCACCGTGCACTAACAGTAGTAAACCGATTCACATAAAGGTCGCCTGCCCTTGTTCGCTGCAGACGAGCCCAATGTTGCCCATACCCGTTCCCGACAAGTGCAATGTTGCCAAAACAGACGCTACAGCCAAGTTCAGTGTCGCCCACGGCCGTTCCCGACAAATGCAATGTTGTGCAGCTGTTGCCTGCTGTTGGAAACATGCGCTGAAGACGCCCCGCATCTGGCAGGCCCAAGTTGTATTGTAGTAACGCTAACCTGGCCTGCATTTGTGAGAATAGGTGAGTGTCATGGGCAGTCTGTAAAATTCCTGGCCTTTCACAATAAGCAAGCCAACATTCCTGCTGGCACTTTTGTTTCATTGTCGGTGATTTTTCTGCGTAACCGTCGCTTTGTTGAGTCTTTTCTCTTAGCAGGGCTGCTGTAATGTCCCTGCCGGAGTGGTTTTTGTATGATGTAGGTTTTCAGCGTATATTTTCGTGGTTTACTGCAAAAATTGTCACGACAGTCCATACTCATTTTGCCCATTTTTCGTCATGGGTTGTGGCACATTTTTTTCAAATTGTTGAATCGTCAAACGTTCGTATCCATCTCACACCTCTCCTGAAAGCTGCGCGCGGTTACGGGTGACGTTGTCGCATGATTGATTTGGCGAAACTGAAATAAAGTAGCTGAAGTGACGAACTGTCAGGTAACCTAGAACATTGCATTGGGCTGTAAGATCATTTCCTTTAGACGCTGTTGCAAACAGTTTCATGATGGCATATACTTGCTGTCTTATCTTAACATTGGACACAGGAATGGAAAAATCCCACTAAGCACAACCTCCCCTAACTAAACTGTTCAGAGTTTAAACAGTAGTCATTATTAATATTGCGTCCACTGCTATGTGTCTAATCTGAGCTCGATGTGGCATCCACATATCTTCTGCAATCTGTGATCTGGTAGGTCTTAAACATAGGTGATAGTGCTTCTGAAAGTACATGCTTCTCTCACTTAGAGACCTGCTTTCCATGCTTGGTTTATGTGCTTGCTCCTTTTCTCCAATGCATAATGACTCTTTTGATGTTGTGTAGTGAGCCCCCCTTTGATGGCTTGGAGTTTGTCTAGTGTCCTCAGAATAAAAAAAAAGGTGGCTACTTCTCTGAACATCAACATTTTTTTTTAAGAGTTACTTGCACCACCCCATAGGACATTACAGCAAGGAGTTAAAAATGTTGAAAAAGAAAATAGTCTACTCATTGAAACCATGGAAGAAAGCACCATTGGATAATGTATGAACAGTACTTGACACTACGCTGTTCTACTCTAGGATAGGTAAAAAACAGAAGAATGGAAAACATCATCCTTTAAGGAAAGCTCTTTTACCTTTAAATGCTTCAATATGTAATTAAGTTGTTGGTTGAGTATATTTCTCACAGTTTACAGCAGTTTTAGCAAGTAAATATTGTAGAAAGATTTTTATCCAAGATTTTTCCCATGGTCGTTCTGCTGCTGTTTCTATTACAGTTTGCGTTTGCTCTGTCATTCTGAGTTAGTCTTTAATATCCCGGTGGAAATCAAGCAACACTGTTGTGAATTTTTTCAATTTACTTATAAGTGGCCATGTATGCAAGCCCCAACAAACACATCCATACTCAAGTATTGGTCAGAGTTGACTATCAGCTGTATTCTGAAATCACTTTGCAAATGACCGAATCTCTACTGTAATAAACCCGGAACTGATGGCTGCCTCGTTCCAAATGTAATTCACATGCTTAATCCAAGGCCTGAGATAAAAAGCACTGCTATACATAAATTTCTTGCTTGTTCTTAAAGTAATATGATTAACTCTGTACCTATCGAAGTGATTACAACACTTTCTTGTAAAGGTGATGTGAACAGTTTGCAAAGCTTTTAGCAAAGTAGGTGAATCATACACAATTTGTGAATTACACTGGAGGAATGTCATAAGGACCAAATACCTTGGCCTAATTAACATCTTGGAATAATATACCAATCCCGTTAACTCAAAATCTGACCTCCAGCATGCGGTCTAGCTTTGCAGGTGGTGTGAAGCTAACAGTATGTGAGCAAGACGGCATACAGATGACAAATAACCTCTGCAAAGTTTTGTTTGACATACATTATTGTTTATTCAAAAACTAGTGCAGTTATGAGGTAAATAAATTAGTAGAGGAGGAGGCCCCAAGTAGAAACTGTCGGGGGACCTTCTGTTGTTAATTGTATATATGACGCATATTAAACATATGGTAGATAGCAACTACATATCGGAAAACAGGTGCAGCAGGAATTAACAATCACAACAAAAAATTTGATTAAGCATGCTCAATTTTACAAACTCATTAAGGAACATGGCAAAAAGAGAACACAATACTATACAAAAGCACTCAAGCAATAAAAGCCATACACAATAAATACAGGGTTCATTGGCATGGCAAATGAAGGTAATTAAAAAGTACACACTTTTTTAAACCTTTTATGGAATGATGCTTCTGTACTAGATGATGTGATGAATGTTAGTAGAGAGATGCAGACAGTGATTGCTGAGAATAATGAATAAAAACGAAACTCTAGAATATCATCACTTTTCAAGCCACGTATAGAGCTGTTGTCTGCACCAAAAAAAAAATCGGGCGTAGTGTACAGTATATCGTGCAGACTGTAAAACCATGTGCATGTGGGTGAAAGTGGAAACTTAGTTGAAGGGTTGAAACAACACCAGCATGATGTTGCAAACAAGAAAGCTTCGTCAAATGCACTCGCCAAAAATTCTTAAAGCAAGCAGCATCATATAGATTGAGCAACGCGTGCATTTTGAAAACAGAAAAGAATCTCCAGAGCCGTCTATATCTACAATCCTTAAGGATTCAGACAACCAAACACACTCTTAATCGCACTGACGGGGCACTTCCTAGTGCATACGCCCGCTGCCTAGGGCACATTTTTAAGCTTAAATAGCCAGCCTTTCACGTCTGTACCTGTTTGTGAACAAGGCTCCCGTGTGGGAGCCGAAACGTCATTTAAGAGTTCATTTTATTTTGGTCGGTGTTCTGCCTTCATGTATACCCCGAACCAGACGGGTTTCTGTCTAACCCTCGACTTCATCAACTTACGCCGGTCGTATGGCCAAAGAGCAATCACCGAAATCTGTCGATTTACTTCCGTGACTACTCGAGTGGCATCATTCAAAGGGCACTTGATCTTCAACATGACATGCAAGACACTTGGCCTCATTCCTCGGCCCCTCCGCCTCAACAGGCCCGTTGCAACAAATTTCGGCTACAGCATTGTCGCCAAGGCTGAACGACTTCTACTACAGGCAAGAATTTTGGATTGCAAACAAACGATTAGGAAACTAGAAACCAAAGCTTTCTTTGCACGGTGCCGGCTAGAGCACCAGTACTCGGCAGTATTCCCAAGCGTGCAGCTACATGCCAATTTTCAGGCCAAATTATCTGCTGCCAGAGCAGAACAGTCCCACGAAAACAAACTCAACAGGCTCACACATCAGGATAGGCCTGCACGCACCAACGTCACTTTGTCAACAGTCCACAACCTGTCCGCTTATAAGCCTGATCCTGCTCAAATGTCTGCACTCAACCTGGGCCTAAACTTCAATGTGGCACTGGCCCCAGACCGCAGAAAATATTGTATGCACGGTGGAGAACGCAATCAGCAAGGTGGAACCTTCCCGCCACGAAGAAGCACGTACTCGTGCACTCGGCGTTTCGAGGCTGCAAACGCTTCAGGCCTCCTCGACACTCTTCAGTTCAGTGCAATGCCATCAAGCAACTCCACGCTAATGCCGGTTTGGTCATTCTACCAGCTGACAAAGGAAATGCCACTGTTCTCGACAAGGTCTACTACTGTGCCAAAGTGCTGGCCCTGCTGAATGACCGGAGCACTTACGTGTCTCAAGGAGGATCCAATGCCAAAGATACAGACACAGTTGCAAAAGCTTCTGTCGGACGTCTTTCGCGTGCTGCCACCCCAACATAAGTCTCTCTACTTAGCTCTACTATGTCACAATGACTCAGCACCGGCGTACTATGGCCTTCCTAAGGTACACAAAACCGATGTTCCAATGAGGCCTATCGCAGATTTTACCCATTCACCCCTCTACAAGCTCTCCGGCTTCCTGCACCGCATACTGGCTCTGCTCATTGGAAGAACCCCCACCAATGTGCCTCATTCTGCTGACTTTATATAAAAAGTTCGAAACGTGCATCTTGAGGACTGTGACATGATGGTCTCTTTTGATGTCAAGTCGCTCTTCACGAGTGTTCCAACTGACTTAGCAGTCGAGGTTTGCGCGGCGGCCCTGGAATCTGATGCTACTTCGCCTGGCAGGTCGCCAATCGATGTGCCAGATCTCAGGCGACTCCTGCGTTTCTGCCTGAGTAACACATATTTTACTTTCGACCAGGTGTTTTACAAACAGGTTCACGGCGCAGCCATGGGTGCTTCAGTTTCTGTAACCGCTGCAAACCTAACAATGGAATAGCTGGAAAGCCGCACACTAGATTCATTCAGCCCACAGCCAAATATTTTTGTGCGGTACATTGATGATTGCTTTGCTATTATCAACAAGGATGTTTTACTTTATTTTGCAGCAAATCTGAACAGCATCGAAAGAGTCGTCCAGTTCACAGTCGAAAAAGAAGAGGATGGACAGCTTCCGTTTTTGGATGTCTTAGTGAAACGAAGCCAATCCATGCTCTCATTAAAGTGTACAGGGAGAGCACTCATACTGGCTGCTATCTTCACTTTCACTCCCTTCACCCAGCCTCTCACAAAAGATCAGTGGTTGCCTCGCTTTTTCATCGAGCATACCGGATCTGCACAGAGCCAGAGGATGTGAAAGCCGACCATCGAAGTGTTCGCAAGGACTTCTCCGAATGTGGCTACCCGTTGCCTTTCGTCAACGCTGTGGAACGCAAACTGCTGCAACCCCCACGATCTGACAGTAGCCCACCCGCCAAAAAATGTGCACCTGTGCCATACATGCCCGGGATCAACGAAGCCTTGGCACGCATCTTGCGATCTTATGACTCTGAGGTGTCACACGTGCCGGCAAAAAAGTTGCGGCAAGCCCTCGTCAACGTAAAATACTGCCTGCCGAAAGAAAAATTTCCGGGCATAGTGTACACTATACCGTGCAGAGACTGTAACCATGTGTATGTGGGGGAAAGTGGAAACTTTGTTAAAAGGTTGAAACAACACCAGCATGATGTTGCAAACAAGAAAGCGTCGTCAAATGCACTCGCCGAACATTCTGAAAGCCAGCAGCATGATGTAGATTGAAGCAATGCACGCATTTTAAAAACAGAAAAGAACCTCTAGAGCCGTCTATGCCTAGACTCCTTAATCATTCAGACAACCGAACACACTCTTAATCGCACTGACGGGGCACTTTCTAGTGCATACGCCTGCTGCCTAGGGCACATTTTCAAGCTTAAATAGCCAGCCTTACACATCTGCACCTGTTTGTGAACAAGGCTCCCGTGTGGGAGCTGAAACATCATTTAGGAGTTCATTTTATTTTGCCCGATGTTCTGCCTTCTCCACGTACAGCCCCGACCAGACAGGTTTCCGTCCAACCCTCGACTTCATACAGCAAGCATATACTTTCTAGAGAGCCCAACAGGGGACCTAAACTCAAAAGCCTGCATGTGTTAGTTCAAGCTCTAAGTCATCCTGTTAGTATTGCAGCCACGGCAAAAAAATGTGAAGTTGCTTCCGTGCATGTTGCACAAAGCATTATCTAACATTGTCTCTAATCCTAAGTTTCAGTGTACTTCAAAAATGCAGAAAGATGACACTGAGAAACTGCCAGAAAGCACATGTTAGGTCCAACAGGTTTGCAGCATAAGAATCCAGTTATCTAAAAGCTTCCTGCTATATTTTATTCCATTGTAAGGAAAGTAACTTCAAACACTCTGTGGACTGCAGCTACTAGCCTGCTAAATATACCTATTAACTGAAACAGGTGCTATCAGACTCCACAGCCTTGGCAAAAGAAGAATAGGAAACTGGAAAGGGGTAGGTAATGCAGGCAGCACTGCAGCAAAAACGCTTTTATAACCAAAGAGTAGACATGAAGGTTCATCGTGAGAGGCACTGAATGGAACTGTAAAGTGAGAGTGCGATTTATTTGTGTCCTAAGTCTGTGTACACAGTGCTGTATCAAAAATATCGTTACAATAGCATGCATATATTCTTAAAGACTGAATAGAAAATTCCTGTTGACAGTGTCAGCATGGAGCCTCTTGTTTTGTTTTGAGTTTCAGATTGCTAACTGTTTTAGGGCAAGGATAATATTGGGGAATGGAAGATGCTCTTAGAATGCACATTCACAATGTAGTCCAAAGTGTTTAAGGGAAACACTAGAGGCGAAGTGCATTTCAATTAGGCAGCAATTACTCGTGAGTTTCAACTTGATCGCAGTTATAGGGTTGCAGAGCAAAGCTAGACAGCTTTCTCAGAAGCTTTGCAGCTGGAGGAAAATTCGTCTTAGTCTTGGGATAAAACCAGGGACCACTGCTTGCTTGGGCAGTCACTCTACATTTAAGCTAACCAGGATGCCTAGCAGATGTCATGGTGAGGTCGAATTTGTCAACAACCTGAAGCAAGAATGGTGTTAGTCTCTCTCTGAGTTGTTGATCAATTAGTTCTCTTTACCTAAATGGTTTGAAGCTTCTGACACCATGAGACACTAACTACGCAGGAAATAGTTCGGGATAGCCCTTCGCCTTTTGCTTCTGACAGCCTATGCAAAAGTTCTGGAGGCAGCATGGTCACATTGCATTAAGTGTATGTCTCTTCAGTCTTCTTTACGTGCTTGAAATTAATCCGGAGCCCTCCACTAAGGCGACCCTTGTAGCCGGCGGGTTGTTTTTGGATGTTAAACCCTACAATTAACAAATTTTACACGTGCGGTATGCAGGTGCCGTAGATGGGGCAGAGAGAAAGTCAAGAAGAGAGGCAATCCAGTGATTTTTACGCTGCTCAGAAGTCAAGTCGCATGTGTTGAGCGAAGGCACAGCGGATTCGAGGGCAGAGAGGCTGGCAAGCTCGGCCAGTAGTGGGGAGCGGGACAAGGCATCAGCATCATGGTGCTTGCAGCCCGAGCGATATACGGCACGTATGCTATATTCTTGTAGATGGAGAGCCCATCGAGCCATGGCAGGCAACCGGAGGGATCTTTTAGCGAAGAAAGCCAACATAGGGCATGGTGGTTGGTGACCACGTCAAAAGGACAACCATTATGATAAAGTCGAAACTTGCCAAGGGCCCAGACAATGGCCAAGCTAGGCCACCTTAGCCAAGCACTCTTTAGTATACTTCATACACTGTCTGGCGACTTACTAGCGAAGTGGAGCTGCAATAAACGTTTTCCCAAGAACTCTCGTCCCGCAAACTTTTGTGCCCGATAGTACATATGTGAATAGTGGCGTGTCGCGTCCGCGAAATATGCGGTGCGGCACTGCTGTATTCTTGTAAACGCGGCTTATCTCAGCCTGCAATCTTTGCCCGTCCAATTGTGAAACGAGATATGACGCATCGAGAAAAGGGGTTGAGACTGCACAATTATAATAGCTTCGCCATATCTTCCATGTACCGCCATGAATGCTAGCACCTCCGTTCAGCCGCTGCTGTGGTTATTGTGCTCGGCTCCTGACCCGAAAGACGCGGGTTCGATCCCGCGGCGGCTCTCATTTCGATGGAGGCGTTAATGCTAGAGGCCCGTGTACTGTCTGATGGCAGTACACGCTATGGAACCGAAACCAATCTTGTTTCGGTTACGAGAGAGCATTTGATTCAAGAAAGAGTATCTAGACCTACGGTGTACATATGTAGCTTGTAAATTTCTGCTTGAAATACTTTTGCCTGGCAGATCTGCCGCTGCCGTGATGCAGGCGCTGTCGCGACTCGGACAGGAAAAAAAATGATGCCGGTTTTAGGAATAACATTTTCACGCATCAAAATTGAGACTCAAGTTGGTGCAGCTGTAGGTCAACGCGCTTCGATCACAAAAAAAAAAGTTGAAGTTGCCTTCCGAGTGCATTCTTTGCAGAGTTTCGGTTTTGATTTTACGGTTTGCAGTTTTGTCTAAAATCTGTACTTTCGTTATTTTTGCTGTCAGCTTTCATTGTTTTTATGGTGCTATTGTGGTGTCATTTCTTAATAATTCTGAGCCATGTTTCCAGCGCATTTTGTATCAGTTGCAGAAAAAGTTCATTTCGTAGGTAGCGTTGTAGCGCCATCTGCCTGGGACGGCCTGCCCATCGACATCAGCATCATCCTTCGTGCCGCGGGTCGTTTGTATCTGTGGCTGGATTGGGGCTGTTCTTGCGTTTGTTGTAACACTAAGTGCATTTTTAAGCGCAAGCAAAAAGTTATGCTGCAGTGTTCAAGTATGACACGTTGGAGCAAGTTCAGGTGAGCTCTCCGTGCTGCGCGGCTACCTACACGGCCTTCGTCAGTACTGTACTAATTTTTGGGAAAACAGCAGTTGAGGTACCATATGGTCACTTTTCTTTTCGGAGGCTTTTACTGCTGCGTAATCCTACCGGACAGGGTCGAGTTCATACCGCGTAAATGTATGTACCACCAGCAGCAAAAGTTATTGGGGTGCGTGTTCTCGGGGAAGAAAAGTTATTGTGGGGCTTCCTCGCGACCTAGTGCTTTAAAAATGCTACCAGCGTGTGGCGAATGCAAGTCCCCTCGTTCAGACACTTCGAGCGATTGGCTTACGTGGCGCTTGGCTACTGTGCCGGAGTTCCCGGGTTCGAACCCGACTGCGGCGGCCGCGTTATCGAAGGAAGCCAAACGCAAAGGCGCCCGTGTGCTGTGCGATGTGAGTACACGTTAAACATCCCTTGGTGGTCGAAATTATTCCGGAGCCGTACACTACGGCACATCTTTCTTCTCTCAGTCCCTCCTTTACCCCTTCCCTTACGGCACGGTTCAGTTGTCCGACAAGATGCGAGACAGATACTGCGCCATTTCTTTTCTCCAAAAACCAATCTTCTTCTTCTTCCCCGTACACTCCCACCTCGTAAATTTTGCCTGCCGATAGTACCTCCGTGTGACGCGATTCGAAATTGATCACTTCAGGCCTGACCTGTTCAATTAAGCGAGTTCACACAGTTAATTTTCTTTGAAATACTGAGCGCAGTGTGCGAGCTCAGCCACTGTGACCCTGTATAGTAAACGGGTACCGCACAAGGGAGGGGGAGAATGGTAGGGTTTTAACGTAGTTAAACCGAGTATATGTGTGAAAGCACGTGTTTAGCCTGGTTGTCTCATGGTTTTGCTTTGCTAGGTCGTCGGCAGTTCTGGCGACGAGACTAGTTCTAGAGTAGTTGTTGATGGAAGACGACGACATGCAATGCACAGCACGAGCGTGTGTTGCAGTTTAACGCGAACCGGGGTCGTCTGCGGCAGCAGCATGGTGCTCTCGTGCACAGGCCAGCGAAATTGATCTGCTCGCGCCTTCGCGGGTTCGAATCCCAGTCCCGGCAATATTTATTTTATTATGTTTGCCAAGGTCATCCTCAAGGTCAAGCTTCACACTAACTCTGTAAGCCAGTTAGACCTCATGAAGTAGTACTTTCACACTAAAATATTAGCCCTCCTGAGCCGAAATGACAGTGACAACGTTTACAATTGCTGTACAGTTGATGCCTTCATAACCGTATAAAGACACTCCATAAGCACATTTCTGACCAGTCCAGCTCGATTCAGCACCTCAAATGAGTGTGAACGCGGCTACCAGTTTAGTTTGACATAACTAGTGTTAACAGAGGTCATCAACATGCTTCAGCAAAGCATCTGTATTTGATAGCCTCTTCTCTCTCTTTTTTTTCTTACTGTAAGTGTTGTTCACCACCACTGCCTGCTCATAATGACAACAGGTTAACATGTCTTGTATTTGGCAACAGCATGGCAAGACAGCATAATACATTTGTAGCGAAGTCTGCCAAACAAGTTGTGGTACTATGTATTGCTGAACTTGGCATCACCGTATGCTGATATTGTGAAATAACATTGAGTGGCAGTTAAGTCTTGGTGCGTTTTTCTCAGATCTATCTGCTGTAGGTCAATGTTTGGGCACATGAGTGCAAAACAGATTTGTTGAAAATACTTTTCATGAAAACAGTTACTTATGGTACTGAGTACTATGTAACAAGAAAGTATCTGCTGAGACTATGTTCAACTTTTAAAAAATGTCTGAACAGTGAAAAGTAAATCATTCATAGTGTCGTGGCACAGGGGTTCACTCGAACCCAGGCTCCGTTGGGTAGCGGGTCCGAGCCTTCGGGTTGAAGAAATATGGAACTTCAAGCTTGGGAAAACGAAAAACAAACGGGTTTACTGGCACTTTTCAAGAAACTTGATTACATAATTTAGAAGGAAACAAAGAGCAAACAGTCAAGAATTAAAAGTTCATAGCGTCGAGCAACTGGGTGAGCCTTGTCGTCAGGGCCCAGAGCAATCGTTCGTACTCAGGACACTCGTTAAATACACTGAGGCTCCGCCGCTTTCACCACACGATTCACAGATCGGAAGAGTCGCCGCACATAGCACGCTGAGCCCTGTAGGAATGGGCAAGGAGGATACGGAGGTCCGTTGCTACTTCGTCCTTGGGAATGCGCTTCTGCCCACTTCCTTTCGTCATCTTGTCCATCGTTGGTCGCGTCTCACGGTCCGACATAGGGGAGCATGCGTGGGAGATTCCACGGGTAGTTTCCCCGAGACATCTTTTTTTTCTTTTTCGTAAGGTCAACGAGGGGTCAAACAACGTGCCCCCAGCAGGGTTGTAAAATTGAGAATAAGAAAAGGAGCATTACAAAAAAACCTGTGTTTGCTTATAAGAACAGATAACAGTGTCCCCAAAAATATCTGGGAGGAATGTATGCAAAAGGACGTAGCAAACATGTTTGAAGTTATCTGCCAGCATCTCGCCTCCCCCCCCCCCTTTCCAGAAAAAAAAAAACTTGAAGCATGTTATGAGTAATACAAGAATGGGTACAAGTGTTTAAGTTCATTCTAAATATAGATTTTTTAAAGTATTTGCAAGATACCAAGTTATCATGAGAAGTACTGATTATAGAATATTCAATCTGCGGTAGAAGCACCAAAAGATATTGACAGAAGAACTAGGGGGCTGTGCTGATCCTGTGCCATTGTCTTGTGGTGCTGCTGTTGCCATGGTATACCAACAACTCACCAGTGTACGGTTCTCCTCTGTTGTATGTTAACTATGTGCTTGTTTGACACAGAGTATTCCATGGCCACTTTTGTTAAATCCTATCATCCAGAAATCTTTAGTCACAGTCTTGATCTTGTGCTGCACTGCTATCTTCTGTTTTGTCAGCCTCAAAGGTTTGCAGAATGTGGCTGTGTAGGAAAAACTTCATTGGTGTGCTGGTGCCTTGTGTACCAATTCCCTGGCATTATGCCAGTGAATGGAGCGTGCATGTTCCCTCATGATTGCCTTGGAAATGTTGCTATGGGTTATGGCGCATGTATATGGGTTTTTCTGCGCACCCAAATTTCGTTGACTTTTGTCAGGATCATACATGTCAGAAGGGCTGGTAGTTATTATATCGGAGCAGTGTGAATGTGAAAAAACAGTGCAGTGGGTAAATGAAAACTAAAAAGACTGGTACGATGTAAAGCTGCTCAAACCGCTCACCAGTTCTTGAAAAAGTGAACATATCACCTCTAAATTAAAGCTTCTGTTTGGGCGAGTTGGTAATGATCCATTTGCTTCAGTGGTTGTGTTGCATGTCTTCCTTTCATGTGTCCTGTCTTCCCGCACTCTTTAACAATGACATCACTACTACGCTTCACAGTTTTTTACCTAATGTGTTTGTCTTGGGTGGCTTCCAAAAATTGCTCAAGCTTGCAGATCTGCAATGTCAACAGGCCGGCATATCAAGGTCCACAGAATGTTAAATTATAGAATAACTTGGACGGTGATCTGCGTGCATTGCTAAATAATCAATTTCAAAAAGAACTGCCTAACTATGTTATTGACATTGTTGTAATCAAAAGCTGTGTAGCCCACCCCTGTTACGCCTCTAAAAGAAGAGACAGCAGTGTGTGTAAATAAATAAAAAAATACTCGAATGCTTCCTTCCCAAAAAATTGATGCCATGCAATGACACCATTTTTTAGACATCAACTGATAATCCTTATCGCATGCTTTGTAGCATTTCCACCCTTTGTAGTGTTTCCAGCAGTCAGCCTGTCTGTAAAGGTGTTTTTTGTTATTGTTTCGGCGATGTAGGTGCCGAATGGGCTCGGCAGCACTGCAACGATGTCCACGTACGCTCACCTGCGTCGCCTTTTTGTCGTGCAGGTGCTGGCGCTCGTGCCTTTCAGTCCGCCGGCTGGTGCTTGTGCTGACGCGAGCTGGGCCATCGGCAACACCCTCCTGCCGGTACCATCGCCATATCATCCGTGGAGCAACAACGCCTGGTTGTGCATCCCGGCCGGACCCTAGTCGGCTGGATCACTAGGATCGACCCAGTGCCATCTACGCCCTCCCTCAAGTAGGCCTACCTTGGAATACTGCCCAAACGCCAGCTTTGGTTCCTGTCTGAGTACAGCGCATGTGCCACTCTACCCACCCAACCTCCCCCCAACGATGATAGCCAGCATGTCTACGTCACCGCAGCGTCCACACTACTTAAGGACAGCACCAACGCCGAACGCGCTTAATGGGCTCGGCAGCACTGCAACGATGTCCACGTACGCTCACCTGCGTCGCCTTTTTGTCATCTAGGCAAACTATGAACACTCATTATTTGCGCGGCGTACCCGTTATGCGGCATTGCTAGTGCTGCCGAGCCCTCAGTGTTGTGTCGCGACTGCCTTTGAATGCCTCGGTGTCATCCGCCAACTGCTGATTTTGGCGGGTGATGTTGAATTAAACCCCGGTCCCAACACCCGCGGTGCTGCTCCGCAAGATTCTTCCGACATAATGGAAGCTTTGAATGAACTTCAATCTGGACAGGCATCTTTGCTGGCCGAAATGAAAACAATTCGCAGCACGTTAACCCAAAATGACAAAGCGCTAGGTGAAAAAAGAAGCAGACTATCTAAAATTGAAAAAGATTGCGAATCATTTGGCGCCATAAAGGATGATATAAGCGAAGTTCGGGAGCTTGCGGAGCAAAATGCAGGTGAAATATCGAACATTATGTCTAAGCTGGCCGACTGTGAAGACAGGGCACGCCGATCCAATTTGTTGTTTTTTTGGCTTAAAAGACACTAACCAAGAAACCTGGGCTGAATCTGAAAAGATTGTCACTGAAGTATGCAAAGAAAAACTAGACGTCACAATCAACCCAACAGACATTGAAAGAGCTCACAGACTGGGAAAGTTTGATGCTAACAAAATCAGGCCGATTATTGTTAATTTTGCTCACTATAAAACAAAAGAAAAAATTCTTTCTTGTGCTAGCAAACTAAAGGACAGTGGCTATAGTGTTTCTGAGGACTACTCTAAAACTACTCTCTTGGCAAGGAAGCAGCTACTTGCATTTGGAAAATCGCTAACCGAAAAATACAAACTCCGGTATAATAAGCTCATCATTGGTACCACTACGTACACTTATGACCATGTTACAAACAAAGTCGTTCCCCGCACTCCATAGCTACCCAATGGCCCTTCCGAAAAGACTAAGCTCCGCCCCTTGACCATTCTTTACACTAACATCCGCAGCCTTCCACCTAAGCTTGACACCCTCGCCAGTCTCGTACGCACGACGGAGAGCAACATAATTGTACTAACCGAAACATGGCTAAATTCGTCCACAGGAGACTCCGAGATACTTTCCGTGTTTCCAGATTTCAATTTCTTTCGACGTGACAGGATAAACAGGCGAGGAGGTGTACTAATCGGTGCTCATCAGTCATGTCGTTGTTCCGAGATTAATCTTGCATCCCCTCTAGAATTGCTTTTCATTCAATGCCATGCTTCGTTCCCTCCAGTTATCATCGGCGTTTGCTATCGACCACCTGATCTAACAGATTCCTTTGTGGCTCACTTCCATGAAACACTCCGCGTCATAACTACGTCACATCAGCACATTCCCATTCTTCTTTATGGTGACTTTAATTTTCCCGATATTCCCTGGTCTGACCTCCCTGCCATTACATCCAAAGATAACATCGAAAGTGACTTTGTTAACACGTGCCTAACCTTCGGCTTGTCCCAGCTCGTATCTAACCCTACCAGGCAAACTGATCATTCTTCTAATATTCTTGACCTTGTATTCACTTCCCACCCAGATAACGTGTCACTTCTGCTTCATTTACCTGGGTTTAGTGACCACTCCATAATACTAAGCACATTTTCCTTCAAACTGCCATACCTGAAAAAGCAAAAAAAGACACTAACCTTATATGACAAAGGGAACTACACAGCCATGAACGCAGAACTGTCCGACTTTTGGGCGTGGCTGGTCCTTGACTTCTCAAGCCGGTCTATTGAAACTAACTGGTCTCTCTTCAAACACAAAATGCATCAACTGATTGATAAGCACATCCCTACTATCACCATCACAGAAAAATCATCGTCACCGTGGTTTAATAACGAACTGAAGCACCTCAACAACAAAAAGAAAAGACTTTTTCGAACAGCCAAACGCCTGAATAGCGCTTGCACGTGGAAAAGGTATCAGTCTACGGAAAAAATATTCCAATCTTTAGCAAGCCAAACCAAACGTTCCTTTTTTTCATCTCTTTTACCGTCTATGCTGCGCACCAATCCTAACAAGTTTTAGAAAACTATTAACCCTACACGCCACAAACCTCTAACATTACACAAAGATGGTAACATTCTCATACCGGAACAAGAAGTCTGTAGCACTCTTAACTCCTTTTTTTTTTTGCTCAGTTTTTACTAAAGAACCTGAAGGCAAATTACCATACTTCCCTGTCTTCGATCACCCTGTTATGCTAGACATTCTGTTCGATACCAGTGGAATTATGATACTAATCGAATCATTGAAAGTGCCCTCTTCATCTGGTATTGATGGCTTAAACTCTAAAGTTCTAAAAAATACTAAGAACTTTGTTAGTGTCATCTTATGCCACCTTTTTCAACAGTCTCTAACATCAGGTGTGCTGCCACAAGACTGGAAAATAGGTAAGATCGTCCCAGTCCCCAAAAAAGGTTCATCTTTTTCTTGTAAAAACTACCGCCCTATTTCCCTCACAAGCATTTGTTCAAAACTGATTGAACATGTTATTTATTCTCACATCATTAAATTCCTAGTCTCAGTAAACTTTTTTCACCCTAAACAACATGGTTTCTTAAAAGGACTTTCCTGTGATTCCCAACTAGCCCTTTTCATCAATGACCTTAGTTCGCATCTTGACTTAAATATCCCTCTTGACGCGCTGTTTCTTGACTTTGAAAAAGCCTTCGATAAAGTACCGCACAAAAGATTACTACTAAAACTCTCGCGTCTAAACCTTAATCATTTAGTGATGAACTGGCTTCAAAACTTTTTGACTAACAGAGAACAATTCGTCTACGCTAACAAATCGTCGTCCCCTCGTTCTCCGGTTACTTCAGGTGTTCCTCAAGGCACAGTGCTCGGACCCTTGCTTTTTCTCATTTACATTAATGATCTTCCTTCCAACGTTACCTCTAACATCCGGCTATTTGCAGATGATTGCGTAATTTACTGCCCGATTTCTACAAGCACCGACTCCGACACCCTTCAACAAGATTTAACCCGAACTGAAACCTGGTGCAAGCCGTGGTTAATGTCCCTTAATATTGCTAAAACATGTATGATTTCCTTCCATCGCGGGCAATCCCACATTCCCTCTAGATATGTTTTTTTTTGGTTCGGAAGTGCGTTCCGTTCTTACCTGTAAGCATTTAGGCATTACTTTAACTCATACCCTAACATGGTCTTCACATATAAAGAACATCGCTAATGAGGCTAACCGCACCCTTGGCTTCCTACGTCGAAATCTTCGTTTTGCTACCCCTTCCATTAATTTATTAGCTTACCAAACTTTCGTCGGACCTAAATTAGAATTCGCTTCAGCAGTATGGGACCCTCATCAGTCGAACCTCTCGCTAACACTTGAAAAAATACAAAATCGCGCTATCCGCTTTATTTACTGTGATTATTCATATTATACTAGTGTGTCTTCTCTAAAATCTAGAGCCTCTTTGTCTAGTCTTGAAACAAGAAGAAAAATATCTCGATTATGCTTGTTCCATAAGTTTTATCATTCATCTTTAGGAGCATCGATCATATCAGCAGCACATCATCTGTCCAGCCGCATTCACCACAGCAAGACAGTGTACCCTCCCCCTGCAAGAACCGCATCTCATTTGCGATCTTTTTTTGTCAAATCATCTCGGGACTGGAACGATCTGCCGCCGGAAGCCATACACCTTACCAACCCCACCAAATTCAAGAAAAAGATTGAGGCCATCATCTTGTAGTCTGTCATGCCCATCCCTCATGTAATGCCCCATATCTGGGGTCTTTAAGGTAATAAATAAATAAATAGATTAAACCAAGGCGCAGTGTTAGTGCATGAATCAGTCAATAAGAACAGCATGTTTATCAACGTGTACTGTACGCGTTAAGTGGCATATGAACCAAGTCACTCACACATGGATAATCTAGTCCGCAGAAAATGTTGCTTATTTCGCACGAAACGCGACCACAGAATGGAAAAAGCCAATTCAGCAGCGAGAAGAGGTAATTGATGTGTTGTGGATGTGAAAAATGAGATCCAGGCATGGGGACAGAATGCCGAAAAGAAACTCCGGACCATAATCAGCTCGGCATTCTTTCCGGCTTTCCGCAGCAGCGCCTCGCGGAAAGTCAACTTCACGCGACTGCATGTTCCCTTTAACAGTGTACCATACTGTACAGAAAACTAACATCCGTAACGGTGTGACGCTGCATGTGACCGAGGGTGTGGTTTGACTGCCAATTTATGAGGACTGGAAGGAATACATCACTCATCTGACATCCGCACTGTGCAGAAAGTTGTGTGGACTCTTGTGCAGCTCCATAGCCGCCGTGGTGGCTGAGTGGTTACGGCGCTCGGCTGCTGGCCCGAAAGACGCGGGTTCAATCCCGGCCGCGGCGGTCGAATTTCGATGGAGGCGAAATTCTAGAGGCCCGTGTACTGTGCGATGTCAGTGCACGTTATAGAACCCCAGGTGGTCGAAATTTCCGGAGCCCTTCACTACGGCGTCTCTCATAGCCTGAGTCGCTTTTGGACGTTAAACCCCCATAATACCATCTTGTGCAGCTCCTGACCGCAGCGGTGGCCAAGTGGTTGAGCATCCGCCTCGGATGCGGGAGGTGCGGGGTTCGATCCCCAGTGCCGCCGGGTACCCACCGGTGATACAATGGGTACAAGCTTTCCCCTGGTCTGGTGCTCGGCTTATTTAGGGTGAAATGCTTGGAAAACGGGTCCTTGACCCCACCTTGAGAAAAAGAAAAATACCTTGTGTCATGGCACTCTTTGGCCTTAAATGCCCTTGCGCCATAAAAATCCATAATCATAATCATAATCTTGTGCAGCTCCTTAACTTATGTTTCAAACAGAAAACTCGCAGTGCCTTGGTGTGAAGTACCTTGTAGGAAATGGCTTGTTTGATGAGAAGGGGCCTGGTCTTGCAGCGTTAGTAATCGTAATTTTTATTTTTGGTTAAGTACATAGACAGTGAATACAGGGGAAAGGATGATGCACTACTGCTGCTGCTTGCCATTTACTGTTCGCACTCTTGCACAGACTTATGCAGTAAAGAGTTCTGGCACTGTGAATGAATAAGAATCATCATCATGACGACATGTTTCTGTAGTAAAATGTTGGCCGGAGTAGATGTGCAGTTTTCTCTTTTCAGACTATGAATTATTTCTGTTCAGACAATTTCTCGGGTTATCAGATATGCTTCTTCTCGTTACAATATGTCAAAGATATGTTGGCATCTGCATACTCTGCAATGAAAGCTGAGGAAACCACCATTCTCTGACTTTTACATTTTTGCAATGCTTATAAAAACAATCATTTAAATGTACCCCAGTCTGCCGTTAAAGAAACTGTACCTAAGACAGTGGGATCCAATGTACAATGAATCCTGTGCACTGAAAAAGTCTGATGTTATGTTTTTTTTTTCGCATTCTATTCGTGCAAGAAATGGTTGGCCTAGTCATCTGGCACAACGATTGCAGCTCATTTGGCACAGAAAACAACCACTTTGACATTAAATCGCTGTCCGATTTTCTCTTGGCTATATACATATATGGCAGTTTGGTTGCGCTGAAGAGCAATGAGGAGACAGTGCTTTTATTAAAGGACTGCTTCAATACAATTCATTCCACCGTAAACTTGCCAAGACAGCTATCATGAAGACATCTCTTCAATGTCATGTTCACACCATGTTGGCATCAGGTCCTTAAAGGACGCACACTTAGCAGAAGCACAGTACCTTAACTACGTTTTGGCCAATGTTGCTGAAGGGTTATGGGGGTTAACGTCCCAAAGCGACTCAGGCTATGAGGGACGCCGTAGCGAAGGGCTCTGGAAATTTCAACCACCTGGGGTTCTCTAACGTGCACTGACATCGCACAGTACAAGGGCCTCTAGAATTTCGCCGCCATGGCCGGGATCGAGCCCGCGTCTTTCGGGTCAGCAGCCAAGCGCCATAACCACTGAGCCACCGCAGCGGATGTTGCTGAAGGCTTCATGGTATAGTCTCCAGGGCATTTCAGCTGTTGCATACCTTGAAAATCAAGCAGCAAACTAATGTCAGTGTTTTTTTTCTGCACAGCACTAGCTGTATTACTTTGTAGGGTGAGAGCAACCACTTCTGGGAAAAAAGTGTACAAAGAAATATGTAAGGAAAAAATTCCACTGTACATTATTCGGTGTATTAGACCATGCTGTCATCGGGCAGGTGTTCAGAAAAGCACACTGGGGTACATATTTTTTCCGCTCCTCACGCCATAGTTTCACCTGAGGCTGCAGGATGTGAAAATAAATAAATTTTCAAATGACCACCTCCATAAGCATTTCAACAATGTAAAGAAAAGAATGGAAGCTTCGTCAACCTTTGTTGCGCCAACCTGCGCGTGCAAAGAGAACAAAGCCACTCAAAAAATAATGAAAACAAAGCTGTTCACTTGCAGTGTGATGACCACTCTGGAAAAAAAAAGCACACAAGAAAAACAGTTGCGGTGAAAATTAAGCGGTATTTGGTCTTGAGATATGACTGCGGTTAAGCGCAGAGGAACTGAGCTTAACAGCAGTTGAAAGCTCTAAATTTACAAGTATAAGCAGCAAGAACAATTTAATTTAGTCCAACCAGTGAGGAATGAAACAGAAATTAAACTTTGGGAGTTAGGCAGGTCCAACACTTGACCTCAGCTTTGATGCACAGACTCTAGCATCGATACTGCCAGATTCGGGAATAGCTCAACTCAGCAGTGCAGTGTCTGTCATTGTGCAGACATCCTGCACAAGAATTGGAATTTCGTTATGGAACATGCAAATGGTGCTAACATGAACACAGAACCATATGCAAACAGATAGGCGAACCAGGGAACCTAAAACTCCAGTACAAAAGGTGCAAACGCACACAGAAACCTGGAAGGATTCTGCATAGCCAACAAAGCCCACATATACATTGGCTCACCATCGATGTCACAGAGCAGCCAAGAAATCGCATTCCTCACAGGGAGGTCACAGGCAAATGAATGTGCTCATCAATGACCTGCTCCTCATGAGTCTTCAGGAATGCCTGCAGCTGATGCAGTAGACCAGGAAGTGATGAACAACTGGTGAACAAGCAAGGCGTCTGCAGGGCCACTGTGGATACAACAGCAAACAGAATCGGACACCCAGTGCGAATCCTGCCATCATGTCTCTGACGGCCTGTGAGGCACTTCGCACCGCAGTACAACTTTTGCGACCGGGAAAATGTTCAAGTTTCTAAGATTATAATTTGAAATTCACTGCTTGTTGTTATGCAGAAAAGCATACTGTAATCCCAGTGTATATATATGAATAAATGTCTTTTTTTTATTTTTCTTCCCAATTTGTTATGGACAGTTTTGACGGGGGACGAAAGTACCATATTAACGAGGCATGCCTCTATAACCATGCAGTATTCGAAAAACACCACCTGGTTTCGCATGATATGCATGGCCTTCCTAAGGAACGTCCCCCATCCCTGCTATGACAAAAAAATACAGAAATGGTAGGGCAGTAAGTTGAGCACACAGAAAAGGTATTATGCAAAACATTCTGAAGTAAACAGCAACCAGCCAAACAAGCTTCAGTGTTCATTTTGAGAGTCCTTTCAATGTTCCTGTTATGAGGAAGCCCACTAACTTTGCATGCATCTTCTAATGTGGCTGTATCAAAAGACGAACAGCATGATAAACACTGCCACTATAGTGGGAGCGATGCATAGGGAGACTCTTTGGATACCAATGATGGCAGGGGAGTCACCTTTATCTCGGCCATGGAAGAACAGATGTGGTAACTTGCAGACAGTGGCTACATACAGAGTGCTACAATGTGGCGTTTCTGGGGTGCACCCATGGCAATAAACAGTCTCACAGTAAAGTATTCCTGCATCATAGTCAGCTGCTGAAGTGTCAAGCAAGAGTGATTTCTGCATATTTCCAACCAGTCTGCTGGCACTTAGTGATTGCCAAATGGCCACTATTTCAAACAACATTTCTCGTCATGTGCCACTCTGTGTCAAAAAGAGGTGGCACCTTGCCCATTTTCAAAGTTCACTCGCACTTGACAAGCAACTGCGAGAACCAGTCAGAAAGTCAATGCAGCAAGCAATACGGCACTTGATGTAAACATTAGGATTTCAAGTCAGCATGATTGTCCGGCAGTCTGTCCCACATTTCCATTTAAGAAGGGACGCAACTTTCAACAAAATTGAGTTTATTTCTAGAGTATTTACATTAAAGTTTTTGAGCAATTTAAAAATAATTTTATAACAGCTCATCAAATGTCACTGTTTTATGTGCAGAACATTATTTTCTGATATATATTTTTCTTAAAACCTGCAAAGCTAAGAAAATATGGCAGAAGGCTAGTTCAACATTCATTGTTCTTGCAGGGTGAAGTCATTCTTGTAATTCTTTTTGTTTTGCAAAGCTCAAATTTTCGTTTTGAATTTTTGAGATTCAGTGTTTGTTGACATATTAAAGTGAGAAGAAAATTTCATACAAGTAGTTTAAAATTCATAAATTTGAAAAAACGGTTGTCTAGACCTGCGCTGCGGTCCTAGGAGTGCAACGAAACAAGTGGTCCAGAAAGCATAAAACTGTTGGGGACAAGTATGCTCCGTAAGGCATGTATCTAGGCAGAAAACCTTAACAGAGAAAATTGCCCGTTTCTTGAATGTTTCGTCACTATTCACAGCCGCCGAGGTTCATGAAACAATTTTTTTTTACAGTACTTCCCAGTCGATTTCAAGAATTAAATTTGGGGACAGCAGAGTCATTCCACGCGAAAGGAGATGCACCAAATTCTTGGTATTGTAGATTTCGCTGAGAAAATTCATGGACGACCAGTCCCAACAGAAGTGTAGACACCTTCTTTCAAAGAAAAAAAAAATTTTCTCCATATATCATGCTCCAAAGTGTAAGACATCACCTTCATCTGGGCATTTTGCAAGAATTATTGCTCAGGAACCGGTCCTTGTCAGCAAAGTTTATCTCCGCATGTAGTCTGGTATTGAGATGCCCTGTCATGCCTCAAAAAATAAACTGGATGATGCCATTTTGGTTTAAAATGGAAGTGCTTAACAGGAGAAAACTTTGAAGATTTCCGCATTTTTAAAACTAAACTTGGAGTCTAAATTTAACCAAACTTTTTTGGAGTTTTGCCTGAAACCTTGATCTAGCATTGTTTGAATTAAACTTGAACCTTGCGTTGTTCTGTAATTTAAGAAAAAGTGCATAGATTTCTGCGGAAACGGCCACATTGAGGACCAGAAAACGCTATGTGGGCAACGGTGCTGGACAAAAAAATTAGCCAAATGGTCAACCCATTTAGTTTCGCATATTAAAAAAACTAGAAAAATATTTTTTGTTGCCGACAAATAAATTTTTATAAAGGAGTTCCAGCGATGTGGTGCCAGCACCTGTTACGGTCCGTCCGGTAAAACCCTGCTTTTATTTCCGGCCTTGCTAAACTCTAGCAATTGCCATTAGCATTGGACATATTGTGAGAAGATGGCGCAATGGAGCCATTTCAGTGTTTTCATTTATTCTTAAAGAATATGTTTGGGCGGAATACTCATGGTATACAGGGTGTGCCATGTTATTCCCTATAGATATGACCTAAACGCAGGATTTAAAAAGCCAATCTGAAAGTGTTATATGGATAAGCATTTATTATTTACATTGCACTTGACTGAGGCATCAGCCTAGCCGATTATTCAACTTCCAAAGCTGTGGTGTACAGCATATGCAATGTTTAATCAACCATTTGCATTGAATTAAATCGGACACCTTGTATATGCACAAAATATGAAGGGGAGACTGCATACTACAGCAAAAAAAAAGGGTTATAACATCATGTGGCCTGAATTACAAACAGCTGGGGATAAGAGTTAATGGAGAATACCTAAATAATCTGTGATTTGCTGATGTCATTGCCTTGCTGAGTCACTCATGAGATGAATTGCAAAGCATGATCAATGATTTAAACAGGCAGAGCAAAACGGTGGGTCTAAAAATTAACATGCAGAAAACCAAAGTAATGTTCAATAGCCTAGCAAGGGAACAGCAGTTCACAACTGGAAGCGAGATGCTGGAAGTGGTAAGGGAATATGTCTACTTAGGGCAGGCAGAAACTGTTGACCTGGATCTTGAGAGGGATATAACTAGAAGGATAAGAAGGGTGGAGCGCATATGGGAGGTTCTCTCAGATCATGAATAGCAGTTTACCAATATCCCTCAACAGAAAAGTGTACAACAGCTGTATCTTGCCGGTGCTCGCCTACAGGGCAGAAACGCGGAGGCTAACGAAAAGGGTTCAGCTTAAGTTAAGGACCACGCAGCGAGCCATGGAAAGAAAAATGTTAAGTGTAACATTATGAGACCGGAAGCGGGCAGAGTGGGCGAGGGAACAAACACGGGTTAATGACATCCTAGTCGAAATCAAGAGGAAGAAATGGGCTTGGGCAGGGCATGTAATGCGAAGGCAAGATAACCGTTGGTCCTTAAGGGTAACGGAGTGGATTCCAAGAGAAGGCAAGCGTAGCAGGGGACGGCAGAAAGTTAGGTGGGCGGATGAGATTAGGAAGTTTACGGGGATACGGTGGCTGCAGCTGGCAAAGGACAGGGTTAATGGGAGAGACATGGGAGAGGCCTTTGCCCTGCAGTTGGCGCAGTCATGCTGATGATGATAATGATGAAGATAGCGTGCTCATATATTTTTGTCGGCATTCTTGGTGATATGAAAGCCCCAGTTTTACCTCTTGCCTTTGCAAAGAACACTGTAACACTGTGTTTTCAAGGGCAGGGCAGCAGCCATGTTTCTTGCATTTGCTACAGTGCATTGCCAAATGGGCATACTCCCACACGGTAGGCGAATCTCTGCCTGTATTCCAATTTGTGTCCCTTTTGAAAACATCCCTTTCAGCGAAACCTAATTGGCCAAAATGCCAGAAGCAGATGTGCATCTACTTCCGCCATTTGGGGCAGTCAGGTGTCACCGAATGAAATTTTGAAAAAAGACAATGCGCAAAACTAACAACACAGGAGAAAGACAGACGAAACAAGTGCAACTCTGCAACTGTGTATTCACTTGAAAGCGAGTGAATAGATCAGCAAAAAGGCAAGACCAGGCTTCAACAAGCTGGCTATCCTACTCTGCTCAGTTGCCAAAGTGTTACTGAAAAAGGTTAAAAAAAGAAAAGTGTAATAACTGTGCAAAAAACGATGTTGCCAAACAGAAAACTAAACCTGTGATAATTCCTTATATTCATAAGATGGCACACAATCTGAAACATGTTGAGGCAAAGTTTAAAGTTCGTGTAGTTTTTCCACCCCCAAGAAGCTGTTCTCCTTGTGTGGCAAAATGGATTCAAACAAACCGAAACAAGCAGAATGCCAGAAAAAGCATGTGACGCCGTTTGTGAAATGTGCAGTGGGCGTAGTTTATCAGATCCCATTGACGTGTGGGAAATCTTACATTGACCAAACGGGCTGATGTATTAATGATAGCCTTGCTGACCATAATCACGCATTAAAGAACGGCACGGGTTCTTTCTTACCACATTACTTTAAATCCTGCAGTGAAAAAGAAGAAAAAATGCCAGGCGAAGCTGAAGAAAACAAAAATCTTAAGCAGGGGCAAAGATACTACAGCCCGTGAACTTATAGAGGCGTTCCACATCAACAAAGGCAAAGAAAAGAAAGTGTGTTTTTAGATATGTGCTGAGCCACATTTTTTTCTATAGCCATCTGTTACCTTTTTGTTTCTACTTGTGCGCATGTGTGGGTCCCTCTCTGCTCTTGCCTTTTTGTCTATATATTCACTTGCTTCAATAGGTGAATAAACAGTTGCACTTGTTTCGTCTGTCTTCCCCCCGCATTGTCTGTTTTCCACGTCTGTTTTCAAAACCATGCACCAACTTAGCCCTACAGAGAGTATTACCAAATGGGATGTTTTTGAATGAGCCGCAAGTTGGAATAAAGGGCCTTGTTGATGGCCCTGAGGCGCATTGTGTTTGCTTATGTGTTTTTTTGTGAACTCTTTCAGCTCTTAATCTTTTGCTCAACCTTGGGTACACTTTGGCAAGCTTATGAGAGGAGGTCTAAAATTTGTGGCCGTTAGTTGATGGAACGAAAGACAAAGGTTGTACCAAAAGAGTCTATTCATTCAAACATCTCTCAACATATTTGCCATTGATGTCAGTGTGTTTCTTGTGACAGGTTTATTTTTCCTAATATGCTTTGAAATTACTCCTTTGTAGCTTTTGCACTTCACTGTTCCGAGTGGCAGTGGTCTCATTTCTGGAAATAAACAGTGGTCCTAGATGAATCTTCATTCACAAAATGCTGTTGGAATTCAACAAATCAATAGGGGGGCCTGAGCCCATAGTGAAAATGGTACAGTATCCTTGTTCATTTTTGTTCTTTCAAGAATGCCGCCGTTGTCTTTGCACCATCTCCACATTTTTCTCATATTTATAGTCAGTATGTGTATTTGGAAAAGCACCATGAAGCAGTTATGCCTCTAGAACGACATAGGAATGCCACTCTAAGCTTGACAAGACAGAACATTCATGCAGCAAAATGTATTGCCAAAGTCCACAAAAATTTGGAGCTCCTCGCATAAATGGCACCAAAAACATAGGCTTACTCGTTACCTGCCTGCAGCTTTCTTGACGTGAGAAACATAATGCAGGTAAGGCATGGAACACACTCGCTTCCTCTCTTCATTGCTCTTCAAATGCTGTGTGTGTGTGTGTAGTTCTCATTTCTCCTTCTTCCTTTCTTGCTTTTTCACTGTTTTTTTTTCACAGGGCTATACCCACCAACCAAATCTTTGCTTGCATGTTTTCTTGTTTGAAACGATGCATTAGACATTAGTATATATGGATCACCCCATACACATCAGAGTCACTAAATAATTTACAATCGAATTTTCTCTTGATGCTGTTTTGATTCCAGCGGCTAGGAGGTGGGTGTGATATCAAGGGTTGGTGTACGTCACATGCGGCATAAAATAAACTGCAATATAACTGCTCCTTCTTTGTTTTCATTAACTGCAATGCTAAAACAAGGCTGTCTCAAGAGCTAGAATGACTACAAATGAAGAAGCAGTGACCTATACTGACCTTTGATGTCATAGCCATTGTCTGGTTGTCTAAACCGAAACAGCATGAGAAAATAAATTGAATTTTAAATCACATAACAGTCGTAGCTAAATGCCATGCGGTGATCCATGCATTCTAATATCTTATGCTTCACTACAGAGAAGACAAGATGCAACTAAAATCGGGTGTCATTTTCAAAAGTGAGTAACAGTATGATATTCACTGTGGTCTCCCTTTATTATTGTTTAACCATGTTCACAATACATCAACCTTTTCATGCAGTGCAGATGATAGTAACTGCATGAAGCTTATCTATTTAATAAGGTACACTACTTGTGCAATGTATGAAAGAACTCGGACCGGCACCTACAAAATGTGCCAACTTTCTTCTGTCATGAGCATGTTTGCGATTCGTAACGGTGAGAGAAAGCTGAGCTAGCAGCACAAGCGGCCACTTCAGCAAGAATGAAACAATTATAGACCTCAGTGACACCACGCCTGGCCTCATCTTTTTTTGAGATGCATATAATTTCGTATATGTAGAATTGCAAGGGAAATTAGCAGAGCTCAAAACGGGACGAAGCCTTTGCAAGTTTGTCCAGCGTTACACTATGCGTATGACCCTTTTAATTGTTGAGAACTGGAAGTAATTTCCTCACTAAATTCCCTTGAGATGATAAATTCATGCATTTACATTTCGAGCACTCTATCTCGAGTCAACATACACTGAAGCTGGGTGCAACACTAATGAGGTGTATAATTCAGTGTTTGGCGTTCAGAAGCTTTGTACACCACAGCTCTCTGGAATATGAAATTGCACATATGAACATATGAAAGATCTGTTTTAAACTTTGTACACCACAGCTCTCTGGAATATGAAATTGCACATGTGAGCATATGAAAGATCTGTTTTTAGATGGACCAGCTTATTATTAGTCATTATACAACCTCACTTACACAGCTTTACACTCGATATCTAAAAGCAATCTTTGTGCAACGCACAGTTATGAGCAGGTTTTATTGCTTTCTCAGTGCATAGCAATCGTGAACTTCATGTATAAGTAATTTTAAAGTGCTCTGAAAAATTTCAGCCCCCAAATGAATGCCGCATAACTACACACAACATAAGCTTCAGTTATCACTGGGCAACCAACTGACCTTACAGGGGAAGCCGCCGCAGTGGCTCACTGGTTATGGTGCTCGGCTGCTGACCCGAAAGACGTGGGTTCGATCTTGGCCACGGCGGTCGCATTTTGATGGAGGCAAAATATGCTAGAGACCCGTGTACTGTGTGATGTCAGTACACATAAAGGAACCCCAGGTATTCAAAATTATCTGGAGGCCTCTATTACAGCACCCCTCATAGCTAAAGCCGGTTTGGGATGTTAAACCCCACAAATCAAGCAAAACTTAAAAGAACACTGAGGATAAATTAAAGTTGACCTGCTTTTCGTTAGACTATGATATCCTAATGTCAAAGGAACTGCTGTCACCAAAAACTGAGCTTTAATAAGACGGAAAACACCAAAAGGTGAACTACAGGTGTTGTCATCACCAGCTGATTTTGCAAGTAAACTGTGTGCGTAGGCGCCAAATTTTGGGCATGGATTGCAAAGGCTATGTTACACTGCCACTCACTTCAAAATGGTGGTAACCCGACCTTCTCGGTTCGGATATCATGAGTTTGACTCATGGAGCAGGGAAACTTTTAAATTCAAATTTCTCAGCCATAATTAGCATTTGCTGGAGAAACTTCAGCACATCCAAAAAAAGCCAGAAAATGCCAGGAGGTTCTAAAACATTTGCATGATTGAACAAGACGAAAATAGCCCAAGTTGTGGCAAAATTTCTAAGCAAAAACAGCATTACCTAGAATATTTACCAGTACCATTTACAGTACCTTCTTCTTCACAACTTCCTCAGTTCCCCTCTAAGAAGAAAGTCCACAGGGTAAACTGTTCTGTGGTCGTGGAAGAAGGGCGCAGCCATTGAAAGACCCCACTTCTCGCAAGAATTTCTGGACTGCTTCAAAAAAGTGAAAAACACATTTTCAGACGAGAGCATTGGATCAAATGGGCATTACCTTGAAGGAGATTAAATATGGGGCACCGGAAAATAATTACACAATTTTTTGATACAAAATCTCCCCTCATAAAACAAGATGTTTGGCTAATTTCAGCCATACATTTATTCACAGTATGAATGACGATTTTGAGACATAGGTGAGAGGATGCACAACAAAGGATGCATTAAAAAAAACGGTTACCTCCACATGATGTGGCCCACAAAATCGTAATTTGCGGATACATTGAATTAAGCTTCCCCAAGCGGCACTCTTTTACGCCATGTATTCTAGCAGTCTCTTAAGCACTAAAAAAAATGGATACATCCACATGATGTGGCCCACAAAATTATAATTTACACATGCCTTGAATTAAGCTTGTCCAAGCGGCACTCTTTTACGCCATGTATTCATGCAGTGTCTTGCGCCCAAAAAAAAAAACGGATACATCCACATGATGTGGCCCACAAAATCATAATTTACACATGCCTTGAATTAAGCTTGTCCAAGCGGCACTCTTTTACGCCATATATTCATGCAGTCTCTTACGCACTAAAAAAAAAAAGGATACATCCACATGATGTGGCCCACAAAATCATAATTTACACATGCCTTAAATTAACCTTGTTCAAGCGGCACTCTTTTACGCCATGTATTCATGCAGTCTCCGTGGTGCAAAATGCTGTTCATTCAGGTGAGTTCCTCAACTATAACAACTGCTATACAATGTTGAGCAAGTGGGAAAATAAATGTGAGGGTAAACTGTTACACTTCAAATATAAAAGGAATGTTGTTTTATTTTCCTGCATTTCAGAACTTTTCCGCAATGAAAATAAAAGGCAACAGCTGCGATGTCCTTGTGACAGCACAGTTGTCCCACATAAATTACTCACCTGCATTAAACTTATCCCATACTACCCATACGGCAGACATCGTTGCTTCACCGCCTCACCGGCGTTCAAATAAATTGCCTGCGTTATCGATGAAAACAATGAAAGCGAAGAAAATACCCATCTTGAATTAAGCTTTTGTAAACGGCACTCTGATAGTCACCGCAAGCGGCAGACATCGTTGCTGTCATTGAAAAGCACGAAAACCCAAAGGCGGCAGGGCGCCGCCATTTGCAATTACCGGCGTCGCGTCTATTTTCCACACTTGCCATGGCAACAGCTGCTCCGCGTGCGCGTTGGCGTAGGCAACCATGGCATGTACATAGTTGTCATGGCAAACAGCTGCTCCGCGCGCGCGTTGGCGTGGGCAACATTGAGCTTGTATGCAGCGGCAAGCAAACGGAAACACGGTCGAGTATGCCGTGTTGTATCTGCCACAATATGTTCTGGGTGGACAGTCCAGCCCGGAAACCAATCATGGTGAGTGGAAGGAGGTCCTCCTTGTCTACGTGGGTGTGAAGTATGTGTAGAATGATGTGCTCCATAACCTTCCCCAGGCAAGACGTGAGCGAGATGGGCCGGAGGTTTCCTAGCTCGAGTCGTTTGCCTGGTTTGGGTATGAAGATTACCTTGGCATGCTTCCAGCAGTCCGGAACGCGACCTTCATGCCAATTGTGGTTGAAAAGGTCCGGAAGAGCTTCGACTGAATGGTCGTCGAGGTTGCGTAGCATCTTGTTGGTGATGCGGTCGTCGTCGCCGGCGGCCCCGGTGGTGGTTCAGGGCGGCGCGGACTTCCGACGCCATGATGTCTCTTTCCATGCCTGGGTTCTTAGATCCTGTGTATTGCGAGGGGATGGGATGGGTATATCTGTGGAGATGTTGATGTATTTGTCTTTCAAGGTAACGAGGAGTTCCTCGTTGGTGCCTTGAAACGCGTGTATGGCGCTGTTTAGATTCTTGTGGGATGCAGACTTGGTGTGTATTGGATCAAGCAAGTGCTTGAGCAGAAACCAAGTGTTCTTGCATCCCAACTGCCCGTTGAGGCGGTCGCAAGTCTGGTGCCATTGCTCATGACTGAGTTTGGCAGAGTAGGCTTCGATCTCTCGTTCGAGGCGAGCGAGGCGAAGCTTGAGAGGACGGTTGTGTTTGCGTCTGAGCCAGCGAGCGTGGAGGCTGCGCTGGGCCTCCCACATGCGCATGAGTTTGGCGTCGGGGGTGAGGCCATCCTCCTCTTCGGTGGCCATGCAGGTGGCGTTAGCGGCGTCGCGGAGCAGTCTCTCTATGTGACGAGGTCGTTTATGGGGTCCTGCGGACACTGAGCTCGCACGTACCGGAAAACGTCCCAGTTGGTGTGTGCGACGGGGGCCCTTGCTGTCTGTGGAAGGTAGTGCTGAGAACATAATGATCGCTACCTATGTTCATACCGAAATTTTCCCAGCGCGCGTCTGGGATATTGCGGGCGAAAGTGAGGTCCGGACAGCTGTCTTGCGTGACGCTGTTGCCGAAACGGGTGGATCGTTCGGGGTCAAGGAGTAGCGTGGGATCCAGAGTCTGGGCTGTCTCCCAAACCTTGGCTCCTTTGCGACCACAGGCTTTGCGGGGGTAGCCCCACTCGGCGTGCGGTGCGTTAAAGTCGCCCATTATAAGTTGCATCTCGTTTCGCGCGGCTGCAAAGGCCTTGCGGAGGAGAGTGGCTACTTTAGTGCTCTTGTCACTGGGGGGATGTACACGTTTCAGATGTTGGTCACCTACAACCACCGGTTGGTTGTAGGTGACACAGCCGGTGAGATTGGTGTCAGTGTACGTTTCTTGGAACGCTATAATGTGGGGTGTGTATGGCTTAACCTGCAGGGTATGCTCCAAGGCCCTCCGCTTTGCCATGAAGCCCCTGCAGTTCCACTGCCATACCGTGATGGGCGCGCTAGCCGTCGCGTTTCGTGTAGGGTTCGGGGCGCTGCGGAGGCGCTATGGCGGTATTGATAATACCACCAGACCACGCGCGCGCGGCTGCACTCTCGGGCGCAGGACTCGGACCAGGCCACTGAGTGCGCGGGGGGGGGGGGGGGGGGGGTAGACCATTTGAGACAGATGGTGATGGTGTGAATATTGGCTGCCATGGCGGAACAGCCGTCAATGAGACGGTCAATAGTTGGGGTCAGCCGTTGGAGGGCGCCCTCTATTTTAGAGACACGAACGTCAAAGGCATCGAATTTGGCATCACTGTCGGAGGTGGAGGGTGGGGGAGCCTTGCGCTTAGTGCATTTGTGCTGGTCGGTGTCCATGTTGGAGTCATTGGTGTGATCGGGGTTGGGAACGCTAGCCATCTGCTGCGGCTGCGGTTTTTCGTGTGCCTGTGCCGACTCCAGGCTGTGAATTTTGGCATTGCCCTGTGCTAGCTGGAGCTGTATTTGTTTGACCATGCCTGCCAGTTCCTTTACCTGCGGGTTGGCCAGTCATTTGGCTTGGAGCTGGTGGAGGAGTCTTCCATCCGACTTGCTTGGCGGGCTTGCTCTCCGGCCTGGTCTGGGAGTTAGCCCGAGAATTCCGAGAGCGTGATGAGGAGCGGCTACGGCTCTTGTGGCTGCAGCTGCTGCTTCGCAGTGGCGCGAAAGAGTCACCTCTCGGGGGTCGTTGTTGGTTGCCGCGGCCTCCGGACTGGCGGCCATGTGGCAAGGTTCCGGGTCAGTGTCAGTATCCGTGGATGATTGGCATGATTTGGGCCGGTTGGTGGCCACGAAACGGTATTTGCAGCTCCTGCTGCCAGTGGGATGTGGGCCTTTGCACACGATGCACGTGGCTTGACAGGTGAGCGGTTGGCCTGCTGGTTGGGGCTCCTGTGGCCCAGCTTGCGACAGTTGAAACACGCCTCCGGGCGCCCCGTGTAAAAGAACACCTCGAAGGTAAAGCCTTAGTACCGCATGTATCGGGGAAGATTGGTGGTAGCGAAAGTGGCGACAAAGTGTCGTGTCTGGTCCATACGGCGCACAGCAACGATGGGGAGGTCGGTGTTGCGAGCCCGAAGCTAGGCGAGGATTTCAGCGTCGCTTTCATAGCTGTATAGGCCCGGTACAGGATCCCCCGCACGGAATTGTCCGGGGCTGGGGCATAGGCGGCGACCGGTACTGCTGTGGTGTCGATGGTGATGGTTTGGACCTTGGCGTAAGACATCACGGTCGGGCGTGCTGACTGACTGTGTTGTTAGTGGGGTGTATTCGGACCTGGTCGGCAGTGACTGCCAGGCGTTTGTCGACTTTGGCGGCTTCGCAGATGGCAACAGCCAGTCATATGCGGGGCCGACGGTGTGGAGGTTGAGTGTGCCCTGCGGGCGGGGGACTATCTTGAGGTCTTCCAAGGGCAGGCGGGGAAGCGGACGTTTCTTGGTCGGCGGTGGAGGGCGGCCGCGACGCCGCGGTTTCGGGATAGCAGGTGTCGAGGCTGTAGTCTGGGCTCCAGCAGGTTGTTGCTGAATCGGAGAGGGTCTTCGGTATCGGCGTTGCATCTCGAACGCCGTCCATGTGCCGTCGGATAATTCCGCGGCGGTAATGTCGGTGCCTTCCACAGTGTACGGCATAGTCGAGGCGTAGTTGGGCTCGGCGGGACGCGGCGTCGCCGCCGCAGCTGCTGGCGTGGCCAAACGAAATTGGTCGAAAATTCCGGAAATCTTGCCTACCTGGGTCTCAAAAACACAACACCGGGTCCGGAGCGGTAGTTGTACGTCCAGGGCAAAAAAAAAAGCTGAACGTAAGTGGCCCGGAACACGGAATTTGGTCGGAGAAATACGGAACGCATGTGAGGTGCGCCCGTTTGCTCCGAGCGCTCACGGCGATCCAAGGGCATTGGCGGTCTCCTCTGCCTCCTCGGGCGTAGAGCCCGACGGAAGTCGCTGAGTTAGGGAGTGAGGTAGGGTTTGATTGTAGGCAACTGCTACCGCTTCATGCGCTGTACATGCGGCGCCTACCCAAATGGCATCGTGGGCTTGCCCGTAATACTTAAGGAGGGTATTAGCGCGAGCTACGCGGCGAGGGATCTGATATTGGGGATGGGCGTTTCGAGGAAGGGGTTTCACAACGTGTGGTGTATGGATGCGTCAATCTATAGGGTTGACTGGTTAGCCAGTGTGTTGGTGCGAAGGGAGGAGAGTATGTGGCGGCCAGTGGCGCTCGTGGCAAGCCTAAGGTACTGTGTCTCAAGGTGCGCGTCAACTAGTTCTTGAATGGTGTTATGCATGCCTAGTGCAAGGGGTTTGGCTGTACTAGTGCTACGAGGTAGGTTTAGGGCTACCTTAGTCGCAAGGCGGATTCTGAACAGGTGTGGTGGAACCGCAGCTGTCTACGAGTGGTACTGTGGAGCAGCGTCTGTTTTTTAGAAGAGGCCTAGAGACCTGCCTTGAATCAAACCTCTTGGTTTCAGCTTACGGAACCCCCTTCGTCCTTTTGTGCTGAGCTCGTTGCAGTTCAAGAAGCACTCTGCTCCGTGGCCGACATAACTATGCTCCCTGCGGCCCGCGTTGTCATCCGCACTGACGCCCTTCAAGTTGTCCGGTTGCTACGACGTGTTAGCCGCTGTCCAACGATATGTCAGGACATCCACCGACTCGCGGCACGCATCCTGCAGCCAGTACGTATTGAGTGGGTCCCACGGGATCTGCTGACCTATCAAAGCCCGGCATAATTAGCGACCCGCCTTGCGAATACAAACTCATCGCCGCCTCGGCTCCTTCATTTGGACAATTTTACCCTCCTTTCATCAAGAAAGGAACTCCTCCGGCGCCGCACACGTGCTCTCATCCCTCCGTGTGCTTTAACCCTCCCCCGCGGTCTTACCCGTGCAGAGGAGGTTGGGCTTAGGATGATCCGGGTCGGGGTTGCCCTCACACCAGCCATCACTGGGAAGTGGCCTTAGTACCGACGAGGATTGTTTCCTCGGCCAGGGTGTCCGATATGTAAACACGAGGACATTGAGGCCGACATTCATCACTTACTGTGGGACTGCCCAGCTCACAAACATACAAGGAACCGGCACCTGATGGTAGCAGGTCTTTCACCAAGCAACCCTGCTTCATACATTGCCTGGACGTAGGGACCGTACCATCGTTCTCTACTGGACTTCATCAAATCAGCTAACCTTTTTCCATTCATTTAATCTCTACTACATCATCACACCTTGACCAATCATTGATGCCCTGGGGCAATAAATTTCGCTTTAAAAAAAAGAGCGTTAGCTACGGGAGTGTCGTGCTTACATAAGTGTGCTCTGCAAACGCGGAGAGGACCAAATCCAAACATCTGCGGATGTTCTTTTGTTTTTGTTTTCGGAAACATCCCTTCTAATTAAGGTCCTCTGGACTTTACTTCTAAGACACAAGCAGCGCCATCTACCTCATGGATATTGCACTACTATTGCTACAGGACCTCCTGCATGTTTGTAAACAAACGAGGTGGCGCTGCAGTCGCTAGCGAGCTCGTGGTAGGCAAAAGGTCGGGGAGTGGCGTCGCGGATAGGTGTTGAGCGCGGGTTTTCAAGGCTTGTAGGCGCGTTTCCAGTTTCTGCGAATCATAGCAATGGTCGATGCTTCCAACTTAGTAATTTGTTGAAGTACACGAGCTCGCGTCGGCCACGTGCGGCCTATAAAGAGAAAGAGGTTTCCACTGTATTGTATATATGGTTAGTAGTAAACATGTAGAAAGCGTTCCTGCCGTTTATTTATGCGCCAGGCATTGAATAAAACAAGTTTTGACACTCTGCACTAGCCGGAATGATTTTACTTCGGGACAATAGTGAGGGGAAGTGCTGGCCTTGTTTCGTCGGAGCAGACGTGCGCTCATCGTCTGCTGACATATGTACGCATCGCGCTGTGCGAAAAGTGGGGACAGCGTCGTCTCCCTGATCTCCTCTGTCTCGCTTAGCGCTGTTTTTAGCCGCATGACCACGCACCAGCCAGGCCGACTTGTCCTCTTGTTAAGCTGGTCGATTTGGTGAAAATTTTTGATTTCTAGAATTATTTCTTTCTTAGCCCTGAAGTCTAGTTTCGTGACGAAAAATTATAGCAAAATATTGAGTACAAATTTATAAATTACGCTTTTTAGAAGTGTGGTCGTCAAAAATTGTGAGGTAATTTCTTTAATTTCAGTGCCGCATTTCTTTGACCAAAGCGATAGCGAAGATGCCATAAACTTTAAGGTTCGTTTTGTGACCTCTCACATTTTCTGCGACTGGATCGCTCACCTTCGTAATTCGCATGAAAATCAAATGATTCCATTTGTCGCAAACTATTCCTGAGACGTTGAGGAGCGTAATAAACCTCTCGATTTTTTCCCTACACGTGCAGTACTGTGTTAGTTATTTCTTGTAAGAAACGTTTTCATGTAACTATGCATGCATAAGTACTGATCATATAGAAAAAGAACTAATCGCGTCATCGTGCAGAACAGGGCTTTATGTACATGCTGGCATAAAAAACTGCGCACTATCTACTCAATTATTTGAGACCTTGGGGGGACTTGACGACGGTGTTAATTATAATTACCCAGAACTGCACCAGGTATAGCTATAAATAAAAGGAATTACTGAAAATAGCGTAGGAATTTGATATTTGCACCAAGTTTAGTTACATATCACATGCATGAATAACGAAAACACTTTTCATTGCCGCGTCCCCTCTCAATCTCGCCACGTGTCTGTTAGTAGCACGCGTGCGGCTGCTTCTTTTCAAACAAGCTTCGCGATCATGTACTACCTCATGAAACATGACACATGCATGATGCAATGAAAAACATATGGCGTTTAGCATACTTAAGGTACGCTATTCTAAGCACACCAACGCGACCGCGCAAGATTGACGCAACTTACCAGACTTCTTTCTACTCGAATGAAATAATTACGTCGTCATATCAAGAAACAGTTTCAAGTAAATATTAAATGTCATAAAACGCGCCATTAAAACATGGTGTGCTATTAACAAAAAAACGCATTCCTTGGGGGCGAGTGAACCTGTCGGCGCCCCGTGCACTCCGGCTCAAGGTGATAAGTACGTGTGCAGGTACATATGTCTTTTTTTTCATTGAGCAATTATCAGCCTACTATCCTGAAGTTTAGGTGAATGAACGCAGTAACTTGCATGCTATTAAGTGCATTGAGTGGCAGTGCCTATCGAATCCCAGACTTCGCGCTTTACTACCGTGGCGTAATGCCTGTTGGCCAGTTTCCGAATGCGGCATTTATGCGCGAGAAACCTATCGAGGCTAATTTAATATTTTTTATGCTACTACGCGGATCCAGCAGTGACGCAGCCGGTCAATACATGCTGCTTCTGCAGTTCACAGGCTTGAAGCAGCCGCCGGTAGCTGCGGCAGCTGCGGTAGACACGGGCAAGCGTAACCTGTTTTGCCTACCATGCGGAAGTCGCTGCTAACATCAGCGCCACCGCATCTTCGTGACGTCGCGGGGTGAAGGAGGTCCATAGCCAGTTGCTATATCCGGTATAATTCTTCATTATATCAGCTAATAAATTCTATAAACGCGTGCATCACGGCACGACGAATCATTTGACACCATCCAGTACCCCCTGCGACAAACGGTTCGGCCGTAATGGCCGTTTAAAGTTACTTGAATGCACCGTTTGGCGCCGGAAAAGTCGTCGGTATACGAATCCCACACATATATTGGTCTTCATCTCAATTAGTAATTTTATCCTCAAAAACATGCCAAGTCGTTTGACACCACTTCGAACATTATGCGTCAAACGGGTGGCCCCCAAATTTTATTATATCACCCGCCGCGGTGGCTCAGTGGTTAGGGCGCTCGACTACTGATCCGGAGTTCCTGCGTTCGAACCCGACCGCGGCGGCTGCGTTTTTATGCTAAGGCGCCCGTGTGCTGTGCTACGTCAGTGCACGTTTAAGATCCCCAGGTGGTCGAAATTATTCCGAAGCCCTCTACTACGGCACCTCTTCTTCCTTCTTTCACTCCCTCCTTTATCCCTTCACTTACGGCGTGGTTCAGGTGTCCAACGATATGAGACAGATACTGCGCCATTTCCTTTCCCCAAAAACCAATTATTATTATTACCAAATTTTATGCAAATGGTGGTCCTGGGGGGGGGGGGGGGGGGGGGGGGGATCCCACTTCGATGGTCGCTATACTGGCATATATATAATGGATCGAAAGTATATGTATTAATTGAGGCCACACGCTCACTTTTGCCGTGTGATATACTGTGGTCACGTGGTTGTGTTGTGTTGGGTTTTATGGCACATAGGCCATTAAGGCCATCATGCGCCAAGCTCAAGGTATAGAATTTGTTTTCTGTAGAATGTTTAGGAATATGAAAAATCGTCGATGGTGTAGATGGCCGAAAGAGATTGTACTGTCTAGTAATAACAGAGAAGAATAAATCTATAAATGGCTAAAGGTAAAAGCCCTAGAGAAGGCCAGGTAGCCTCAGCAACTATCCTTGGCTGGGCAAGGATCCTGAGGCTCCCAACCAATCAAAAAGCCCCATGCTTCTCAGGAATGAGAAAGTGGCTGAGGTGCATCATGTAATAAAGCAAACGAGTGGTTCAAAATTTAGTTTTTCAAGTACCCCTGCTTCTTTTAAAAAGCTAAAAATGGAAGGTATGTTAACAATGGCATTATCATCTAAGAGCAGTGCTGGATGAAAAGGAATGCATTCATTATAAAATTGAGTAAAGTACTTTTTTCTTAGTTTTTCCAGTTTCACAGATGAAAATAAAATGTGATTAACCGTAAGATCATCTCCGCATTCGCAAACAGGTTTGTCTTGATTTGTTAGCAAAAAGTTGTGCGTAAGGTGCGCGTGTGGCCTATCTGGAGACAACATAAAATCACTTCCTTAAAACGTTCCTGGTGCACACAATTTAAATTCACCCAAAATCGGCTTTACCAAGTGTAGTTTATTATTCACTTTGCCGTTTCATGCCGACTGCCATTTTTCACTTAATTTACGTTGTACTAAGTTCATGCAATCCTTAAAAGGTAAATTTACTTTCTTTATTTCCTTGCCATGAGCTTTTGCGGCGCAGATATCTGCCCTCTCGTTGCCTTTTATTCCGACATGACTGGGAACCCAGCAGAATTTTGTGTTTTGTCCTCGAGCTGTGGCTTTTGCTATCTTGTGTATGTCACCAGGAATCGGAGTCACTGCATTTGTAGAGTCCAGAGCTGTAAGTATACTGAGGGAGTCTGTGTAAATAATACTGCTGGTGAGGTTCTCATTTTCTATGTTTTTCTATGGCCACACAGACTGCGTAACATTTTGCAGTGAAGATGGATGAGCACTGTGGAAGTCGTACTGTTTTTTCAGACTTCCCTCGGACTACTGCGCTTCCTATGTAAACGTCCGTTTTTGAACCATCTGTATAAAACTGAGTAGAACTACTGTATTTTTCTTCAAGTGCAAGGAATTCTTGTACTATAATTTGTTGTGGAGTTTGTTTTTTATGGCACAGTCTAAGAATGAGATCACAGATTGCAGGAAAATTTTACCATGGAGGCAGTGGATCTCGTCGCTGAGCAATATATCAGGTACTGTATCTAGTGCGCCGAAGTTTTGGCACATCTGTTCAAAACGCAGGCCGAGTGGCCCGATAGCTAGCGGTTTGTTTTTAAACAGTGTTCTAGATGGGCACTTTGTGACTATTGGGTAACATAGGTGTTTGGGCAGCAAATGGATTTTTAAAATGTATGAGGATGTGAGCATGGTTCTTCTGTCTGCAGGTGACGGTTTGTTGATTCCTACATAAAGACTATTTATGGGCAACGTCCTGTAAGCACCAGAGGAAAGACGCAAACCTAAATTATGTATTGGATCTAGTCGTTTCACGGACGAAGGTCTCGCCGACCCGTAAACTAAACATCCGTAATCTAAGGTAGAGCGTACCACTGAGCAATAAATTTGTAAAAGAAATGTCCTGCCAGCCCCCCAATGCTTACGTGACAGTACTTTGAGTATATTTAGGGATCCGGAGGCTTTTTTTTTCAGTGCGTTTATACGAGGCAGGAAAGTGAGTTTTTTGTCAAAGGTTATCCCTAGAAATTTGTGCTCATTTTTGGCGGGTATCCGTGTTCCGTTCAGGTGTATGAATGGGTCGGCTTGTATGCCTCGATTCAGCGAGAAAAGAATGGCTACTGTTTTCTGTGTGGAAAACTGGAAACCGTTCTGATCTTCCCATGTCACTTACTGTTTTGGTCAATTTGACCTTCATTGCAGACAGACACGTGCTTGACAAAAGTAGTTAGTAAGAGCTAACGCTCTTAAAATCAATTGAGAGTAAGGTTCAGTGGTTAGGGCTTTCAGCGACTGAGCTGGAGTACCCGGGATTGAACACGACCGCGGCAGCCACGTTTCGATGGAGGCCAAACTCAAAAGGCGCCCGTGCGCTGTGCGATGTCAGTGCACGTTAAAGATCCCCCTGTGGTCAAAATTATTCTGAAGCCCTCCACTATGACCAACCTTTCTTCTTTCACTCCCACCTTCCTCCCTTCTCGTAAGCCCCCTTTGGGTGCCCTCCAAGATGTGAGACAATTACTGCGCCTAAATTTCCTTTCCTTACTAGTTTTTTCACTTCATCAGTCTAGTCATTCTCTTCTCTCTTTGAGTCTTTGTAACCTATTTGCACATTTTCTTGCCCAAAGAAGTGATGTACACAGCAAAAAACAACTACACAGGTAGTATTCACAAGTTTTAATGCATATAACACAACTCACGGCTGGGCTCGAAGCCAGCTAAATCTTATTATCAGAGTGCAAAAAGGTTATAAATCATGTTTGCTTTATTTGCAACATGTGATGGCAGGCTGTTCCAATATATATATATGTGGTACATAAATGACCTTCCGTAAAACAATTAGCATCACGTTATGCATTTTACTTTGTTATCATGGCCGCAGTGCCAGAAGATAGCGAGAAGTGGCTGAAATAAATCGTCATAAAGTATGGAATGATAGTAGAATTTGTGAAATAACATAAGGCTAGCAAACTGCTACCGTGACAGTGACTCTAGCTCGAAACAACTTTCCAATTTTGCTTTATTTACTATTCATACAGTCTTGCTTGATGTTTACTACACTTCAAATGCTTACCACTTCAATTCATAAGTGCACGTCATGCCAACACATACGGTCGGAAACAAAAATGGAGTATACCACTGGAGGTTCACTTACCATTGCTGTGCTATTTCTTGGCAGGATCAGGTGTAAAAACAAGTGAGGAGGTGACTGCTTTTATCTCGAGGCAAACCAGTCTGCTCCATCTGATCTGTAGCATTCCTGCCCAACGAAAACACCAAAAGGCATCGCAAGAGCAGCAAGCAACACAGTAGCACGAGGCATACAGCAGTTTTGCTCCCGGCAGCAGATGTAAAGCTAGCCTACCAAAGGCCTTTCACCGATTCCAAGGCCATAATCAGTCCGACTCCACGCAGGCATGCAGCAGGCATGTATGGCTAGAGTTAGTATTGGCTGCTGGTATGCATAGGAGATGCTTGAGTGATATTTTTCTTGTGTTAAGTGCCACATGCATTTCTAGGCCATGCAAAGTGGTGCTCCATCAAAATGTACTCATAAGGTGATATCTACAATGTTAGAGCAGTTGACACCATACCAACCACAACAGAGAAGTGTTAGGTTGTCAAAGGAAGCATATAGACTACCAGAGAAGTGGAATAAACAGGGTAAGCTTATTGTGTAAGTGAAGCACCTGAGGCCAGTGAGCTATAAATTGGTTTTGAGGGAGGGAAAGAAGCATTAACCGTCTCACTTCTCCATGGACACCTCAACCATGCTGTGAGGGAAGGGATGAAGGAGGGAGTGAAAGAAAAGGGGGGTAAAGACAGAAGGTGCCACAGTGGAGGGCTTTGGAAAATTTTCGACCACTTGGGGATCTCTCTTTCGCGTGTGCTGTGCTGACATCGCACAGCACATGGGTGCCTTTTGCGTTTCCCCTCCACCAAACCCAGCTGATAACCTTAGCCGTGCTCTGAAAGCATCATGCACTAGTATTGTTGCAGCCAGTACTACATCACTGAACCATATCACAGGAGAAAATGTGGCAGAAAGTAAAACAAAATAAAGAGCCATTGCAGAGCTTGCTCTGGTAGCTACACAGTGTTACACAGTGGCTTGAGCCCAACTTGTGGACCAGGATCCTCTAAACTGTGGTAGTCCAATGGAAGTGATCCTTTACAGACATGGCAGCTATGTGCTTGGACCACTTTTTGCGTGTCCTGAGGCCGTATTTTGTGAAAATCCATCCCATTGCTATTTCATTTGGTCCTTTGCCATTCGTTGCTGCTCCCATTGCCGCAGGGCATTAGAGCAGGTGTTACGCTGGTTCTGACAGAAACATGCTCACAATGCCACCTGCTTGCATTAACACATCTCAAGTCCGTGTCGCACTGGCTGGCAGGCATAGATGCCAAAGAAAAACGACATCTTTGACATGCCTGAAGAGCTTTATCACCAATAATGCCCTCTCAGGAAAGAGCTTCTAAGACAAATTGGCAGAGCGTGGTCCGTGTGACTCGGCCGGACTGGATGTGGCAGCAAGATGCTGGCTAGTGGCGGTGCTGTGGCCACATTGGCTATGTCTGGGATTTAGGCATTCACTTTCCTACCTGCTGTTCCTTTTGCAACATTGACAACATGGCTAAGTGGAATGGATTATTTATTACAGAATACAGCCCCTGGAAGCTTTGTCCCCAATAGTACCCAGTGCCACTAAAAGCACTATTCTTTCTTTTTGTATCATCTAATCTCAATTCCTGCACATTTTGAGTGGTGCAGATGAAGAAGAGATAGGAGAGCACCTGGAAAGGAGCAGACCATCAGCTTCAAACATCAAGCCTGGCATAATGTTGCACATCCATTTATCATAAAACTTAACTCTTTTGTACAACTCTTGCCACAAATTTTACGTTATGACCCACTTAACGTTGCTTTTTTTCCAGCTTTGCCTCAAAATGCTGAGCCAGTGCTGAATGCACTCACATTTTCCAGCGAGTTTTCTATAAAAGCTAAGCACATTATCAAAGAGAATGAAATTGTTTCTTCAGCTTCAAACCCATGTGTAGTTTCTGCAAACGTTTCTGTGCAGTCAGTAAGACTTTCATTCCTTGTACTATACCTTTTATTAAATGAGAAATCAGTTTTCTCTGCATGTACCGCGAACACAAAAAATTTATTATTCACTGAATGCATAGTGCACGTTGCTGTTGCTACTGTAAAAAAAGCACAAATCTCACACTTATTACTAAATTTTGGGCCAGAGTCATTAGGTTTGTCAAGGATAAATGCATATAAATGATAACAATGCATGCAATGTCAAACATAAAAGACATTACACACCTAAGAAGGCCCCTTAAGGGCTTTTGTAAAGATGGAGTGCACACTAACTTTGGTACACAGTCATCAAGCTCTGTCAAAGGTAAATTCACCTACTTAAAAATACAATTAAACTCAATCAAAAACAAATGACCATCCACACCTAAGAAAATGCCACACTTGTTTGCATAAACATCAAAAACAAAACATCCTGCACACCTAAAAAGGAACCCTACGAGTTTTTGTAAAGATGGAGCGCATACGGCATTCTTCTTTGAGCGTCTCTTGCAAGCTGTCATACAGTCAGTTACATTAAAGAGCTTATCATCCTTGAAAAAGAATAGCCTGACATGCAGAAGTCCGTCCAAAATTCGGACAATTTCAAAAGGAGGTCCTTGCGAGTGACGCAGTTCAGAAACACCTCACGCATTTACGCGTCCCATCTTGTCTTGTCACCGGGGCAACTGAATCCATCTCCCACAATGCAAGCCGGATGTGCCTGCAATGATGGCAAGTGTGCGAAGCACACATCGAGGGCCTTCACCTTCTCCTCTGGTACCCACTCATAAAACCCGAAGTCCACAAAGAACACCTGGAGAACATCACTGTGGCCAACTGACACAACTTGTCCTCTGTACCAACGCGCGTCGTGATTGCTCCTCGCAGCCACAAGCTCTCTTTGGCCTTTGTGAACGATCTGACCTCGCTGAATTTCCTGAGATTGCACTCACGTTGCATGTCTTCCATGAGGCCTTTCAAAGACAGCTTTGACCTGGAAGCCATGCCTACGACAATCAGCTGCACAAATGACTTTTCCCATAAGGCAATACCAGGAAGAAGAAACTTGGGCTATTATTGCATGCAGACACCTGTCCAAACACCCAGCTTTCCACAACAGGTGGCTGCATTATTCTTGAAAGGCTCAGAACTGGCTCATTTACGTGCAGTAGCGCTTAATTCGCTTCTTCAGCAACATGGCTGTAAACGCAATATTGTCCGTGCTTACAGGTGCCTTGTGCGTTGAAAAATTTGCAGATGCGGTGACCATTTTTGACAGTAAACTTCGAGGTTGCCACACCTGGGTCATCGGTGTTCACACCGTAGCTATTAAGCACATCGTTGTAGTCATCCTGCATAGGATCAAACTGCATGTCTCCAAAATTTGTACTTTGTCCAGGTGTTGTCTTTCTCGCCTTTCAATCGGCATCCTTGCATAGCCATCTCTGATCCTGCACTCAGCCACATTGCCATGAGTCTTGCTAAACAATTTTACCAAGTGGACTTTGTCACCAAATTTGTCACCACCGTTCTGTCTCTCCAGAACTTCCACTGTAAGCTTGGTGTCAGCCTGAGTGAGTGCTTCAAAACTCGCGACAGCTGCCTCTGTCCACTCTGACCATGGTGCAATACCAGTAAGATGGAACCTCAGTGCAAGAGGGTTTATGGAACGAAGCCTTCTGTCTAGCCTGAACAGGCATGAAGAACTCACTACTTTCCTATTGCCATAATCTATTAAAAATATGAAACATCACAGTCCAGAACCTCTTCAACTCTTACCCTGGCTCCCGTCGCATGTGGAAAATCACGACAGATCAAGTATGAACCTTTTTTAACTTCACGTTCAGAGCATGCGCTCTCGCTGCATGAGGAGCTTATAATGCTGCACACTTCCAAAAGGTCTTTCGATCTGGAAGTCAGCTGTCCATGTGATCAGGTGTGCATTTAAATATATGTGACTATAATGTCTCAGGAACATCCCCTTGGTTCTTCCGCCGTCGCTAATTCACAGCAAGGCGCCGACCCCTCGCTGGGAGTGTCAGCGCGGTCTGAAAGAGTCGATGGTGGTGTTTCAGGCGTCTTGGTGGAGCCTTCTTCACACGAGGGCGATGCAAGCCTGCTTGTAGCTTGGGCTGGGTTTCCGTCCATAGCCGGGATGTCATAAAGTTAACTCAGGAATTGGGCATAGCCACTATAGACAAGATTCTCGTCAACATTTAGTCTAACCGGTCCCATTCTCGTTGTGGAGCATATAACGAACAGATCAACCTCGCAGACGCCCATGTCTGAGACGCTGTGGAATATGGCTTCGTATTCGCAGCTGCTGGGCAACATGTTCATCAAGTCCCAGCGTGTGCTGCTCAGTGTTGGCCGTAACCTACGCAGGCAGCATTCCACGGTCCCGCGCGGTTCGGCTGCCGCTCGCTCGTCGATGGGGTACACACAGTTCAGCTCGACAATATCTTCGCAGCCGGTGTCTACGTACAGGATTCTGGCCAGTGCATGTAAGCCGTTCGAATTTCTGTGCACGTCTCTTATCTGCGCGCGAAGACCCTCTTCCATTCTGCCGTCCTGGCACACCAGGCAAAACATTCCAACAAAGACTTTGTGTAAGTGGCGTCTCCCGTCGCCAACGCACAACTTCTCGTAGGGGTATTCAGGCAAGCCAGGCGGGTTGTAACGAAGGAAGACTTTGGCTGGTCCATCGTAGTAAGTCACACGAACTGGGACGCGAACTTTAAAAGGCACATCACGCGGCCGTGGTATTGAATGCGTCGCAACCACTGCAGTCTCAACATAGTTCGCCGGAGCCATCGTGGATTTTCCGTAGACGCCTTATGCCACAGCTATGATCCCGCACAGCAAGAGAGAGACCGCGGCACGACACGACTAAGCCATAAACAAGGAAAAATTAATGGAGACTGCCGAACACCCCGTCCAAAAGCGCTCGGAGCTGTATGAACTGTGAGCCCCGCGGCACCGTGAAGCTGTCCAGCGCCACCAGCGTCTCGAACATGTCTCGAACTATTTCGAACACAGAGGGACAGAGGACAAAGGCAGAGCCGGGAAGCGCGCGTTTCCGTTCGATGATGATGATGATGATGATACTGGCTATCCCTTTGTATCGGGAGATCAACGGCACTAAGAACCGGATCAAGCCAAGAAGGTAACAATAATAAAAATTAAAAAATAAAAACACCTAACACACGCTCATGGCACGGTTTGGTCCCCTGAGCCTTCAAGGAGCGTGACCGTGTCGTGTGCGCCACCAATGTTCCAAACGTTCGCTTCGTTCGCTCATCCAGCTTCCATTGCGGTGGCTCGTCGGGTCGGCGAAAACTGAGTGCCATCGCTAGTGCCCCGTGGCTGTTGGATCTAAAGCCCCTAGATACGCTTTTTTTAGAAAAGCTCATGAAGGGACTTTAATTTGATCCGCTGATCGCGTCAGGTGGCATGGGACCTACTGAGGAATTGTCCTGTGCATCCGAAACCGACGGGTGTAGGCCTGCACATTCCAACACGATGTGCTCGATGGTTTTATCAGCGCCTCCGCAGAGTTCACACGTCGTGCTCATACCCTCCGTGTACTTTGCTCGAAGACATCGGCCAGGGCTGGCTTCTCGCGGGCTGTCTGCTGCCAACGACGCTGCTCCTCGCATCGCACTTTTCTCGGATCTTTTGCCGTCCGTTGGGTTGGAAACTTGAAGTACGGGGGGGGGGGGGGTACCACTCTGTATTTATCCGCCAGACTCTTGGTGCGACGGGCCCACTTGGTGTTGACACACCTCAGGTGGACATACTTGAACACTTCCCGCGCCCAGCGACCGTCCTGCATTTCGCTAAGACGGCGCTCGTAGCTCAGTTTGGCTACGGCTTCCCGTGCCTCAAAGGAGGACCACCCCAGATCACCTTGTACCGCCTCGTTCGGCACACTGCCGTGAGCTCCCATGGCCATTCGTCCCACCTCTCTGCCGCGTCTCCAAACCTTGGCGAGTCACGGAGGATAAACAGATGACTGCGTTGCCGAAGGTAAGGCCTGGCACCGCCACCGCCTTCCATAGCGATCGGGTGACTTCAAAACGTTTGAAAGCCCATAAGGCGCGTGAGCTCAGGAAAGCCCGTCGTCTGATGGCCTTCGTCCGGAGTTGCTTCTCGAAATCCTGTACATAGTTGCGGCCCGCCGAGATTTCTATTCCCAGGTATCTGTAGGATGGCAACCAAAGGACACTGTTGTTCTGAAGATGCAGGGGTAGGGTCTCTTGTCCACTGTCCTCGGACGCCTCCGGCGGGAACCTGACTGCTGCAGACTTTGTGGCGTTGAAATGGAGCCCGAGGCCATCGCCCTCAGATGAGCATATGTCTAGGAGGCTCTGGAGATCTCCCGTGTTGTCCGCAAGCAGTACTATATCGTCTGCGTACAGGAGGGCTGGTAGCCTGTGAGTACGAGTGGCGCCATCCTCCATGTAGGTGAGGCTGAACCCAACTCCGCTCTCCAAAAGGCGCTGCTCCATCCCCAAGATAAACAACATGAACAGGATCGGCGACATAGGGCAGTCCTGACGCAATCCCCTAGACATGCTGATTGGCCTGGTGATTGAGGCCCCCCAGTGAATCACAGCCTGGGTTTCAGTGTATAAAGCCTTCACCAAGTGTAGTAGCGGTTCTGGGATAGCCTGTTCCTCCAAGACCTCCCACAGTTGATTGTGCTCCACTGAGTCGTATGCCTGGGCTATATCCAGAAAGCCCAGTACCAGCTCTCGCTTCTCTTTGGTGGCGATCTCAATTGAAGATGTCACAACGAAAAGGTTGTCTTCCAGTCGGCAATTGGGTCGAAAGCCATTTTGCAGTTCGCCCAGAATTTGAGCACCTTCCGCCCATCTCTGTATGCGAGCTTGCAGAATGTGGCAAAACAAGCGATACAAAGCAGATGTTACCACAGTGGGTCTATAGCTTTTCAAGAGGGCCTTGTCTCCTCCTCTCTTTAGTACCAGCCGTATCCTTGAGCACCGCCACCCTGGTGGAGCAGTGCCTGTGGTCTTTACATCGTTCAAGGCGTCCCTGAGCTGTTCCCGTGTTCTTTTTTCCATCTTTTTTATTAGTAACGGTGGTATGCCATCCAGCCCTGCTGCCGAGCTTCCCGCCATGTGTCGCAGTGCTCGCTTCAGCTCCCCCTCTGTGACTGTGTCACATCCCGATCCGGCAGGTGGGCTTGCGGGTGGTAGTGCTGCACTATCCTGGCCTATCAGGGATTGAAACTGGTGGGCCATATGTGTTTCAATGTAGCCCAGGCAGGCTGCTTCCACGTACTCCTCCCCTGTGGTTGGTTCTCGCAGGGTCACCGTGTCAGCTTTAGCCACTGGCTGAAGTGTCTGGATATATCGGCAGAATTTCGCTGGGCCATCTCTGCCAGCTGATTTGATTTCATGGAGGAGCTTTCTGTTAACTGCCAGCATCTTCTGTTGTACCAAAGCGGCCATATGCTTTTTCTCTTCAATGTATGCCTCCCACAGCCTATTTATTATTTCAGGTGTGCCCTGCAGTGTAGCATGTCGAAGCTCTCTACAAGCGACTTTACGTTGCTTTAGGGCATTGGACACCTCTTTGTCCCACCATGCTTTAGGTCTATGTCTTCTGGAGTACTTCTGGATTGGCCGGCTAGCTTTTACTGCAGTTATTGCCTTTTTTACCCAGAGTTCAAAGTCTTCATATGATTGCACATCTACACCCTCCGCCTCGCTCTCCAGCATGCCACAATGTCGTCAATTTCTGTCGTCAAATCATTTCAATGTTCTGGGCGTGCCCTGTCAACATGTGTATGACCCTCCCTTCCAAATGACAGCACAAAGCTGTTGTGGTCGCTTCCAATGCTTTGGGGGCCTTCTTCATCTATCACCATCTCTTGAAGCTGAGGTAGAAAGGCATGTGCTATTAAGCAGTAGTCTATGCTGCTGGTCTTCTTGTGCATAGTCCAAGTTGTCTTCCCCCTACACTTGTCTGTGGTATTTACAACCACTATAAGTCTTGTCTTTGGGACCAGTCCAGGAGCAGTCTGCCCATTCTATCCGTCACACCATCTAGATCCAAGGTCCTTGCATGCGTTTTTCATTCCTTCATTCCACACTGAAAGCCCAGTAGGGGTGGTCGCCGTCTGGGGGAGACCGTATACTATGAAGCGGTGCTGTGGAGCCCGCTGCAACCACGTATCCAGGTGGCCTTTCACTTTCTGAAAGGCATCCTCCGCTGGCCAATCCTCCTTTCTTCCATCATTTATCCCAGCATGTAGTACCACCAGGGCCTCCTGCGCCTGCCAGACATCCGTTGCATCATTGAGGGCCTCACAGGCCTCTTGGAGGGTTGCGTCTGCCTCTGTCCTGATGTGTACTCTCTTGTGCCACTTTGAAGCCTGTAGTATAGCGGGCTTCATACGGTAGGCGTTGTGATCCCCGTATAGGAAAACACTTTGGTCTTTCCTTTCCTGTCCATGTGGGCTCCCATGTTTCTCCCCTTTTTTTTGGTGTCTATACTCTGAGCCTCGTACTTTAGGTGTTTGGTGGCGCGGCTGCTGGATATACTTTGCTGTTGTTTGGGTACTTCCTCCTGTGACAGGTTGGGTAGTATCAGCTAAGCTCCTGGCCTCCTCCTCTTCACTTCCACTTGTGTTCTCTTTTCCACTTCTGCATGGCTCTGGTGCAGGCTGTCCTGGCATTTGCTCCTTTAGGGTGCCCACCGACTCCCCGGCCATTGGTTCGACAGCGGCTGGCTGCCGCACACGAGTTGTCCCCGAACACAGCTCGCTCAGTGTCTGCCTTAGTTCAACTACTTGTTCTTCCACAGCAGTCCTCTTTCTTCTCTCCGCCTCAAGCTCCGCCTTTAGGCCGTTTCTTTCCACCTCAATCGCAGTGAGTTCGGCGTCCAACCGCGCCTTGATGTTGGCGATCTCCAGCTTCCAGTTTTCCTTCTCTTTAGCCGCTTAGGTAGTGAGCTCATCCCGCAAAGCGTTCATCCTTATGCATTGGTGGCACTTGAAAGCAGGGTCTTCCCGAGCTTCGTGTACGGTGTCGTAGGGCTTGTCCTCCAAAACGAGCCACGATTTGCATGTCGTACACTGGACCTACTTCTTGATCGCAGAGTCTTCCTCAGTGGTCTCCTTCGTCTGGCCACGACGCCTTATGGCAAAAAGGGTGGTGGCGGGAAAAAGGGGGTGTCGTTCACTCACTTCTGACAATCTTACTCCTAACTCATCGCGTCGCAGCGCTCACACACGAATTGTCGCACGCACATCCGCACCCCTACTCCTTTAGGAGCGGATCGGCAGTTCCAATTAGTCGCTAACGGACTTCAGCACACACGAAGGCACCGTGCACTAACAGTAGTAAACCGATTCACATAAAGGTCGCCTGCCCTTGTTCGCTGCAGACGAGCCCAATGTTGCCCATACCCGTTCCCGACAAGTGCAATGTTGCCAAAACAGACGCTACAGCCAAGTTCAGTGTCGCCCACGGCCGTTCCCGACAAATGCAATGTTGTGCAGCTGTTGCCTGCTGTTGGAAACATGCGCTGAAGACGCCCCGCATCTGGCAGGCCCAAGTTGTATTGTAGTAACGCTAACCTGGCCTGCATTTGTGAGAATAGGTGAGTGTCATGGGCAGTCTGTAAAATTCCTGGCCTTTCACAATAAGCAAGCCAACATTCCTGCTGGCACTTTTGTTTCATTGTCGGTGATTTTTCTGCGTAACCGTCGCTTTGTTGAGTCTTTTCTCTTAGCAGGGCTGCTGTAATGTCCCTGCCGGAGTGGTTTTTGTATGATGTAGGTTTTCAGCGTATATTTTCGTGGTTTACTGCAAAAATTGTCACGACAGTCCATACTCATTTTGCCCATTTTTCGTCATGGGTTGTGGCACATTTTTTTCAAATTGTTGAATCGTCAAACGTTCGTATCCATCTCACACCTCTCCTGAAAGCTGCGCGCGGTTACGGGTGACGTTGTCGCATGATTGATTTGGCGAAACTGAAATAAAGTAGCTGAAGTGACGAACTGTCAGGTAACCTAGAACATTGCATTGGGCTGTAAGATCATTTCCTTTAGACGCTGTTGCAAACAGTTTCATGATGGCATATACTTGCTGTCTTATCTTAACATTGGACACAGGAATGGAAAAATCCCACTAAGCACAACCTCCCCTAACTAAACTGTTCAGAGTTTAAACAGTAGTCATTATTAATATTGCGTCCACTGCTATGTGTCTAATCTGAGCTCGATGTGGCATCCACATATCTTCTGCAATCTGTGATCTGGTAGGTCTTAAACATAGGTGATAGTGCTTCTGAAAGTACATGCTTCTCTCACTTAGAGACCTGCTTTCCATGCTTGGTTTATGTGCTTGCTCCTTTTCTCCAATGCATAATGACTCTTTTGATGTTGTGTAGTGAGCCCCCCTTTGATGGCTTGGAGTTTGTCTAGTGTCCTCAGAATAAAAAAAAAGGTGGCTACTTCTCTGAACATCAACATTTTTTTTTAAGAGTTACTTGCACCACCCCATAGGACATTACAGCAAGGAGTTAAAAATGTTGAAAAAGAAAATAGTCTACTCATTGAAACCATGGAAGAAAGCACCATTGGATAATGTATGAACAGTACTTGACACTAAGCTGTTCTACTCTAGGATAGGTAAAAAACAGAAGAATGGAAAACATCATCCTTTAAGGAAAGCTCTTTTACCTTTAAATGCTTCAATATGTAATTAAGTTGTTGGTTGAGTATATTTCTCACAGTTTACAGCAGTTTTAGCAAGTAAATATTGTAGAAAGATTTTTATCCAAGATTTTTCCCGTGGTCGTTCTGCTGCTGTTTCTATTACAGTTTACGTTTGCTCTGTCATTCTGAGTTAGTCTTTAATTTCCCGGTGGAAATCAAGCAACACTGTTGTGAATTTTTTCAATTTACTTATAAGTGGTCATGTATGCAAGCCCCAACAAACACATCCATACTCAAGTATTGGTCAGAGTTGACTATCAGCTGTATTCTGAAATCACTTTGCAAATGACCGAATCTCTACTGTAATAAACCCGGAACTGATGGCTGCCTCGTTCCAAATGTAATTCACATGCTTAATCCAAGGCCTGAGATAAAAAGCACTGCTATACATAAATTTCTTGCTTGTTCTCAAAGTAATATGATTAACTCTGTACCTATCGAAGTGATTACAACACTTTCTTGTAAAGGTGATGTGAACAGTTTGCAAAGCTTTTAGCAAAGTAGGTGAATCATACACAATTTGTGAATTACACTGGGGGAATGTCATAAGGACCAAATACCTTGGCCTAATTAACATCTTGGAATAATATACCAATCCCGTTAACTCAAAATCTGACCTCCAGCATGCGGTCTAGCTTAGCAGGTGGTGTGAAGCTAACAGTATGTGAGCAAGACGGCATACAGATGACAAATAACCTCTGCAAAGTTTTGTTTGACATACATTATTGTTTATTCAAAAACTAGTGCAGTTATGAGGTAAATAAATTAGTAGAGGAGGAGGCCCCAAGTAGAAACTGTCGGGGGACCTCCTGTTGTTAATTGTATATATGACGCATATTAAACATATGGTAGATAGCAACTACATATCGGAAAGCAGGTGCAGCAGGAATTAACAATCACAACAAAAAATTTGATTAAGCATGCTCAATTTTACAAACTCATTAAGGAACATGGCAAAAAGAGAACACAATACTATACAAAAGCACTCAAGCAATAAAAGCCATACACAATAAATACAGGGTTCATTGGCATGGCAAATGAAGGTAATTAAAAAGTACACACATTTTTAAACCTTTTATGGAATAATGCTTCTGTACTAGATGATGTGATGAATGTTAGTAGAGAGTTGCAGACAGTGATTGCTGAGAATAATGAATAAAAACGAAATAAACTCTAGAATATCATCACTTTTCAAGCCACGTATAGAGCTGTTGTCTGCACCAAAAAAAAAAAATCGGTCGTAGTGTACAGTATATCGTGCAGACTGTAAAACCATGTGCATGTGGGTGAAAGTGGAAACTTTGTTGAAAGGTTGAAACAACACCAGTATGATGTTGCAAACAAGAAAGCTTCGTCAAATGCACTCGCCAAAAATTCTTAAAGCAAGCAGCATCATATAGATTGAGCAACGCGTGCATTTTGAAAACAGAAAAGAATCTCCAGAGCCGTCTATATCTACAATCCTTAAGGATTCAGACAACCAAACACACTCTTAATCGCACTGACGGGGCACTTCCTAGTGCATACGCCCGCTGCCTAAGGCACATTTTTAAGCTTAAATAGCCAGCCTTTCACGTCTGTACCTGTTTGTGAACAAGGCTCCCGTGTGGGAGCCGAAACGTCATTTAAGAGTTCATTTTATTTTGGTCGGTGTTCTGCCTTCTTCATGTATACCCCGAACCAGACGGGTTTCTGTCTAACCCTCGACTTCATCAACTTACGCCGGTCGTATGGCCAAAGAGCAATCACCGAAATCTGTCGATTTACTTCCGTGACTACTCGAGTGGCATCATTCAAAGGGCACTTGACCTTCAACATGACATGCAAGACACTTGGCCTCATTCCTCGGCCCCTCCGCCTCAACAGGCCCGTTGCAGCAAGTTTCGGCTACAGCATTGTCGCCAAGGCTGAACGACTTCTACTACAGGCAAGAATTTTGGATTGCAAACAAACGATTAGGAAACTAGAAACCAAAGCTTTCTTTGCACGGTGCCGGCTAGAGCACCAGTACTCGGCAGTATTCCCAAGCGTGCAGCTACATGCCAATTTTCAGGCCAAATTATCTGCTGCCAGAGCAGAACAGTCCCACGAAAACAAACTCAACAGGCTCACACATCAGGATAGGCCTGCACGCACCAACGTCACTTTGTCAACAGTCCACAACCTGTCCGCTTATAAGCCTGATCCTGCTCAAATGTCTGCACTCAACCTGGGCCTAAACTTCAATGTGGCACTGGCCCCAGACCGCAGAAAATATTGTATGCACGGTGGAGAACGCAATCAGCAAGGTGGAACCTTCCCGCCACGAAGAAGCACGTACTCGTGCACTCGGCGTTTCGAGGCTGCAAACGCTTCAGGCCTCCTCGACACTCTTCAGTTCAGTGCAGTGCCATCAAGCAACTCCACGCTAATGCCAGTTTGGTCATTCTACCAGCTGACAAAGGAAATGCCACTGTTCTCGACAAGGTCTACTACTGTGCCAAAATGCTGGCCCTGCTGAATGACCAGAGCACTTACGTGTCTCAAGGAGGATCCAATGCCAAAGATACAGACACAGTTGCAAAAGCTTCTGTCGGACGTCTTTCGCTTTCTGCCACCCCAACATAAGTCTCTCTACTTAGCTCTACTATGTCACAATGACTCAGCACCGGCGTACTATGGCCTTCCTAAGGTACACAAAACCGATGTTCCAATGAGGCCTATCGCAGATTTTACCCATTCACCCCTCTACAAGCTCTCCGGCTTCCTGCACCGCATACTGGCTCTGCTCATTGGAAGAACCCCCACCAATGTGCCTCATTCTGCTGACTTTATATAAAAAGTTCGAAACGTGCATCTTGAGGACTGTGACATGATGGTCTCTTTTGATGTCAAGTCGCTCTTCACGAGTGTTCCAACTGACTTAGCAGTCGAGGTTTGCGCGGCGGCCCTGGAATCTGATGCTACTTCGCCTGGCAGGTCGCCAATCGATGTGCCAGATCTCAGGCGACTCCTGCGTTTCTGCCTGAGTAACACATATTTTACTTTCGACCAGGTGTTTTACAAACAGGTTCACGGCGCAGCCATGGGTGCTTCAGTTTCTGTTACCGCTGCAAACCTAACAATGGAATAGCTGGAAAGCCGCACACTAGATTCATTCAGCCCACAGCCAAAGATTTTTGTGCAGTACATTGATGATTGCTTTGCTATTATCAACAAGGATGTTTTACTTTATTTTGCAGCAAATCTGAACAGCATCGAAAGAGTCGTCCAGTTCACAGTTGAAAAAGAAGAGGATGGACAGCTTCCGTTTTTGGATGTCTTAGTGAAACGAAGCCAATCCATGCTCTCATTCAAAGTGTACAGGGAGAGCACTCATACTGGCTGCTATCTTCACTTTCACTCCCTTCACCCAGCCTCTCACAAAAGATCAGTGGTTGCCTCGCTTTTTCATCGAGCATACCGGATCTGCACAGAGCCAGAGGATGTGAAAGCCGACCATCGAAGTGTTCGCAAGGACTTCTCCGAATGTGGCTACCCGTTGCCTTTCGTCAACGCTGTGGAACGCAAACTGCTGCAACCCCCACGATCTGACAGTAGCCCAGCCGCCAAAAAATGTGCACCTGTGCCATACATGCCCGGGATCAACGAAGCCTTGGCACGCATCTTGCGATCTTATGACTCTGAGGTGTCACACGTGCCGGCAAAAAAGTTGCGGCAAGCCCTCGTCAACGTAAAATACTGCCTGCCGAAAGAAAAATTTCCGGGCATAGTGTACACTATACCGTGCAGAGACTGTAACCATGTGTATATGGGGGAAAGTGGAAACTTTGTTAAAAGGTTGAAACAACACCAGCATGATGTTGCAAACAAGAAAGCGTCGTCAAATGCACTCGCCGAACATTCTGAAAGCCAGCAGCATGATGTAGATTGAAGCAATGCACGCATTTTAAAAACAGAAAAGAACCTCTAGAGCCGTCTATGCCTAGACTCCTTAATCATTCAGACAACCGAACACACTCTTAATCGCACTGACGGGGCACTTTCTAGTGTATACGCCTGCTGCCTAGGGCACATTTTCAAGCTTAAATAGCCAGCCTTACACATCTGCACCTGTTTGTGAACAAGGCTCCCGTGTGGGAGCTGAAACATCATTTAGGAGTTCATTTTATTTTGCCCGGTGTTCTGCCTTCTCCACGTACAGCCCCGACCAGACAGGTTTCCGTCCAACCCTTGACTTCATACAGCAAGCATATACTTTCTAGAGAGCCCAACAGGGGACCTAAACTCAAAAGCCTGCATGTGTTAGTTCAAGCTCTAAGTCATCCTGTTAGTATTGCAGCCACGGCAAAAAAATGTGAAGTTGCTTCCGTGCATGTTGCACAAAGCATTATCTAACATTGTCTCTAATCCTAAGTTTCAGTGTACTTCAAAAATGCAGAAAGATGACACTGAGAAACTGCCAGAAAGCACATGTTAGGTCCAACAGGTTTGCAGCATAAGAATCCAGTTATCTAAAAGCTTCCTGCTATATTTTATTCCATTGCAAGGAAAGTAACTTCAAACACTCTGTGAACTGCAGCTACTAGCCTGCTAAATATACCTATTAACTGAAACAGGTGCTATCAGACTCCACAGCCTTGGCAAAAGAATAGGAAACTGGAAAGGGGTAGGTAATGCAGGCAGCACTGCAGCAAAAACGCTTTTATAACCAAAGAGTAGACATGAAGGTTCATCGTGAGAGGCACTGAATGGAACTGTAAAGTGAGAGTGCGATTTATTTGTGTCCTAAGTCTGTGTACACAGTGCTGTATCAAAAATATCGTTACAATAGCATGCATATATTCTTAAAGACTGAATAGAAAATTTCTGTTGACAGTGTCAGCATGGAGCCTCTTGTTTTGTTTTGAGTTTCAGATTGCTAACTGTTTTAGGGCAAGGATAATATTGGTGAATGGAAGATGCTCTTAAAATGCTCATTCACAATGTAGTCCAAAGTGGTTAAGGGAAACACTAGAGGCGAAGTGCATTTAAATTGGGCAGCAATTACTCGTGAGTTTCAACTTGATCGCAGTTATTGGGTTGCAGAGCAAAGCTAGACAGCTTTCTCAGAAGCTTTGCAGCTGGAGGAAAATTCGTCTTAGTCTTGGGATAAAACCAGGGACCACTGCTTGCTTGGGCAGTCACTCTACATTTAAGCTAACCAGGATGCCTAGCAGATGTCATGGTGAGGTCGAATTTGTCAACAACCTGAAGCAAGAATGGTGTTAGTCTCTCTCTGAGTTGTTGATCAATTAGTTCTCTTTACCTAAATGGTTTGAAGCTTCTGACACCATGAGACACTAACTACGCAGGAAATAGTTCGGGATAGCCCTTCGCCTTTTGCTTCTGACAGCCTATGCAAAAGTTCTGGAGGCAGCATGGTCACATTGCATTAAGTGTATGTCTCTTCAGTCTTCTTTACGTGCTTGAAATTAATCCGGAGCCCTCCACTAAGGCGACCCTTGTAGCCGGCGGGTTGTTTTTGGATGTTAAACCCTACAATTAACAAATTTTACACGTGCGGTATGCAGGTGCCGTAGATGGGGCAGAGAGAAAGTCAAGAAGAGAGGCAATCCAGTGATTTTTACGCTGCTCAGAAGTCAAGTCGCATGTGTTGAGCGAAGGCACAGCGGATTCGAGGGCAGAGAGGCTGGCAAGCTCGGCCAGTAGTGGGGAGCGGGACAAGGCATCAGCATCATGGTGCTTGCAGCCCGAGCGATATACGGCACGTATGTTATATTCTTGTATATGGAGAGCCCGTCGAGCCATGGCAGGCAACCGGAGGGATCTTTTAGCGAAGAAAGCCAACATAGGGCATGGTGGTTGGTGACCACGTCAAAAGGATGGCCATTATGATAAAGTCGAAACTTGCCAAGGGCCCAGACAATGGCCCATCTAGGCCACCTTAGCCAAGCACTCTTTAGTATACTTCATACACTGTCTGGCGACTTACTAGCGAAGTGGAGCTGCAATAAACGTTTTTCCAAGAACTCTCGTCCCGCAAACTTTTGGGCCCGATAGTACATATGTGAATAGTGGCGTGTCGCGTCCACGAAATATGCGGTGCGGCACTGCTGTATTCTTGTAAACGCGGCTTATCTCAGCCTGCAATCTTTGCCTGTCCAATTGTGAAACGAGATATGACGCATCGAGAAAAGGGGTTGAGACTGCACAATTATAATAGCTTCGCCATATCTTCCATGTACCGCCATGAATGCTAGCACCTCCGTTCAGCCGCTGCTGTGGTTATTGTGCTCGGCTCCTGACCCGAAAGACGCGGGTTCGATCCCGCGGCGGCTGTCGCATTTCGATGGAGGCGTTAATGCTAGAGGCCCGTGTACTGTCTGATGGCAGTACACGCTATGGAACCGAAACCAATCTTGTTTCGGTTGCGAGAGAGCATTTGATTCAAGAAAGAGTATCTAGACCTACGGTGTACATATGTAGCTTGTAAATTTCTGTTTGAAATACTTCTGCCTGGCAGATCTGCCGCTGCCGTGATGCAGGCGCTGTCGTGACTCGGACAGGAAAAAAAATGATGCCGGTTTTAGGAATAACATTTTCACGCATCAAAATTGAGACAAGTTGGTGCAGCTGTAGGTCAACGCGCTTCGATGACAAAAAAAAAATGGTGAAGTTGCATTCCGAGTGCATTCTTTGCAGAGTTTCGGTTTTGATTTTACGGTTTGCAGTTTTGTCTAAAATCTGTACTTTCGTTATTTTTGCTGTCAGCTTTCATTGTTTTTATGGTGCTATTGTGGTGTCATTTCTTAATAATTCTGAGCCATGTTTCCAGCGCATTTCGTATCAGTTGCAGAAAAAGTTCATTTCGTAGGTAGCGTTGTAGCGCCATCTGCCTGGGACGGCCTGCCCATCGACATCAGCATCATCCTTCGTGCCGCGGGTCGTTTGTATCTGTGGCTGGATTGGTGCTGTTCTTGCGTTTGTTGTAACACTAAGTGCATTTTTAAGCGCAAGCAAAAAGTTGTGCTGCAGTGTTCAAGTATGACACGTTGGAGCAAGTTCAGGCGAGCTCTCCGTGCTGCGCGGCTACCTACACGGCCTTCGTTAGTACTGTACTAATTTTTGGGAAAACAGCAGTTGAGGTACCATATGGTCACTTTTCTTTTCGGAGGCTTTTACTGCTGCGTAATCCTACCGGACAGGGTCGAGTTCATACCGCGTAAATGTATGTACCACCAGCAGCAAAAGTTATTGGGGTGCGTGTTCTCGGGGCAGAAAAGTTATTGTGGGGCTTCCTCGCGACCTAGTGCTTTAAAAATGCTACCAGCGTGTGGCGAATGCAAGTCCCCTCGTTCAGACACTTCGAGCGATTGGCTTACGTGGCGCTTGGCTACTGTGCCGGAGTTCCCGGGTTCGAACCCGACTGCGGCGGCCGCGTTATCGAAGGAAGCCAAACGCAAAGGCGCCCGTGTGCTGTGCGATGTGAGTACACGTTAAACATCCCTTGGTGGTCGAAATTATTCCGGAGCCGTACACTACGGCACATCTTTCTTCCTTTCTTCTCTCAGTCCCTCCTTTACCCCTTCCCTTACGGCACGGTTCAGTTGTCCGACAAGATGCGAGACAGATACTGCCCCATTTCTTTTCCCCAAAAACCAATCTTCTTCTTCTTCCCCGTACACTCCCACCTCGTAAATTTTGCCTGCCGATAGTACCTCCGTGTGACGCGATTCGAAATTGATCACTTCAGGCCTGACCTGTTCAATTAAGCGAGTTCACACAGTTAATTTTCTTTGAAATACTGAGCGCAGTGTGCGAGCTCAGCCACTGTGACCCTGTATAGTAAACGGGTACCGCACAAGGGAGGGGGAGAATGGTAGGGTTTTAACGTAGTTAAACCGAGTATATGTGTGAAAGCACGTGTTTAGCCTGGTTGTCTCATGGTTTTGCTTTGCTAGGTCGTCGGCAGTTCTGGCTACGAGACTAGTTCTAGAGTAGTTGTTGATGGAAGACGACGACATGCAATGCACAGCGCGAGCGTGTGTTGCAGTTTAACGCGAACCGGGGTCGTCTGCGGCAGCAGCATGGTGCTCTCGTGCACAGGCCAGCGAAATTGATCTGCTCGCGCCTCCGCGGGTTCGAATCCCAGTCCCGGCAATATTTATTTTATTATGTTTGCCAAGGTCATCCTCAAGGTCAAGCTTCACACTAACTCTGTAAGCCAGTTAGACCTCATGAAGTAGTACTTTCACACTAAAATATTAGCCCTCCTGAGCCGAAATGACAGTGACAACGTTTACAATTGCTGTACAGTTGATGCCTTCATAACCGTATAAAGACACTCCATAAGCACATTTCTGACCAGTCCAGCTCGATTCAGCACCTCAAATGAGTGTGAACGCGGCTACCAGTTTAGTTTGACATAACTAGTGTTAACAGAGGTCATCAACATGCTTCAGCAAAGCATCTGTATTTGATAGCCTCTTCTCTCTCTTTTTTTTCTTACTGTAAGTGTTGTTCACCACCACTGCCTGCTCATAATGACAACAGGTTAACATGTCTTGTATTTGGCAACAGCATGGCAAGACAGCATAATACATTTGTAGCGAAGTCTGCCAAACAAGTTGTGGTACTATGTATTGCTGAACTTGGCATCACCGTATGCTGATTTTGTGAAATAACATTGAGTGGCAGTTAAGTCTTGGTGCGTTTTTCTCAGATCTATCTGCTGTAGGTCAAAGTTTGGGCACATGAGTGCAAAACAGATTTGTTGAAAATACTTTTCATGAAAACAGTTACTTATGGTACTGAGTACTATGTAACAAGAAAGTATCTGCTGAGACTATGTTCAACTTTTAAAAAATGTCTGAACAGTGAAAAGTAAATCATTCATAGTGTCGTGGCACAGGGGTTCACTCGAACCCGGGCTCCGTTGGGTAACGGGTCCGAGCCTTCGGGTTGAAGAAATATGGAACTTCAAGCTTGGGAAAACGAAAAACAAACGGGTTTACTGGCACTTTTCAAGAAACTTGATTACATAATTTAGAAGGAAACAAAGAGCAAACAGTCAAGAATTAAAAGTTCATAGCGTCGAGCAACTGGGTGAGCCTTGTCGTCAGGGCCCAGAGCGATCGTTCGTACTCAGGACACTCGTTAAATACACTGAGGCTCCGCCGCTTTCACCACACGATTCACAGATCGGAAGAGTCGCCGCACATAGCACGCTGAGCCCTGTAGGAATGGGCAAGGAGGATACGGAGGTCCGTTGCTACTTCGTCCTCGGGAATGCGCTTCTGCCCACTTCCTTTCGTCATCTTGTCCATCGTTGGTCGCGTCTCACGGTCCGACATAGGGGAGCATGCGTGGGAGATTCCACGGGTAGTTTCCCCGAGACATCTTTTTTTTCTTTTTCGTAAGGTCAACGAGGGGTCAAACAACGTGCCCCCAGCAGGGTTGTAAAATTGAGAATAAGAAAAGGAGCATTACAAAAAAACCTGTGTTTGCTTATAAGAACAGATAACAGTGTCCCCAAAAATATCTGGGAGGAATGTATGCAAAAGGACGTAGCAAACATGTTTGAAGTTATCTGCCAGCATCTCGCCTCCCCCCCCCCTTTCCAGAAAAAAAAAAACTTGAAGCATGTTATGAGTAATACAAGAATGGGTACAAGTGTTTAAGTTCATTCTAAATATAGATTTTTTAAAGTATTTGCAAGATACCAAGTTATCATGAGAAGTACTGATTATAGAATATTCAATCTGCGGTAGAAGCACCAAAAGATATTGACAGAAGAACTAGGGGGCTGTGCTGATCCTGTGCCATTGTCTTGTGGTGCTGCTGTTGCCATGGTATACCAACAACTCACCAGTGTACGGTTCTCCTCTGTTGTATGTTAACTATGTGCTTGTTTGACACAGAGTATTCCATGGCCACTTTTGTTAAATCCTATCATCCAGAAATCTTTAGTCACAGTCTTGATCTTGTGCTGCACTGCTATCTTCTGTTTTGTCAGCCTCAAAGGTTTGCAGAATGTGGCTGTGTAGGAAAAACTTCATTGGTGTGCTGGTGCCTTGTGTACCAATTGCCTGGCATTATGCCAGTGAATGGAGCGTGCATGTTCCCTCATGATTGCCTTGGAAATGTTGCTATGGGTTATGGCGCATGTATATGGGTTTTTCTGCGCACCCAAATTTCGTTGACTTTTGTCAGGATCATACATGTCAGAAGGGCTGGTAGTTATTATATCAGAGCAGTGTGAATGTGAAAAAACATACTGCAGTGGGTAAATGAAAACTAAAAAGACTGGTACGATGTAAAGCTGCTCAAACCGCTCACCAGTTCTTGAAAAAGTGAACATATCACCTCTAAATTAAAGTTTCTGTTTGGGCGAGTTGGTAATGATCCATTTGCTTCAGTGGTTGTGTTGCATGTCTTCCTTTCATGTGTCCTGTCTTCCCGCACTCTTTAACAATGACATCACTACTACGCTTCACAGTTTTTTACCTAATGTGTTTGTCTTGGGTGGCTTCCAAAAATTGCTCAAGCTTGCAGATCTGCAATGTCAACAGGCCGGCATATCAAGGTCCACAGAATGTTAAATTATAGAATAACTTGGACGGTGAGCTGCGTGCATTGCTAAATAATCAATTTCAAAAAGAACTGCCTAACTATGTTATTGACATTGTTGTAATCAAAAGCTGTGTAGCCCACCCCTGTTACGCCTCTAAAAGAAGAGACAGCAGTGTGTGTAAATAAATAAAAAAATACTCGAATGCTTCCTTCCCAAAAAATTGATGCCATGCAATGACACCATTTTTTAGACATCAACTGATAATCCTTATCGCATGCTTTGTAGCATTTCCAGCCTTTGTAGCGTTTCCAGCAGTCAGCCTGTCTGTAAAGGTGTTTTTTGTTATTGTTTCGGCGATGTAGGTGCCGAATGGGCTCGGCAGCACTGCAACGATGTCCACGTACGCTCACCTGCGTCGCCTTTTTGTCGTGCAGGTGCTGGCGCTCGTGCCTTTCAGTCCGCCGGCTGGTGCTTGTGCTGACGCGAGCTGGGCCATCGGCAACACCCTCCTGCCGGTACCATCGCCATATCATCCGTGGAGCAACAACGCCTGGTTGTGCATCCCGGCCGGACCCTAGTCGGCTGGATCACTAGGATCGACCCAGTGCCATCTACGCCCTCCCTCAAGTAGGCCTACCTTGGAATACTGCCCAAACGCCAGCTTTGGTTCCTGTCTGAGTACAGCGCATGTGCCACTCTACCCACCCAACCTCCCCCCAACGATGATAGCCAGCATGTCTACGTCACCGCAGCGTCCACACTACTTAAGGACAGCACCAACGCCGAACGCGCTTAATGGGCTCGGCAGCACTGCAACGATGTCCACGTACGCTCACCTGCGTCGCCTTTTTGTCATCTAGGTAAACTATGAACACTCATTATTTGCGCGGCGTACCCGTTATGCGGCATTGCTAGTGCTGCCGAGCCCTCAGTGTTGTGTCGCGACTGCCTTTGAATGCCTCGGTGTCATCCGCCAACTGCTGATTTTGGCGGGTGATGTTGAATTAAACCCCGGTCCCAACACCCGCGGTGCTGCTCCGCAAGATTCTTCCGACATAATGGAAGCTTTGAATGAACTTCAATCTGGACAGGCATCTTTGCTGGCCGAAATGAAAACAATTCGCAGCACGTTAACCCAAAATGACAAAGCGCTAGGTGAAAAAAGAAGCAGACTATCTAAAATTGAAAAAGATTGCGAATCATTTGGCGCCATAAAGGATGATATAAGCGAAGTTCGGGAGCTTGCAGAGCAAAATGCAGGTGAAATATCGAACATTATGTCTAAGCTGGCCGACTGTGAAGACAGGGCACGCCGATCCAATTTGTTGTTTTTTTGGCTTAAAAGACACTAACCAAGAAACCTGGGCTGAATCTGAAAAGATTGTCACTGAAGTATGCAAAGAAAAACTAGACGTCACAATCAACCCAACAGACATTGAAAGAGCTCACAGACTGGGAAAGTTTGATGCTAACAAAATCAGGCCGATTATTGTTAATTTTGCTCACTATAAAACAAAAGAAAAAATTCTTTCTTGTGCTAGCAAACTAAAGGACAGTGGCTATAGTGTTTCTGAGGACTACTCTAAAACTACTCTCTTCGCAAGGAAGCAGCTTCTTGCATTTGGAAAATCGCAAACCGAAAAATACAAACTCCGGTACAATAAGCTCATCATTGGTACCACTACGTACACTTATGACCATGTTACAAACAAAGTCGTTCCCCGCACTCCATAGCTACCCAATGGCCCTTCCGAAAAGACTAAGCTCCGCCCCTTGACCATTCTTTACACTAACATCCGCAGCCTTCCACCTAAGCTTGACACCCTCGCCAGTCTCGTACGCACGACGGAGAGCAACATAATTGTACTAACCGAAACATGGCTAAATTCGTCCACAGGAGACTCCGAGATACTTTCCGTGTTTCCAGATTTCAATTTCTTTCGACGTGACAGGATAAACAGGCGAGGAGGTGTACTAATCGGTGCTCATCAGTCATGTCGTTGTTCCGAGATTAATCTTGCATCCCCTCTAGAATTGCTTTTCATTCAATGCCATGCTTCGTTCCCTCCAGTTATCATCGGCGTTTGCTATCGACCACCTGATCTAACAGATTCCTTTGTGGCTCACTTCCATGAAACACTCCGCGTCATAACTACGTCACATCAGCACATTCCCATTCTTCTTTATGGTGACTTTAATTTTCCCGATATTACCTGGTCTGACCTCCCTGCCATTACATCCAAAGATAACATCGAAAGTGACTTTGTTAACACGTGCCTAACCTTCGGCTTGTCCCAGCTCGTATCTAACCCTACCAGGCAATCTGATCATTCTTCTAATATTCTTGACCTTGTATTCACTTCCCACCCAGATAACGTGTCACTTCTGCTTCATTTACCTGGGTTTAGTGACCACTCCGTAATACTAAGCACATTTTCCTTCAAACTGCCATACCTGAAAAAGCAAAAAAAGACACTAACCTTATATGACAAAGGGAACTACACAGCCATGAACGCAGAACTGTCCGACTTTTGGGCGTGGCTGGTCCTTGACTTCTCAAGCCGGTCTATTGAAACTAACTGGTCTCTCTTCAAACACAAAATGCATCAACTGATTGATAAGCACATCCCTACTATCACCATCACAGAAAAATCATCGTCACCGTGGTTTAAGAACGAACTGAAGCACCTCAACAACAAAAAGAAAAGACTTTTTCGAACAGCCAAACGCCTGAATAGCGCTTGCACGTGGAAAAGGTATCAGTCTGCGGAAAAAATATTCCAATCTTTAGCAAGCCAAACCAAACGTTCCTTTTTTTCATCACTTTTACCGTCTATGCTGCGCACCAATCCTAACAAGTTTTAGAAAACTATTAACCCTACACGCCACAAACCTCTAACATTACACAAAGATGGTAACATTCTCATACCGGAACAAGAAGTCTGTAGCACTCTTAACTCCTTTTTTTTGCTCAGTTTTTACTAAAGAACCTGAAGGCAAATTACCATACTTCCCTGTCTTCGATCACCCTGTTATGCTAGACATTCTGTTCGATACCAGTGGAATTATGATACTAATCGAATCATTGAAAGTGCCCTCTTCATCTGGTATTGATGGCTTAAACTCTAAAGTTCTAAAAAATACTAAGAACATTGTTAGTGTCATCTTATGCCACCTTTTTCAACAGTCTCTAACATCAGGTGTGCTGCCACAAGACTGGAAAATAGGTAAGATCGTCCCAGTCCCCAAAAAAGGTTCATCTTGTTCTTGTAAAAACTACCGCCCTATTTCCCTCACAAGCATTTGTTCAAAACTGATTGAACATGTTATTTATTCTCACATCATTAAATTCCTAGTCTCAGTAAACTTTTTTCACCCTAAACAACATGGTTTCTTAAAAGGACTTTCCTGTGATTCCCAACTAGCCCTTTTCATCAATGACCTTAGTTCGCATCTTGACTTAAATATCCCTCTTGACGCGCTGTTTCTTGACTTTGAAAAAGCCTTCGATAAAGTACCGCACAAAAGATTACTACTAAAACTCTCGCGTCTAAACCTTAATCATTTAGTGATGAACTGGCTTCAAAACTTTTTGACTAACAGAGAACAATTCGTCTACGCTAACAAATCGTCGTCCCCTCGTTCTCCGGTTACTTCAGGTGTTCCTCAAGGCACAGTGCTCGGACCCTTGCTTTTTCTCATTTACATTAATGATCTTCCTTCCAACGTTACCTCTAGCATCCGGCTATTTGCAGATGATTGCGTAATTTACTGCCCGATTTCTACAAGCACCGACTCCGACACCCTTCAACAAGATTTAACCCGAACTGAAACCTGGTGCAAGCCGTGGTTAATGTCCCTTAATATTGCTAAAACATGTATGATTTCCTTCCATCGCGGGCAATCCCACATTCCCTCTAGATATGTTTTTTTTTGGTTCTGAAGTGCGTTCCGTTCTTACCTGTAAGCATTTAGGCATTACTTTAACTCATACCCTAACATGGTCTTCACATATAAAGAACATCGCTAATGAGGCTAACCGCACCCTTGGCTTCCTACGTCGAAATCTTCGTTTTGCTACCCCTTCCATTAATTTATTAGCTTACCAAACTTTCGTCGGACCTAAATTAGAATTCGCTTCAGCAGTATGGGACCCTCATCAGTCGAACCTCTCGCTAACACTTGAAAAAATACAAAATCGCGCTATCCGCTTTATTTACTGTGATTATTCATATTATACTAGTGTGTCTTCTCTAAAATCTAGAGCCTCTTTGTCTAGTCTTGAAACAAGAAGAAAAATATCTCGATTATGCTTGTTCCATAAGTTTTATCATTCATCTTTAGGAGCATCGATCATATCAGCAGCACATCATCTGTCCAGCCGCATTCACCACAGCAAGACAGTGTACCCTCCCCCTGCAAGAACCGCATCTCATTTGCGATCTTTTTTTGTCAAATCATCTCGGGACTGGAACGATCTGCCGCCGGAAGCCATACACCTTACCAACCCCACCAAATTCAAGAAAAAGATTGAGGCCATCATCTTGTAGTCTGTCATGCCCATCCCTCATGTAATGCCCCATATCTGGGGTCTTTAAGGTAATAAATAAATAAATAGATTAAACCAAGGCGCAGTGTTAGTGCATGAATCAGTCAATAAGAACAGCATGTTTATCAACGTGTACTGTACGCGTTAAGTGGCATATGAACCAAGTCACTCACACATGGATAATCTAGTCCGCAGAAAATGTTGCTTATTTCGCACGAAACGCGACCACAGAATGGAAAAAGCCAATTCAGCAGCGAGAAGAGGTAATTGATGTGTTGTGGATGTGAAAAATGAGATCCAGGCATGGGGACAGAATGCCGAAAAGAAACTCCGGACCATAATCAGCTCGGCATTCTTTCCGGCTTTCCGCAGCAGCGCCTCGCGGAAAGTCAACTTCACGCGACTGCATGTTCCCTTTAACAGTGTACCATACTGTACAGAAAACTAACATCCGTAACGGTGTGACGCTGCATGTGACCGAGGGTGTGGTTTGACTGCCAATTTATGAGGACTGGAAGGAATACATCACTCATCTGACATCCGCACTGTGCAGAAAGTTGTGTGGACTCTTGTGCAGCTCCATAGCCGCCGTGGTGGCTGAGTGGTTACGGCGCTCGGCTGCTGGCCCGAAAGACGCGGGTTCAATCCCGGCCGCGGCGGTCGAATTTCGATGGAGGCGAAATTCTAGAGGCCCGTGTACTGTGCGATGTCAGTGCACGTTATAGAACCCCAGGTGGTCGAAATTTCCGGAGCCCTTCACTACGGCGTCTCTCATAGCCTGAGTCGCTTTTGGACGTTAAACCCCCATAATACCATCTTGTGCAGCTCCTGACCGCAGCGGTGGCCAAGTGGTTGAGCATCCGCCTCGGATGCGGGAGGTGCGGGGTTTCGATCCCCAGTGCCGCCGGGTACCCACCGGTGATACAATGGGTACAAGCTTTCCCCTGGTCTGGTGCTCGGCTTATTTAGGGTGAAATGCTTGGAAAACGGGTCCTTGACCCCACCTTGAGAAAAAGAAAAATACCTTGTGTCATGGCGCTCTTTGGCCTTAGATGCCCTTGCGCCATAAAAATCCATAATCATAACCATAATCTTGTGCAGCTCCTTAACTTATGTTTCAAACAGAAAACTCGCAGTGCCTTGGTGTGAAGTACCTTGTAGGAAATGGCTTGTTTGATGAGAAGGGGCCTGGTCTTGCAGCGTTAGTAATCGTAATTTTTATTTTTGGTTAAGTACATAGACAGTGAATACAGGGGAAAGGATGATGCACTACTGCTGCTGCTTGCCATTTACTGTTCGCACTCTTGCACAGACTTATGCAGTAAAGAGTGCTGGCACTGTGAATGAATAAGAATCATCATCATGACGACATGTTTCTGTAGTAAAATGTCGGCCGGAGTAGATGTGCAGTTTTCTCTTTTCAGACTATGAATTATTTCTGTTCAGACAATTTCTCGGGTTATCAGATATGCTTCTTCTCGTTACAATATGTCAAAGATATGTTGGCATCTGCATACTCTGCAATGAAAGCTGAGGAAACCACCATTCTCTGACTTTTACATTTTTGCAATGCTTATAAAAACAATCATTTAAATGTACCCCAGTCTGCCGTTAAAGAAACTGTACCTAAGACAGTGGGATCCAATGTACAATGAATCCTGTGCACTGAAAAAATCTGATGTTATGTTTTTTTTTCGCATTCTATTCGTGCAAGAAATGGTTGGCCTAGTCATCTGGCACAACGATTGCAGCTCATTTGGCACAGAAAACAACCACTTTGACATTAAATCGCTGTCCGATTTTCTCTTGGCTATATACATATATGGCAGTTTGGTTGCACTGAAGAGCAATGAGGAGACAGTGCTTTTATTAAAGGACTGCTTCAATACAATTCATTCCACCGTAAACTTGCCAAGACAGCTATCATGAAGACATCTCTTCAATGTCATGTTCACACCATGTTGGCATCAGGTCCTTAAAGGATGCACACTTAGCAGAAGCACAGTACCTTAACTACGTTTTGGCCAATGTTGCTGAAGGGTTATGGGGGTTAACGTCCCAAAGCGACTCAGGCTATGAGGGACGCCGTAGCGAAGGGCTCTGGAAATTTCAACCACCTGGGGTTCTCTAACGTGCACTGACATCGCACAGTACAAGGGCCTCTAGAATTTCGCCGCCATGGCCGGGATCGAGCCCGCGTCTTTCGGGTCAGCAGCCAAGCGCCATAACCACTGAGCCACCGCAGCTGATGTTGCTGAAGGCTTCATGGTATAGTCTCCAGGGCATTTCAGCTGTTGCATAGCTTGAAAATCAAGCAGCAAACTAATGTCAGTGTTTTTTTTCTGCACAGCACTAGCTGCATTACTTTGTAGGGTGAGAGCAACCACTTCTGGGAAAAAAGTGTACAAAGAAATATGTAAGGAAAAAATTCCACTGTACATTATTCGGTGTATTAGACCCTGCTGTCATCGGGCAGGTGTTCAGAAGAGCACACTGGGGTACATATTTTTTCCGCTCCTCACGCCACAGTTTCACCTGAGGCTGCAGGATGTGAAAATAAATAAATTTTCAAATGACCACCTCCATAAGCATTTCAACATTGTAAAGAAAAGAATGGAAGCTTCGTCAACCTTTGTTGCGCCAACCTGCACGTGCAAAGAGAACGAAGCCACTCAAAAAATAATGAAAACAAAGCTGTTCACTTGCAGTGTGATGACCACTCTGGAAAAAAAAAGCACACAAGAAAAACAGTTGCGGTGAAAATTAAGCGGTATTTGGTCTTGAGATATGACTGCGGTTAAGCGCAGAGGAACTGAGCTTAACAGCAGTTGAAAGCTCTAAATTTACAAGTATAAGCAGCAAGAACAATTTAATTTAGTCCAACCAGTGAGGAATGAAACCGAAATTAAACTTTGTGAGCCAACTCAGCAGTGCAGTGTCTGTCATTGTGCAGACATCCTGCACAAGAATTGGAATTTCGTTATGGAACATGCAAATGGTGCTAACATGAACACAGAACCATATGCAAACAGGTAGGTGAACCAGGGAACCTAAAACTCCAGTACAAAAGGTGCAAACGCACACAGAAACCTGGAAGGATTCTGCATAGCCAACAAAGCCCACATATACATTGGCTCACCATCGATGTCACAGAGCAGCCAAGAAATCGCATTCCTCACAGGGAGGTCACAGGCAAATGAATGTGCTCATCAATGACATGCTCCTCATGAGTCTTCAGGAATGCCTGCAGCTGATGCAGTAGACCAGGAAGTGATGAACAACTGGTGAACAAGCAAGGCGTCTGCAGGGCCACTGTGGATACAACAGCAAACAGAATCGGACACCCAGTGCGAATCCTGCCATCATGTCTCTCACGGCCTGTGAGGCACTTCGCACCGCAGTACAAGTTTTGCGACCGGGAAAATGTTCAAGTTTCTAAGATTATAATTTGAAATTCACTGCTTGTTGTTATGCAGAAAAGCATACTGTAATCCCAGTGTATATATATGAATAAATGTCTTTTTTTTTATTTTTCTTCCCAATTTGTTATGGACAGTTTTGACGGGGGACGAAAGTACCATATTAACGAGGCATGCCTCTATAACCATGCAGTATTCGAAAAACACCACCTGGTTTCGCATGATATGCATGGCCTTCCTAAGGAACGTCCCTCATCCCTGCTATGACAAAAAAATACAGAAATGGTAGGGCAGTAAGTTGAGCACACAGAAAAGGTATTATGCAAAACTTTCTGAAGTAAACAGCAACCAGCCAAACAAGCTTCAGTGTTCATTTTGAGAGTCCTTTCAATGTTCCTGTTATGAGGAAGCCCACTAACTTTGCATGCATCTTCTAATGTGGCTGTATCAAAAGACGAACAGCATGATAAACACTGCCACTATAGTGGGAGCGATGCATAGGGAGACTCTTTGGATACCAATGATGGCAGGGGAGTCACCTTTATCTCGGCCATGGAAGAACAGATGTGGTAACTTGCAGACAGTGGCTACATACAGAGTGCTACAATGTGGCGTTTCTGGGGTGCACCCATGGCAATAAACAGTCTCACAGTAAAGTATTCCTGCATCATAGTCAGCTGCTGAAGTGTCAAGCAAGAGTGATTTCTGCATATTTCCAACCAGTCTGCTGGCACTTAGTGATTGCCAAATGGCCACTATTTCAAACAACATTTCTCGTCATGTGCCACTCTGTGTCAAAAAGAGGTGGCACCTTGCCCATTTTCAAAGTTCACTCGCACTTGACAAGCAACTGCGAGAACCAGTCAGAAAGTCAATGCAGCAAGCAATACGGCACTTGATGTAAACATTAGGATTTCAAGTCAGCATGATATGTCCGGCAGTCTGTCCCACATTTCCATTTAAGAAGGGACGCAACTTTCAACAAAATTGAGTTTATTTCTAGAGTATTTACATTAAATTTTTTGAGCAATTTAAAAATAATTTTATAACAGCTCATCAAATGTCACTGTTTTATGTGCAGAACATTATTTTCTGATATATATTTTTCTTAAAACCTGCAAAGCTAAGAAAATATGGCAGAAGGCTAGTTCAACATTCATTGTTCTTGCAGGGTGAAGTCATTCTTGTAATTCTTTTTGTTTTGCAAAGCTCAAATTTTCGTTTTGAATTTTTGAGATTCAGTGTTTGTTGACATATTAAAGTGAGAAGAAAATTTCATACAAGTAGTTTAAAATTCATAAATTTGAAAAAACGGTTGTCTAGACCTGCGCTGCGGTCCTAGGAGTGCAACGAAACAAGTGGTCCAGAAAGCATAAAACTGTTGGGGACAAGTATGCTCCGTAAGGCATGTATCTAGGCAGAAAACCTTAACAGAGAAAATTGCCCGTTTCTTGAATGTTTCGTCACTATTCACAGCCGCCGAGGTTCATGAAACAATTTTTTTTACAGTACTTCCCAGTCGATTTCAAGAATTAAATTTGGGGACAGCAGAGTCATTCCACGCGAAAGGAGATGCACCAAATTCTTGGTATTGTAGATTTCGCTGAGAAAATTCATGGACGACCAGTCCCAACAGAAGTGTAGACACCTTCTTTCAAAGAAAAAAAATTTTTTCTCCATATATCATGCTCCAAAGTGTAAGACATCACCTTCATCTGGGCATTTTGCAAGAATTATTGCTCAGGAACCGGTCCTTGTCAGCAAAGTTTATCTCCGCATGTAGTCTGGTATTGAGATGCCCTGTCATGCCTCAAAAAATAAACTGGATGATGCCATTTTGGTTTAAAATGGAAGTGCTTAACAGGAGAAAAATTTGAAGATTTCCGCATTTTTAAAACTAAACTTGGAGTCTAAATTTAACCAAACTTTTTGGAGTTTTGCCTGAAACCTTGATCTAGCATTGTTTGAATTAAACTTGAACCTTGCGTTGTTCTGTAATTTAAGAAAAAGTGCATAGATTTCTGCGGAAACGGCCACATTGAGGACCAGAAAACGCTATGTGGGCAACGGTGCTGGACAAAAAAATTAGCCAAATGGTCAACCCATTTAGTTTCGCATATTAAAAAAACTAGAAAAATATTTTTTGTTGCCGACAAATAAATTTTTATAAAGGAGTTCCAGCGATGTGGTGCCAGCACCTGTTACGGTCCGTCCGGTAAAACCCTGCTTTTATTTCCGGCCTTGCTAAACTCTAGCAATTGCCATTAGCATTGGACATATTGTGAGAAGATGGCGCAATGGAGCCATTTCAGTGTTTTCATTTATTCTTAAAGAATATGTTTGGGCGGAATACTCATGGTATACAGGGTGTGCCATGTTATTCCCTATAGATATGACCTAAACGCAGGATTTAAAAAGCCAATCTGAAAGTGTTATATGGATAAGCATTTATTATTTACATTGCACTTGACTGAGGCATCAGCCTCGCCGATTATTCAACTTCCAAAGCTGTGGTGTACAGCATATGCAATGTTTAATCAACCATTTGCATTGAATTAAATCGGACACCTTGTATATGCACAAAATATGAAGGGGAGACTGCATACTACAGCAAAAAAAAAAGGGTTATAACATCATGTGGCCTGAATTACAAACAGCTGGGGATAAGAGTTAATGGAGAATACCTAAATAATCTGTGATTTGCTGATGACATTGCCTTGCTGAGTCACTCATGAGATGAATTGCAAAGCATGATCAATGATTTAAACAGGCAGAGCAAAACGGTGGGTCTAAAAATTAACATGCAGAAAACCAAAGTAATGTTCAATAGCCTAGCAAGGGAACAGCAGTTCACAACTGGAAGCGAGATGCTGGAAGTGGTAAGGGAATATGTCTACTTAGGGCAGGCAGAAACTGTTGACCTGGATCATGAGAGGGATATAACTAGAAGGATAAGAAGGGTGGAGCGCATATGGGAGGTTCTCTCAGATCATGAATAGCAGTTTACCAATATCCCTCAACAGAAAAGTGTACAACAGCTGTATCTTGCCGGTGCTCGCCTACAGGGCAGAAACGCGGAGGCTAACGAAAAGGGTTCAGCTTAAGTTAAGGACCACGCAGCGAGCCATGGAAAGAAAAATGTTAAGTGTAACATTATGAGACCTGAAGCGGGCAGAGTGGGCGAGGGAACAAACACGGGTTAATGACATCCTAGTCGAAATCAAGAGGAAGAAATGGGCTTGGGCAGGGCATGTAATGCGAAGGCAAGATAACCGTTGGTCCTTAAGGGTAACGGAGTGGATTCCAAGAGAAGGCAAGCGTAGCAGGGGACGGCAGAAAGTTAGGTGGGCGGATGAGATTAGGAAGTTTACGGGGATACGGTGGCTGCAGCTGGCAAAGGACAGGGTTAATGGGAGAGACATGGGAGAGGCCTTTGCCCTGCAGTTGGCGCAGTCATGCTGATGATGATAATGATGAAGATAGCGTGCTCATATATTTTTGTCGGCATTCTTGGTGATATGAAAGCCCCAGTTTTACCTCTTGCCTTTGCAAAGAACACTGTAACACTGTGTTTTCAAGGGCAGGGCAGCAGCCATGTTTCTTGCATTTGCTACAGTGCATTGCCAAATGGGCATACTCCCACACGGTAGGCGAATCTCTGCCTGTATTCCAATTTGTGTCCCTTTTGAAAACATCCCTTTCAGCGAAACCTAATTGGCCAAAATGCCAGAAGCAGATGTGCATCTACTTCCGCCATTTGGGGCAGTCAGGTGTCACCGAATGAAATTTTGAAAAAAGACAATGCGCAAAACTAACAACACAGGAGAAAGACAGACGAAACAAGTGCAACTCTGCAACTGTGTATTCACTTGAAAACGAGTGAATAGATCAGCAAAAAGGCAAGACCAGGCTTCAACAAGCTCGCTATCCTACTCTGCTCAATTGCCAAAGTGTTACTGAAAAAGGTTAAAAAAGAAAAGTGTAATAACTGTGCAAAAAACGATGTTGCCAAACAGAAAACTAAACCTGTGATAATTCCTTATATTCATAAGATGGCACACAATCTGAAACATGTTGAGGCAAAGTTTAAAGTTCGTGTAGTTTTTCCACCCCCAAGAAGCTGTTCTCCTTGTGTGGCAAAATGGATTCAAACAAACCGAAACAAGCAGAATGCCAGAAAAAGCATGTGACGCCATTTGTGAAATGTGCAGTGGGCGTAGTTTATCAGATCCCATTGACGTGTGGGAAATCTTACATTGACCAAACGGGCTGATGTATTAATGATAGCCTTGCTGACCATAATCACGCATTAAAGAACGGCACGGGTTCTTTCTTACCACATTACTTTAAATCCTGCAATGAAAAAGAAAAAAAAATGCCAGGCGAAGCTGAAGAAAACAAAAATCTTAAGCAGGGGCAAAGATACTACAGCCCGTGAACTTATAGAGGCGTTCCACATCAACAAAGGCGAAGAAAAGAAAGTGTGTTTTTAGATATGTGCTGAGCCACATTTTTTTCTATAGCCATTTGTTACCTTTTTGTTTCTACTTGTGCGCATGTGTGGGTCCCTCTCTGCTCTTGCCTTTTTGTCTATATATTCACTTGCTTCAATAGGTGAATAAACAGTTGCACTTGTTTCGTCTGTCTTCCCCCAGCATTGTCTGTTTTGCACGTCTGTTTTCAAAACCATGCACCAACTTAGCCCTACAGAGAGTATTACCAAATGGGATGTTTTTGAATGAGCCGCAAGTTGGAATAAAGGGCCTTGTTGATGGCCCTGAGGCGCATTGTGTTTGCTTATGTGTTTTTTTGTGAACTCCTTCAGCTCTTAATCTTTTGCTCAACCTTGGGTACACTTTGGCAAGGTTATGAGAGGAGGTCTAAAATTTGTGGCCGTTAGTTGATGAAACGAAAGACAAAGGTTGTACCAAAAGAGTCTGTTCATTCAAACATCTCTCAACATATTTGCCATTGATGTCAGTGTGTTTCTTGTGACAGGTTTATTTTTCCTAATATGCTTTGAAATTACTCCTTTGTAGCTTTTGCACTTCACTGTTCCGAGTGGCAGTGGTCTCATTTCTGGAAATAAACAGTGGTCCTAGATGAATCTTCATTCACAAAATGCTGTTGGAATTCAACAAATCAATAGGGGGGCCTGAGCCCATAGTGAAAATGGTACAGTATCCTTGTTCATTTTTGTTCTTTCAAGAATGCCGCCGTTGTCTTTGCACCATCTCCACATTTTTCTCATATTTATAGTCAGTATGTGTATTTGGAAAAGCACCATGAAGCAGTTATGCCTCTAGAACGACATAGGAATGCCACTCTAAGCTTGACAAGACAGAACATTCATGCAGCAAAATGTATTGCCAAAGTCCACAAAAATTTGGAGCTCCTCGCATAAATGGCACCAAAAACATAGGCTTACTCGTTACCTGCCTGCAGCTTTCTTGACGTGAGAAACATAATGCAGGTAAGGCATGGAACACACTCGATTCCTCTCTTCATTGCTCTTCAAATGCTGTGTGTGTGTGAGTAGTTCTCATTTCTCCTCCTTCCTTTCTTGCTTTTTCACTGTTTTTTTTTTTCACAGGGCTATACCCACCAACCAAATCTTTGCTTGCATGTTTTCTTGTTTGAAACGATGCATTAGACATTAGTATATATGGATCACCCCATACACATCAGAGTCACTAAATAATTTACAATCGAATTTTCTCTTGATGCTGTTTTGATTCCAGCGGCTAGGAGGTGGTTGTGATATCAAGGGTTGGTGTACGTCACATGCGGCATAAAATAAACTGCAATATAACTGCTCCTTCTTTGTTTTCATTAACTGCAATGCTAAAACAAGGCTGTCTCAAGAGCTAGAATGATTACAAATGAAGAAGCAGTGACCTATACTGACCTTTGATGTCATAGCCATTGTCTGGTTGTCTAAACCGAAACAGCATGAGAAAATAAATTGAATTTTAAATCACATAACAGTCGTAGCTAAATGCCATGCGGTGATCCATGCATTCTAATATCTTATGCTTCACTACAGAGAAGACAAGATGTAACTAAAATCGGGTGTCATTTTCAAAAGTGAGTAACAGTATGATATTCACTGTGGTCTCCCTTTATTATTGTTTAACCATGTTCACAATACATCAACCTTTTCATGCAGTGCAGATGATAGTAACTGCATGAAGCTTATCTATTTAATAAGGTACACTACTTGTGCAATGTATGAAAGAACTCGGACCGGCACCTACAAAATGTGCCAACTTTCTTCTGTCATGAGCATGTTTGCAATTCGTAAAGGTGAGAGAAAGCTAAGCTAGCAGCACAAGCGGCCACTTCAGCAAGAATGAAACAATTAATGACCTCACTGACACCACGCCTGGCCTCATCTTTTTTTGAGATGCATATAATTTCGTATATGTAGAATTGCAAGGGAAATTAGCAGAGCTCAAAACGGGACGAAGCCTTTGCAAGTTTGTCCAGCGTTACACTATGTGTATGACCCTTTAATTTTTGAGAACTGGAAGTGATTTCCTCACTAAATTCCCTTGAGATGATAAATTCATGCATTTACATTTCGAGCACTCTATCTCGAGTCAACATACACTGAAGTTGGGTGCAACACTAATGAGGTGTATAATTCAGTGTTTGGCGTTCAGAAGCTTTGTACACCACAGCTCTCTGGAATATGAAATTGCACATATGAACATATGAAAGATCTGTTTTAAACTTTGTACACCACAGCTCTCTGGAATATGAAATTGCACATGTGAGCATATGAAAGATCTGTTTTTAGATGGACCAGCTTATTATTAGTCATTGTACAACCTCACTTACACAGCTTTACACTCGACATCTAAAAGCAATCTTTGTGCAACGCACAGTTATGAGCAGGTTTTATTGCTTTCTCAGTGCATAGCAATCGTGAACTTCATGTATAAGTAATTTTAAAGTGCTCTGAAAAATTTCAGCCCCCAAATGAATGCCGCATAACTACACACAACATAAGCTTCAGTTATCACTGGGCAACCAACTGACCTTACAGGGGAAGCCGCCACAGTGGCTCACTGGTTATGGTGCTCGGCTGCTGACCCGAAAGACGTGGGTTCGATCTTGGCCACGGCGGTCGCATTTTGATGGAGGCAAAATATGCTAGAGACCCGTGTACTGTGTGATGTCAGTACACATAAAGGAACCCCAGGTATTCAAAATTATCTGGAGCCCTCTATTACAGCACCCCTCATAGCTAAAGTCGGTTTGGGATGTTAAACCCCACAAATCAAGCAAAACTTAAAAGAACACTGAGGATAAATTAAAGTTGACCTGCTTTTCGATAGACTATGATATTCTAATGTCAAAGGAACTGCTGTCACCAAAAACTGAGCTTTAATAAGACGGAAAACACCAAAAGGTGAACTACAGGTGTTGTCATCACCAGCTGATTTTGCAAGTAAACTGTGTGCGTAGGCACCAAATTTTGGGCATGGATTGCAAAGGCTATGTTACACTGCCATTCACTTCAAAATGGTGGTAACCCGACCTTCTCGGTTCGGATATCATGAGTTTGACTCATGGAGCAGGGAAACTTTTAAATTCAAATTTCTCAGCCATAATTAGCATTTGCCGGAGAAACTTCAGCACATCCAAAAAAAGCCAGAAAATGCCAGGAGGTTCTAAAACATTTGCATGATTGAACAAGACGAAAATAGCCCAAGTTGTGGCAAATTTCTAAGCAAAAACAGCATTACCTAGAATATTTACCAGTACCATTTACAGTACCTTCTTCTTCACAACTTCCTCAGTTCCCCTCTAAGAAGAAAGTCCACAGGGTAAACTGTTCTGTGGTCGTGGAAGAAGGGCGCAGCCATTGAAAGACCCCACTTCTCGCAAGAATTTCTGGACTGCTTCAAAAAAAGTGAAAAAACACATTTTCAGACGAGAGCATTGGATCAAATGGGCATTACCTTGAAGGAGATTAAATATGGGGCACCGCAAAATAATTACACAATTTTTTGATACAAAATCTCCCCTCATAAAACAAGATGTTTGGCTAATTTCAGCCATACATTTGTTCACAGTATGAATGACGATTTTGAGACATAGGTGAGAGGATGCACAACAAAGGATGCATTAAAAAAAACGGTTACCTCCACATGATGTGGCCCACAAAATCGTAATTTGCGGATACATTGAATTAAGCTTGCCCAAGCGGCACTCTTTTACGCCATGTATTCTAGCAGTCTCTTAAGCACTAAAAAAAATGGATACATCCACATGATGTGGCCCACAAAATTATAATTTACACATGCCTTGAATTAAGCTTGTCCAAGCGGCACTCTTTTACGCCATGTATTCATGCAGTCTCTTGCGCCCTAAAAAAAAAACGGATACATCCACATGATGTGGCCCACAAAATCATAATTTACACATGCCTTGAATTAAGCTTGTCCAAGCGGCACTCTTTTACGCCATGTATTCATGCAGTCTCTTACGCACTAAAAAAAAAGATACATCCACATGATGTGGCCCACAAAATCATAATTTACACATGCCTTGAATTAAGCTTGTCCAAGCGGCACTCTTTTACGCCATGTATTCATGCAGTCTCTTACGCACTAAAAAAAAAAGGATACATCCACATGATGTGGCCCACAAAATCATAATTTACACATGCCTTGAATTAACCTTGTCCAAGCGGCACTCTTTTACGCCATGTATTCATGCAGTCTCTAACGCACTAAAAAAAAAGATACATCCACATGATGTGGCCCACAAAATCATAATTTACACATGCCTTGAATTAAGCTTGTCCAAGCGGCACTCTTTTATGCCATGTATTCATGAAGTCTCTTACGCACTGAAAAAAAAATGGATACATCCACATGATGTGGCCCACAAAATCATAATTTACACATGCCTTGAATTAAGCTTGTCCAAGCGGCACTCTTTTACGCCATGTATTCATGCAGTCTCTTACGCACTAAGAAAAAAAGGATACATCCACATGATGTGGCCCACAAAATCATAATTTACACATGCCTTGAATTAACCTTGTCCAAGCGGCACTCTTAATTACACCATGTATTTACGCAGTCTCCGTGGTGCAAAATGCTGTTCATTCAGGTGAGTTCCTCAACTATAACAACTGCTATACAATGTTGAGCAAGTGGAAAAATAAATGTGAGGGTAAACTGTTACACTTTAAATATAAAAGGAATGTTGTTTTATTTTCCTGCATTTCAGAACTTTTCCGCAATGAAAAGAAAAGGCAACAGCTGCGATGTCCTTGTGACAGCACAGTTGTCCCACATAAATTACCTGCATTAAACTTATCCCATACTACCCATACGGCAGACATCGTTGCTTCACCGCCTCACCGGCGTTCAAATAAATTGCCTGCGTTATCGATGAAAACAATGAAAGCGAAGAAAATACCCATCTTGAATTAAGCTTTTGTAAACGGCACTCTGATAGTCACCGCAAGCGGCAGACATCGTTGCTGTCATTGAAAAGCACGAAAACCCAAAGGCGGCAGGGCGCCGCCATTTGCAATTACCGGCGTCGCGTCTATTTTCCACACTTGCCATGGCAACAGCTGCTCCGCGTGCGCGTTGGCAACCATGGCATGTACATAGTTGTCATGGCAAACAGCTGCTCCTCGCGCGCGTTGGCGTGGGCAACATTGAGCTTGTATGCAGCGGCTGGCAAACGGAAACACGGTCGAGTATGCCGTGTTGTATCTGCCACAATATGTTCTGGGTGGACAGTCCAGCCCGGAAACCAATCATGGTGGGGGGAAGGAGGTCCTCCTTGTCTACGTGGGTGTGAAGTCCGTGTAGAATGATGTGCTCCATAACCTTCCCCAGGCAAGACGTGAGCGAGATGGGCCGGAGGTTTCCTAGCTCGAGTCGTTTGCCTGGTTTGGGTATGAAGATTACCTTGGCATGCTTCCAGCAGTCCGGAAGGCGACCTTCATGCCAATTGTGGTTGAAAAGGTCCGGAAGAGCTTCGACTGAATGGTCGTCGAGGTTGCGTAGCATCTTGTTGGTGATGCGGTCGTCGTCGCCGGCGGCCCTGGTGGTGGTTCAGGGCGGCGCGGACTTCCGACGCCATGATGTCTCTTTCCATGTCTGGGTTCTTAGATCCTGTGTATTGCGAGGGGATGGGATGGGTATGTCTGTGGAGATGTTGATGTATTTGTCTTTCAAGGTAACGAGGAGTTCCTCGTTGGTGCCTTGAAACGCGTGTATAGCGCGGTTTAGATTCTTGTGGGATGCAGACTTGGTGTGTATTGGATCAAGCAAGTGCTTGAGCAGAAACCAAGTGTTCTTGCATCCCAACTGCCCGTTGCGGCGGTCGCAAGTCTGGTGCCATTGCTCATGACTGAGTTTGGCAGAGTAGGCTTCGATCTCTCGTTCGAGGCGAGCGAGGCGAAGCTTGAGAGGACGGTTGTGTTTGCGTCTGAGCCAGCGAGCGTGGAGGCTGCGCTGGGCCTCCCACATGCGCATGAGTTTGGCGTCGGGGGTGAGGCCATCCTCCTCTTGGGTGGCCATGCAGGTGGCCTTAGCGGAGTCGCGGAGCAGTCTCTCTATGTGACGAGGTCGTTTATGGGGTCCTGCGGACACTGAGCTCGCACGTACCGGAAAGCGTCCCAGTTGGTGTGTGCGACGGGGGCCCTTGCTGTCTGTGGAAGGTAGTGCTGAGAACATAATGATCGCTACCTATGTTCATACCGAAATTTTCCCAGCGCGCGTCTGGGATATTGCGGGCGAAAGTGAGGTCCGGACAGCTGTCTTGCGTGACGCTGTTGCCGAAACGGGTGGATCGTTCGGGGTCAAGGAGTAGCGTGGGGCCCAGAGTCTGGGCTGTCTCCCAAACCTTGGCTCCTTTGCGACCACAGGCTTTGCGGGGGTAGCCCCACTCGGCGTGCGGTGCGTTAAAGTCGCCCACTATAAGTTGCATCTCGTTTCGCGCGACTGCACAGGCCTTGCGGAGGAGAGTGGCTACTTAAGTGCTCTTGTCACTGGGGAGGATGTACACGTTTCAGATGTTGAGCGGGGATTGGGTTCGGCTGGTGGGAAGGACCTGCACGAAATTGTGCGTAACTTCGGCGTAGTAAAGGTCGAGCTGATTGGCTGTGAGGTTGCGGTGTACGAGGGTGGCGGTACTCGGGCAGAGATCCGGCGCCACCGGTTGGTTGTAGGTGACATAGCCGGTGAGATTGGTGTCAGTGTACGTTTCTTGGAACGCGATAATGTGGGGTGTGTATGGCTTAACCTGCAGGGTATGCTCCAAGGCCCTCCGCTTTGCCATGAAGCCCCTGAAGTTCCACTGCCATACCGTGATGGGCGCGCTAGCCGTCGCGTTTAGTGTAGGGTTCGGGGCGCTGCGGAGGCGCGATGGCGGTATTGATAATACCACCAGACCACGCGCGCGCGGCTGCACTCTCGGGCGCAGGACTCGGACCAGGCCACTGAGTGCACGGGGGGGGGAGGGGGGGGGGGTAGACCATTTGAGACAGATGGGGATGGTGTGAATATTGGCTGCCATGGCGGAACAGCCGTCAATGAGACGGTCAATAGTTGGGGTCAGCCGTTGGAGGGCGCCCTCTATTTTAGAGACACGAACGTCAAAGGCATCGAATTTGGCATCACTGTCGGAGGTGAAGGGTGGGGGAGCCTTGCGCTTAGTGCATTTGTGCTGGTCGGTGTCCATGTTGGAGTCATTGGTGTGATCGGGGTTGGGAACGCTAGCCATCTGCTGCGGCTGCGGTTTTTCGTGTGCCTGTGCCGACTCCAGGCTGTGAATTTTGGCATTGCCCTGTGCTAGCTGGAGCTGTATTTGTTTGACCATGCCTGCCAGTTCCTTTACCTGCGGGTTGGCCAGTTATTTGGCTTGGAGCTGGTGGAGGAGTCTTCCATCCGACTTGCTTGGCGGGCTTGCTCTCCGGCCTGGTCTGGGAGTTAGCCCGAGAATTCCGAGAGCGTGATGAGGAGCGGCTACGGCTCTTGTGGCTGCAGCTGCTGCTTCGCAGTGGCGCGAAAGAGTCACCTCTCGGGGGTCGTTGTTGGTTGCCGCGACCTCCGGACTGGCGGCCATGTGGCAAGGTTCCGGGTCAGTGTCAGTATCCGTGGATGATAGGAATGATTTGGGCCGGTTGGTGGCCACGAAACGGTATTTGCAGCTCCTGCTGCCAGTGGGATGTGGGCCTTTGCACACGAGGCACGTGGCTTGACAGGTGAGTGGTTGGCCTGCTGGTTGGGGCTCCTGTGGCCCAGCTTGCGACAGTTGAAACGCGCCCCTTGTAAAAGAACACCTCGAAGGTAAAGCCTTTTAGTACCGCATGTATCGGGGAAGATTGGTAGTAGCGAAAGTGACGACAAAGTGTCGTGTCTGGTCCATACGGCGCACAGCAACGATGGGGAGGTCGGTGTTGCGAGCCCGAAGCTAGGCGAGGATTTCAGCGTCGCTTTCATAGCTGTAGGCCCGGTACAGGATCCCCCGCACGGAATTGTCCGGGGCTGGGGCATAGGCGGCGACCGGTACTGCTGTGGTGTCGATGGTGATGGTTTGGACCTTGGCGTAAGACAGCACGGTCGGGCGTGCTGACTGACTGTGTTGTTAGTGGGGTGGATTCGGACCTGGTCGGCAGTGACTGCCAGGCGTTTGTCGACTTTGGCGGCTTCGCAGATGGCAACAGCCAGTCGTGCGGGGCCGACGGTGTGGAGGTTGAGTGTGCCCTGCGGGCGGGGGACTATCTTGAGGTCTTCCAAGGGCAGGCGGGGAAGCGGACGTTTCTTGGTCGGCGGTGGAGGGCGGCCGCGACGCCGCGGTTTCGGGATAGCAGGTGTCGAGGCTGTAGTCTGGGCTCCAGCAGGTTGTTGCTGAATCGGAGATGGTCTTCGGTATCGGCGTTGCATCTCGAACGCCGTCCATGTGCCGTCGGATAACTCCGCGACGGTAATGTGGGTGCCTTCCACAGTGTACGGCATAGTCGAGGCGTAGTTGGGCTCGGCGGGACGCGGCGTCGCCGCCGCAGCTGCTGGCGTGGCCAAACGAAATTGGTCGAAAATTCCGGAAATCTTGCCTACCTGGGTCTCAAAAACACAACACCGGGTCCGGAGCGGTAGTTGTACGTCCAGGGCAAAAAAAAAAAAGGTGAACGTAAGTGGCCCGGAACACGGAATTTGGCCGGAGAAATACGGAACGCATCTGAGGTGCGCCCGTTTGCTCCGAGCGCTCACGGCGATCCAAGGGCATTGGCGGTCTCCTCTGCCTCCTCGGGCGTAGAGCCCGACGGAAGTCGCTGAGTTAGGGAGTGAGGTAGGGTTTGATTGTAGGCAACTGCTACCGCTTCATGCGCTGTACATGCGGCGCCTACCCAAATGGCATCGTGGGCTTGCCCGTAATACTTAAGGAGGGTATTAGCGCGAGCTACGCGGCGAGGGATCTGATATTGGGGATGGGCGTTTCGAGGAAGGGGTTTCACAACGTGTGGTGTATGGATGCGTCAATCTATAGGGTTGACTGGTTAGCCAGTGTGTTGGTGCGAAGGGAGGAGAGTATATGGCGGCCAGTGGCGCTCGTGGCAAGTCTAAGGTACTGTGTCTCAAGGTGCGCGTCAACTAGTTCCTGAATGGTGTTATGCATGCCTAGTGCAAGGGGTTTGGCTGTACTAGTGCTACGAGGTAGGTTTAGGGCTGCCTTAGTCGCAAGGCGGATTCTGAACAGGTGTGGTGGAACCGCAGCTGTCTACGAGTGGTAGTGTGGAGCAGCGTCTGTTTTTTAGAAGAGGCCTAGAGACTCCGAGCGATTTGAACAATGGGCAAGGCGATGGCGTTCCGTGGACTCCCTGGCAGCGCTGCAGCACGCTGTCGTGTTTCGCTCTTGAAGGTGAAGCTTAAGAGTCTCAATTTTTTGTGATGTAAGTTCATTTTTCGCTACCATATCCATGCTTCTGTACAAAAAAGCTATTTCTCGGATAATAAATTCTCCGTCAACACTGCCTCAGTGTTCGACTTAAGAGCGTCTTGAAGCCGTGAACCGAGAGGCTTTGAGGACCATTACGTGCCTTCCACGCATCACACCGGTCATAGCTTTACAAGAGAATCGGAGCTCAATACCATTGATGAGCTGGTGCAGCAGCGAATGCATGCACTGAGAACTTATGCAACGTCACACTCCATTCTTCAGCCGCCAACGCTAGTTCTTCCCCCATGGAAGTTTGTTCAGCTCAGCGACAACAAGCCAACAGATAATCGCCGGCCAACATCTGCTCATTCGGCATCGTTGCTTCGCCAGAAATTTGAGGAACAAGATGCTTGCCTGCCTGAAGGATCCATTGTTGTCTACGTAGACGCAAGCATACAAGACTGCAAAGCAACAACAGCTATCTACTGCCCGTGCAGACGTGCCCTGAATCAAACCTCTTGGTTTCAGCTTACGGAACGCCCTTCGTCCTTTTGTGCTGAGCTCGATCGTTGCAGTTCAAGAAGCACTCTGCTCCGTGGCCGACATAATATGCTCCCTGCGGCCCGCGTTGTCATCCGCACTGACGCCCTTCAAGTTGTGCGGTTGCTACGACGTGTTAGCCGCTGTCCAACGATATGTCAGGACATCCACCGGCTCGCGGCACGCATCCTGCAGCCAGTACGTATTGAGTGGGTCCCACGGGATCTGCTGACCTATCAAAGCCAGGCATAATTAGCGACCCGCCTTGCGAATACAAACTCATCGCCGCCTCGGCTCCTTCATTTGGACAATTTTACCCTCCTTTCATCAAGAAAGGAACTCCTCCGGCGCCGCACACGTTCTCTCATCCCTCCGTGTGCTTTAACCCTCCCCCGCGGTCTTACCCGTGCAGAGGAGGTTGGGCTTAGGATGATCCGGGTCGGGGTTGCCCTCACACCAGCCATCACTCGGAAGTGGCCTTAGTACCGACGAGGATTGTTTCCTCGGCCAGGGTGTCCGATATGTAAACACGAGGACATTGAGGCCGACATTCAGCATACTGTGGGACTGCCCAGCTCACAAACATACAAGGATCCGGCACCTGATGGTAGCAGGTCTTTCACCAAGCAACCCTGCTTCATACATTGCCTGGACGCAGGGACCGTACCATCGTTCTCTACTGGACTTCATCAAATCAGCTAACCTTTTTCCATTCATTTATTCTCTACTACATCATCACACCTTGACCAATCATTGATGCCTTGGGGCAATAAATTTCGCTTTAAAAAAAAAGAGCGTTAGCTACGGGAGTGTCGTGCTTACATAAGTGTGCTCTGCAAACGCGGAGAGGACCAAATCCAAACATCTGCGGATGTTTTTTTTTCTTTTCGGAAACATCCCTTCTAATTAAGGTCCTCTGGACTTTACTTCTAAGACACAAGCAGCGCCATCTACCTCATGGATATTGCATTACTATTGCTACTTACGGACTTCCTGCATGTTTGTCGCGGTGGCTCAGTGGTTAGGGCGCTCGACTACTGATCCGGAGTTCCCGGGTTCGAACCCGACCGCGGCGGCTGCGTTTTTATGGAGGAAAAACGCTAAGGCGCCCGTGTGCTGAGCGATGTCAGTGCACGTTAAAGATCCCCAGGTGGTCGAAATTATTCCGGAGCCCTCCACTACGGAACCTATTATCCTTTCTTCTTTCACTCCCTCCTTTATCCCTTCCCTTACGGCGCGGTTCAGGTGTCCAGCGATATATGAGACAGATACTGCGCCATTTCCTTTTCCCAAAAAACCAATTATTATTATTATTATTATGTTTGTAAACAAACGAGGTGGCGCTGCAGTCGCTAGCGAGCTCGTGGTAGGCAAAAGGTCGGGGAGTGGCGTCGCGGATAGGTGTTGAGCGCGGGTTTTCAAGGCTTGTAGGCGCGTTTGCAGTTTCTGCGAATCATAGCAATGGTCGATGCTTCCAACTTAGTAATTTGTTGAAGTACACGAGCTCGCGTCGGCCACGTGCGGCCTATAAAGAGAAATAGTTTTCCACTGTATTGTATATATGGTTAGTAGTAAACATGTAGAAAGCGTTCCTGCCATTTATTTATGCGCCAGGCATTTAATAAAACAAGTTTTGACACTCTGCACTAGCCGGAATGATTTTACTTCGGGACAATAGTGAGGGGAAGTGCTGGCCTTGTTTCGTCGGAGCAGGCGTGCGCTCATCGTCTGCTGAGATATGTACATGTCGCGCTGTGCGAAAAGTGGGGACAGCGTCGTCTCCCTGATCTCCTCTGTCTCGCTTAGCGCTGTTTTTAGCCGCATGACCACGCACCAGCCAGGCCGACTTGTCCTCTTTTTAAGCTGGTCGATTTGGTGAAAATTTTTGATTTCTAGAATTATTTCTTTCTTAGCCCTGAAGTCTAGTTTCGTGACGAAAAATTATAGCAAAATATTGAGTACAAATTTATAAATTACGCTTTTTAGAAGTGTGGTCGTCAAAAATTGTGAGGTAATTTCTTTGATTTCAGTGCCGCATTTCTTTGACCAAAGCGATAGCGAAGATGCCATAAACTTTAAGGTTCGTTTTGTGACCTCTCACATTTTCTGCGACTGGATCACTCACCTTCGTAATTCGCATGAAAATCAAATGATTCCATTTGTCGCAAACTATTCCTGAGACGTTGAGGAGCGTAATAAACCTCTCGATTTTTTTCCCTACACGTGCAGTACTGTGTTAGTTATTTCTTGTAAGAAACGTTTTCATGTAACTATGCATGCATAAGTACTGATCATATAGAAAAAGAACTAATCGCGTCATCGTGCAGAACAGGGCTTTATGTACATGCTGGCATAAAAAACTGCGCACTATCTACTCAATTATTTGAGACCTTGGGGGGACTTGACGACGGTGTTAATTATAATTACCCAGAACTGCACCAGTGATAAAAGGAATTACTGAAACGCGTAGGAATTTGATATTTGCACCAAGTTTAGTTACATATCACATGCATGAATAACGAAAACACTTTTCATTGCCGCGTCCCCTCTCAATCTCGCCACGTGTCTGTTAGTAGCACGCGTGCGGCTGCTTCTTTCCAAACAAGCTTCGCGATCATGTACTACCTCATGAAACATGACACATGCATGATGCAATGAAAAACATATGGCGTTTAGCATACTTAAGGTACGCTATTCTAAGCACACCAACGCGACCGCGCAAGATTGACACAACTTACCAGACTTCTTTCTACTCGAATGAAATAATTACGTCGTCATATCAAGAAACAGTTTCAAGTAAATATTAAATGTCATAAAACGCGCCATTAAAACATGGTGTGCTATTAACAAAAAAACGCATTCCTTGGGGGCGAGTGATCCTGTCGGCGCCCCGTGCACTCCGGCTCAAGGTGATAAGTACGTGTGCAGCTGCATATGTCTTTTTTTCCTTGAGCAATTATTAGCCTACTATCCTGAAGTTCAGGTGAATGAACGCAGTAACTTGCATGCTATTAAGTGCATTGAGTGGCAGTGCCTATCGAATCCCAGACTTCGCGCTTTGCTACCGTGGCCCAATGCCTGTTGGCCAGTTTCCGAATGCGGCATTTATGCGCGAGAAACCTATCGAGGCTAATTTAATATTTTTTATGCTACTACGCGGATCCAGCAGTGACGCAGCCGGTCAATACATGCTGCTTCTGCAGTTCACAGGCTTGAAGCAGCCGCCGGTAGCTGCGGCAGCTGCGGTAGACACGGGCAAGCGTAACCTGTTTTGCCTACCATGCGAAAGTCGCTGCTAACATCAGCGCCACCGCATCTTCGTGACGTCGCGGGGTGAAGGAGGTCCATAGCCAGTTGCTATATCCGGTATAATTCTTCATTATATCAGCTAATAAATTCTATAAACGCGTGCATCACGGCACGACGAATCATTTGACACCATCCAGTACCCCCTGCGACAAACGGTTCGGCCGTAATGGCCGTTTAAAGTTACTTGAATGCACCGTTTGCGCCGGAAAAAGTCGTCGGTATACGAATCCCACACATATTTTGGTCTTCATCTTAATTACTAATTTTATCCTCAAAAACATGCCAAGTCGTTCGACACCACTTCGAACATTATGCGTCAAACGGGTGGCCCCCAAATTTTATTATATCACCCGCCGCGGTGGCTCAGTGGTTACTAAGGGCGCTCGACTACTGATCCGGAGTTCCCGCGTTCGAACCCGACAGCGGCGGCTGCGTTTTTATGGAGGAAAAATGCTAAGGCGCCCGTGTGCTGTGCGACGTCAGTGCACGTTTAAGATCCCCAGGTGGTCGAAATTATTCCGGAGCCCTCTGCTACGGCACCTCTTCTTCCTTCTTCTTTCACTCCCTCCTTTATCCCTTCACTTACGGCGTGGTTCAGGTGTCCAACGATGTGAGACAGATGCTGCGACATTTCCTTTCCCCAAAAACCAATTATTATTATTACCAAATTTTATGCAAATGGTGGTCCTGGGGGGGGGGGGGAGATCCCACTTCGATGGTCGCTATACTGGCATATATATAATGGATCGAAAGTATATGTATTAATTGAGGCCACGCGCTCACTTTTGCCGTGTGATATACTGTGGTCACGTGGTTGTGTTGTGTTGGGTTTTATGGCACGTAGGCCATTAAGGCCATCATGCGCCAAGCTCAAGGTATAGAATTTGTTTTCTGTAGAATGTTTAGGAATATGAAAAATCGTCGATGGTGTAGATGGCCGAAAGAGATTGTACTGTCTAGTAATAACAGAGAAGAATAAATCTATAAATGGCTAAAGGTAAAAGCCCTAGAGAAGGCCAGGTAGCCTCAGCAACTATCCTTGGCTGGGCAAGGATCCTGAGGCTCCCAACCAATCAAAAAGCCCCACGCTTCTCAGGAATGAGAAAGTGGCTGAGGTGCATCATGTAATAAAGCAAACCAGTGGTTCAAAATTTAGTTTTTCAAGTACCCCTGCTTCTTTTAAAAAGCTAAAAATGGAAGGTATGTTAACAATGGCATTATCATCTAAGAGCAGTGCTGGATGAAGAGGAATGCATTCATTATAAAATTGAGTAAAGTACTTTTTTCTTAGTTTTTCCAGTTTCACAGATGAAAATAAAATGTGATTAACCGTAAGATCATCTCCGCATTCGCAAACAGGTTTGTCTTGATTTGTTAGCAAAAAGTTGTGCGTAAGGTGCGCGTGTGGCCTATCTGGAGACAACATAAAATCATTTCTTTAAAACGTTCCTGGTGCACACAATTTAAATTCACCCAAAACCGGCTTTACCAAGTGTAGCTTATTATTCACTTTGCCGTTTCATGCCGACTGCCATTTTTCACTTAATTTACGTTGTACTAAGTTCATGCAATCCTTAAAAGGTAAATTTACTTTCTTTATTTCCTTGCCATGAGCTTTTGCAGCGCAGACATCTGCCCTCTCGTTGCCTTTTATTCCGACATGACTGGGAACCCAGCAGAATTTTGTGTCTTGTCCTCGAGCTGTGGCTTTTGCTATCTTGTGTATGTCACCAAGAATCGGAGTCACTGCATTTGTAGAGTCCAGAGCTGTAAGTATACTGAGGGAGTCTGTGTAAATAATACTGTTGGTGAGGTTCTCATTTTCTATATTTTTCTATGGCCACACAGACTGCGTAACATTTTGCAGTGAAGATGGATGAGCACTGTGGAAGTCGTACTGTTTTTTCAGACTTCCCTCGGACTACTGCGCTTCCTATGTAAACGTCCGTTTTTGAACCATCTGTATAAAACTGAGTAGAACTACTGTATTTTTCTTCAAGTGCAAGGAATTCTTGTACTATAATTTGTTGTGGAGTTTGTTTTTTATGGCACAGTCTAAGAATGAGATCACAGATTGCAGGAAAATTTTACCATGGAGGCAGTGGATCTCGTCGCTGAGCAATATATCAGGTACTGTATCTAGTGCGCCGAAGTTTTGGCACATCTGTTCAAAACGCAGGCCGAGTGGCCCGATAGCTAGCGGTTTGTTTTTAAACAGTGTTCTAGATGGGCAGTTTGTGACTATTGGGTAACATAGGTGTTTGGGCAGCAAATGGATTTTTAAAATGTATGAGGATGTGAGCATGGTTCTTCTGTCTGCAGGTGACGGTTTGTTGATTCCTACATAAAGACTATTTATGGGCAACGTCCTGTAAGCACCAGAGGAAAGACGCAAACCTAAATTATGTATTGGATCTAGTCGTTTCACGGACGAAGGTCTCACCGACCCGTAAACTAAACATCCGTAATCTAACGTAGAGCGTACCACTGAGCAATAAATTTGTAAAAGAAATGTCCTGCCAGCCCCCCAATGCTTACGTGACAGTACTTTGAGTATATTTAGGGATCCGGAGGCTTTTTTTTTTCCAGTGCGTTTATACGAGGCAGGAAAGTGAGTTTTTTGTCAAAGGTTATCCCTAGAAATTTGTGCTCATTTTTGGCGGGTATCTGTGTTCCGTTCAGGTGTATGAATGGGTCGGCTTGTATGCCTCGATTCAGCGAGAAAAGAATGGCTACTGTTTTCTGTGTGGAAAACTGGAAACCGTTCTGATCTGCCCATGTCACTTACTGTTTTGGTCAATTTGACCTTCATTGCAGACAGACACGTGCTTGACAAAAGTAGTTAGTAAGAGCTAACGCTCTTAAAATCAATTGAGAGTAAGGTTCAGTGGTTAGGGCTTTCAGCGACTGAGCTGGAGTACCCGGGATTGAACACGACCGCGGCAGCCACGTTTCGATGGAGGCCAAACTCAAAAGGCGCCCGTGCGCTGTGCGATGTCAGTGCATGTTAAAGATCCCCCTGTGGTCAAAATTATTCTGAAGCCCTCCACTATGGCCAACCTTTCTTCTTTCACTCCCACCTTCCTCCCTTCTCGCAAGCCCCCTTTGGGTGCCCACCAAGATGTGAGACAATTACTGCGCCTAAATTTCCTTTCCTTACTAGTTTTTTCACTTCATCAGTCTAGTCATTCTCTTCTCTCTTTGAGTCTTTGTAACCTATTTGGCACATTTTCTTGCCCAAAGAAGTGATGTACACAGCAAAAAACAACTACACAGGTAGTATTCACAAGTTTTAATGCATATAACACAACTCACGGCTGGGCTCGAAGCCAGCTAAATCTTATTATCAGAGTGCAAAACATTTATAAATCATGTTTGCTTTATTTGCAACACGTGATGGCAGGCGGTTCCAATATATATATGTGGTACATAAATGACCTTCCGTAAAACAATTAGCATCACGTTATGCATTTTACTTTGTTATCATGGCCGCAGTGCCACAAGATTGCGAGAAGTGGCTGAAATAAATCGTCATAAAGTATGGAATGATAGTAGAATTTGTGAAATAACATAAGGCTAGCAAACTGCTACCGTGATAGTGACTCTAGCTCGAAACAACTTTCCAATTTTGCTTTATTTACTATTCATACAGTCTTGCTTGATGTTTACTACACTTCAAATGCTGACCACTTCAATTCATAAGTGCACGTCATGCCGACACATACGGTCGGAAACAAAAATGGAGTATACCACTCGAGGTTCACTTACCATTGCTGTGCTATTTCTTGGCAGGATCAGGTGTAAAAACAAGTGAGGAGGTGACTGCTTTTATCTTGAGGCAATCCAGTCTGCTCCATCTGATCTGTAGCATTCCTGCCCAACGAAAACACCAAAAGGCATCGCAAGAGCAGCAAGCAACACAGTAGCACGAGGCATACAGCAGTTTTGCTCCTGGCAGCAGATGTAAAGCTAGCCTACCAAAGGCCTTTCACCGATTCCAAGGCCATAATCAGTCCGACTCCACGCAGGCATGCAGCAGGCATGTATGGCTAGAGTTAGTATTGGCTGCTGGTATGCATAGGAGATGCTTGAGTGATATTTTTCTTGTGTTAAGTGCCACATGCATTTCTAGGCCATGCAAAGTGGTGCTCCATCAAAATGTACTCATAAGGTGATATCTACAATGTTAGAGCAGTTGACACCATACCAATCACAACAGAGAAGTTTTAGGTTGTCAAAGGAAGCATATGGACTACCAGAGAAGTGGAATAAACAGGGTAAGCTTATTGTGTAAGTGAAGCACCTGAGGCCAGTGAGCTATAAATTGGTTTTGAGGGAGGGAAAGAAGCATTAACCGTCTCACTTCTCCATGGACACCTCAACCATGCTGTGAGGGAAGGGATGAAGGAGGGAGTGAAAGAAAAGGGGGGGGGGGGTAAAGACAGAAGGTGCCACAGTGGAGGGCTTTGGAAAATTTTCGACCACTTGGGGATCTCTCTTTCGCGTGTGCTGTGCTGACATCGCACAGCACATGGGTGCCTTTTGCGTTTCCCCTCCACCAAACCCAGCTGATAACCTTAGCCGTGCTCTGAAAGCATCATGCACTAGTATTGTTGCAGCCAGTACTTCACCACTGAACCATATCACAGGAGAAAATGTGACAGAAAGTAAAACAAAATAAAGAGCCATTGCAGAGCTTGCTCTGGTAGCTACACAGTGTTACACAGTGGCTCGAGCCCAACTTGTGGACCAGGATCCTATAAACTGTGGTAGTCCAATGGAAGTGATCCTTTACAGACATGGCAGCTATGTGCTTGGACCACTTTTTGCGTGTCCTGAGGCCGTATTTTGTGAAAATCCATCCCATTGCTATTTCATTTGGTCCTTTGCCATTCGTTGCTGCTCCCATTGCCGCAGGGCATTAGAGCAGGTGTTACGCTGGTTCTGACAGAAACATGCTCACAATGCCACCTGCTTGCATTAACACATCTCAAGTCCGTGTCGCACTGGCTGGCAGGCATAGATGCCAAAGAAAAACGACATCTTTGACATGCCTGAAGAGCTTTATCACCAATAATGCCCTCTCAGGAAAGAGCTTCTAAGACAAATTGGCAGAGCGTGGTCCGTGTGACTCGGCCGGACTGGATGTGGCAGCAAGATGCTGGCTAGTGGCGGTGCTATGGCCACATTGGCTATGTCTGGGATTTAGGCATTCACTTTCCTACCTGCTGTTGCCTTTGCAACATTGACAACATGGCTAAGTGGAATGGATTATTTATTATAGAATACAGCCCCTGGAAGCTTTGTCCCCAATAGTACCCAGTGCCACTAAAAGCACTATTCTTTCTTTTTGTATCATCTAATCTCAATTCCTGCACACTTTGAGTGGTGCAGATGATGAAAAGATAGGAGAGCACCTGGAAAAGAGAAGACCATCAGCTTCAAACATCTAGCCTGGCATAATGTTGCACATCCATTTATCATAAAACTTAACTCTTTTGTACAACTCTTGCCACAAATTTTACTTTATGACCCACTTAACGTTGCTTGTTTTTCCAGCTTTGCCTCAAAATGCTGAGCCAGTGCTGAATGCACTCACATTTTCCAGCGAGTTTTCTATAAAAGCTAAGCACATTATCAAAGAGAATGAAATTGTTTCTTCAGCTTCAAACCCATGTGTAGTTTCTGCAAACGTTTCTGTGCAGTCAGTAAGACTTTCATTCCTTGTACTATACCTTTTATTAAATGAGAAATCAGTTTTCTCTGCATGTACCTCGAACACAAAAAATTTATTATTCACTGAATGCATAGTGCACGTTGCTACTGTAAAAAAAGCACAAATCTCACACTTATTACTAAATTTTGGGCCAGAGTCATTAGGTTTGTCAAGGATAAATGCATATAAATGATAACAATGCATGCAATGTCAAACATAAAAGATATTACACACCTAACAAGGCCCCTTAAGGGCTTTTGTAAAGATGGAGTGCACACTAACTTTGGTACACAGTCATCAAGTTCTGTCAAAGGTAAATTCACCTACTTAAAAATACAATAAAACTCAATCAAAAACAAATGACCATCCACACCTAAGAAAATGCCACACTTGTTTGCATAAACATCAAAAACAAAACATCATGCACACCTAAAAAGGAACCCTATGAGTTTTTGTAAAGATGGAGCGCATACGGCATTCTTCTTTGAGCGTCTCTTGCAAGCTGTCATACAGTCAGTTACATTAAGGAGCTTATCATCTTTGAAAAAGAATAGCCTGACATGCAGAAGTCCGTCCAAAATTCGGACAATTTCAAAAGGAGGTCCTTGCGAGTGACGCAGTTCAGAAACACCTCACGCATTTATGCGTCCCATCCTGTCTTGTCACCGGGGCAACTGAATCCATCTCCCACAATGCAAGCCGGATGTGCCTGCAATGATGGCAAGTGTGCGAAGCACACATCGAGGGCCTTCACCTTCTCCTCTGGTACCCACTCATAAAACCCGAAGTCCACAAAGAACACCTGGAGAACATCACTGTGGCCAACTGACACAACTTGTCCTCTGTACCAACGCGCGTCGTGATTGCTCCTCGCAGCCACAAGCTCTCTTTGGCCTTTGTGAACGATCTGACCTCGCTGAATTTCCTGAGATTGCACTCACGTTGCATGTCTTCCATGAGGCCTTTCAAAGACAGCTTTGACCTGGAAGCCATGCCTACGACAATCAGCTGCACAAATGACTTTTCCCATAAGGCAATACCAGGAAGAAGAAACTTGGGCTATTATTGCATGCAGACACCTGTCCAAACACCCAGCTTTCCACAACAGGTGGCTGCATTATTCTTGAAAGGCTCAGAACTGGCTCATTTACGTGCAGTAGCGCTTAATTCGCTTCTTCAGCAACATGGCTGTAAACGCAATATTGTCCGTGCTTACAGGTGCCTTGTGCGTTGAAAAATTTGCAGATGCGGTGACCATTTTTGACAGTAAACTTCGAGGTTGCCACACCTGGGTCATCGGTGTTCACACCGTAGCTATTAAGCACATCGTTGTAGTCATCCTGCATAGGATCAAACTGCATGTCTCCAAAATTTGTACTTTGTCCAGGTGTTGTCTTTCTCGCCTTTCTTTCAATCGGCATCCTTGCATAGCCATCTCTGATCATGCACTCAGCCACATTGCCATGAGTCTTGCTAAACAATTTTACCAAGTGGACTTTGTCACCAAATTCGTCACCACAGTTCTGTCTCTCCAGAACTTCCACTGTAAGCTTGGTGTCAGCCTGAGTGAGTGCTTCAAAACTCGCGACAGCTGTCTCAGTCCACTCCGACCATGGTCGAATACCAGTAACATGGAACCTCAGTGCAAGAGGGCTTATGGAACGAAGCCTTCGGTCTAGCCTGAACAGGCATGACGAACTCACTACCTTCCTATTGCCATAGTCTATTAAAAATATGAAACATCACAGTCCAGAACCACTTCAACTCTTACCCTGGCTCCCGTCGCATGTGGAAAATCACGACAGATCAAGTATGAACCTTTTTTAACTTCACGTTCAGGGCATGCGCTCTCGCTGCATGAGAAGCTCATAATGCTGCACACTTCCAAAAGGTCTTTCGATCTGGAAGTCAGCTGTCCATGTGATCAGGTGTGCATTTAAATATATGTGACTATAATGTCTCAGGAATATCCCCTTGGTTCTTCCGCCGTCGCTAATTCACAGCAAGGCGCCGACCCCTCGCTGGGAGTGTCAGCGCGGTCTGAAAGAGTCGATGGTGATGTTTCAGGCGTCTTGGTGCAGCCTTCTTCACACGAGGGCGATGCAAGCCTGCTTGTAGCTTGGGCTGGGTTTCCGTCCTTAGCCGGGATGTCATAAATTTAACTCAGGAATTGGGCAAAGCCACTATAGACAAGGTTCTCGCCAACATTTAGTCTAACCGGTCCCATTCTCGTTGTGGAGCATATAACGAACAGATCAACCTCGCAGACGCCCATGTCTGAGACGCTGTGGAATATGGCTTCGTATTCGCAGCTGCTGGGCAACATGTTTATCAAGTCCCAGCGTGTGCTGCTCAATGTTGGCCGTAACCTACGCAGGCAGCATTCCACGGTCCCGCGCGGTTCGGCTGCCGCTCGCTCGTCGATGGGGTACACACAGTTCAGCTCGACAATATCTTCACAGCCGGTGTCTACGTACAGGATTCTGGCCAGTGCATGTAAGCCGTTCGAATTTCTGTGCACGTCTCTTATCTGCGCGCGAAGACCCTCTTCCATTCTGCCGTCCTGGCACACCAGGCAAAACATTCCAACAAAGACTTTGTGTAAGTGGCGTCTCCCGTCGCCAACGCAGAACTTCTCGTAGGGGTATTCAGGCAAGCCAGGCGGGTTGTAACGAAGGAAGACTTTGGCTGGTCCATCGTAGTAAGTCACACGAACTGGGACGCGAACTTTAAAAGGCACATCACGCGGCCGTGGTATTGAATGCGTCGGAACCACTGCAGTCTCAACATAGTTCGCCGGAGCCATCGTGGATTTTCCGTAGACGCCTTATGCCACAGCTGTGATCCCGCACAGCAAGAGAGATCACGGCACGACACAACTAGAGTGAAAAGTGAGACAAAAGAAGGGTAATTTCCGCTAGGATCGCTGCGAACGTTAGCCTTTTTAAAAAGCAATGCCTCCTGAAGCAACGTTTTTAAACGTCTTGAAGGACATGCCTGAAGCGTCAGGGGTTTTTCCATAGAGCTACTACTACCTGTTTTTCTGCCCGCCGTAGAGCGCGCGTCCGCCATACGCCGTATGGCGGCGCTGTCAGATGACCCTAATTAGTGTTCCAGTATATGCAACGGAGTCGGTCCAGGTCGACCAGTGGAACTCGAATTCGTCGTCCTAATTAGTGTTCCTGTATATGCAACGGAGTTGCTCCAAACGACCAGCGGAATTCGCGCGGTCGGTCCAGGTCGACCAGTGGAACTCGAATTCGTCGTCGCGGAGCAAGAAAAGCTGCTCCGGCACGACCAGTGGTAATCACCATTAATAAACAGTTTTCATCTGGGGCACATTAAAGAACCCCAGGTCATTCAAATTAATCTCTTACCCTCCACTACGGCCGCCTCTCTCTCTTCCATTATTCTGGTCTCTCATGGTTTCACCTGAAACCATCAGGATATATTTGGTTTGCTGACAAATGAAATGGTCATGGTTTCGTGCTGGGTTCTACTGGTCCCAGTAAGAATCCAGTTTTCTTTAATGTTTGTGGTCTCACTAGAGGACCAACTGGTTGTGCTGGGATCCGCTGGTTCCAGCCAAGCAGTTTTTGCAGTTTAACTGGAACCTTTTTCTAATGTTTGTATAGCATATACAAATATATGTAGGGACATAGCCTCCTTTATACTCTCTGTGCCTGGCAACGGCGCGCTCCGCGGCCGTCGTTGCCCCTCCTCCCATCCTCCTCCACCATCGAGAGGTTACGCGGCTAGCTGCCGACAGATGGCGACGGCGACGGAGGGTGCCCTGCCGCTGGCGTATCGTGCGTAGTGTAGCAGAAAGTCGCATTTGGCGTACGTTCTTCCGTCGTGCTGCTTTCATTTCGTGCACCAGCATTGCTTGTTGCATCTAGATTTTGGTGCTACTCTTACTGCATTTGGATGTAGCAGGACTACGCTGCTGGAACAACCTGTAAGTTGCTGTTTTTGTTGTTCATGTTACAGACATCTGAGTGACAGCAATTACTTTATTGTTCAGCGATCGGGCCGTGTTTTTCGGTGAACTAAATCAAGTAATAACTCATACTCTGCTTCATTAAGACGCAAAAAGAAAGATTGATATCATTCGGAAGAGCCATATGCGTCAGTATTGCAGTTTCGATAACTTTGCGCGTGAATTTGCATTACTGTGATGCTCAAGCACGTCTGGGTCCCGAACTGCACCTCGAACTATTCGAAGGTGTGTAGTAAACACTTCACAGACTCGGACTTCTTAGAGGGCAAACGGCGCCGTTTGAAAAAGGGCATTGTGCCCTCTGTGTTTGCCGACTACCCGCCGTACATGCAACCCCGTACTTTGAAAGAAAGAAATAGTGAAACCATCAGGAAAAGATCAGCTTTGGAGAGCCAGCACAGCCAAGATGAGCCCACGAAAAAACGAAAGAGGAATAACGAAAATACAATTCCTGAAGTGTCAATATCTGGGTGCTCCTCAATGCCAAGTGAAAACTGTTTTGACGTGGAACAAGAGCAAAGCTGCATTGGTGCAAGCCAACATGAAGCACCGATTCTTCCTGACAAAACATTAGTTAGTCATATAGCTGAGTGCTCCCCAATGTCAAGTGACAACCTTTTTGATGTGGCACAAGAGCATTCAAGGTCCATTAGCGCAAATCAACATGAAGCACCAATTCTTGCTGACAAAACAACACAAGCTGACCTCAGACCTGCCAGCCTTCTGGCCGTGGAAAGAATAAAATGGAAGAGGAAGGAAAGAGATCTGAAGAAGCAAATAGAGAGGCTCCGCACCACAGTAGACCATTACAAAAGAGAGCTCAAGAGACTTAATGAGGACTCTGGATTTGGTGATATTACTGCTGCATCTGCAGAAAAAGCAGAACACTGTTGATGAATCTTGTAATGTTATGTGCAGTGCGCACACTGCATGCAATGTTGAAATTTTCACGTCTCGGCAACAAAATGCGTTAAATGGCCGTTATGCGTAGATAAGTCCGCTTTCAAGTAGAATAGAAAGGTGTAACACAGGTTTAGTAGCAAACGTTCCGCTTGTGGCAAATAGCAACGTCGCGGTACACCCCACGCTGTCTGCGCCTTGACCCTCCGTCAGTGGCGCCCCCAGCAGTGAGAACGGCGGCGTCGCGCAACATCCGCGACGGTGCCGCGCTATTGTTATCGCGCTGAGCTGACGGGCACAGAGAGTATAAAGGAGGCTATGGTAGGGAGCATATTGAAGCGCCCATATTAGTTTCAACGTGGGTGTGTAATGGCATATTCAAATCCAAGATCCGCTGTAGGGCCTTGAATCCATGGAGGAGCACAATATACATCTAGGCCAGCAAGAATACGGGATTTGGACTTAAAACAACCGATTGAAGCACACTTTTTTGCTTGAGGAGCAAAAATCTCAGATTGGAAAATGCCACAAGTTCCACACGCTATCACTGTTGTACTTAGACTGCTCTTGTGCTTGCAGAGTGGGGTTTAAAGCTCCATATTTGCACTATAGGCATATTTATAACCCTGCAGGTGACTGACATTTTAGCATAAGTTGTATGTGCTTACCTTAATTTTTCGTGCATGCCTAATCTTCAGAAACTTACTTTTTAACACTTTTTGCAACTTTCTAAAAAAAAAATTACGAAACAAAGGTCTTTATAAGAATGGTTTATCCAAAGAAACATTTCAGTGATAACAGGGCAGCTGCTGGTCCCAGGAGCTATTCGTCCCAGCAGCTACAGGAAATGGGCCAATGAAACATTTGAACTGGGACCATTAAGAATCCCATTTCAATATTTGCACTGCAGCACAAACATTGCACAGAACAAGGGCGTCTTATGCACCACGCTTCCATCGAAATGTGGCTGCTACTGCTGGGATCGAACCTGCATCCACTTCAGTTCCAAGAGTGGTGTATGCAAAGTCGGCCATAGCTTGAAGTATGTACTGCAAACAAATCAATTTCATATTGACGCAGAGAATAATTATCATTAGTGAATGTAATTACTTGAGCAAGTTATGCTGAACCACCGAAAGCGGACAGTGTTCTTTCTTCACCCCGCCCCCTTTTCATGTGCCCTTGTCACAAGTCTGCTGTGCAGCAGATTCTGCCTATTACTGGATAACAAGATGTGCACATTGAATAAACTATGTACTGATAATCTTATAATCTAGGTCAAGCAGACTAGCACCTATGTGTTCAGAATATTGTATCTGTAAGAGAAAGTAGTTGCTCTTCTCAGGCCCTGAATGACACACTATAATTTTATGCAACAAGCAAAGCTGCAACAGTTGTTGCTCCATCATCAATGTCAATCGCATAATGTGGCAGCTCACTTGAAATATTTTATAACTAACACACAAACTACGGTTTAGAACAACCGCATTTATTCTGCTGATGAGACAAGCACATAATTATACCCCTAAGCCAAAACACCATTGAATGTGTAGACGATAAAAAGCAATCTGTATCAATGCAATTCATTCTTGATAAGTCTTGTATTAGGCATTAGGCACTATGTGTAATTGGCCAGAAAAAATCTGTACATTTGCATTTTCTTGAAAAAGTTCACAATTGTTCACAAGTTATAATTTAAAATGCACCAAAAATAAAAGCAGTTTAATGGCATAAAGCAGTTAATAATAATAATTGGTTTTTGGGGAAAGAAAATGGGACAGTATCTGTCTCATATATCCTTGGACACCTGAACTGTGCCGTAAGAGAAGGAATAAAGGAGGGAGTGAAAGAAGAAAGGAAGAGAGAGGTGCCATAGTGGGGGGGGCTCCGGAATCATTTCGACCACCTGGGGATCTTTAACGTGCACTGACATCGCACAGCACATGGGCACCTTAGTGTTTTGCCTCCATAAAAACGCAGCCGCCGCAGTCGGGTTCGAACCCGGGAACTCGGGATCAGTAGCCGAGCGCCCTAACCACTGAGCCACCACGGCGGATGCATAAAGCAGTTTGATTGCATCAATCAAAAAGCCGATGGCAAATCCAACACAATGGCGGACAACACACTGCACTCTAGCCACTGGCACATCTGCCTGCAGCAACAGAAGTCCCAACCCAAAGATCTCAACAGTGTTTTATGAGATGTCACAATCCCATGCCAAACAGCGAATGGCAAAATTGAAAATATAACAGGGGATGAAATTTTTTGGAAGTATTTACAGTTCACATGGAGGAATATACAGATGAGTAAACAGAATCAAAGATGACATGTCACAGAAAAATGAAGATACGATTCACTCCAGCAAGTGGCTGACGATGATCCAAGATGGTGCACTGGTCAAGCCCCTTGTCACAGGTGTCACCTGTTGAGCCTGCTGTGCACACATCACACAAATGAAATAAGAAGCATATCCACTGCAACAAGGTGGCTGGTGACCCAGGAAGGTGGCTGGTGACCCTCTGCCACAGGCATCACTTATCCTGCCTGCTACGTGCACTGCGTTCACATCCGCGTCCACCAGCTGGTTCTGGTTCCCACGAAGCACAGATTGCTGAAAAATGGAACATTTGTTTATGTGGGCTGCAACAATACAACTTTTCAGCCCTAACTCTGCAAGGATTGTGAACAGCAAAACTTTAAACCATTAGCATCTTTGACTATACACTGTGCACATGCATGAAAGCACCCTGCACCAGCACTAGTGTGGAAGTGCACTGCTGAAAAAGCAAAAAATAAGCATTTGCAAACCCACATTTCACTTCTGCCACCTTCGCACGCTTTTGATTATGAAAGCAAATACAAAGGAGATCCTTATGAAGTCTGGACCAGAGAATAAGCAGACAAAGCAATGCCAAAGTTTGTGCACATAGGTTACCTGTTCACAATATACTGCCTCAGAAATTGTGTTGAACACCAATTAATTCAGCAAACGCAACCTAACATTATGTTACTCAAACTCGGTGTACAGTTTTGACATAAATATGAAAGCCAAGGTGTGTGCGCAAGTGGATATGTTATTAAGGTGCATTCATGCAGAACATTTTGAGCTCTAAAGCACAGAGAGAATATAAAACTCCCAATACAAAGCGAGCCAGGATCAATAGACTACCTTTCATGGATGTCAAATGTGGAAATTTCAACAAAAAGATGGCTTTACTATGAGACAGAAAATAGCAGAAACATCAAGCACCTGCGGCCTTGTGAATATGGAAACTCGCTGTCTAGATGACAGACACAATGAACACGCACAAAGCCAATTGAGGCCCATGTATTTTAGTCACAATAACATGGGCAGCGATGAGAACAATAGCTCGGCTCCCTTGGCCAGACAATCCCATTCTTGTATTTTTAGCACAAAACACCAGAGAAAAGCAGTGCAAAATTTCGAATGCCTCAAGACTTGCAGTTTCATGCTTTACATTGCCAAGGTGCCCAGTTGACAAGCCTTTCCACTGCCTGTAAAGAATGCTGCTTGAGTTGCTTCTGCTACTCTGAAAACCACACTTAGCCCATCTGGGGGCAGATAGTATGCTGAAGTGGTTCATAAGAAGTGAACAGCAGTAGTAGAACAGACTCCATGGCAAATCTTATAGCTAGGGCAAGGAATTTTCTGTGTTTATTTGCGAGTAAAATTGGCCAATCTTTTTCGATGTTTGTTTATTTTTGGGAAGTCGATGTTTTTCAGCTAGCTGTATGGTGCAAACATTAAAAGCGGCAATTATCGCAAAAAAAGTTCTCAAAGTTTAAAAAAAGGGGTGAGCAAAGCAAAGAGATCAATTTTTTTAGTCACTGGTACACAAGCGTGTAGTAGTAAGATTATTGACCTTGTTGATTAGATTGTGATAGCATGCTTGTCTAGGCAACACCCCACTTGGAAAATACTTGTTCAACGCTATTTTTAGATGTTAAAAGACCCTCGGGACAATAGGAGCTTGTCACATGCATGCAGCTTACAAAACAATGAAGCGACGTCAACTACGACAGCAATGACACATATGGCGACAAGTTTGGACTTCCAGCTGAAGCTCCTTCTGGCTACATTCACACACACTATGAGTCTATAGGTCTGTTCATAACGTGCAAATTCCTCTGCAACTCTGCTTTCCACAAACTTGTCTCAGTACCTTCTAAAATGCAATAAAAATTCTGCAAGGTACATTTTTAGATTCTCATCTACCATCTTAATTTAATTAGGCTGTCCATGCTTCAGTAGCCATTTGCTGGTGCCTGATTCCACTCCTTTAGCAAGGCTACAAGTTTCAAACCAAGATGCATCTTGTATACAAGGTTCCTCTCCGACTGAAGAGTCTTGGATAACAGAGTAACGAGGCAGATGTCTCTCTCTGAAAGGCCATTCTAAGAAGTTTTAGTGGATATTCTAGAATTTAGAGCTTAAACAAGTACTTTGAGCTTTAGGCTCGTTTCTCTGAGGGCACCAGTACTCTTGAGAAAAGGCAAAATTGGGCACTAATACACTTCATAACATCAGTAAGAGCGTAATAGAAACCCACCGTGGGGGTTCACTGTAAAGAAGCCCTTTAGTTCAAAATCTAATAAGTGACAGCAAGCGGTGATCTTAACGCTGAAGTTTCTGAGAGCTTTTCACGACAGCTGTGATCCAGTGCTCTCTAACAAAATGGCTAATCCTTACCCTATGAGCTCAGCCGAACCCAAGCCTTCTTCACTGAAGATTTTAAAAAATGGTGCCATGCATCGGCCAGTAAAATTCGCTACTAATGACAAAAGCTTCCCAAGAATCGAGTCGGCTATCTGCACTTAAGTGCTCGGCCATGCCCACTGAAAATTTTTGGAGGAGGACACAAAGCCTTGCGGCAATGCTATCTTCGATGTGTGTTTTTAAAACACTGGCGGTATTGCTCCAAGTACCTCTTCAGCATTTCTGTGCTTTGATGAGAAAAGAAGTAGGAGAGTTTCTTCGCGATAACAGTCGTTGCCTGGCCTCAACATGAACAGGAACCGGTGTTTTTGGTTTTAACCGATTTCATATTTTTTGTACTGCCGGTTGTTTATTAGTGTTTTTCAATTAAAACTGGAAAGTACAAGGCCTACTTACAGCCACTGCACTGCTTTTTTATTTATTTTTAGGGCAATAGCTAATGGGATAATGCTCTTTTAAATGCCAAGTTTTTGTCTAATTTTCACTCCATTACATAACACTATGCAGAGAGGCAGGCCTTAGTCAGTTTTTTTCCTTTGAATAAATGTTTTTGTTTCTTTTCCTTCACAATTTTTTATTAGAGACGACTTATTTTATGAACAGTTCCTCTCCGGTAAGGAACTGTGTTCACGTTAAGAAGGCATGACTGTACTGCCAAGGGAAAGAATATCGTAGTTCCGGCTGTCCCGTCAGGATACAAGGCAACACCTATGTAAATTCTTTTGCTCACTGAGTTCTGCGACTAAGAATAAAATTGAAATATGTCACAGAAACATAACATTTCTGCACTTTGGAATAAGAGCTAGGACACAGCAGGGATACCAATTACAGTATGAAAATTCTGAAAACTACATCGCATACACCGCCTAAACAAAAAAGAATTGCCTGCGAAAAAACTTCTGCTTAGGCACCAATGAACAACCTTAGACTACATTTGAAACAAGAAATGCTCCAACTAAGTCAGTAATGCAATAACCAGTAATTAGAGCTCTGTATCAGACAAGTTCAGGGACTATTTTCTCGAGTTTATACATTTCGAGAAATTTGGAGATTATCAAAACTGCTATTCTGTGATACACAATTTTAAGTTTTATGCTCTTAATTCAGTTCCAAATTCAAATAACTGTCTTTCTGGATAACTTAGTGGCAAAAGCATTACATGGCTTTTCACAACTTTTAATACGTCAAGTTTAATTTCCAACGTCTACACAACTGCATCATGCTTTTGTCTGCACAAGGCAGGGAACAACAAGAACACCCATTCCATGTTTGCAATGGATGCAAGAAAAGTTAACAGAAGAAGTATGCAACATGAAAGGATAGGCCAGTCTAGGACACGCACATGCCAGAATGGCATTGGTTCTGCAGCTTCCTTCAAACTGCAGGCAATATATTGCAACAAATCTGCCCCAAGATGGGGAACATCAACATTTGCTTGCACTAAGTTAGCAAATAATGGCTCATAAAGTGCTAACCACATGAGGCTTTGCATGATGGCCTGGTGGCCGTTGAATGACTGTCACTCAGGTTCTGGGTTTGCAGAAAATTTTGCTTATTACCTGGAAGCCGATCGCAGGAGTAGCCAACAGCAGAAAGCTTTGCAGGTATGTAACTTCCAATCTAGCTATTTTGCCAATGAAGTCTGTTTTTCTAGTGCAATTTCAATGAAAAAGCCGCCAACGCTCACTGCATCTAAGCCAAACATTGAAATAATTAGTGAAAGCTTAGTAGGAATAATGGAACAAGAAAAGTAACTGTGGAGTTAATTACTACGGAAAGGCATGGGGAAAAAAAAGCCTCACTTCTTGCAAGTCTCAGCACCGCAAAATGTAAATTGGCACCACTGCGCTGGGTCCCTTAAAAATGCAGTGTATTACCAGAAAAATTTTCACCAGTGCTTTTACCATGCTTTATGCTGTTTAGTCTTAAAAACAGGGTACTAGCAGTTATACATTCCTGGTGATGTGAAGCGACTGAACAGTGAGGCAGCAGCAACAGAGCAACACTGAAAATGTGAATCTCATATTCACATTTTCAAAAATCTGAATCTCATATTCATGAAGATTTTCAGGAGCAGAAGCACAGCTATAGAGCCAACACATTTCTTTGCAAAGCATTGTGAGATAATTAGCATTAAGGCCTCTTCTCGATAAAATGAAAGGATTTGCAAATAGCACGTTATAGCTTGAAAAGGTACCATAGACAAACTGTGCAATAACAAATGCTAGCTCATCAAAACTATTGCTGTAACCAATTACTTTCAATTATCAGGCAATGACCTACAAATTTTAAGCACAATTTACAAGAGCAAGGTAAAAAGGCTTCCCCATATACTCTCAGCAAACACAACAGACACACATTTTGTACATACACAAATGCGCAAGAAAATATTTTTAACTATGTAAGCTTCTTTTCAGCGATGCCTCTGGAAATCATAAGCAGTGCAAGACAATAAGGAATAAGGGTCTCACCCTGTCCAATATTTATAAGCACTGCTGTTAGTGGGTAACTTAATCACTGAAATTTTCCCACCTCAGTCAACATTAGAGAAAAGACCAGAAAAGGACAAGGACACTTAAGCTCTGCCTTAAGCGATAGCATTAATGGGTCAATGGCGACACTGGTCTTTGTAACAAAAAATTTGTTAATGAAGTCAACAATTATGAAAACTTCAGGGAACACGTATTTTTCTGTGGCAAAATTTTATGCACCCCAATTCCTTGAGGACTTGTGTAGTATGTTCTAAATGTTTTGGTGAGAAGCTTTTAAGAAATTTTGCTGCATGAAACTAGCCAAAATGTTTGCCATTGGTTTCTCTTCACATCAAGGAATGCAATAAGGGTACAATTATCATCCTGCCAACAACAGAAGTTGAGTTATGTGGTTTTGAAGCTGTCACCTCAGAAATGGTACACAGACTTGTTTCCCCATTTCTGAAGTGGGAACTTCAAAATACCCTAACTCCACTTCCTCGATAGGCAGGATGATTATTTTACCCTTAAAGAGCAACTGAGGAGGTTTTAGAATTCGATATTAAATGAGCCGAATGTGTGAAGCATGCAGGTAAAGCAGGCGAAATCTTTTTGCGCTAGCATTTGAAATTGTGATGTAATCGCCGACTAAAAGGGTGTCAGCATTCTGGCTTCTCTGCAGTACACGGCAGCAGGCAGAGGCCGCAATGACGACGTCACGTACTGCGGCGCAAAGTTTCCAGCCAAGAAGCGGTTGTTTCAAAGAAGAAAATGAATGCCGTCGAAGGTGCAGCTCATGAAGCATTGTTTGGCGGCATCGGAAGACGCACGGCAGCATGTGGACGAAGGCAGCGGACATCTGAAGTTTCGGCAACAATGACATCACCCCGAGTTTCCTCCAATGCAGTAAGGAAAAGCCTGAACATTGTCGTGGTTTTGATCGATGATTAAGTCACCATCTTAAATGCTAGCACAAAACTACTTTGCATCCTGTACCTAGAAGCTTCATAGATTCAAATTCTTAAAAAACCATTTCACCTTCCCTGCAGCAAAATTCCTTAAAAGCTCATCAAAACACCTTGCATAACATGATGATGATTATGGATTTTTACGGTGCAAGGGCATGTATGGCGTTGCAGAAGTACCGTATAAACCGGAATATAAGACGAGATTTTTTCTTAAAAACAGCGAGCGAAAGTTGCCCCTCGTCTTATAAAGTGGCCTTAGCAGAATGTGAGTCGCAGTCTGGCAACCCACGGAGCCTGTTCGCGAACGGATAGCCAAAGCCGTATCGACATCCAAACGCGAATGCTTTTTTTTTTTTTTCGTTCAGAGCCACCGGATTGTTGGTCTTCGCGTGTGCTGCTTTGTTTGACCTCGTGCGCAATTCCGGGTTAGCAATGAGTACCAGCGGCACGTGGAGGCAGTTCACAGCGGCTTTCAAGAAGAAAGTTATATAGTTCGCTGAAGCGAACGGGAACATGGCCGCTGAGCGCATGTTCGGCGTTTCGGAGAAGAGCGTGCAGTATTGGCACAGACAGAAAGATAAGTTGTTCGCGTGCAAGCCGAGCCAAATGTCCTTTCGCGGACGTCGTGCAGTACATCCAGAACTTGAGGACGCACTTGCGGACTTTGTGCGGCACCTCCATGCGCGGTCACTACCCGTGACTGTGCATTCCATTCAATGCAAAGCTTTGGACCTTGCGTAGGAAGCTGGACTACACCGAGAAGAGTTCAGCGCACCGAAGTCATGGGTGCGCCGTTTTATGAGGCGCAAGGGATTTTCTCTCCGTCGCAGCACATCCATATGCCAGAAGCTGCCAGAGGAGTTCGCCGATAAGCTCGTCAGCTTCCAGCGGTATGTGATTCGGCTTCGAGAGGAGCACGATTACATGCTCGGACAAATTGCGAACGCCGACGAGACCCGTCTGGTTTGATATGCCTTCGGTTACCACGGTCAGTGAACGCGGCACCAAAGAAGTAAAACTTCTGTCGACAGGAAGTGAGCACTCGCGCTTTACTGTCATGCTTGCGTGCATGGCAGATGGCAGAAAGTTGCCTCATTTAGTCATTTTCAAAAGGAAAACCATGCCGAAGGAAGCCTTCCCTTCAGGTGTTGTTGTGCGCATGAATGAGAAAGGGTACATGGACGAGGCTATGATGATTGGTTGGATTCGTGTGGTGTGGAATCGTCGGCCCGGTGCACTGCTGCGTCATCGGAGCATGCTGGTTTTGGATGCTTTTCGCGGCCACCTGACCGAATCAGTAAAGCGCGCGCTCACAGAAGCTAGGACCGACCTCGTCGTCATTCACCAGGAATGACGTCTACCCTTCAGCCACTCGACGTGGTACTCAACAAGCTCTTTAAGGACAGAGTGCGACAGGAGTACAATGAGTGGATGCCCGGCGACAATCCGAAGACGCCGCTGGGCCGCCTGCAAAGGCCTCCGCTTGCGACCGTCTGCAGCTGGGTGTTGTCGGCCTGGCGTTCTTTGCCAGATGCCATGGTGCAAAAGGCTTTCAAGAAGTGCTGCATAAGCAACACGCTGGATGGAACTGAGGACGACGCACTGTGGGAGGCGGTGAGCGACAAGGAATCGTCTTCCGACGACACTGATGAAAGTTCGGAGTGAAGTCGCAGCTCCGGTGGTCCAGGGACGCAGCCGAAGTTGCAAATAAATGTGTTTCGGCAATATTTGCTTCTTCTCTATTTTCTTCACTTCAAGGTAAGGGGGTCGACCTATATTCCCACTCGACCTATATACGGTTTATACGGTACTTGCTGTTGGGCTAGTTGGTTCATCATAAAGTTGAATGGAGCAAGGGAACGAACACAGAAAGACACAGAGGTGCGCGCTCTTTCAGTCTCTGTGTCTTCCTGTGTTCGTTCCCTTGCGCCATTCAACTTTATGGCATCTATGGCCAAAGAGTGCCATAGCACCAGGTATTTTCAACTACTCAAGGTGGGGTCAACGACCCATTTTCCAAGCATTTCACCCCTTACTAACCGAGCACCAGGCCAGGGGAAAGCTTGTACCCACTGTATCACCAGAGGGTACCTGGCGGCACTGGGGATCGAACCCCGCACCTCCCACATGCAAGGCGGAGGATGCTCAACCACTTGGCCACCGCTGCGGTACACCTTGCATAACATATTACATAAGTACTCAAGCAAGGTTTACAAGAAATGAAATGGCATATTTAGAATCAGCACACAAAAATACACGTCTCCTGATTATTTCTTAATTGTGACTTCTTTAATAATTTTTTTTTTCTAAGACCACAGTTTCCCCTTAATGCCCATATATGTGGAACTGGTCATTCTCAACTTTATATTCACAGAGCTGTGGGAGTTCTCATACCACTCCTGGCGCAGTAGTGCCGCAGTTAAGCGATGTGCCACTGCCCTGCATGGCAGGTGCTGCCACCCATGGGGCTTGTGTGACTCTCTTCCCGAGCAACCTCTTGCGACCAATCATTAGGTTAATTGCACCATGGTGATTAGTTTGCTCACAATCCAGTGGGCAGGTTGCAACAACACCACAAGGTCACGTGACGTAGGTGGCCCACCTATATTGCTTCTCCGGGGATTTTTCCGCTCACACTGCCGACACCGATGCCGGATTTTCTGCACAACGGGAGCCTTAACGCTACTGCGTTAAAGTGCCAGAATTTTTAATGCTGTCCAGCTTGTGCTGTGCACAACATAAAGCTTTCAAAAGAAGCGACGATGTTTAAAGAAGCTCATGCATACAGCCATGCTCACTACCAGCTACAAACCCGACAGCCACCAAAACAGAAAAAATCTTGACACAAGGGAGACAAGCCCTCCACCCATCAGCTCAAGAAAGAAAGTCTAACCTGCACCGTGCTTTTCGACATGCTGAAGAGCTTTCAATAATCGCAATGTCTCGTCCACAGATCTGTACAAGTTCACATCATTGACTGTGACCTGACGAACCATGCCCTTGGGGTCAATAATAAAAGATGCCCTGCGAATAAAAAATACACAAGAACAGAATTTTTTATGAGATGTCAAAACACATCAATGCAGAAGTTCCGTGCACGAGTGGAGGCCCACAATGAGCTTTTCGGTAGGCTTACTATATCACAGGGAAAGCCATGTATTCAACAGCACCACAAATAAAGAACCTGTAATGTAGGTGCACTCTACAGCAAGGCATGGTCTCACGTATCAACAGCTTCATCACAGCAGTTACTGGTATTCTCCTGCAAGGCCAGGTGGGCTGGATGTTCATTTCACACCAAGAAGGCCAGCATCTGACTCCCATTACCACAGCAGGTTCTCTATATCAGGAGTCTCAGCAAACCAGCCTCATGGCTACATTTAAACGGGGTGCTGTGAATGGCCACTAAAGATTAGCAAAAGAAAAATGTTACATGTATAACAGCAGACTCACCTCAATGCAATACCAATATCTTCAAGCAAGACATTGTAGTCCTTTGAGATCTTTTTGGTGAAGTCAGACAGCAAGGTGACGTTGACCTTCCCAAGGCCTCCAAGCTGAAAAATACCAAGCCTTCATTTCACAACACAAAAAATGTTTCCATTTCAAATGCCGTCCTGCGATGCCCCACCTTAGCAAGAGTCAGGGACCCGCAGAATGAAGCCAAGTTGGCTCATAACCCATGATTCCACACTCTTTTTTTTTTTCTCCAAAGGATATCAACAAGGCCCAAATATTGCCCAGGTTTTGATGCACACACTTTTTTTTCTGGAGTTTCTTCCTCCTGTACCTGGGGAAATTGTGCAGAGAAATTACCAGCTAAATGAAGCTGCACTGGAGTTCAGTGTTCATATTTCATGCCCATGCTCAGATTGTCACCTTCCTGGTGTCAAAGTTAGTCACTTCTAACAAGTCTGTCAATAAGATCCCTCACTGAAATGGTGACTAGCAAGGTCTCATTAACATGTTTTACAGTTCTCCAGACTGATCCTACACGAAGCTAGCATGCTTCTGGGATCCACAGTGCCAGTCCTGGAAGCTCTGAACGAATTCTCATCTCTTAGGGTGTTGTTCAGCTCCCTTGCCACATAACAATGAATGTCAGACATGCCTTGAAAACTATCTTTGGGGGACATTTCACTAAAAGGAAGGCGGCTGAGGGAGGGCAGATAAGGTCACTATCAGGGAAAGGGAGACAAAGTTGTAACAGCTGTTTCCTTGGTGGCCTTGAACCTGCTTTAGGTTTATGGTTTATGGGGGTTTAACGTCCCAAAGTGACTCAGGCAATCAGGGACGCCATAGTGAACAGCTCCAAAAATATTGACCACCTGGGGTTCTTTAACATGCACTGACATCGCACAGTACACGGGCCTGTTGGGCTGGGCATTATCACAAAGAAGGGTCCTTGCGAGGTGCACACTTGCCACACCTGCTGCAATAAATATAGCAGAACTTGGATGCAGCCAGTTACGTTTAGTGCGGTTGATTGAACTCTATGCGAAGTGCCAAAAAATGCAGAGTATTCCACCATTTCCATGGCCAACTTGTTGCAGCAAACACTTCTTGGAAGTTCATCCCTTGGCACTTCGTTCTAGAGCCATACTTCAAACACTTACTCCCGACTGCACGCTGACTGGCCAACTCCGTGCTATTTTCTCTTGGAACAAATGAAGCTAGGCATCAAAAGCTTGAATTTTCCAGTGTTTCCAATAGTGATAAGAGAGCTGAAAACCACCTCAGAAGCATACTATACCAAGCATTTCTGGAACTATAGTACATTCACTTCAATTACGGTCATTCCCAAAAATATAAAAAGTTTCCCCTCAGCCCATTTTTCAGCGAACCACTACCTGAGGTCATATCTAGCTCTTTATACACTTATTATCTTTGTCTCCAAATAATTACCTTTTCACTCCAACTGAGATCTTACTATCTTTTTGTACCCCCATCAGAGCTTTGCCAAGATCCATAGCCATGCCATTTCGTACAAACAACATGATAACCAAAAAAAAGAAAAAGAAATTAATTCACATGAAATGTAAGCTCACTAGTAAGGTTTCTGAAAAAAATCACAGAAGATTGTGTGACCGCTAGTTTAACAGTCACAAATTTTTTCATTTCTACTGCACTTTATTTCACACACTGCCAAATTCAAATGTGCCATTTGACAAGCAGCCAACCATTTCAGCCCCAGAAAAGCCAAGGTGCTTCTTCGATAAATAAATTTTTCTCCACATGAGAAATAAAGACTGCAAAAGAAATGAATATCATAAAACTCAAAGAAAACTTCCAGTGCAAGTGCATTGGCCACCAAAGTACACCAGTACAGAGTACAGTAAAACTTCCTTGATACGCTCCCAGTTTATGCACAATTTCACAGTTCATATGCTCAAAATCACGGGCAATAAAAATGTCCCATACAGTTACACCATTTTTTTATCAGTTAATACTTTCCCGGATAACATGATTTCCCGGCTGTACGGTTAAAATTTCAACAAATTTGGGTTGTATAATACATTTAGTGATGAAAGGCAGATGTGCAAACACACAAGTGGGTCAAATACGGGGGCACGTGACATGAAGTGAAATACAGCGGCAGTCACCTGCCATGGTGGCTTCTCTGCAGTGCCTAGGTGCAAAGAAGCAAAGCACTAAAAAGCACTCCAGTATGTTAACAGATAAATAAACTTAGGGATCCAGAGGCTTCCTTTTTCAGTGCATTTATATTAGGCAGGAAAACGAGTTTTTTGTCAAATGTTATCCCTAGAAATTTGTGCTCATTTCCGACGGGTATCAGGTGTATGAATGGGTCGGCTTGTATTACTACGCCATTTCCTTTCCTCAGAAATTTTTTCGCTTCATCTGTTGTCATTCTTTTCTCTCCGAGTCTTTGTAACCTATTTGGCCCATTTTCTTGCACAAAGAAGTGCTGTACACAGGTAGTAGTCACAAGATTTAATACATATAACACAACACCTCACGGATGGGCTCGAAGCCAGCTAAGTCTTACTATCAGAGTGCAAAACGTTTTGAAATCATGTTTGCTTTATTTGTAATATGTGATGGCAGGCTCTTCCAATATATACATGTGGTACATAAACGACCTTCCATGATTAGCATCATGTTAGGCATTTTACTTTGTTATCATGCCCGCAGCACCAGAAGATTGCGAGGGGTGGCTGAAATCAATCTAAGTATGGAATGACAGTAGAATTTGTGAAATAACGTAGGGCTAGCAAACTGCTACCAACGTGACAGTGACTCTAGCTCGAAACAACTTTCTAATTTGCTTTATTTACTATTCATACAGTCTTGCTTGATGTTTACTACACTTCAAATGCTTACCACTTCAATTCATAAGTGCACGTCATGCCGACACATACGGTCGGAAACAAAAATGGAGTATACCACTCGAGCTTCACTTACCATTGCTGTGCTATTTCTTGGCAGGATCAGGTGTAAAAACAAGTGAGGAGGTGACTGCTTTTATCTCGAGGCAAACCAGTCTGCTCCATCTGATCTGTAGCATTCCTGCCCAACGAAAACACCAAAAGGCATCGCAAGAGCAGCAAGCAACACAGTAGCACGAGGCATACAGCAGTTTTGCTCCTGGCAGCAGATGTAAAGCTAGCCTACCAAAGGCCTTTCACCTATTCCAAGGCCATAATCAGTCCGACTCCACGCAGGCATGCAGCAGGCATGTATGGCTAGAGTTAGTATTGGCTGCTGGTATGCATAGGAGATGCTTCAGTGATATCTTTGTGTTACAGTGCCACATGCATTTCTAGGCCATGCAAAGTGGTGCTCCATCAAAATGTATTCATAAGGTGATGTCTACAATGTTAGTGCAGTTGACACCATACCAACCACAACAGAGAAGTGTTAGGTTGTCAAAGGAAGCATATGGACTGCCAGAGAAGTGGAATAAACAGGGTAAGCTTATTGTGTAAGTGAAGCACCTGAGGCCAGTGAGCTATAAATTGGTTTTGAGGGAGGGAAAGAAGCATTAACCGTCTCACTTCTCCATGGACACCTCAACCACGCTGTGAGGGAAGGGATGAAGGAGGGAGTGAAAGAAAAGGGGGTGTAAAGACAGAAGGTGCCACAGTGGAGGGCTCTGGAAAAATTTCAACCACTTGGGGATCTCTCTTTCGCGTGTGCTGTGCTGACATCGCACAGCACATGGGTGCCTTTTGCGTTTCCCCTCCACCAAACCCAGCTAATAACCTTAGCCGTGCTCTGAAAGCATCATGCACCAGTATTGTTGCAGCCAGCACTTCATCACTGAACCATATCACAGGAGAAAATGTGACAGAAAGTAAAACAAAATAAAGAACCATTGCAGAGCTTGCTCTGGTAGCTACACAGTGTTACACAGTGGCTCGAGCCCAACTTGTGGACCAGGATCCTCTAAACTGTGGTAGTCCAATGGAAGTGATCCTTTACAGACATGGCAACTATGTGCTTGGACCACTTTTTGCGTGTCCTGAGGCCGTATTTTGTGAAAATCCATCCCATTGTTATTTCATTTGGTCCTTTGCCATTTGTTGCTGCTCCCATTGCCGCAGGGCATTAGAGCAGGTGTTACTGGTTCTGACAGAAACATGCTCACAATGCCACCTGCTTGCATTAACACCTCTCAAGCCCGTGTCGCACTGGCTGGCGGGCACAGATACCAGAGAACGACATCTTTGACATGCCTGAAGAGCTTTATCACCACTAATGCCCTCTCAGGAAAGAGCTTCTGAGACAAATTGGCAGAGCGTGGTCTATGTGACTCGGCCGGACTGGATGTGGCAGCAAGATGCTGGCTAGTGGCGGTGCTGTGACCACATTGGCTATGTCTGGGATTTAGGCATTCACTTTCCTACCTGCTGTTCCTTTTGCAACATTGACAACATGGCTAAGTGGAATGGATTATTTATTACAGAATACAGCCCCTAGAAGCTTTGTCCCTAATAGTACCCAGTGCCACTAAAAGCACTATACTTTTTTTGTGTATCATCTAATCTCAATTTCTGCACACTTTGAGTGGTGCAGATGATGAAGAGATAGGAGAGCACCTGGAAAGGAGCAGACCATTAGCTTCAAACATCAAGCCTGGCATAATGTTGCACATCCATTTATCATAAAACTTAACTCTTTCGTACAACTCTTGCCACAAATTTTACGTTATGACCCACTTAACCTTGCTTGATTTTCCAGCTTTGCCTCAAAGTGCTGAGCCAGTGCTGAATGCACTCACATTTTCCAGCGAGTTTTCTATAAAGGCAAAGCACATTATCAAAGAGAATGAAAATTTTCTTCAGCTTCAATCCCATGTATAGATTTTGCAAACGTTTTTGTGCAGTCAGCATGACTTTCATTCCTTGTACTATACCTTTCATTAAATGAGAAGTCATTTTTCTCCACATGTACCTGACACAAAAAAAAATTTATTATTCACTGAATGCATAGTGCAAGTTGCTGCTGTAAAAAAAGCACGAATCTCACACTTATTACTAAATTTTGGGACAGAGTCATTAGGTTTATCAAGGGTAAATGCATATAAAAGATATAACAATGCATGCAATGTCAAACACAAAAGATATTACACACCTAAGAAGGCCCCTTAAGGGCTTTTGTAAAGATGGAGTGCACACTAACTTAGGTACACAATAATCAAGTTCTGTCAAAGTTAAATTCACCTAATCAAAAATACAATTAAACTCAATCAAAAGCAAAAGACCATCCACACCTAAGAAAATGCCACACTTGTTTGCATAAACATTAAAAACAAAACATCATGCACACCTAAGAAGGCACCCTACGAGTTTTTGTAAAGATGGAGTGCATACGGCATTCTTCTTTGGTCGAGCGTCTCTTGCAAGCTGTCATACAGTCAGTTACATTAAAGAGCTTATCATCCTGGAGAAAGTATAACCTGACATGCAGAAGTCCGTCTGAAATTCGGACAATTTCAACAAGGAGGTCCTTGCAAGTAACGCAGTTCAGAAATACCTCGCGCATTTCCGCGTCCCATCCTGTCTTGTCACCGGGGCAACTGAATCCATCTCCCACAATGCAAGCCGGATGTGCCTGCAATGGCAAGTATGTGAAGCGCACATCGAGGGCCTTCACCTCCTCCTCTGGTACCCACTCATAAAACCCGAAGTCCACAAAGAATACCTGGAGAACATCACTGTCGCCAACTGACACAACTTGTCCTCTGTACCAACGCGCGTCGCGATTGCTCCTCGCAGCCACAAGCTCTCCTTCAGCCTTTGTGAACAATCTGTGTTCACTGAATTTCCTGAGATTGCACTCACGTTGCAAGTCTTCCATGAGGCCTTCCAAAGACAGCTTCGACCTGGAAGCCATGTCTTCGACAATCAGCTGCTCAATCGGACTTTGCCCATAAGGGAATACTAGGAAGAAGAAACTTGGGCTCCTGCATGCAGACACCTGTCCAAACACCCAGCTTTCCAAAACAGGTGGCGGCTGCATTATACTTGAAAGGCTCAGAACTGGCTCACTTACGTGCAGTAGCGCTGAATTCGCTTCTTCAGCAACATGGCTGTAAACGCAATATTGTCCGTTCTTACAGGTGCCATGTGCGCTGAAAAATTTGCAGATGCGGTGACCATCTTTGACAGTAAACTTCGAGGTTGCCACACCTGGGTCATCAGTGTTCACACCGTAGCTATTAAGCACATCGTTGCGGTCATCCTGCATAGGATCAAACTGCATGTCTCCAAAATTTGTACCTTGTCCGGGTATCACCTTTCTTTCAATTGGCATCCTTGCATAGCCATCTCTGATCATGCACTCAGCCACATTGCCATGAGTCTCGCTAAACAATTTTACCAGGTGGACTTTGTCATCAAATTCGTCACCACAGCTCTGTGTCTCCAAAACTTCCACTGTAAGCTTGGTGTCACCCTGAGTGAGTGCTTCAAAACTCGTGACAGCTGCCTCTGTCCACTCTGACCATGGTGCAATACCAGTAAGATGGAACCTCAGTGCAAGAGGGTTTATGGAACGAAGCCTTCTGTCTAGCCTGAACAGGCATGAAGAACTCACTACTTTCCTATTGCCATAGTCTATTAAAAATATGAAACATCTATCACCGTCCAGAACCTCTTCAACTCTTACCCTGGCTCCCATCGCATGTGGAAAATCACGACAGATCAAGTATGAGCCTTTTTTAACTTCACGTTCAGGGCATGCGCTCTCGCTGCATGAAGAGCTTATAATGCTGCACACTTCCAAAAGGTCCTTCGACCTGGAAGTCAGCTGTCCATACCAGTGATCAGGTGTGGAAATATATGTGACCTTAATCTCCCAGGAATATCCCGTTGGTTCTTCCGCCGCCGCTAATTCATAGCAAGATGCCGACCCCTCGCTGGGAGTGTCAGCGCGGTCTGAAAGAGTCGATGGTGATGTTTCAGGCGTCTTGGTGGAGCCTTCTTCACATGAGGGCGATGCAAGCCTGCTTGTAGCTTGGGCCGGGTTTCCGTCCATAGCTGGGATGTCATAAAGGTAACTCGGGAACTGGGCATAGTCATTATAGACAAGATTCTCGCCAACATTTGGTCTAACCAGTTCCATTCTCGTTGTGGAGTATACAACGAACAAATCAACCTCATAGACGCCCGTGTCTGAGACGCTGTGGAATATGGCTTCGTATTCGCAGCCGTCGGGCAACATGTTCCAGTCCAAGCGCGTGCTGCGCAATGTTGGCCGTAACCTACGCAGGCAGCATTCCACTGTCCCGCGCGGTTCGGCTGTCGCTCGCGCGTCGATGGGGTACAGACAGTCCAGCTCGACAAAATCCTCGTAGCCGGTGTCTACGTACAGGATTCTGGCCAGTGCTTGTAAGCCGTTCGAATTTCTGTGCACGCTTCTTATCTGCGCGCGAAGACCCTCTTCCATTCTGCCGTCCTGGCACACCAGGCACAACATTCCAACAAAGACTTCGTGTAAGTGGCGTCTCCCGTCGCCAACGCAGAACTTCTCGTAGGGGTATTCAGGCAAGCCAGGCGGATTGTAACGCAGGAAGACTTTGGCTGGTCCATTGTAGTAAGTCACACGAACTGGGACGCAAACTTTAAAAGGCACATCACGCGGCCGTGGTATTGAATGCGTCGCAACCACTGCGGTCTCAACACACTTCGCCGGAGCCATCGTGGATTTTCCGTAGACGCCTTATGCCACAGCTATGATCCCGCACAGCAAGAGAGAGACCGCGGCACGACACGACTAAGCCATAAACAAGGAAAAATTAATGGAGACTGCCGAACACCCCGTCCAAAAGCGCTCGGAGCTGTATGAACTGTGAGCCCCGCGGCACCGTGAAGCTGTCCAGCGCCTCCAGCGTCTCGAACATGTCTCGGACTATTTCGAACACAGAGGACAAAGGCAGAGCCGGGAAGCGCGCGTTTCCGTTCGATGATGATGATGATGATACTGGCTATCCCTTTGTATCGGGAGATCAACGGCACTAAAAACCGGATCAAGGTAACAAAAATAAAAATTAAAGAATAAAAACACCTAACACACGCTCATGGCACGTTTTGGTCCCCTGAGCCTTCATGGAGCGTGACCGTGTCGTGTGCGCCACCAATGTTCCAAACGTTCGCTTCGTTCGCTCATCCAGCTTCCATTGCGGTGGCTCGTCGGGTCGGCGAAAACCGAGTGCCATCGCTAGTGCCCCGAGGCTGTTGGATCTAAATCCCCTAGAACCCTAGATACGCTTTTTTTAGAAAAGCTCATGAAGGGACTTTAATTTGATCCGCTGATCGCGTCAGGTGGCATGGGACCTACTGAGGAATTGTCCTGTGCATCCGAAACCGACGGGTGTAGGCCTGCACATTCCAACACGATGTGCTCGATGGTTTTATCAGCGCCTCCGCAGAGTTCACACGTCGTGCTCATACCCTCCGTGTACTTTGCTCGAAGACATCGGGTGCGTAGCACACCGCTCCTAGCTTCGCACAACAGTCCACTGCCCCTAGTGTTGTCATATAGGGGCTCTTTTTCAACCTTCGATTTCCGTTGTTGGTAAACGGCCAGGGCTGGCTTCTCGCGGGCTGTCTGCTGCCAACGACGCTGCTCCTCGCATCGCACTTGTTCTCGGATCTTCTGCCGTCCGTTGGGTTGGAAACTTGAAGTAAGGGGGGGGTACCACTCTGTATTTATCCGCCAGACTCTTGGTGCGACGGGCCCACTTGGTGTTGACACACCTCAGGTGGACATACTTGAACACTTCCCGCGCCCAGCGACCGTCCTGCATTTCGCTAAGACGGCGCTCGTAGCTCAGTTTGGCTACGGCTTCCCGTGCCTCAAAGGAGGACCACCCCAGATCACCTTGTACCGCCTCGTTCGGCACACTGCCGTGAGCTCCCATGGCCATTCGTCCCACCTCTCTGCCGCGTCTCCAAACCTTGGCGAGTCACGGAGGATAAACAGATGACTGCGTTGCCGAAGGTAAGGCCTGGCACCGCCACCGCCTTCCATAACGATCGGGTGACTTCAAAACGTTTGAAAGCCCATAAGGCGCGTGAGCTCAGGAAAGCCCGTCGTCTGATGGCCTTCGTCCGGAGTTGCTTCTCGAAATCCTGTACATAGTTGCGGCCCGCCGAGTTTTCTATTCCCAGGTATCGGTAGGACGGCAACCAAAGGACACTGTTGTTCTGAAGATGCAGGGGTAGGGTCTCTTGTCCACTGTCCTCGGACGCCTCCGGCGGGAACCTGACTGCTGCAGACTTTGTGGCGTTGAACTAACAGTAGTAAACCGATTCACATCAAGGTCGCCTGCCCTTGGGTGCGTTCCAATACTCCCATGTAGACGGCTACTTAGACGTCTAGCCGGACAGCCGCCATCTTGGGACGCGTTCCATTTCTCGGCGAAGCAGTCTCATAAGACTGCTTCGCCGAAGTCCACATCGATGCAGGCTAACTTGCTGTCTAAAGATGGCGGAGCTGATGTATGCGGATGAGCGAGTCGTGCTCTTGCGGGCGTCGGACTGTACACGGAGTATAGGAAAGGGAAAATGTGAGTCATTCCATTGTTATTTGGTACGCAAACTAGTGGCTAATTAATCTTCGTGGACGCACTGCGATTCCTAGCAGTGAATCACGCAGGAGAAAATCGTGCAGTTGAGAGCTTTGCTACAGCAGCGGACGCTGTAGGTCTGTTTACGTGATCCGGCATCGTCAGATGCCGGATCTTAATTAGCACCTTGATTTTAGAGAATACTCGTCGCTGTCGTTGGTTTCCTCGACGGGCATTAAGACGGCTGGCGTGACGGTTAACAAATGTGTTCTTCTGTTGCTGTATATTAGTTACATCAACTCTTTCGCGTGCATTCCTTTTTATCTCTACACTCTGAGAGCAAATACACCGGCATGTTGCGAATTGATTTGTCTTTGCAGGATAAAAGATCGCTGCTGTATTTAGGTCTCTCGCTGTCTCCGAGTGCCACGTACGGCAGACAGCAGGTTTAATGTCACGTATGTGTTCTCCTGTTGTAGTGTATATTAACCGTATCGCATTTCGCGCATATTGATTACAGTCTTTCGTATTCTTTCTTATGTTTACAGGACCGTCTGGACGAGCACGTTCGAGGAGCATGTACAGTTTAGCATCAATAATAAAAGAATAATCGCATATCTCTTTAGCGTCGTCTTCGGAGAGCGGCCCCGTCTGCTACAAGTAGACTGACCGATAGGCACATCCACCAGTCCGGTTTACGCGCAAAGTCATTGCAGAAGAAATGTGTAAACTTGTTGAAAACACGTTTTTAATTATTGTTATTGCTCAGTTTGTGAAAAATAGTAGTACAACTGTTCATAAGCTTTAGTTACATTATTATGCCGTGAGGCGGCGTGAGCAGTAGACAAGTTCCAATACATGGACATGTAGACTGCTTCCTAGACGTCACACTAGACGTCTTGTTAGACGTCTAGAGTATTGGAACGCAGCCCTTGTTCGCTGCAGACAAGCCCAATGTTGCCCATGCCCATTCCCAACAAATGCAATGTTGCCAAAACAGACGCTACAGCCAAGTTCAGTGTCGCCCACGGCCGTTCCCGACAAATGCAATGTTGTGCAGCTGTTGCCTGCTGTTGGAAACATGCGCTGAAGACGCCCCGCATCTGGCAGGCCCAAGTTGTATTGTAGTAACGCTAACCTGGCCTGCATTTGTGAGAATAGGTGAGTGTCATGGGCAGTGTGTAAAATTCCTGGCCTTTCACAATAAGTAAGCCAACATTCCTGCTGGCACTTTTGTTTCATTGTCGGTGATTTTTCTGCGTAACCGTCGCTTTGTTGAGTCTTTTCTCTTAGCGGGGCTGCTGTAATGTCCCTGCCGGAGTGGTTTTTGTATGATGTAGGTTTTCAGCGTATATTTTCGTGGTTTACTGCAAAAATTGTCACGACAGTCCATACTCATTTTGCCCATTTTTCGTCATGGGTTGTGGCACATTTTTTTCAAATTGCTGAATCGTCAAACGTTCATATCCATCTCACACCTCTCCTGAAAGCTGCGCGCGGTTACGGGTGACGTTGTCGCATGATTGATTTGGCGAAACTGAAATAAAGTAGCTGAAGTGACGAACTGTCAGGTAACCTAGAACATTGCATTGGGCTGTAAGATCATTTCCTTTAGACGCTGTTGCAAACAGTTTCATGATGGCATATACTTGCTGTCTTATCTTAACATTGGACACAGGAATGGAAAAATCCCACTAAGCACAACCTCCCCTAACTAAACTGTTCAGAGTTTAAACAGTAGTCATTATTAATATTGCGTCCACTGCTATGTGTCTAATCTGAGCTCGATGTGGCATCCACATATCTTCTGCAATCTGTGATCTGGTAGGTCTTAAACATAGGTGATAGTGCTTCTGAAAGTGCATGCTTCTCTCACTTAGAGACCTGCTTTCCATGCTTGGTTTATGTGCTTGCTCCTTTTCTCCAATGCATAATGACTCTTTTGATGTTGTGTAGTGAGCCCCCCTTTGATGGCTTGGAGTTTATCTAGTGTCCTCAGAATAAAAAAAAAAGGTGGCTACTTCTCTGAACATCAATATTTTTTTTAAGAGTTACTTGCACCACCCCATAGGACATTACAGCAAGGAGTTAAAAATGTTGAAAAAGAAAATAGTCTACTCATTGAAACCATGGAAGAAAGCACCATTGGATAATGTATGAACAGTACTTGACACTAAGCTGTTCTACTCTAGGATAGGTAAAAAACAGAAGAATGGAAAACATCATCCTTTAAGGAAAGCTCTTTTACCTTTAAATGCTTCAATATGTAATTAAGTTGTTGGTTGAGTATATTTCTCACAGTTTACAGCAGTTTTAGCAAGTAAATATTGTAGAAAGATTTTTATCCAAGATTTTTCCCGTGGTCGTTCTGCTGCTGTTTCTATTACAGTTTACGTTTGCTCTGTCATTCTGAGTTAGTCTTTAATTTCCCGGTGGAAATCAAGCAACACTGTTGTGAATTTTTTCAATTTACTTATAAGTGGCCATGTATGCAAGCCCCAACAAACACATCCATACTCAAGTATTGGTCAGAGTTGACTATCAGCTGTATTCTGAAATCACTTTGCAAATGACCGAATCTCTACTGTAATAAACCCGGAACTGATGGCTGCCTCGTTCCAAATGTAATTCACATGCTTAATCCAAGGCCTGAGATAAAAAGCACTGCTATACATAAATTTCTTGCTTGTTCTTAAAGTAATATGATTAACTCTGTACCTATCGAAGTGATTACAACACTTTCTTGTAAAGGTGATGTGAACAGTTTGCAAAGCTTTTAGCAAAGTAGGTGAATCATACACAATTTGTGAATTACACTGGAGGAATGTCATAAGGACCAAATACCTTGGCCTAATTAACATCTTGGAATAATATACCAATCCCGTTAACTCAAAATCTGACCTCCAGCATGCGGTCTAGCTTAGCAGGTGGTGTGAAGCTAACAGTATGTGAGCAAGACGGCATACAGATGACAAATAACCTCTGCAAAGTTTTGTTTGACATACATTATTGTTTATTCAAAAACTAGTGCAGTTATGAGGTAAATAAATTAGTAGAGGAGGAGGCCCCAAGTAGAAACTGTCGGGGGACCTCCTGTTGTTAATTGTATATATGACGCATATTAAACATATGGTAGATAGCAACTACATATCGGAAAACAGGTGCAGCAGGAATTAACAATCACAACAAAAAATTTGATTAAGCATGCTCAATTTTACAAACTCATTAAGGAACATGGCAAAAAGAGAACACAATACTATACAAAAGCACTCAAGCAATAAAAGCCATACACAATAAATACAGGGTTCATTGGCATGGCAAATGAAGGTAATTAAAAAGTACACACATTTTTAAACCTTTTATGGAATAATGCTTCTGTACTAGATGATGTGATGAATGTTAGTAGAGAGTTGCAGACAGTGATTGCTGAGAATAATGAATAAAAACGAAACTCTAGAATATCATCACTTTTCAAGCCACGTATAGAGCTGTTGTCTGCACCAAAAAAAAAAAATCGGGCGTAGTGTACAGTATATCGTGCAGACTGTAAAACCATGTGCATGTGGGTGAAAGTGGAAACTTTGTTGAAAGGTTGAAACAACACCAGTATGATGTTGCAAACAAGAAAGCTTCGTCAAATGCACTCGCCAAAAATTCTTAAAGCAAGCAGCATCATATAGATTGAGCAACGCGTGCATTTTGAAAACAGAAAAGAATCTCCAGAGCCGTCTATATCTACAATCCTTAAGGATTCAGACAACCAAACACACTCTTAATCGCACTGACGGGGCACTTCCTAGTGCATACGCCCGCTGCCTAGGGCACATTTTTAAGCTTAAATAGCCAGCCTTTCACGTCTGTACCTGTTTGTGAACAAGGCTCCCGTGTGGGAGCCGAAACGTCATTTAAGAGTTCATTTTATTTTGGTCGGTGTTCTGCCTTCTTCATGTATACCCCGAACCAGACGGGTTTCTGTCTAACCCTCGACTTCATCAACTTACGCCGGTCGTATGGCCAAAGAGCAATCACCGAAATCTGTCGATTTACTTCCGTGACTACTCGAGTGGCATCATTCAAAGGGCACTTGACCTTCAACATGACATGCAAGACACTTGGCCTCATTCCTCGGCCCCTCCGCCTCAACAGGCCCGTTGCAGCAAGTTTCGGCTACAGCATTGTCGCCAAGGCTGAACGACTTCTACTACAGGCAAGAATTTTGGATTGCAAACAAACGATTAGGAAACTAGAAACCAAAGCTTTCTTTGCACGGTGCCGGCTAGAGCACCAGTACTCGGCAGTATTCCCAAGCGTGCAGCTACATGCCAATTTTCAGGCCAAATTATCTGCTGCCAGAGCAGAACAGTCCCACGAAAACAAACTCAACAGGCTCACACATCAGGATAGGCCTGCACGCACCAACGTCACTTTGTCAACAGTCCACAACCTGTCCGCTTATAAGCCTGATCCTGCTCAAATGTCTGCACTCAACCTGGGCCTAAACTTCAATGTGGCACTGGCCCCAGACCGCAGAAAATATTGTATGCACGGTGGAGAACGCAATCAGCAAGGTGGAACCTTCCCGCCACGAAGAAGCACGTACTCGTGCACTCGGCGTTTCGAGGCTGCAAACGCTTCAGGCCTCCTCGACACTCTTCAGTTCAGTGCAGTGCCATCAAGCAACTCCACGCTAATGCCAGTTTGGTCATTCTACCAGCTGACAAAGGAAATGCCACTGTTCTCGACAAGGTCTACTACTGTGCCAAAATGCTGGCCCTGCTGAATGACCAGAGCACTTACGTGTCTCAAGGAGGATCCAATGCCAAAGATACAGACACAGTTGCAAAAGCTTCTGTCGGACGTCTTTCGCTTTCTGCCACCCCAACATAAGTCTCTCTACTTAGCTCTACTATGTCACAATGACTCAGCACCGGCGTACTATGGCCTTCCTAAGGTACACAAAATTGATGTTCCAATGAGGCCTATCGCAGATTTTACCCATTCACCCCTCTACAAGCTCTCCGGCTTCCTGCACCGCATACTGGCTCTGCTCATTGGAAGAACCCCCACCAATGTGCCTCATTCTGCTGACTTTATATAAAAAGTTCGAAACGTGCATCTTGAGGACTGTGACATGATGGTCTCTTTTGATGTCAAGTCGCTCTTCACGAGTGTTCCAACTGACTTAGCAGTCGAGGTTTGCGCGGCGGCCCTGGAATCTGATGCTACTTCGCCTGGCAGGTCGCCAATCGATGTGCCAGATCTCAGGCGACTCCTGCGTTTCTGCCTGAGTAACACATATTTTACTTTCGACCAGGTGTTTTACAAACAGGTTCACGGCGCAGCCATGGGTGCTTCAGTTTCTGTTACCGCTGCAAACCTAACAATGGAATAGCTGGAAAGCCGCACACTAGATTCATTCAGCCCACAGCCAAAGATTTTTGTGCAGTACATTGATGATTGCTTTGCTATTATCAACAAGGATGTTTTACTTTATTTTGCAGCAAATCTGAACAGCATCGAAAGAGTCGTCCAGTTCACAGTTGAAAAAGAAGAGGATGGACAGCTTCCGTTTTTGGATGTCTTAGTGAAACGAAGCCAATCCATGCTCTCATTCAAAGTGTACAGGGAGAGCACTCATACTGGCTGCTATCTTCACTTTCACTCCCTTCACCCAGCCTCTCACAAAAGATCAGTGGTTGCCTCGCTTTTTCATCGAGCATACCGGATCTGCACAGAGCCAGAGGATGTGAAAGCCGACCATCGAAGTGTTCGCAAGGACTTCTCCGAATGTGGCTACCCGTTGCCTTTCGTCAACGCTGTGGAACGCAAACTGCTGCAACCCCCACGATCTGACAGTAGCCCAGCCGCCAAAAAATGTGCACCTGTGCCATACATGCCCGGGATCAACGAAGCCTTGGCACGCATCTTGCGATCTTATGACTCTGAGGTGTCACACGTGCCGGCAAAAAAGTTGCGGCAAGCCCTCGTCAACGTAAAATACTGCCTGCCGAAAGAAAAATTTCCGGGCATAGTGTACACTATACCGTGCAGAGACTGTAACCATGTGTATATGGGGGAAAGTGGAAACTTTGTTAAAAGGTTGAAACAACACCAGCATGATGTTGCAAACAAGAAAGCGTCGTCAAATGCACTCGCCGAACATTCTGAAAGCCAGCAGCATGATGTAGATTGAAGCAATGCACGCATTTTAAAAACAGAAAAGAACCTCTAGAGCCGTCTATGCCTAGACTCCTTAATCATTCAGACAACCGAACACACTCTTAATCGCACTGACGGGGCACTTTCTAGTGTATACGCCTGCTGCCTAGGGCACATTTTCAAGCTTAAATAGCCAGCCTTACACATCTGCACCTGTTTGTGAACAAGGCTCCCGTGTGGGAGCTGAAACATCATTTAGGAGTTCATTTTATTTTGCCCGGTGTTCTGCCTTCTCCACGTACAGCCCCGACCAGACAGGTTTCCGTCCAACCCTTGACTTCATACAGCAAGCATATACTTTCTAGAGAGCCCAACAGGGGACCTAAACTCAAAAGCCTGCATGTGTTAGTTCAAGCTCTAAGTCATCCTGTTAGTATTGCAGCCACGGCAAAAAAATGTGAAGTTGCTTCCGTGCATGTTGCACAAAGCATTATCTAACATTGTCTCTAATCCTAAGTTTCAGTGTACTTCAAAAATGCAGAAAGATGACACTGAGAAACTGCCAGAAAGCACATGTTAGGTCCAACAGGTTTGCAGCATAAGAATCCAGTTATCTAAAAGCTTCCTGCTATATTTTATTCCATTGCAAGGAAAGTAACTTCAAACACTCTGTGAACTGCAGCTACTAGCCTGCTAAATATACCTATTAACTGAAACAGGTGCTATCAGACTCCACAGCCTTGGCAAAAGAATAGGAAACTGGAAAGGGGTAGGTAATGCAGGCAGCACTGCAGCAAAAACGCTTTTATAACCAAAGAGTAGACATGAAGGTTCATCGTGAGAGGCACTGAATGGAACTGTAAAGTGAGAGTGCGATTTATTTGTGTCCTAAGTCTGTGTACACAGTGCTGTATCAAAAATATCGTTACAATAGCATGCATATATTCTTAAAGACTGAATAGAAAATTTCTGTTGACAGTGTCAGCATGGAGCCTCTTGTTTTGTTTTGAGTTTCAGATTGCTAACTGTTTTAGGGCAAGGATAATATTGGTGAATGGAAGATGCTCTTAAAATGCTCATTCACAATGTAGTCCAAAGTGGTTAAGGGAAACACTAGAGGCGAAGTGCATTTAAATTGGGCAGCAATTACTCGTGAGTTTCAACTTGATCGCAGTTATTGGGTTGCAGAGCAAAGCTAGACAGCTTTCTCAGAAGCTTTGCAGCTGGAGGAAAATTCGTCTTAGTCTTGGGATAAAACCAGGGACCACTGCTTGCTTGGGCAGTCACTCTACATTTAAGCTAACCAGGATGCCTAGCAGATGTCATGGTGAGGTCGAATTGATCAACAACCTGAAGCAAGAATGGTGTTAGTCTCTCTCTGAGTTGTTGATCAATTAGTTCTCTTTACCTAAATGGTTTGAAGCTTCTGACACCATGAGACACTAACTACGCAGGAAATAGTTCGGGATAGCCCTTCGCCTTTTGCTTCTGACAGCCTATGCAAAAGTTCTGGAGGCAGCATGGTCACATTGCATTAAGTGTATGTCTCTTCAGTCTTCTTTACGTGCTTGAAATTAATCCGGAGCCCTCCACTAAAGCGACCCTTGTAGCCGGCGGGTTGTTTTTGGATGTTAAACCCTACAATTTACAAATTTTACACGTGCGGTATGCAGGTGCCGTAGATGGGGCAGAGAGAAAGTCAAGAAGAGAGGCAATCCAGTGATTTTTACGCTGCTCAGAAGTCAAGTCGCATGTGTTGAGCGAAGGCACAGCGGATTCGAGGGCAGAGAGGCTGGCAAGCTCGGCCAGCAGTGGGGAGCGGGACAAGGCATCAGCATCATGGTGCTTGCAGCCCGAGCGATATACGGCACGTATGTTATATTCTTGTATATGGAGAGCCCGTCGAGCCATGGCAGGCAACCGGAGGGATCTTTTAGCGAAGAAAGCCAACATAGGGCATGGTGGTTGGTGACCACGTCAAAAGGACGGCCATTATGATAAAGTCGAAACTTGCCAAGGGCCCAGACAATGGCCCATCTAGGCCACCTTAGCCAAGCACTCTTTAGTATACTTCATACACTGTCTGGCGACTTACTAGCGAAGTGGAGCTGCAATAAACGTTTTTCCAAGAACTCTCGTCCCGCAAACTTTTGGGCCCGATAGTACATATGTGAATAGTGGCGTGTCGCGTCCACGAAATATGCGGTGCGGCACTGCTGTATTCTTGTAAACGCGGCTTATCTCAGCCTGCAATCTTTGCCCGTCCAATTGTGAAACGAGATATGACGCATCGAGAAAAGGGGTTGAGACTGCACAATTATAATAGCTTCGCCATATCTTCCATGTACCGCCATGAATGCTAGCACCTCCGTTCAGCCGCTGCTGTGGTTATTGTGCTCGGCTCCTGACCCGAAAGACGCGGGTTCGATCCCGCGGCGGCTGTCGCATTTCGATGGAGGCCTTAATGCTAGAGGCCCGTGTACTGTCTGATGGCAGTACACGCTATGGAACCGAAACCAATCTTGTTTCGGTTGCGAGAGAGCATTTGATTCAAGAAAGAGTATCTAGACCTACGGTGTACATATGTAGCTTGTAAATTTCTGTTTGAAATACTTCTGCCTGGCAGATCTGCCGCTGCCGTGATGCAGGCGCTGTCGTGACTCGGACAGGAAAAAAAATGATGCCGGTTTTAGGAATAACATTTTCACGCATCAAAATTGAGACAAGTTGGTGCAGCTGTAGGTCAACGCGCTTCGATGACAAAAAAAAAAATGGTGAAGTTGCATTCCGAGTGCATTCTTTGCAGAGTTTCGGTTTTGATTTTACGGTTTGCAGTTTTGTCTAAAATCTGTACTTTCGTTATTTTTGCTGTCAGCTTTCATTGTTTTTATGGTGCTATTGTGGTGTCATTTCTTAATAATTCTGAGCCATGTTTCCAGCGCATTTCGTATCAGTTGCAGAAAAAGTTCATTTCGTAGGTAGCGTTGTAGCGCCATCTGCCTGGGACGGCCTGCCCATCGACATCAGCATCATCCTTCGTGCCGCGGGTCGTTTGTATCTGTGGCTGGATTGGTGCTGTTCTTGCGTTTGTTGTAACACTAAGTGCATTTTTAAGCGCAAGCAAAAAGTTGTGCTGCAGTGTTCAAGTATGACACGTTGGAGCAAGTTCAGGCGAGCTCTCCGTGCTGCGCGGCTACCTACACGGCCTTCGTCAGTACTGTACTAATTTTTGGGAAAACAGCAGTTGAGGTACCATATGGTCACTTTTCTTTTCGGAGGCTTTTACTGCTGCGTAATCCTACCGGACAGGGTCGAGTTCATACCGCGTAAATGTATGTACCACCAGCAGCAAAAGTTATTGGGGTGCGTGTTCTCGGGGCAGAAAAGTTATTGTGGGGCTTCCTCGCGACCTAGTGCTTTAAAAATGCTACCAGCGTGTGGCGAATGCAAGTCCCCTCGTTCAGACACTTCGAGCGATTGGCTTACGTGGCGCTTGGCTACTGTGCCGGAGTTCCCGGGTTCGAACCCGACTGCGGCGGCCGCGTTATCGAAGGAAGCCAAACGCAAAGGCGCCCGTGTGCTGTGCGATGTGAGTACACGTTAAACATCCCTTGGTGGTCGAAATTATTCCGGAGCCGTACACTACGGCACATCTTTCTTCCTTTCTTCTCTCAGTCCCTCCTTTACCCCTTCCCTTACGGCACGGTTCAGTTGTCCGACAAGATGCGAGACAGATACTGCCCCATTTCTTTTCCCCAAAAACCAATCTTCTTCTTCTTCCCCGTACACTCCCACCTCGTAAATTTTGCCTGCCGATAGTACCTCCGTGTGACGCGATTCGAAATTGATCACTTCAGGCCTGACCTGTTCAATTAAGCGAGTTCACACAGTTAATTTTCTTTGAAATACTGAGCGCAGTGTGCGAGCTCAGCCACTGTGACCCTGTATAGTAAACGGGTACCGCACAAGGGAGGGGGAGAATGGTAGGGTTTTAACGTAGTTAAACCGAGTATATGTGTGAAAGCACGTGTTTAGCCTGGTTGTCTCATGGTTTTGCTTTGCTAGGTCGTCGGCAGTTCTGGCTACGAGACTAGTTCTAGAGTAGTTGTTGATGGAAGACGACGACATGCAATGCACAGCGCGAGCGTGTGTTGCAGTTTAACGCGAACCGGGGTCGTCTGCGGCAGCAGCATGGTGCTCTCGTGCACAGGCCAGCGAAATTGATCTGCTCGCGCCTCCGCGGGTTCGAATCCCAGTCCCGGCAATATTTATTTTATTATGTTTGCCAAGGTCATCCTCAAGGTCAAGCTTCACACTAACTCTGTAAGCCAGTTAGACCTCATGAAGTAGTACTTTCACACTAAAATATTAGCCCTCCTGAGCCGAAATGACAGTGACAACGTTTACAATTGCTGTACAGTTGATGCCTTCATAACCGTATAAAGACACTCCATAAGCACATTTCTGACCAGTCCAGCTCGATTCAGCACCTCAAATGAGTGTGAACGCGGCTACCAGTTTAGTTTGACATAACTAGTGTTAACAGAGGTCATCAACATGCTTCAGCAAAGCATCTGTATTTGATAGCCTCTTCTCTCTCTTTTTTTTCTTACTGTAAGTGTTGTTCACCACCACTGCCTGCTCATAATGACAACAGGTTAACATGTCTTGTATTTGGCAACAGCATGGCAAGACAGCATAATACATTTGTAGCGAAGTCTGCCAAACAAGTTGTGGTACTATGTATTGCTGAACTTGGCATCACCGTATGCTGATTTTGTGAAATAACATTGAGTGGCAGTTAAGTCTTGGTGCGTTTTTCTCAGATCTATCTGCTGTAGGTCAAAGTTTGGGCACATGAGTGCAAAACAGATTTGTTGAAAATACTTTTCATGAAAACAGTTACTTATGGTACTGAGTACTATGTAACAAGAAAGTATCTGCTGAGACTATGTTCAACTTTTAAAAAATGTCTGAACAGTGAAAAGTAAATCATTCATAGTGTCGTGGCACAGGGGTTCACTCGAACCCGGGCTCCGTTGGGTAACGGGTCCGAGCCTTCGGGTTGAAGAAATATGGAACTTCAAGCTTGGGAAAACGAAAAACAAACGGGTTTACTGGCACTTTTCAAGAAACTTGATTACATAATTTAGAAGGAAACAAAGAGCAAACAGTCAAGAATTAAAAGTTCATAGCGTCGAGCAACTGGGTGAGCCTTGTCGTCAGGGCCCAGAGCGATCGTTCGTACTCAGGACACTCGTTAAATACACTGAGGCTCCGCCGCTTTCACCACACGATTCACAGATCGGAAGAGTCGCCGCACATAGCACGCTGAGCCCTGTAGGAATGGGCAAGGAGGATACGGAGGTCCGTTGCTACTTCGTCCTCGGGAATGCGCTTCTGCCCACTTCCTTTCGTCATCTTGTCCATCGTTGGTCGCGTCTCACGGTCCGACATAGGGGAGCATGCGTGGGAGATTCCACGGGTAGTTTCCCCGAGACATCTTTTTTTTCTTTTTCGTAAGGTCAACGAGGGGTCAAACAACGTGCCCCCAGCAGGGTTGTAAAATTGAGAATAAGAAAAGGAGCATTACAAAAAAACCTGTGTTTGCTTATAAGAACAGATAACAGTGTCCCCAAAAATATCTGGGAGGAATGTATGCAAAAGGACGTAGCAAACATGTTTGAAGTTTTCTGCCAGCATCTCGCCTTCCCCCCCCCCCCCCCCTTTCCAGAAAAAAAAAAAAACTTGAAGCATGTTATGAGTAATACAAGAATGGGTACAAGTGTTTAAGTTCATTCTAAATATAGATTTTTTAAAGTATTTGCAAGATACCAAGTTATCATGAGAAGTACTGATTATAGAATATTCAATCTGCGGTAGAAGCACCAAAAGATATTGACAGAAGAACTAGGGGGCTGTGCTGATCCTGTGCCATTGTCTTGTGGTGCTGCTGTTGCCATGGTATACCAACAACTCACCAGTGTACGGTTCTCCTCTGTTGTATGTTAACTATGTGCTTGTTTGACACAGAGTATTCCATGGCCACTTTTGTTAAATCCTATCATCCAGAAATCTTTAGTCACAGTCTTGATCTTGTGCTGCACTGCTATCTTCTGTTTTGTCAGCCTCAAAGGTTTGCAGAATGTGGCTGTGTAGGAAAAACTTCATTGGTGTGCTGGTGCCTTGTGTACCAATTGCCTGGCATTATGCCAGTGAATGGAGCGTGCATGTTCCCTCATGATTGCCTTGGAAATGTTGCTATGGGTTATGGCGCATGTATATGGGTTTTTCTGCGCACCCAAATTTCGTTGACTTTTGTCAGGATCATACATGTCAGAAGGGCTGGTAGTTATTATATCAGAGCAGTGTGAATGTGAAAAAACATACTGCAGTGGGTAAATGAAAACTAAAAAGACTGGTACGATGTAAAGCTGCTCAAACCGCTCACCAGTTCTTGAAAAAGTGAACATATCACCTCTAAATTAAAGTTTCTGTTTGGGCGAGTTGGTAATGATCCATTTGCTTCAGTGGTTGTGTTGCATGTCTTCCTTTCATGTGTCCTGTCTTCCCGCACTCTTTAACAATGACATCACTACTACGCTTCACAGTTTTTTACCTAATGTGTTTGTCTTGGGTGGCTTCCAAAAATTGCTCAAGCTTGCAGATCTGCAATGTCAACAGGCCGGCATATCAAGGTCCACAGAATGTTAAATTATAGAATAACTTGGACGGTGAGCTGCGTGCATTGCTAAATAATCAATTTCAAAAAGAACTGCCTAACTATGTTATTGACATTGTTGTAATCAAAAGCTGTGTAGCCCACCCCTGTTACGCCTCTAAAAGAAGAGACAGCAGTGTGTGTAAATAAATAAAAAAATACTCGAATGCTTCCTTCCCAAAAAATTGATGCCATGCAATGACACCATTTTTTAGACATCAACTGATAATCCTTATCGCATGCTTTGTAGCATTTCCAGCCTTTGTAGCGTTTCCAGCAGTCAGCCTGTCTGTAAAGGTGTTTTTTGTTATTGTTTCGGCGATGTAGGTGCCGAATGGGCTCGGCAGCACTGCAACGATGTCCATGTACGCTCACCTGCGTCGCCTTTTTGTCGTGCAGGTGCTGGCGCTCGTGCCTTTCAGTCCGCCGGCTGGTGCTTGTGCTGACGCGAGCTGGGCCATCGGCAACACCCTCCTGCCGGTACCATCGCCATATCATCCGTGGAGCAACAACGCCTGGTTGTGCATCCCGGCCGGACCCTAGTCGGCTGGATCACTAGGATCGACCCAGTGCCATCTACGCCCTCCCTCAAGTAGGCCTACCTTGGAATACTGCCCAAACGCCAGCTTTGGTTCCTGTCTGAGTACAGCGCATGTGCCACTCTACCCACCCAACCTCCCCCCAACGATGATAGCCAGCATGTCTACGTCACCGCAGCGTCCACACTACTTAAGGACAGCACCAACGCCGAACGCGCTTAATGGGCTCGGCAGCACTGCAACGATGTCCACGTACGCTCACCTGCGTCGCCTTTTTGTCATCTAGGTAAACTATGAACACTCATTATTTGCGCGGCGTACCCGTTATGCGGCATTGCTAGTGCTGCCGAGCCCTCAGTGTTGTGTCGCGACTGCCTTTGAATGCCTCGGTGTCATCCGCCAACTGCTGATTTTGGCGGGTGATGTTGAATTAAACCCCGGTCCCAACACCCGCGGTGCTGTTCCGCAAGATTCTTCCGACATAATGGAAGCTTTGAATGAACTTCAATCTGGACAGGCATCTTTGCTGGCCGAAATGAAAACAATTCGCAGCACGTTAACCCAAAATGACAAAGCGCTAGGTGAAAAAAGAAGCAGACTATCTAAAATTGAAAAAGATTGCGAATCATTTGGCGCCATAAAGGATGATATAAGCGAAGTTCGGGAGCTTGCAGAGCAAAATGCAGGTGAAATATCGAACATTATGTCTAAGCTGGCCGACTGTGAAGACAGGGCACGCCGATCCAATTTGTTGTTTTTTTGGCTTAAAAGACACTAACCAAGAAACCTGGGCTGAATCTGAAAAGATTGTCACTGAAGTATGCAAAGAAAAACTAGACGTCACAATCAACCCAACAGACATTGAAAGAGCTCACAGACTGGGAAAGTTTGATGCTAACAAAATCAGGCCGATTATTGTTAATTTTGCTCACTATAAAACAAAAGAAAAAATTCTTTCTTGTGCTAGCAAACTAAAGGACAGTGGCTATAGTGTTTCTGAGGACTACTCTAAAACTACTCTCTTGGCAAGGAAGCAGCTACTTGCATTTGGAAAATCGCTAACCGAAAAATACAAACTCCGGTATAATAAGCTCATCATTGGTACCACTACGTACACTTATGACCATGTTACAAACAAAGTCGTTCCCCGCACTCCATAGCTACCCAATGGCCCTTCCGAAAAGACTAAGCTCCGCCCCTTGACCATTCTTTACACTAACATCCGCAGCCTTCCACCTAAGCTTGACACCCTCGCCAGTCTCGTACGCATGACGGAGAGCAACATAATTGTACTAACCGAAACATGGCTAAATTCGTCCACAGGAGACTCCGAGATACTTTCCGTGTTTCCAGATTTCAATTTCTTTCGACGTGACAGGATAAACAGGCGAGGAGGTGTACTAATCGGTGCTCATCAGTCATGTCGTTGTTCCGAGATTAATCTTGCATCCCCTCTAGAATTGCTTTTCATTCAATGCCATGCTTCGTTCCCTCCAGTTATCATCGGCGTTTGCTATCGACCACCTGATCTAACAGATTCCTTTGTGGCTCACTTCCATGAAACACTCCGCGTCATAACTACGTCACATCAGCACATTCCCATTCTTCTTTATGGTGACTTTAATTTTCCCGATATTACCTGGTCTGACCTCCCTGCCATTACATCCAAAGATAACATCGAAAGTGACTTTGTTAACACGTGCCTAACCTTCGGCTTGTCCCAGCTCGTATCTAACCCTACCAGGCAAACTGATCATTCTTCTAATATTCTTGACCTTGTATTCACTTCCCACCCAGATAACGTGTCACTTCTGCTTCATTTACCTGGGTTTAGTGACCACTCCGTAATACTAAGCACATTTTCCTTCAAACTGCCATACCTGAAAAAGCAAAAAAAGACACTAACCTTATATGACAAAGGGAACTACACAGCCATGAACGCAGAACTGTCCGACTTTTGGGCGTGGCTGGTCCTTGACTTCTCAAGCCGGTCTATTGAAACTAACTGGTCTCTCTTCAAACACAAAATGCATCAACTGATTGATAAGCACATCCCTACTATCACCATCACAGAAAAATCATCGTCACCGTGGTTTAATAACGAACTGAAGCACCTCAACAACAAAAAGAAAAGACTTTTTCGAACAGCCAAACGCCTGAATAGCGCTTGCACGTGGAAAAGGTATCAGTCTGCGGAAAAATATTCCAATCTTTAGCAAGCCAAACCAAACGTTCCTTTTTTTCATCTCTTTTACCGTCTATGCTGCGCACCAATCCTAACAAGTTTTAGAAAACTACTAACCCTACACGCCACAAACCTCTAACATTACACAAAGATGGTAACATTCTCATACCGGAACAAGAAGTCTGTAGCACTCTTAACTCCTTTTTTTTTTTGCTCAGTTTTTACTAAAGAACCTGAAGGCAAATTACCATACTTCCCTGTCTTCGATCACCCTGTTATGCTAGACATTCTGTTCGATACCAGTGGAATTATGATACTAATTGAATCATTGAAAGTGCCCTCTTCATCTGGTATTGATGGCTTAAACTCTAAAGTTCTAAAAAATACTAAGAACATTGTTAGTGTCATCTTATGCCACCTTTTTCAACAGTCTCTAACATCAGGTGTGCTGCCACAAGACTGGAAAATAGGTAAGATCGTCCCAGTCCCCAAAAAAGGTTCATCTTGTTCTTGTAAAAACTACCGCCCTATTTCCCTCACAAGCATTTGTTCAAAACTGATTGAACATGTTATTTATTCTCACATCATTAAATTCCTAGTCTCAGTAAACTTTTTTCACCCTAAACAACATGGTTTCTTAAAAGGACTTTCCTGTGATTCCCAACTAGCCCTTTTCATCAATGACCTTAGTTCGCATCTTGACTTAAATATCCCTCTTGACGCGCTGTTTCTTGACTTTGAAAAAGCCTTCGATAAAGTACCGCACAAAAGATTACTACTAAAACTCTCGCGTCTAAACCTTAATCATTTAGTGATGAACTGGCTTCAAAACTTTTTGACTAACAGAGAACAATTCGTCTACGCTAACAAATCGTCGTCCCCTCGTTCTCCGGTTACTTCAGGTGTTCCTCAAGGCACAGTGCTCGGACCCTTGCTTTTTCTCATTTACATTAATGATCTTCCTTCCAACGTTACCTCTAACATCCGGCTATTTGCAGATGATTGCGTAATTTACTGCCCGATTTCTACAAGCACCGACTCCGACACCCTTCAACAAGATTTAACCCGAACTGAAACCTGGTGCAAGCCGTGGTTAATGTCCCTTAATATTGCTAAAACATGTATGATTTCCTTCCATCGCGGGCAATCCCACATTCCCTCTAGATATGTTTTTTTTGGTTCTGAAGTGCGTTCCGTTCTTACCTGTAAGCATTTAGGCATTACTTTAACTCATACCCTAACATGGTCTTCACATATAAAGAACATCGCTAATGAGGCTAACCGCACCCTTGGCTTCCTACGTCGAAATCTTCGTTTTGCTACCCCTTCCATTAAATTATTAGCTTACCAAACTTTCGTCGGACCTAAATTAGAATTCGCTTCAGCAGTATGGGACCCTCATCAGTCGAACCTCTCGCTAACACTTGAAAAAATACAAAATCGCGCTATCCGCTTTATTTACTGTGATTATTCATATTATACTAGTGTGTCTTCTCTAAAATCTAGAGCCTCTTTGTCTAGTCTTGAAACAAGAAGAAAAATATCTCGATTATGCTTGTTCCATAAGTTTTATCATTCATCTTTAGGAGCATCGATCATATCAGCAGCACATCATCTGTCCAGCCGCATTCACCACAGCAAGACAGTGTACCCTCCCCCTGCAAGAACCGCATCTCATTTGCGATCTTTTTTTGTCAAATCATCTCGGGACTGGAACGATCTGCCGCCGGAAGCCATACACCTTACCAACCCCACCAAATTCAAGAAAAAGATTGAGGCCATCATCTTGTAGTCTGTCATGCCCATCCCTCATGTAATGCCCCATATCTGGGGTCTTTAAGGTAATAAATAAATAAATAAATAGATTAAACCAAGGCGCAGTGTTAGTGCATGAATCAGTCAATAAGAACAGCATGTTTATCAACGTGTACTGTACGCGTTAAGTGGCATATGAACCAAGTCACTCACACATGGATAATCTAGTCCGCAGAAAATGTTGCTTATTTCGCACGAAACGCGACCACAGAATGGAAAAAGCCAATTCAGCAGCGAGAAGAGGTAATTGATGTGTTGTGGATGTGAAAAATGAGATCCAGGCATGGGGACAGAATGCCGAAAAGAAACTCCGGACCATAATCAGCTCGGCATTCTTTCCGGCTTTCCGCAGCAGCGCCTCGCGGAAAGTCAACTTCACGCGACTGCATGTTCCCTTTAACAGTGTACCATACTGTACAGAAAACTAACATCCATAACGGTGTGACGCTGCATGTGACCGAGGGTGTGGTTTGACTGCCAATTTATGAGGACTGGAAGGAATACATCACTCATCTGACATCCGCACTGTGCAGAAAGTTGTGTGGACTCTTGTGCAGCTCCATAGCCGCCGTGGTGGCTGAGTGGTTACGGCGCTCGGCTGCTGGCCCGAAAGACGCGGGTTCAATCCCGGCCGCGGCGGTCGAATTTCGATGGAGGCGAAATTCTAGAGGCCCGTGTACTGTGCGATGTCAGTGCACGTTATAGAACCCCAGGTGGTCGAAATTTCCGGAGCCCTTCACTACGGCGTCTCTCATAGCCTGAGTCGCTTTTGGACGTTAAACCCCCATAATACCATCTTGTGCAGCTCCTGACCGCAGCGGTGGCCAAGTGGTTGAGCATCCGCCTCGGATGCGGGAGGTGCGGGGTTCGATCCCCAGTGCCGCCGGGTACCCACCGGTGATACAATGGGTACAAGCTTTCCCCTGGTCTGGTGCTCGGCTTATTTAGGGTGAAATGCTTGGAAAACGGGTCCTTGACCCCACCTTGAAAAAAAGAAAAATACCTTGTGTCATGGCGCTCTTTGGCCTTAGATGCCCTTGCGCCATAAAAATCCATAATCATAACCATAATCTTGTGCAGCTCCTTAACTTATGTTTCAAACAGAAAACTCGCAGTGCCTTGGTGTGAAGTACCTTGTAGGAAATGGCTTGTTTGATGAGAAGGGGCCTGGTCTTGCAGCGTTAGTAATCGTAATTTTTATTTTTGGTTAAGTACATAGACAGTGAATACAGGGGAAAGGATGATGCACTACTGCTGCTGCTTGCCATTTACTGTTCGCACTCTTGCACAGACTTATGCAGTAAAGAGTGCTGGCACTGTGAATGAATAAGAATCATCATCATGACAACATGTTTCTGTAGTAAAATGTCGGCCGGAGTAGATGTGCAGTTTTCTCTTTTCAGACTATGAATTATTTCTGTTCAGACAATTTCTCGGGTTATCAGATATGCTTCTTCTCGTTACAATATGTCAAAGATATGTTGGCATCTGCATACTCTGCAATGAAAGCTGAGGAAACCACCATTCTCTGACTTTTACATTTTTGCAATGCTTATAAAAACAATCATTTAAATGTACCCCAGTCTGCCGTTAAAGAAACTGTACCTAAGACAGTGGGATCCAATGTACAATGAATCCTGTGCGCTGAAAAAATCTGATGTTATGTTTTTTTTTTCGCATTCTATTCGTGCAAGAAATGGTTGGCCTAGTCATCTGGCACAACGATTGCAGCTCATTTGGCACAGAAAACAACCACTTTGACATTAAATCGCTGTCCGATTTTCTCTTGGCTATATACATATATGGCAGCTTGGTTGCACTGAAGAGCAATGAGGAGACAGTGCTTTTATTAAAGGACTGCTTCAATACAATTCATTCCACCGTAAACTTGCCAAGACAGCTATCATGAAGACATCTCTTCAATGTCATGTTCACACCATGTTGGCATCAGGTCCTTAAAGGATGCACACTTAGCAGAAGCACAGTACCTTAACTACGTTTTGGCCAATGTTGCTGAAGGGTTATGGGGGTTAACGTCCCAAAGCGACTCAGGCTATGAGGGACGCCGTAGCGAAGGGCTCTGGAAATTTCAACCACCTGGGGTTCTCTAACGTGCACTGACATCGCACAGTACAAGGGCCTCTAGAATTTCGCCGCCATGGCCGGGATCGAGCCCGCGTCTTTCGGGTCAGCAGCCAAGCGCCATAACCACTGAGCCACCGCAGCGGATGTTGCTGAAGGCTTCATGGTATAGTCTCCAGGGCATTTCAGCTGTTGCATAGCTTGAAAATCAAGCAGCAAACTAATGTCAGTGTTTTTTTTCTGCACAGCACTAGCTGCATTACTTTGTAGGGTGAGAGCAACCACTTCTGGGAAAAAAGTGTACAAAGAAATATGTAAGGAAAAAATTCCACTGTACATTATTCGGTGTATTAGACCCTGCTGTCATCGGGCAGGTGTTCAGAAGAGCACACTGGGGTACATATTTTTTCCGCTCCTCACGCCACAGTTTCACCTGAGGCTGCAGGATGTGAAAATAAATAAATTTTCAAATGACCACCTCCATAAGCATTTCAACATTGTAAAGAAAAGAATGGAAGCTTCGTCAACCTTTGTTGCGCCAACCTGCACGTGCAAAGAGAACAAAGCCACTCAAAAAATAATGAAAACAAAGCTGTTCACTTGCAGTGTGATGACCACTCTGGAAAAAAAAAAGCACACAAGAAAAACAGTTGCGGTGAAAATTAAGCGGTATTTGGTCTTGAGATATGACTGCGGTTAAGCGCAGAGGAACTGAGCTTAACAGCAGTTGAAAGCTCTAAATTTACAAGTATAAGCAGCAAGAACAATTTAATTTAGTCCAACCAGTGAGGAATGAAACCGAAATTAAACTTTGTGAGCCAACTCAGCAGTGCAGTGTCTGTCATTGTGCAGACATCCTGCACAAGAATTGGAATTTCGTTATGGAACATGCAAATGGTGCTAACATGAACACAGAACCATATGCAAACAGATAGGTGAACCAGGGAACCTAAAACTCCAGTACAAAAGGTGCAAACGCACACAGAAACCTGGAAGGATTCTGCATAGCCAACAAAGCCCACATATACATTGGCTCACCATCGATGTCACAGAGCAGCCAAGAAATCGCATTCCTCACAGGGAGGTCACAGGCAAATGAATGTGCTCATCAATGACATGCTCCTCATGAGTCTTCAGGAATGCCTGCAGCTGATGCAGTAGACCAGGAAGTGATGAACAACTGGTGAACAAGCAAGGCGTCTGCAGGGCCACTGTGGATACAACAGCAAACAGAATCGGACACCCAGTGCGAATCCTGCCATCATGTCTCTCACGGCCTGTGAGGCACTTCGCACCGCAGTACAAGTTTTGCGACCGGGAAAATGTTCAAGTTTCTAAGATTATAATTTGAAATTCACTGCTTGTTGTTATGCAGAAAAGCATACTGTAATCCCAGTGTATATATATGAATAAATGTCTTTTTTTTTATTTTTCTTCCCAATTTGTTATGGACAGTTTTGACGGGGGACGAAAGTACCATATTAACGAGGCATGCCTCTATAACCATGCAGTATTCGAAAAACACCACCTGGTTTCGCATGATATGCATGGCCTTCCTAAGGAACGTCCCTCATCCCTGCTATGACAAAAAAATACAGAAATGGTAGGGCAGTAAGTTGAGCACACAGAAAAGGTATTATGCAAAACTTTCTGAAGTAAACAGCAACCAGCCAAACAAGCTTCAGTGTTCATTTTGAGAGTCCTTTCAATGTTCCTGTTATGAGGAAGCCCACTAACTTTGCATGCATCTTCTAATGTGGCTGTATCAAAAGACGAACAGCATGATAAACACTGCCACTATAGTGGGAGCGATGCATAGGGAGACTCTTTGGATACCAATGATGGCAGGGGAGTCACCTTTATCTCGGCCATGGAAGAACAGATGTGGTAACTTGCAGACAGTGGCTACATACAGAGTGCTACAATGTGGCGTTTCTGGGGTGCACCCATGGCAATAAACAGTCTCACAGTAAAGTATTCCTGCATCATAGTCAGCTGCTGAAGTGTCAAGCAAGAGTGATTTCTGCATATTTCCAACCAGTCTGCTGGCACTTAGTGATTGCCAAATGGCCACTATTTCAAACAACATTTCTCGTCATGTGCCACTCTGTGTCAAAAAGAGGTGGCACCTTGCCCATTTTCAAAGTTCACTCGCACTTGACAAGCAACTGCGAGAACCAGTCAGAAAGTCAATGCAGCAAGCAATACGGCACTTGATGTAAACATTAGGATTTCAAGTCAGCATGATATGTCCGGCAGTCTGTCCCACATTTCCATTTAAGAAGGGACGCAACTTTCAACAAAATTGAGTTTATTTCTAGAGTATTTACATTAAATTTTTTGAGCAATTTAAAAATAATTTTATAACAGCTCATCAAATGTCACTGTTTTATGTGCAGAACATTATTTTCTGATATATATTTTTCTTAAAACCTGCAAAGCTAAGAAAACATGGCAGAAGGCTAGTTCAACATTCATTGTTCTTGCAGGGTGAAGTCATTCTTGTAATTCTTTTTGTTTTGCAAAGCTCAAATTTTCGTTTTGAATTTTTGAGATTCAGTGTTTGTTGACATATTAAAGTGAGAAGAAAATTTCATACAAGTAGTTTAAAATTCATAAATTTGAAAAAACGGTTGTCTAGACCTGCGCTGCGGTCCTAGGAGTGCAACGAAACAAGTGGTCCAGAAAGCATAAAACTGTTGGGGACAAGTATGCTCCGTAAGGCATGTATCTAGGCAGAAAACCTTAACAGAGAAAATTGCCCGTTTCTTGAATGTTTCGTCACTATTCACAGCCGCCGAGGTTCATGAAACAATTTTTTTTACAGTACTTCCCAGTCGATTTCAAGAATTAAATTTGGGGACAGCAGAGTCATTCCACGCGAAAGGAGATGCACCAAATTCTTGGTATTGTAGATTTCGCTGAGAAAATTCATGGACGACCGGTCCCAACAGAAGTGTAGACACCTTCTTTCAAAGAAAAAAAAAATTTTCTCCATATATCATGCTCCAAAGTGTAAGACATCACCTTCATCTGGGCATTTTGCAAGAATTATTGCTCAGGAACCGGTCCTTGTCAGCAAAGTTTATCTCCGCATGTAGTCTGGTATTGAGATGCCCTGTCATGCCTCAAAAAATAAACTGGATGATGCCATTTTGGTTTAAAATGGAAGTGCTTAACAAGAGAAAAATTTGAAGATTTCCGCATTTTTAAAACTAAACTTGGAGTCTAAATTTAACCAAACTTTTTTGGAGTTTTGCCTGAAACCTTGATCTAGCATTGTTTGAATTAAACTTGAACCTTGCGTTGTTCTGTAATTTAAGAAAAAGTGCATAGATTTCTGCGGAAACGGCCACATTGAGGACCAGAAAACGCTATGTGGGCAACGGTGCTGGACAAAAAAATTAGCCAAATGGTCAACCCATTTAGTTTCGCATATTAAAAAAACTAGAAAAATATTTTTTGTTGCCGACAAATAAATTTTTATAAAGGAGTTCCAGCGATGTGGTGCCAGCACCTGTTACGGTCCGTCCGGTAAAACCCTGCTTTTATTTCCGGCCTTGCTAAACTCTAGCAATTGCCATTAGCATTGGACATATTGTGAGAAGATGGCGCAATGGAGCCATTTCAGTGTTTTCATTTATTCTTAAAGAATATGTTTGGGCGGAATACTCATGGTATACAGGGTGTGCCATGTTATTCCCTATAGATATGACCTAAACGCAGGATTTAAAAAGCCAATCTGAAAGTGTTATATGGATAAGCATTTATTATTTACATTGCACTTGACTGAGGCATCAGCCTCGCCGATTATTCAACTTCCAAAGCTGTGGTGTACAGCATATGCAATGTTTAATCAACCATTTGCATTGAATTAAATCGGACACCTTGTATATGCACAAAATATGAAGGGGAGACTGCATACTACAGCAAAAAAAAGGGTTATAACATCATGTGGCCTGAATTACAAACAGCTGGGGATAAGAGTTAATGGAGAATACCTAAATAATCTGTGATTTGCTGATGACATTGCCTTGCTGAGTCACTCATGAGATGAATTGCAAAGCATGATCAATGATTTAAACAGGCAGAGCAAAACGGTGGGTCTAAAAATTAACATGCAGAAAACCAAAGTAATGTTCAATAGCCTAGCAAGGGAACAGCAGTTCACAACTGGAAGCGAGATGCTGGAAGTGGTAAGGGAATATGTCTACTTAGGGCAGGCAGAAACTGTTGACCTGGATCATGAGAGGGATATAACTAGAAGGATAAGAAGGGTGGAGCGCATATGGGAGGTTCTCTCAGATCATGAATAGCAGTTTACCAATATCCCTCAACAGAAAAGTGTACAACAGCTGTATCTTGCCGGTGCTCGCCTACAGGGCAGAAACGCGGAGGCTAACGAAAAGGGTTCAGCTTAAGTTAAGGACCACGCAGCGAGCCATGGAAAGAAAAATGTTAAGTGTAACATTATGAGACCGGAAGCGGGCAGAGTGGGCGAGGGAACAAACACGGGTTAATGACATCCTAGTCGAAATCAAGAGGAAGAAATGGGCTTGGGCAGGGCATGTAATGCGAAGGCAAGATAACCGTTGGTCCTTAAGGGTAACGGAGTGGATTCCAAGAGAAGGCAAGCGTAGCAGGGGACGGCAGAAAGTTAGGTGGGCGGATGAGATTAGGAAGTTTACGAGGATACGGTGGCTGCAGCTGGCAAAGGACAGGGTTAATGGGAGAGACATGGGAGAGGCCTTTGCCCTGCAGTTGGCGCAGTCATGCTGATGATGATAATGATGAAGATAGCGTGCTCATATATTTTTGTCGGCATTCTTGGTGATATGAAAGCCCCAGTTTTACCTCTTGCCTTTGCAAAGAACACTGTAACACTGTGTTTTCAAGGGCAGGGCAGCAGCCATGTTTCTTGCATTTGCTACAGTGCATTGCCAAATGGGCATACTCCCACACGGTAGGCGAATCTCTGCCTGTATTCCAATTTGTGTCCCTTTTGAAAACATCCCTTTCAGCGAAACCTAATTGGCCAAAATGCCAGAAGCAGATGTGCATCTACTTCCGCCATTTGGGGCAGTCAGGTGTCACCGAATGAAATTTTGAAAAAAGACAATGCGCAAAACTAACAACACAGGAGAAAGACAGACGAAACAAGTGCAACTCTGCAACTGTGTATTCACTTGAAAGCGAGTGAATAGATCAGCAAAAAGGCAAGACCAGGCTTCAACAAGCTGGCTATCCTACTCTGCTCAGTTGCCAAAGTGTTACTGAAAAAGGTTAAAAAAAGAAAAGTGTAATAACTGTGCAAAAAACGATGTTGCCAAACAGAAAACTAAACCTGTGATAATTCCTTATATTCATAAGATGGCACACAATCTGAAACATGTTGAGGCAAAGTTTAAAGTTCGTGTAGTTTTTCCACCCCCAAGAAGCTGTTCTCCTTGTGTGGCAAAATGGATTCAAACAAACCGAAACAAGCAGAATGCCAGAAAAAGCATGTGACGCCGTTTGTGAAATGTGCAGTGGGCGTAGTTTATCAGATCCCATTGACGTGTGGGAAATCTTACATTGACCAAACGGGCTGATGTATTAATGATAGCCTTGCTGACCATAATCACGCATTAAAGAACGGCACGGGTTCTTTCTTACCACATTACTTTAAATCCTGCAGTGAAAAAGAAGAAAAAATGCCAGGCGAAGCTGAAGAAAACAAAAATCTTAAGCAGGGGCAAAGATACTACAGCCCGTGAACTTATAGAGGCGTTCCACATCAACAAAGGCAAAGAAAAGAAAGTGTGTTTTTAGATATGTGCTGAGCCACATTTTTTTCTATAGCCATCTGTTACCTTTTTGTTTCTACTTGTGCGCATGTGTGGGTCCCTCTCTGCTCTTGCCTTTTTGTCTATATATTCACTTGCTTCAATAGGTGAATAAACAGTTGCACTTGTTTCGTCTGTCTTCCCCCAGCATTGTCTGTTTTGCACGTCTGTTTTCAAAACCATGCACCAACTTAGCCCTACAGAGAGTATTACCAAATGGGATGTTTTTGAATGAGCCGCAAGTTGGAATAAAGGGCCTTGTTGATGGCCCTGAGGCGCATTGTGTTTGCTTATGTCTTTTTTTGTGAACTCTTTCAGCTCTTAATCTTTTGCTCAACCTTGGGTACACTTTGGCAAGCTCATGAGAGGAGGTCTAAAATTTGTGGCCGTTAGTTGATGGAACGAAAGACAAAGGTTGTACCAAAAGAGTCTATTCATTCAAACATCTCTCAACATATTTGCCATTGATGTCAGTGTGTTTCTTGTGACAGGTTTATTTTTCCTAATATGCTTTGAAATTACTCCTTTGTAGCTTTTGCACTTCACTGTTCCGAGTGGCAGTGGTCTCATTTCTGGAAATAAACAGTGGTCCTAGATGAATCTTCATTCACAAAATGCTGTTGGAATTCAACAAATCAATAGGGGGGCCTGAGCCCATAGTGAAAATGGTACAGTATCCTTGTTCATTTTTGTTCTTTCAAGAATGCCGCCGTTGTCTTTGCACCATCTCCACATTTTTCTCATATTTATAGTCAGTATGTGTATTTGGAAAAGCACCATGAAGCAGTTATGCCTCTAGAACGACATAGGAATGCCACTCTAAGCTTGACAAGACAGAACATTCATGCAGCAAAATGTATTGCCAAAGTCCACAAAAATTTGGAGCTCCTCGCATAAATGGCACCAAAAACATAGGCTTACTCGTTACCTGCCTGCAGCTTTCTTGACGTGAGAAACATAATGCAGGTAAGGCATGGAACACACTCGCTTCCTCTCTTCATTGCTCTTCAAATGCTGTGTGTGTGTGTGTAGTTCTCATTTCTCCTCCTTCCTTTCTTGCTTTTTCACTGTTTTTTTTTTCACAGGGCTATATCCACCAACCAAATCTTTGCTTGCATGTTTTCTTGTTTGAAACGATGCATTAGACATTAGTATATATGGATCACCCCATACACATTAGAGTCACTAAATAATTTACAATCGAATTTTCTCTTGATGCTGTTTTGATTCCAGCGGCTAGGAGGTGGTTGTGATATCAAGGGTTGGTGTACGTCACATGCGGCATAAAATAAACTGCAATATAACTGCTCCTTCTTTGTTTTCATTAACTGCAATGCTAAAACAAGGCTGTCTCAAGAGCTAGAATGACTACAAATGAAGAAGCAGTGACCTATACTGACCTTTGATGTCATAGCCATTGTCTGGTTGTCTAAACCGAAACAGCATGAGAAAATAAATTGAATTTTAAATCACATAACAGTCGTAGCTAAATGCCATGCGGTGATCCATGCATTCTAATATCTTATGCTTCACTACAGAGAAGACAAGATGTAACTAAAATCGGGTGTCATTTTCAAAAGTGAGTAACAGTATGATATTCACTGTGGTCTCCCTTTATTATTGTTTAACCATGTTCACAATACATCAACCTTTTCATGCAGTGCAGATGATAGTAACTGCATGAAGCTTATCTATTTAATAAGGTACACTACTTGTGCAATGTATGAAAGAACTCGGACCGGCACCTACAAAATGTGCCAACTTTCTTCTGTCATGAGCATGTTTGCAATTCGTAACGGTGAGAGAAAGCTGAGCTAGCAGCACAAGCGGCCACTTCAGCAAGAATGAAACAATTAATGACCTCACTGACACCACGCCTGGCCTCATCTTTTTTTGAGATGCATATAATTTCGTATATGTAGAATTGCAAGGGAAATTAGCAGAGCTAAAAACGGGACGAAGCCTTTGCAAGTTTGTCCAGCGTTACACTATGTGTATGACCCTTTTAATTGTTGAGAACTGGAAGTGATTTCCTCACTAAATTCCCTTGAGATGATAAATTCATGCATTTACATTTCGAGCACTCTATCTCGAGTCAACATACACTGAAGTTGGGTGCAACACTAATGAGGTGTATAATTCAGTGTTTGGCGTTCAGAAGCTTTGTACACCACAGCTCTCTGGAATATGAAATTGCACATATGAACATATGAAAGATCTGTTTTAAACTTTGTACACCACAGCTCTCTGGAATATGAAATTGCACATGTGAGCATATGAAAGATGTTTTTAGATGGACCAGCTTATTATTAGTCATTGTACAACCTCACTTACACAGCTTTACACTCGACATCTAAAAGCAATCTTTGTGCAACGCACAGTTATGAGCAGGTTTTATTGCTTTCTCAGTGCATAGCAATCGTGAACTTCATGTATAAGTAATTTTAAAGTGCTCTGAAAAATTTCAGCCCCCAAATGAATGCCGCATAACTACACACAACATAAGCTTCAGTTATCACTGGGCAACCAACTGACCTTACAGGGGAAGCCGCCACAGTGGCTCACTGGTTATGGTGCTCGGCTGCTGACCCGAAAGACGTGGGTTCGATCTTGGCCACGGCGGTCGCATTTTGATGGAGGCAAAATATGCTAGAGACCCGTGTACTGTGTGATGTCAGTACACATAAAGGAACCCCAGGTATTCAAAATTATCTGGAGCCCTCTATTACAGCACCCCTCATAGCTAAAGTCGGTTTGGGATGTTAAACCCCACAAATCAAGCAAAACTTAAAAGAACACTGAGGATAAATTAAAGTTGACCTGCTTTTCGATAGACTATGATATTCTAATGTCAAAGGAACTGCTGTCACCAAAAACCGAGCTTTAATAAGACGGAAAACACCAAAAGGTGAACTACAGGTGTTGTCATCACCAGCTGATTTTGCAAGTAAACTGTGTGCGTAGGCACCAAATTTTGGGCATGGATTGCAAAGGCTATGTTACACTGCCATTCACTTCAAAATGGTGGTAACCCGACCTTCTCGGTTCGGATATCATGAGTTTGACTCATGGAGCAGGGAAAATTTTAAATTCAAATTTCTCAGCCATAATTAGCATTTGCTGGAGAAACTTCAGCACATCCAAAAAAAGCCAGAAAATGCCAGGAGGTTCTAAAACATTTGCATGATTGAATAAGACGAAAATAGCCCAAGTTGTGGCAAATTTCTAAGCAAAAACAGCATTACCTAGAATATTTACCAGTACCATTTACAGTACCTTCTTCTTCACAACTTCCTCAGTTCCCCTCTAAGAAGAAAGTCCACAGGGTAAACTGTTCTGTGGTCGTGGAAGAAGGGCGCAGCCATTGAAAGACCCCACTTCTCGCAAGAATTTCTGGACTGCTTCAAAAAAGTGAAAAACACATTTTCAGACGAGAGCATTGGATCAAATGGGCATTACCTTGAAGGAGATTAAATATGGGGCACCGCAAAATAATTACACAATTTTTTGATACAAAATCTCCCCTCATAAAACAAGATGTTTGGCTAATTTCAGCCATACATTTATTCACAGTATGAATGACGATTTTGAGACATAGGTGAGAGGATGCACAACAAAGGATGCATTAAAAAAAACGGTTACCTCCACATGATGTGGCCCACAAAATCGTAATTTGCGGATACATTGAACTAAGCTTGCCCAAGCGGCACTCTTTTACGCCATGTATTCATGCATTCTCTTGCGCCCTAAAAAAAAAAAACGGATACATCCACATGATGTGGCCCACAAAATCATAATTTACACATGCCTTGAATTAAGCTTGTCCAAGCGGCACTCTTTTACGCCATGTATTCATGCAGTCTCTTACGCACTAAAAAAAAGATACATCCACATGATGTGGCCCACAAAATCATAATTTACACATGCCTTGAATTAACCTTGTCCAAGCGGCACTCTTTTACGCCATGTATTCATGCAGTCTCTTACGCACTAAAAAAAAATTCATCCACATGATGTGGCCCACAAAATCATAATTTACACATGCCTTGAATTAAGCTTGTCCAAGCGGCACTCTTTTATACCATGTATTCATGCAGTCTCTTACGCACTAAAGAAAAAGATACATCCACATGATGTGGCCCACAAAATCATAATTTACACATGCTTTGAATTAAGCTTGTCCAAGCGGCACTCTTTTACGCCATGTATTCATGAAGTCTCTTACGCACTGAAAAAAAAAAAAAACGGATACATCTACATGATGTGGCCCACAAAATCATAATTTACACATGCCTTGAATTAAGCTTGTCCAAGCGGCACTCTTTTACGCCATGTATTCATGCGCTCTCTTGCGCACTAAAAAAAAAAACGGATACATCCACATGATGTGGCCCACAACATCATAATTTACACATGCCTTGAATTAAGCTTGTCCAAGCGGCACTCTTTTACGCCATGTATTCATGCAGTCTCTTACGCACTAAGAAAAAAAGGATACATCCACATGATGTGGCCCACAAAATCATAATTTACACATGCCTTGAATTAACCTTGTCCAAGCGGCACTCTTTTACGCCATGTATTTATGCAGTCTCCGTGGCGCAAAATGCTGTTCATTCAGGTGAGTTCCTCAACTATAACAACTGCTATACAATGTTGAGCAAGTGGAAAAATAAATGTGAGGGTAAACTATTACACTTCAAATATAAAAGGAATGTTTTATTTTCCTGCATTTCAGAACTTTTCCGCAATGAAAAGAAAAGGCAACAGCTGCGATGTCCTTGTGACAGCACAGTTGTCCCACATAGATTACTCACCTGCATTAAACTTATCCCATACTACCCATACGGCAGACATCGTTGCTTCAGCGCCTCACCGGCGTTCAAATAAATTACCTGCGTTATCGATGAAAACAATGAAAGCGAAGAAAATACCCACCTTGAATTAAGCTTTTGTAAACGGCACTCTGATAGTCACAGCAAGCGGCAGACATCGTTGCTGTCATTGAAAAGCACGAAAACCCAAAGGCGGCAGGGCGCCGCCATTTGCAATTACCGGCGTCGCGTCTATTTTCCACACTTGCCATGGCAACAGCTGCTCCGCGTGCGCGTTGGCGTAGGCAACCATGGCATGTACATAGTTGTCATGGCAAACAGCTGCTCCGCGCGCGCGTTGGCGTGGGCAACATTGAGCTTGTATGCAGCGGCAATCCGCCTTGGCAGCGGTAGCAGCGGCTAGCAAACGGAAACACGGTCGAGTATGCCGTGTTGTATCTGCCACAATATGTTCTGGGTGGACAGTCCAGCCCGGAAACCAATCATGGTGGGGGGAAGGAGGTCCTCCTTGTCTACGTGGGTGTGAAGTCTGTGTAGAATGATGTGCTCCATAACCTTCCCCAGGCAAGACGTGAGCGAGATGGGCCGGAGGTTTCCTAGCTCGAGTCGTTTGCCTGGTTTGGGTATGAAGATTACCTTGGCATGCTTCCAGCAGTCCGGAAGGCGACCTTCATGCCAATGGTGGTTGAAAAGGTCCGGAAGAGCTTCGACTGAATGGTCGTCGAGGTTGCGTAGCATCTTGTTGGTGATGCGGTCGTCGTCGCCGGCGGCCCCGGTGGTGGTTCAGGGCGGCGCGGACTTCCGACGCCATGATGTCTCTTTCCATGTCTGGGTTCTTAGATCCTGTGTATTGCGAGGGGATGGGATGGGTATGTCTGTGGAGATGTTGATGTATTTGTCTTTCAAGGTAACGAGGAGTTCCTCGTTGGTGCCTTGAAACGCGTGTATGGCGCTGTCTAGATTCTTGTGGGATGCAGACTTGGTGTGTATTGGATCAAGCAAGTGCTTGAGCAGAAACCAAGTGTTCTTGCATCCCAACTGCCCGTTGAGGCGGTCGCAAGTCTGGTGCCATTGCTCATGACTGAGTTTGGCAGAGTAGGCTTCGATCTCTCGTTCGAGGCGAGCGAGGCGAAGCTTGAGAGTGAGAGTAGCGCAAAACGGGACAAAGGGACAGAGAAAGCGCCTGTGTTGTGTCTGTCTTTCTCTGTCCCTTTGTCCCGTTTTGCGCTACTCTCACTTTCCATGGATCACCGTTACCGACTTGCCCAAGTTTCTACCCTTGTGAAGCTTGAGAGGACGGTTGTGTTTGCGTCTGAGCCAGCGAGCGTGGAGGCTGCGCTGGGCCTCCCACATGCGCATGAGTTTGGCGTCGGGGGTGAGGCCATCCTCCTCTTGGGTGGCCATGCAGGTGGCGTTAGCGGCGTCACGGAGCAGTCTCTCTATGTGACGAGGTCGTTTATGGGGTCCTGCGGACACTGAGCTCGCACGTACCGGAAAGCGTCCCAGTTGGTGTGTGCGACGGGGGCCCTTGCTGTCTGTGGAAGGTAGTGCTGAGAACATAATGATCGCTACCTATGTTCATACCGAAATTTTCCCAGCGCGCGTCTGGGATATTGCGGGCGAAAGTGAGGTCCGGACAGCTGTCTTGCGTGACGCTGTTGCCGAAACGGGTGGATCGTTCGGGGTCAAGGAGTAGCGTGGGATCCAGAGTCTGGGCTGTCTCCCAAACCTTGGCTCCTTTGCGACCACAGGCTTTGCGGGGGTAGCCCCACTCGGCGTGCGGTGCGTTAAAGTCGCCCATTATAAGTTGCATCTCGTTTCGCGCGGCTGCACAGGCCTTGCGGAGGAGAGTGGCTACTTTAGTGCTCTTGTCACTGGGGGGATGTACACGTTTCAGATGTTGAGCGGGGATTGGGTTCGGCTGTTGGGAAGGACCTGCACGAAATTGTGCGTAACTTCGGCGTAGTAAAGATCGAGCTGATTGGCTGTGAGGTTGCGGTGTACGAGGGTGGCGGTACTCGGGCAGAGATCCGGCGCCACCGGTTGGTTGTAGGTGACACAGCCGGTGAGATTGGTGTCAGTGTACGTTTCTTGGAACGCTATAATGTGGGGTGTGTATGGCTTAACCTGCAGGGTATGCTCCAAGGCCCTCCGCTTTGCCATGAAGCCCCTGCAGTTCCACTGCCATACCGTGATGGGCGCGCTAGCCGTCGCGTTTCGTGTAGGGTTCGGGGCGCTGCGGAGGCGCTATGGCGGTATTTATAATACCACCAGACCACGCGCGCGCGGCTGCACTCTCGGGCGCAGGACTCGGACCAGGCCACTGAGTGCACGGGGGGGGGGGGGGGGGGTAGACCATTTGAGACAGATGGTGATGGTGTGAATATTGGCTGCCATGGCGGAACAGCCGTAATTGAGACGGTCAATAGTTGGGGTCAGCCGTTGGAGGGCGCCCTCTATTTTAGAGACACGAACGTCAAAGGCATCGAATTTGGCATCACTGTCGGAGGTGAAGGGTGGGGGAGCCTTGCGCTTAGTGCATTTGTGCTGGTCAGTGTCCATGTTTGAGTCATTGGTGTGATCGGGGTTGGGAACGCTAGCCATCTGCTGCGGCTGCGGTTTTTCGTGTGCCTGTGCCGACTCCAGGCTGTGAATTTTGGCATTGCCCTGTGCTAGCTGGAGCTGTATTTGTTTGACCATGCCTGCCAGTTCCTTTACCTCCGGGTTGGCCAGTTATTTGGCTTGGAGCTGGTGGAGGAGTCTTCCATCCGACTTGCTTGGCGGGCTTGCTCTCCGGCCTGGTCTGGGAGTTAGCCCGAGAATTCCGAGAGCGTGATGAGGAGCGGCTACGGCTCTTGTGGCTGCAGCTGCTGCTTCGCAGTGGCGCGAAAGAGTCACCTCTCGGGGGTCGTTGTTGGTTGCCGCGGCCTCCGGACTGGCGGCCATGTGGCAAGGTTCCGGGTCAGTGTCAGTATCCGTGGATGATAGGAATGATTTGGGCCGGTTGGTGGCCACGAAACGGTATTTGCAGCTCGTGCTGCCAGTGGGATGTGGGCCTTTGCACACGATGCACGTGGCTTGACAGGTGAGTGGTTGGCCTGCTGGTTGGGGCTCCTGTGGCCCAGCTTGCGACAGTTGAAACGCGCCCCTTGTAAAAGAACACCTCGAAGGTAAAGCCTTTTAGTACCGCATGTATCGGGGAAGATTGGTAGTAGCGAAAGTGACGACAAAGTGTCGTGTCTGGTCCATACGGCGCACAGCAACGATGGGGAGGTCGGTGTTGCGAGCCCGAAGCTAGGCGAGGATTTCAGCGTCGCTTTCATAGCTGTAGGCCCGGTACAGGATCCCCCGCACGGAAATGTCCGGGGCTGGGGCATAGGCGGCGACCGGTACTGCTGTGGTGTCGATGGTGATGGTTTGGACCTTGGCGTAAGACCACGGTCGGGCGTGCTGACTGACTGTGTTGTTAGTGGGGTGGATTCGGACCTGGTCGGCAGTGACTGCCAGGCGTTTGTCGACTTTGGCGGCTTCGCAGATGGCAACAGCCAGTCGTGCGGGGCCGACGGTGTGGAGGTTGAGTGTGCCCTGCGGGCGGGGGACTATCTTGAGGTCTTCCAAGGGCAGGCGGGGAAGCGGACGTTTCTTGGTCGGCGGTGGAGGGCGGCCGCGACGCCGCGGTTTCGGGATAGCAGGTGTCGAGGCTGTAGTCTGGGCTCCAGCAGGTTGTTGCTGAATCGGAGATGGTCTTCGGTATCGGCGTTGCATCTCGAACGCCGTCCATGTGCCGTCGGATAACTCCGCGACGGTAATGTGGGTGCCTTCCACAGTGTACGGCATAGTCGAGGCGTAGTTGGGCTCGGCGGGACGCGGCGTCGCCGCCGCAGCTGCTGGCGTGGCCAAACGAAATTGGTCGAAAATTCCGGAAATCTTGCCTACCTGGGCCTCAAAAACACAACACCGGGTCCGGAGCGGTAGTTGTACGTCCAGGGCAAAAAAAAGAAGGTGAACGTAAGTGGCCCGGAACACGGAATTTGGCCGGAGAAATACGGAACGCATGTGAGGTGCGCCCGTTTGCTCCGAGCGCTCACGGCGATCCAAGGGCATTGGCGGTCTCCTCTGCCTCCTCGGGCGTAGAGCCCGACGGAAGTCGCTGAGTTAGGGAGTGAGGTAGGGTTTGATTGTAGGCAACTGCTACCGCTTCATGCGCTGTACATGCGGCGCCTACCCAAATGGCATCGTGGGCTTGCCCGTAATACTTAAGGAGGGTATTAGCGCGAGCTACGCGGCGAGGGATCTGATATTGGGGATGGGCGTTTCGAGGAAGGGGTTTCACAACGTGTGGTGTATGGATGCGTCAATCTATAGGGTTGACTGGTTAGCCAGTGTGTTGGTGCGAAGGGAGGAGAGTATATGGCGGCCAGTGGCGCTCGTGACAAGTCTAAGGTACTGTGTCTCAAGGTGCGCGTCAACTAGTTCCTGAATGGTGTTATGCATGCCTAGTGCAAGGGGTTTGGCTGTACTAGTGCTACGAGGTAGGTTTAGGGCTGCCTTAGTCGCAAGGCGGATTCTGAACAGGTGTGGTGGAACCGCAGCTGTCTACGAGTGGTAGTGTGGAGCAGCGTCTGTTTTTTAGAAGAGGCCTAGAGACTCCGAGCGATTTGAACAATGGGCAAGGCGATGGCGTTCCGTGGACTCCCTGGCAGCGCTGCAGCACGCTGTCGTGTTTCGCTCTTGAAGGTGAAGCTTAAGAGTCCCAATTTTTTGTGATGTAAGTTCATTTTTCGCTACCATATCCATGCTTCTGTACAAAAAAGCTATTTCTCGGATAATAAATTCTCCGTCAACACTGCCTCAGTGTTCGACTTAAGAGCGTCTTGAAGCCGTGAACCGAGAGGCTTTGAGGACCATTACGTGCCTTCCACGCATCACACCGGTCATAGCTTTACAAGAGAATCGGAGCTCAATACCATTGATGAGCTGGTGCAGCAGCGAATGCATGCACTGAGAACTTATGCGACGTCACACTCCATTCTTCAGCCGCCAACGCTAGTTCTTCCCCCATGGAAGTTTGTACAGCTCAGCGACAACAAGCCAACCGATAATCGCCGGCCAACATCTGCTCATTCGGCATCGTTGCTTCGCCAGAAATTTGAGGAACAAGATGCTTGCCTGCCTGAAGGATCCATTGTTGTCTACGTAGACGCAAGCATACAAGACTGCAAAGCAACAACAGCTATCTACTGCCCGTGCAGACGTGCCCTGAATCAAACCTCTTGGTTTCAGCTTACGGAACGCCCTTCGTGCTTTTGTGCTGAGCTCGTTGCAGTTCAAGAAGCACTCTGCTCCGTGGCCGACATAACTATGCTCCCTGCGGCCCGCGTTGTCATCCGCACTGACGCCTTTCAAGTTGTCCGGTTGCTACGACGTGTTAGCCGCTGTCCAACGATATGTCAGGACATCCACCGGCTCGCGGCACGCATCCTGCAGCCAGTACGTATTGAGTGGGTCCCACGGGATCTGCTGACCTATTAAAGCCAGGCATAATTAGCGACCCGCCTTGCGAATACAAACTCATCGCCGCCTCGGCTCCTTCATTTGGACAATTTTACCCTCCTTTCATCAAGAAAGGAATCATCAACACAAGGTCGTGATCATCAACACAAGGTCACAGTGCCTCATTGTAACACAGTGACATGTGCGCAATCATATTTTCCGCTAACTTCTAAAGAATGGAATTCCCTACCCGCATCATTAACTAGCATCACTGATTCAACTCAATTTAGAAGAATACTTACCACTCTGATTACATAATGATCGCTTTTATATTTTATTGGAGTGTTGTGTTCTCCACGTATTAGTATTGTTCTTAAACTATTTTATTAATCTGTTCCGTGTTCATTTTGCTCACTTCTTTTTATCCTGCCTCCGTTGTTCTATAGTTTTGTATGAATTGTGCTTTGTTTATTTTTCTTGTTAACAACTGCCCTTCCCCTCTGAAATGTACTTTGTACCTTGAGGGTATCACAAATAAATAAATAAATAAACAACTCCGGCGCCGCACACGTGCTCTCATCCCTCCGTGTGCTTTAACCCTCCCCCGCGGTCTTACCCGTGCAGAGGAGGTTGGGCTTAGGATGATCCGCGTCGGGGTTGCCCTCACACCAGCCATCACTCGGAAGTGGCCTTAGTACCGACGAGGATTGTTTCCTCGGCCAGGGTGTCCGATATGTAAACACGAGGACATTGAGGCCGACATTCATCATACTGTGGGACTGCCCAGCTCACAAACATACAAGGATCCGGCACCTGATGGTAGCAGGTCTTTCACCAAGCAACCCTGCTTCATACATTGCCTGGACGCAGGGACCGTACCATCGTTCTCTACTGGACTTCATCAAATCAGCTAACCTTTTTCCATTCATTTATTCTCTACTACATCATCACACCTTGACCAATCATTGATGCCCTGGGGCAATAAATTTCGCTTTAAAAAAAAAGAGCGTTAGCTACGGGAGTGTCGTGCTTACATAAGTGTGCTCTGCAAACGCGGAGAGGACCAAATCCAAACATCTGCGGATGTTTTTTTTTTCTTTTCGGAAACATCCCTTCTAATTAAGGTCCTCTGGACTTTACTTCTAAGACACAAGCAGCGCCATCTACCTCATGGATATTGCATTACTATTGCTACTTATGGACTTCCTGCATGTTTGTCGCGGTGGCTCAGTGGTTAGGGCGCTCGACTACTGATCCGGAGTTCCCGAGTTCGAACCCGACCGCGGCGGCTGCGTTTTTATGGAGGAAAAACGCTAAGGCGCCCGTGTGCTGAGCGATGTCAGTGCACGTTAAAGATCCCCAGGTGGTCGAAATTATTCCGGAGCCCTCCACTACGGAACCTATTATCCTTTCTTCTTTCACTCCCTCCTTTATCCCTTCCCTTACGGCGCGGTTCAGGTGTCCAGCGATATATGAGACAGATACTGCGCCATTTCCTTTTCCCAAAAAACCAATTATTATTAATATTATGTTTGTAAACAAACGAGGTGGCGCTGCAGTCGCTAGCGAGCTCGTGGTAGGCAAAAGGTCGGGGAGCGGCGTCGCGGATAGGTGTTGAGCGCGGGTTTTCAAGGCTTGTAGGCGCGTTTGCAGTTTCTGCGAATCATAGCAATGGTCGATGCTTCCAACTTAGTAATTTGTTGAAGTACACGAGCTCGCGTCGGCCACGTGCGGCCTATAAAGAGAAATAGTTTTCCACTGTATTGTATATATGGTTAGTAGTAAACATGTAGAAAGCGTTCCTGCCGTTTATTTATGCGCCAGGCATTGAATAAAACAAGTTTTGACACTCTGCACTAGCCGGAATGATTTTACTTCGGGACAATAGTGAGGGGAAGTGCTGGCCTTGTTTCGTCGGAGCAGACGTGCGCTCATCGTCTGCTGACATATGTACATGTCGCGCTGTGCGAAAAGTGGGGACAGCGTCGTGTCCCTGATCTCCTCTGTCTCGCTTAGCGCTGTTTTTAGCCGCATGACCACGCACCAGCCAGGCCGACTTGTCCTCTTGTTAAGGTGGTCGATTTGGTGAAAATTTTTGATTTCTAGAATTATTTCTTTCTTAGCCCTGAAGTCTAGTTTCGTGACGAAAAATTATAGCAAAATATTGAGTACAAATTTATAAATTACGCTTTTTAGAAGTGTGGTCGTCAAAAATTGTGAGGTAATTTCTTTGATTTCAGTGCCGCATTTCTTTGACCAAAGCGATAGCGAAGATGCCATAAACTTTAAGGTTCGTTTTGTGACCTCTCACATTTTCTGAGACTGGATCACTCACCTTCGTAATTCGCATGAAAATCAAATGATTCCATTTGTCGCAAACTATTCCTGAGACGTTGAGGAGCGTAATAAACCTCTCGATTTTTTTCCCTACACGTGCAGTACTGTGTTAGTTATTTCTTGTAAGAAACGTTTTCATGTAACTATGCATGCATAAGTACTGATCATATAGAAAAAGAACTAATCGCGTCATCGTGCAGAACAGGGCTTTATGTACATGCTGGCATAAAAAACTGCGCACTATCTACTCAATTATTTGAGACCTTGGGGGGACTTGACGACGGTGTTAATTATAATTACCCAGAACTGCACCAGGTATAGCTATAAATAAAAGGAATTACTGAAACTAGCGTAGGAATTTGATATTTGCACCAAGTTTAGTTACATATCACATGCATGAATAACGAAAACACTTTTCATTGCCGCGTCCCCTCTCAATCTCGCCACGTGTCTGTTAGTAGCACGCGTGCGGCTGCTTCTTTCCAAACAAGCTTCGCGATCATGTACTACCTCATGAAACATGACACATGCATGATGCAATGAAAAACATATGGCGTTTAGCATACTTAAGGTACGCTATTCTAAGCACACCAACGCGACCGCGCAAGATTGACACAACTTACCAGACTTCTTTCTACTCGAATGAAATAATTACGTCGTCATATCAAGAAACAGTTTCAAGTAAATATTAAATGTCATAAAACGCGCCATTAAAACATGGTGTATATTAACAAAAAAACGCATTCCTTGGGGGCGAGCACCGTGGGGGCGAGTGATCCTGTCGGCGCCCCGTGCACTCCGGCTCAAGGTGATAAGTACGTGTGCTGCTGCATATGTCTTTTTTTCCTTGAGCAATTATTAGCCTACTATCCTGAAGTTCAGGTGAATGAACGCAGTAACTTGCATGCTATTAAGTGCATTGAGTGGCAGTGCCTATCGAATCCCAGACTTCGCGCTTTACTACCGTGGCCCAATGCCTGTTGGCCAGTTTCCGAATGCGGCATTTATGCGCGAGAAACCTATCGAGGCTAATTTAATATTTTTTATGCTACTACGCGGATCCAGCAGTGACGCAGCCGGTCAATACATGCTGCTTCTGCAGTTCACAGGCTTGAAGCAGCCGCCGGTAGCTGCGGCAGCTGCGGTAGACACGGGCAAGCGTAACCTGTTTTGCCTACCATGCGAAAGTCGCTAACATCAGCGCCACCGCATCTTCGTGACGTCGCGGGGTGAAGGAGGTCCATAACCAATTGCTATATCCGGTATAATTCTTCATTATATCAGCTAATAAATTCTATAAACGCGTGCATCACTGCACGACGAATCATTCGACACCATCCAGTACCCCCTGCGACAAACGGTTCGGCCGTAATGGCCGTTTAAAGTTACTTGAATGCACCGTTTGGCGCCGGAAAAGTCGTCGGTATACGAATCCCACACATATTTTGGTCTTCATCTCAATTAGTAATTTTATCCTCAAAAACATGCCAAGTCGTTCGACACCACTTCGAACATTATGCGTCAAACGGGTGGCTCCCAAATTTTATTATATCACCCGCCGCGGTGGCTCAGTGGTTAGGGCGCTCGACTACTGATCCGGAGTTCCCGCGTTCGAACCCGACCGCGGCGGCTGCGTTTTTATGCTAAGGCGCCCGTGTGCTGTGCGACGTCAGTGCACGTTTAAGATCCCCAGGTGGTCGAAATTATTCCGGAGCCCTCTGCTACGGTACCTCTTCTTCCTTCTTCTTTCACTCCCTCCTTTATCCCTTCACTTACGGCGTGGTTCAGGTGTCCAACGATATGAGACAGATACTGCGACATTTCCTTTCCCCAAAAACCAATTATTATTATTACCAAATTTTATGCAAATGGTGGTCCTGCGGGGGGGGGGGGGGGATCCCACTTCGATGGTCGCTATACTGGCATATATATAATGGATCGAAAGTATCTGTATTAATTGAGGCCACGCGCTCATTTTTGCCGTGTGATATGCTGTGGTCACGTGGTTATGTGTTGTGTTGGGTTTTATGGCACATAGGCCATTAAGGCCATCGTGCGCCAAGCTCAAGGTATAGAATTTGTTTTCTGTAGAATGTTTAGGAATATGAAAAATCGTCGATGGTGTAGATGGCCGAAAGAGATTGTACTGCCTAGTAATAACAGAGAAGAATAAATCTATAAATGGCTAAAAGTAAAAGCCCTAGAGAAGGCCAGGTAGCCTCAGCAACTATCCTTGGCTGGGCAAGGATCCTGAGACTCCCAACCAATCAAAAAGCCCCATGCTTCTCAGGAATGAGAAAGTGGCTGAGGTGCATCATGTAATAAAGCAAACCAGTGGTTCAAAATTTAGTTTTTCAAGTACCCCTGCTTCTTTTAAAAAGCTAAAAATGGAAGGTATGTTAACAATGGCATTATCATCTAAGAGCAGTGCTGGATGAAAAGGAATGCATTCATTATAAAATTGAGTAAAGTACTTTTTTCTTAGTTTTTCCAGTTTCACAGATGAAAATAAAATGTGATTAACCGTAAGATCATCTCCGCATTCGCAAACAGGTTTGTCTTGATTTGTTAGCAAAAAGTTGTGCGTAAGGTGCGCGTGTGGCCTATCTGGAGACAACATAAAATCATTTCTTTAAAACGTTCCTGGTGCACACAATTTAAATTCACCCAAAACCGGCTTTACCAAGTGTAGTTTATTATTCACTTTGCCGTTTCATGCCGACTGCCATTTTTCACTTAATTTACGTTGTACTAAGTTCATGCAATCCTTAAAAGGTAAATTTACTTTCTTTATTTCCTTGCCATGAGCTTTTGCAGCGCAGACATCTGCCCTCTCGTTGCCTTTTATTCCGACATGACTGGGAACCCAGCAGAATTTTGTGTCTTGTCCTCGAGCTGTGGCTTTTGCTATCTTGTGTATGTCACCAAGAATCGGAGTCACTGCATTTGTAGAGTCCAGAGCTGTAAGTATACTGAGGGAGTCTGTGTAAATAATACTGTTGGTGAGGTTCTCATTTTCTATATTTTTCTATGGCCACACAGACTGCGTAACATTTTGCAGTGAAGATGGATGAGCACTGTGGAAGTCGTACTGTTTTTTCAGACTTCCCTCGGGCTACTGCGCTTCCTATGTAAACGTCCGTTTTTGAACCATCTGTATAAAACTGAGTAGAACTACTGTATTTTTCTTCAAGTGCAAGGAATTCTTGTACTATAATTTGTTGTGGAGTTTGTTTTTTATGGCACAGTCTAAGAATGAGATCACAGATTGCAGGAAAATTTTACCATGGAGGCAGTGGATCTCGTCGCTGAGCAATATATCAGGTACTGTATCTAGTGCGCCGAAGTTTTGGCACATCTGTTCAAAACGCAGGCGGAGTGGCCCGATAGCTAGCGGTTTGTTTTTAAACAGTGTTCTAGACGGGCACTTTGTGACTATTGGGTAACATAGGTGTTTGGGCAGCAAATGGATTTTTAAAATGTATGAGGATGTGAGCATGGTTCTTCTGTCTGCAGGTGACGGTTTGTTGATTCCTACATAAAGACTATTTATGGGCAACGTCCTGTAAGCACCAGAGGAAAGACGCAAACCTAAATTATGTATTGGATCTAGTCGTTTCACGGACGAAGGTCTCACCGACCCGTAAACTAAACATCCGTAATCTAAGGTAGAGCGTACCACTGAGCAATAAATTTGTAAAAGAAATGTCCTGCCAGCCCCCCAATGCTTACGTGACAGTACTTTGAGTATATTTAGGGATCCGGAGGCTTTTTTTTTCAGTGCGTTTATACGAGGCAGGAAAGTGAGTTTTTTGTCAAAGGTTATCCCTAGAAATTTGTGCTCATTTTTGGCGGTTATCTGTGTTCCGTTCAGGTGTATGAATGGGTCGGCTTGTATGCCTCGATTCAGCGAGAAAAGAATGGCTACTGTTTTCTGTGTGGAAAACTGGAAACCGTTCTGATCTGCCCATGTCACTTACTGTTTTGGTCAATTTGACCTTCATTGCAGACAGACACGTGCTTGACAAAAGTAGTTAGTAAGAGCTAACGCTCTTAAAATCAATTGAGAGTAAGGTTCAGTGGTTAGGGCTTTCAGCGACTGAGCTGGAGTACCCGGGATTGAACACGACCGCGGCAGCCACGTTTCGATGGAGGCCAAACTCAAAAGGCGCCCGTGCGCTGTGCGATGTCAGTGCACGTTAAAGATCCCCCTGTGGTCAAAATTATTCTGAAGCCCTCCACTATGGCCAACCTTTCTTCTTTCACTCCCACCTTCCTCCCTTCTCGTAAGCCCCCTTTGGGTGCCCTCCAAGATGTGAGACAATTACTGCGCCTAAATTTCCTTTCCTTACTAGTTTTTTCACTTCATCAGTCTAGTCATTCTCTTCTCTCTTTGAGTCTTTGTAACCTATTTGGCACATTTTCTTGCCCAAAGAAGTGATGTACACAGCAAAAAACAACTACACAGGTAGTATTCACAAGTTTTAATGCATATAACACAACTCACGGCTGGGCTCGAAGCCAGCAAAATCTTATTATCAGAGTGCAAAACATTTATAAATCATGTTTGCTTTATTTGCAACACGTGATGGCAGGCTGTTCCAATATATATATGTGGTACATAAATGACCTTCCGTAAAACAATTAGCATCACGTTATGCATTTTACTTTGTTATCATGGCCGCAGTGCCAGAAGATTGCGAGAAGTGGCTGAAATAAATCGTCATAAAGTATGGAATGATAGTAGAATTTGTGAAATAACATAAGGCTAGCAAACTGCTACCGTGACAGTGACTCTAGCTCGAAACAACTTTCCAATTTTGCTTTATTTACTATTCATACAGTCTTGGTTGGTGTTTACTACACTTCAAATGCTGACCACTTCAATTCATAAGTGCACGTCATGCCGACACATACGGTCGGAAACAAAAATGGAGTATACCACTCGAGGTTCACTTATTATTGCTGTGCTATTTCTTGGCAGGATCAGGTGTAAAAACAAGTGAGGAGGTGACTGCTTTTATCTTGAGGCAAGCCAGTCTGCTCCATCTGATCTGCAGCATTCCTGCCCAACGAAAACACCAAAAGGCATCGCAAGAGCAGCAAGCAACACAGTAGCACGAGGCATACAGCAGCTTTGCTCCTGGCAGCAGATGTAAAGCTAGCCTACCAAAGGCCTTTCACCGATTCCAAGGCCATAATCAGTCCGACTCCACGTAGGCATGCAGCAGGCATGTATGGCTAGAGTTAGTATTGGCTGCTGGTATGCATAGGAGATGCTTGAGTGATATTTTTCTTGTGTTAAGTGCCACATGCATTTCTAGGCCATGCAAAGTGGTGCTCCATCAAAATGTACTCATAAGGTGATATCTACAATGTTAGAGCAGTTGACACCATACCAATCACAACAGAGAAGTTTTAGGTTGTCAAAGGAAGCATATGGTCTACCAGAGAAGTGGAATAAACAGGGTAAGCTTATTGTGTAAGTTAAGCACCTGAGGCCAGTGAGCTATAAATTGGTTTTGAGGGAGGGAAAGAAGCATTAACCGTCTCACTTCTCCATGGACACCTCAACCATGCTGTGAGGGAAGGGATGAAGGAGGGAGCAAAAGAAAAGGGGGGGTAAAGAGAGAAGGTGCCACAGTGGAGGGCTCTGGAAAATTTTCTAACACTTGGGGATCTCTCTTTCGCGTGTGCTGTGCTGACATCGCACAGCACATGGGTGCCTTTTTAGTTTCCCCTCCACCAAACCCAGCTGATAACCTTAGCCGTGCTCTGAAAGCATCATGCACTAGTATTGTTGCAGCCAGTACTTCACCACTGAACCATATCACAGGAGAAAATGTGACAGAAAGTAAAACAAAATAAAGAGCCTTTGCAGAGCTTGCTCTGGTAGCTACACAGTGTTACACAGTGGCTCGAGCCCAACTTGTGGACCAGGATCCTATAAACTGTGGTAGTCCAATGGAAGTGATCCTTTACAGACATGGCAGCTATGTGCTTGGACCACTTTTTGCGTGTCCTGAGGCCGTATTTTGTGAAAATCCATCCCATTGCTATTTCATTTGGTCCTTTGCCATTCGTTGCTGCTCCCATTGCCGCAGGGCATTAGAGCAGGTGTTACGCTGGTTCTGACAGAAACATGCTCACAATGCCACCTGCTTGCATTAACACATCTCAAGTCCGTGTCGCACTGGCTGGCGGGCATAGATGCCAAAGAAAAACGACATCTTTGACATGCCTGAAGAGCTTTATCACCAATAATGCCCTCTCAGGAAAGAGCTTCTAAGACAAATTGGCAGAGCGTGGTCCATGTGACTCGGCCGGACTGGATGTGGCAGCAAGATGCTGGCTAGTGGCGGTGCTGTGGCCACATTGGCTATGTCTGGGATTTAGGCATTCACTTTCCTACCTGCTGTTGCCTTTGCAACATTGACAACATGGCTAAGTGGAATGGATTATTTATTACAGAATACTGCCCCTGGAAGCTTTGTCCCCAATAGTACCCAGTGCCACTAAAAGCATTATTCTTTCTTTTTGTATCATCTAACCTCAATTTCTGCACACTTTGAGTGGTGCAGATGATGAAGAGATAGGAGAGCACCAGGAAAAGAGAAGACCATCAGCTTCAAACATCTAGCCTGGCATAATGTTGCACATCCATTTATCATAAAACTTAACTCTTTCGTACAACTCTTGCCACAAATTTTACTTTATGACCCACTTAACGTTGCTTGTTTTTCCAGCTTTGCCTCAATGCTGAGCCAGTGCTGAATGCACTCACATTTTCCAGCGAGTTTTCTATAAAAGCTAAGCACATTATCAAAGAGAATGAAATTGTTTCTTCAGCTTCAAACCCATGTGTAGTGTCTGCAAACGTTTCTGTGCAGTCAGTAAGACTTTCATTCCTTGTACTATACCTTTTATTAAATGAGAAATCAGTTTTCTCTGCATGTACCTCGAACACAAAAAAATTTATTATTCACTGAATGCATAGTACACGTTGCTACTGTAAAAAAAAAGCACAAATCTCACACTTATTACTAAATTTTGGGCCAGAGTCATTAGGTTTGTCAAGGATAAATGCATATAAATGATAACAATGCATGCAATGTCAAACATAAAAGATATTACACACCTAAGAAGGCCCCTTAAGGGCTTTTGTAAAGATGGAGTGCACACTAACTTTGGTACACAGTCATCAAGCTCTGTCAAAGGTAAATTCACCTACTTAAAAATACAATTAAACTCAATCAAAAACAAATGACCATCCACACCTAAGAAAATGCCACACTTGTTTGCATAAACATCAAAAACAAAACATCATGCACACCTAAAAAGGAACCCTATGAGTTTTTGTAAAGATGGAGCGCATACGGCATTCTTCTTTGAGCGTCTCTTGCAAGCTGTCATACAGTCAGTTACATTAAGGAGCTTATCATCTTTGAAAAAGAATAGCCTGACATGCAGAAGTCCGTCCAAAATTCGGACAATTTCAAAAGGAGGTCCTTGCGAGTGACGCAGTTCAGAAACACCTCACGCATTTATGCGTCCCATCCTGTCTTGTCACCGGGGCAACTGAATCCATCTCCCACAATGCAAGCCGGATGTGCCTGCAATGATGGCAAGTGTGCGAAGCACACATCGAGGGCCTTCACCTTCTCCTCTGGTACCCACTCATAAAACCCGAAGTCCACAAAGAACACCTGGAGAACATCACTGTGGCCAACTGACACAACTTGTCCTCTGTACCAACGCGCGTCGTGATTGCTCCTCGCAGCCACAAGCTCTCTTTGGCCTTTGTGAACGATCTGACCTCGCTGAATTTCCTGAGATTGCACTCACGTTGCATGTCTTCCATGAGGCCTTTCAAAGACAGCTTTGACCTGGAAGCCATGCCTACGACAATCAGCTGCACAAATGACTTTTCCCATAAGGCAATACCAGGAAGAAGAAACTTGGGCTATTATTGCATGCAGACACCTGTCCAAACACCCAGCTTTCCACAACAGGTGGCTGCATTATTCTTGAAAGGCTCAGAACTGGCTCATTTACGTGCAGTAGCGCTTAATTCGCTTCTTCAGCAACATGGCTGTAAACGCAATATTGTCCGTGCTTACAGGTGCCTTGTGCGTTGAAAAATTTGCAGATGCGGTGACCGTTTTTGACAGTAAACTTCGAGGTTGCCACACCTGGGTCATCGGTGTTCACACCGTAGCTATTAAGCACATCGTTGTAGTCATCCTGCATAGGATCAAACTGCATGTCTCCAAAATTTGTACTTTGTCCAGATGTTGTCTTTCTCGCCTTTCTTTCAATCGGCATCCTTGCATAGCCATCTCTGATCCTGCACTCAGCCACATTGCCATGAGTCTTGCTAAACAATTTTACCAAGTGGACTTTGTCACCAAATTTGTCACCACAGTTCTGTCTCTCCAGAACTTCCACTGTAAGCTTGGTGTCAGCCTGAGTGAGTGCTTCAAAACTCGCGACAGCTGCCTCTGTCCACTCTGACCATGGTGCAATACCAGTAAGATGGAACCTCAGTGCAAGAGGGTTTATGGAACGAAGCCTTCTGTCTAGCCTGAACAGGCATGAAGAACTCACTACTTTCCTATTGCCATAGTCTATTAAAAATATGAAACATCACAGTCCAGACCCTCTTCAACTCTTACCCTGGCTCCCGTCGCATGTGGAAAATCACGACAGATCAAGTATGAACCTTTTTTAACTTCACGTTCAGGGCATGCGCTCTCGCTGCATGAGGAGCTTATAATGCTGCACACTTCCAAAAGGTCTTTCGATCTGGAAGTCAGCTGTCCATGTGATCAGGTGTGCATTTAAATATATGTGACTATAATGTCTCAGGAACATCCCCTTGGTTCTTCCGCCGTCGCTAATTCACAGCAAGGCGCCGACCCCTCGCTGGGAGTGTCAGCGCGGTCTGAAAGAGTCGGTGGTGATGTTTCAGGCGTCTTGGTGGAGCCTTCTTCACACGAGGGCGATGCAAGCCTGCTTGTAGCTTGGGCTGGGTTTCCGTCCATAGCCGGGATGTCATAAAGTTAACTCAGGAATTGGGCATAGCCACTATAGACAAGATTCTCGTCAACATTTAGTCTAACCGGTCCCATTCTCGTTGTGGAGCATATAACGAACAGATCAACCTCGCAGACGCCCATGTCTGAGACGCTGTGGAATATGGCTTCGTATTCGCAGCTGCTGGGCAACATGTTCATCAAGTCCCAGCGTGTGCTGCTCAATGTTGGCCGTAACCTACGCAGGCAGCATTCCACGGTCCCGCGCGGTTCGGCTGCCGCTCGCTCGTCGATGGGGTACACACAGTTCATCTCGACAATATCTTCACAGCCGGTGTCTACGTACAGGATTCTGGCCAGTGCATGTAAGCCGTTCGAATTTCTGTGCACGTCTCTTATCTGCGCGCGAAGACCCTCTTCCATTCTGCCGTCCTGGCACACCAGGCAAAACATTCCAACAAAGACTTGGTGTAAGTGGCGTCTCCCGTCGCCAACGCAGAACTTCTCGTAGGGGTATTCAGGCAAGCCAGGCGGGTTGTAACGAAGGAAGACTTTGGCTGGTCCATCGTAGTAAGTCACACGAACTGGGACGCGAACTTTAAAAGGCACATCACGCGGCCGTGGTATTGAATGCGTCGGAACCACTGCAGTCTCAACATAGTTCGCCGGAGCCATCGTGGATTTTCCGTAGACGCCTAGCCAGGCCTAGCTGTGATCCCGCACAGCAAGAGAGATCACGGCACGACACGACTAGAGTGAAAAGTGAGACAAAAGAAGGGTAATTTCCGCTAGGATCGCTGCGAACGTTAGCCTTTTTAAAAAGCAATTCCTCCTGAAGCAACGTTTTTAAACGTTGTCTTGAAGAACATGCCTGAAGCGTCAGGGGTTTTTCCATAGAGCTACTACTACCGGTTGTTCTGCCCGCCGTATGGCGGCGCTGTCAGATGACCCTAATGGAAGCCAAGCTAGAGGGGAGTGGACTAGGCTTCAACCTATCTTTTTTCAAGCAAGGGGAATTGATTAAACAGACATTACCGGGACTAATATACGCGGACGATATAGTGATAATGGCTGACAACAAGGAAGACCTGCAGAAGTTGTTAGACATATGCAGTACAGAGGGAGATAGATTAGGCTTCAAGTATAGTAAGGAAAAATCTGCAGTCATGATATTTAATGAAGAGGGCGGCGAGCATAGAATACAGGAGTTCGTGCTAAAAGTAGTGAATGAGGACAAGTATCTTGGGGTGTGGATAAATAACAGTGTTGAGTATCTGACAGAGCATGAAAAATATGTAATGAATAAAGCTAGTAGGAATGCAGCTATCACGAAAAATAGGGCGCTGTGGAATTACAATAGGTATGAGGTGGTAAGAGGGATCTGGAAAGGGGTGATGGTCCCTAGCCTGACCTTCGGGAATGCGGTCCTGTGCATGAGACGGGATGTTCCAGCAAGGTTAGAAATTAAACGTGGCGTAGGGAGGCTAGCTTTGGGAGCACCATTCCACTTAACTATCGCCCTATCTCATTAACCAGCAACATCTGTAAACTCCTGGAACACATAATTCATACTCTAAGTAATTAATTATCTAGAGGAGCACGATATCATTTTCAAATACCAGCACGGTTTTCGCAGGGGTTATTCATGCGACACACAACTCACTGGATTTACTAACGACATATTTTCCGCAGTAGACGCTGGCTTACAGGTTGACGCAGTATTTTTAGACTATTCTAAAGCTTTTGATCGCGTTCCCCATCACAGGCTCCTAACCAAATTGACAAACTTAAATCTCCATCCCAGCGTTATTTCATGGATAAAACAATTCCTCGATAACAGAAAACAATTCACCTCTGTCAACGGCTTTAACTCGTCTTCTGTCCCCGTAACATCTGGAGTCCCCCAGGGAAGTGTACTTGGCCCTCTGCTCTTTTTAATTTTTATTAACGATCTACCCAAGTGTGTATCGTCTCAAATTAGGTTATTCGCGGATGATTGTGTAATATATCGTAATATTACTAATTAAACCGACCGCCAATCACTTCAAACTGATCTTGACGCTGTAACGGCTTGGTGTTCTTCCTGGCTAATGTCTCTAAATGCATCTAAAACAAAGTTAATGTCGTTTACTAACCGTTCCACTCGAATTGCTACAACATACTTCCTCAATAACGATAAAGTTGAACTTACAACAACTTACAAGTACCTAGGAGTTCACTTTCAGTCTGACCTAACTTGGCATTACCATATTAACACAATCTTAGCATCAGCAAATCGCGCACTCGGCCTTCTTAGGCGTAATCTCAAACACGCGCCTTCACACTTAAAAAAACTTGCTTACATCACGCTAATCCGACCGAAAGTTGAGTATGCGTCTGCCATATGGGACCCTCATCAAGCTTACATCATAAACAACCTTGAATCCCTGCAAAACCGTGCTGTTCGCTTCATCTTTTCAGATTATTCACGCTTCACCAGTGTCACAGCATTAAAACAACGTGCCGAGTTGGAACCGCTATCATGTCGACGCCATTTCGCTCGCCTAACCTTGCTTCACAAACTGTATCACCATCCCACCCTCCACGACGACTTCTTTTTGCCACACCCTGCAGTCTTTCCTCGCCGCGACCACGTTAACAAAATAAAACGCGTCACATGCCGTTCATTGCTCTACTCGAAATCATTCATTCCTCGCACTATAATAGATTGGAATAACTTGCCATCACACATAGCTACTGAGGTTAACCCACAATCGTTTCAGCATTCGTTAAAACAAACCATGGACTAACAGATTTGGTATTTTTGTTGTATTATGTGCATTTACTGAGTATTTTCTTCTGCGTTGTTTGTTGTTGTTATTTGTGTACATTACTAGTTTTTAATTAATTATTACGTGTATTTTGTTTCTAATGCCTGTGCCATATTTTTATGCTTGTATCGCCCCCCCCCCTATGTAATACCCTCGCACGAGGGCCCTTAGGGGTATTGTAAATAAATAAAATAAATAAATACACCAAATCAGGGGGTACAGGGTGATATGGGATGGGCGTCGTTCGAGAGCAGAGAAGCTAGCAGTAAGATAGCATTTCAGGAGCGATTGAGAAAAATGGGGGAAAAGCAGTGGGCTATAGGAAAGTTTTCAGATACCTGTATACAAGGAATGTTGATACGAAATGGAGAAAGCGAACTAGAATATTTACAAGCAAATATCTGGACAGCAGTTTGGGGAAAATCCGCAATTATCAGTTAAGTAAAAGGTTAACGAAACAGAGAGAGCTCTGTGGAAAACAGGGATGCTGACCAAATGAGCACTGGGAACATACAGGATTTTAAGCAGGAAATTGCCAAAGAAAATATCTATGATAATTGTAGAGGAAGCTCTGTTGTTTGAGGCCAGGACGGGAGTTTTGCGGACTAAGACATATAGAGCCAGGTACCACGAGATAGACACTTTGTGCATTGCGTGCGGAGAGGAGGAGGAAACGGCTGAACACTTGATACTTTTCTGTAAAGGGCTTCACCCTACAGTGGAAGGCAGCGGGGCTGACTTACCCAAGGCATTGGGGTTTAGGGATAGTGAGGGGAAAGTGGATTTTAAGAGGTTAGAAGTAACCAAGCGAAGGTTATCTGATTGGTGGCTAAAAGCAAGACAGGAGTAAAATTTCACAAGACATGGCTAGGTGGCTTGAGCAGCCGCCCGATGTAAAGGGTTCAGCCGTATCCATCCATCCATCCATCCATCCATCCATCCAATTAGTGTTCCAGTATATGCAACGGAGTTGCTCCAAACGACCAGCGGAATTCGCGCGGTCAGTCCAGGTCGACCAGTGGAACTCGAATTCGTCGTCGCTGCTCCGGCACGACCAGTGGAAATCACCATTAATAAACAGTTTTCATCTGGGGGCACATTAAAGAACCCCAGGTCATTCAAATTAATCTCTTACCCTCCACTACGGCCGCCTCTCTCTCTTCCATTATTCTGGTCTCTCATGGTTTCACCTGAAACCATCAGGATATATTTGGTTTGCTGACAAATGAAATGGTCATGGTTTCGTGCTGGGTTCTACTGGTCCCAGTAAGAATCCAGTTTTCTTTAATGTTTGTGGTCTCACTAGAGGACCAACTGGTTGTGCTGGGATCCGCTGGTTCCAGCCAAGCAGTTTTTGCAGTTTAACTGGAACCTTTTTCTAATGTTTGTATAGCATATACAAATATATGTAGGGAGCATATTGAAGCGCCCATATTAGTTTCAACGTGGGTGTGTAATGGCATATTCAAATCCAAGATCCGCAGTAGGGCCTTGAATCCATGGAGGAGCACAATATACATCTAGGCCAGCAAGAATACGGGATTTGGACTTAAAACAACCGATTGAAGCACACTTTTTTGCTTGAGGAGCAAAAATCTCAGATTGGAAAATGCCACAAGTTCCACACGCTATCACTGTTGTACTTAGACTGCTCTTGTGCTTGCAGAGTGGGGTTTAAAGCTCCATATTTGCACTATAGGCATATTTATAACCCTGCAGGTGACTGACATTTTAGCATAAGTTGTATGTGCTTACCTTAATTTTTCGTGCATGCCTAATCTTCAGAAACTTGCTTTTTAACACTTTTTGCAACTTTCTAAAAAAAAATTACAAAACAAAGGTCTTTATAAGAATGGTTTATCCAAAGAAACATTTCAGTGATAACAGGGCAGCTGCTGGTCCCAGGAGCTATTCGTCCCAGCAGCTACAGGAAATGGGCCAATGAAACATTTGAACTGGGACCATTAAGAATCCCATTTCAATATTTGCACTGCAGCACAAACATTGCACAGAACAAGGGCGTCTTATGCACCACGCTTCCATCGAAATGTGGCTGCTACTGCTGGGATCGAACCTGCATCCACTTCAGTTCCAAGAGTGGTGTATGCAAAGTCGGCCATAGCTTGAAGTATGTACTGCAAACAAATCAATTTCATATTGACGCAGAGAATAATTATCATTAGTGAATGTAATTACTTGAGCAACTTACGCTGAACCACCGAAAGCGGACAGTGTTCTTTCTTCACCCCGCCCCCTTTTCATGTGCCCTTGTCACAAGTCTGCAGTGCAGCAGATTCTGCCTATTACTGGATAACAAGATGTGCACATTGAATAAACTATGTACTGATAATCTTATAATCTAGGTCAAGCAGACTAGCACCTATGTGTTCAGAATATTGTATCTGTAAGAGAAAGTAGTTGCTCTTCTCAGGCCCTGAATGACACACTATAATTTTATGCAACAAGCAAAGCTGCAACAGTTGTTGCTCCATCATCAATGTCAATCGCATAATGTGGCAGCTCACTTGAAATATTTTATAACCAACACACAAACTATGGTTTAGAACAACCGCATTTATTCTGCCGATGAGACAAGCACATAATTATACCCCTAAGCCAAAACACCATTGAATGTGTAGACGATAAAAAGCAATCTGTATCAATGCAATTCATTCTTGATAAGTCTTGTATTAGGCATTAGGCACTATGTGTAATTGGCCAGAAAAAATCTGTACATTTGCATTTTCTTGAAAAAGTTCACAATTGTTCACAAGTTATAATTTAAAATGCACCAAAAATAAAAGCAGTTTAATGGCATAAAGCAGTTAATAATAATAATTGGTTTTTGGGGAAAGAAAATGGGACAGTATCTGTCTCATATATCCTTGGACACCTGAACTGTGCCGTAAGAGAAGGAATAAAGGAGGGAGTGAAAGAAGAAAGGAAGAGAGAGGTGCCATAGTGGGGGGGGCTCCGGAATCATTTCGACCACCTGGGGATCTTTAACGTGCACTGACATCGCACAGCACATGGGCACCTTAGTGTTTTGCCTCCATAAAAACGCAGCCGCCGCGGTCGGGTTCGAACCCGGGAACTCGGGATCAGTAGCCGAGCGCCCTAACCACTGAGCCACCACGGCGGATGCATAAAGCAGTTTGATTGCATCAATCAAAAAGCCGGTGGCAAATCCAACACAATGGCGGACAACACACTGCACTCTAGCCACTGGCACATCTGCCTGCAGCAACAGAAGTCCCAACCCAAAGATCTCAACAGTGTTTTATGAGATGTCACAATCCCATGCCAAACAGCGAATGGCAAAATTGAAAATATAACAGGGGATGAAATTTTTTGGAAGTATTTACAGTTCACATGGAGGAATATACAGATGAGTAAACAGAATCAAAGATGACATGTCACAGAAAAATGAAGATACGATTCACTCCAGCAAGTGGCTGACGATGATCCAAGATGGTGCACTGGTCAAGCCCCTTGTCACAGGTGTCACCTGTTGAGCCTGCTGTGCACACATCACACAAATGAAATAAGAAGCATATCCACTGCAACAAGGTGGCTGGTGACCCAGGAAGGTGGCTGGTGACCCTCTGCCACAGGCATCACTTATCCTGCCTGCTACGTGCACTGCGTTCACATCCGCGTCCACCAGCAGGTTCTGGTTCCCACGAAGCACAGATTGCTGAAAAATGGAACATTTGTTTATGTGGACTGCAACAACACAACTTTTCAGCCCTAACTCTGCAAGGATTGTGAACAGCAAAACTTTAAACCATTAGCATCTTTGACTATACACTGTGCACATGCATGAAAGCACCCTGCACCAGCACTAGTGTGGAAGTGCACTGCTGAAAAAGCAAAAAATAAGCATTTCCAAACCCACATTTCACTTCTGCCACCTTCGCACGCTTTTGATTATGAAAGCAAATACAAAGGAGATCCTTATGAAGTCTGGACCAGAGAATAAGCAGACAAAGCAATGCCGAAGTTTGTGCACATAGGTTACCTGTTCACAATATACTGCCTCAGAAATTCTGTTGAACACCAATTAATTCAGCAAACGCAACCTAACATTATGTTACTCAAACTCGGTGTACAGTTTTGACATAAATATGAAAGCCAAGGTGTGTGCGCAAGTGGATATGTTATTAAGGTGCATTCATGCAGAACATTTTGAGCTCTAAAGCACAGAGAGAATATAAAACTCCCAATACAAAGCGAGCCACGATCAATAGACTACCTTTCATGGATGTCAAATGTGGAACTTTCAACAAAAAGATGGCTTTACTATGAGACAGAAAATAGCACAAACATCAAGCACCTGCGGCCTTGTGAATATGGAAACTCGCTGTCTAGATGACAGACACAATGAACACGCACAAAGCCAATTGAGGCCCATGTATTTTAGTCACAATAACATGGGCAGCGATGAGAACAATAGCTCGGCTCCCTTGGCCAGACAATCCCATTCTTGTATTTTTAGCACAAAACACCAGAGAAAAGCAGTGCAAAATTTCGAATGCCTCAAGACTTGCAGTTTCATGCTTTACATTGCCAAGGTGCCCAGTTGACAAGCCTTTCCACTGCCTGTAAAGAATGCTGCTTGAGTTGCTTCTGCTACTCTGAAAACCACACTTAGCCCATCTGGGGGCAGATAGTATGCTGAAGTGGTTCATAAGAAGTGAACAGCAGTAGTAGAACAGACTCCATGGCAAATCTTATAGCTAGGGCAAGGAATTTTCTGTGTTTATTTGCGAGTAAAATTGGCCAATCTTTTTCGATGTTTGTTTATTTTTGGGAAGTCGATGTTTTTCAGCTAGCTGTATGGTGCAAACATTAAAAGCGACAATTATTGCAAAAAAAGTTCTCAAAGTTTAAAAAAAAGGGTGATCAAAGCAAAGAGATCAATTTTTTTAGTCACTGGTACACAAGCGTGTAGTAGTAAGATTATTGACCTTGTTGATTAGATTGTGATAGCATGCTTGTCTAGGCAACACCCCACTTGGAAAATACTTGTTCAACGCTTTTTTTAGATGTTAAAAGACCCTCGGGACAATAGGAGCTTGTCACATGCATGCAGCTTACAAAACAATGAAGCGACGTCAACTACGACAGCAATGACACATATGGCGACAAGTTTGGACTTCCAGCTGAAGCTCCTTCTGGCTACATTCACACACACTATGAGTCTATAGGTCTGTTCATAACGTGCAAATTCCTCTGCAACTCTGCTTTCCACAAAGGTGAATAATTTTGATATAGATCTAGAGTAACCTGTGAACTTCAAGACATTCTGGGTGTTCCAACCAAGCAACTTGTCTCAGTACCTTCTAAAATGCAATAAAAATTCTGCAAGGTACATTTTTAGATTCTCATCTACCATCTTAATTTAATTAGGCTGTCCATGCTTCAGTAGCCATTTGCTGGTGCCTGATTCCACTCCTTTAGCAAGGCTACAAGTTTCAAACCAAGATGCATCTTGTATACAAGGTTCCTCTCCGACTGAAGAGTGTTGGATAACAGAGTAACGAGGCAGATGTCTCTCTCTGAAAGGCCATTCTAAGAAGTTTTAGTGGATATTCTAGAATTTAGAGCTTAAACAAGTACTTTGAGCTTTAGGCTCGTTTCTCTGAGGGCACCAGTACTCTTGAGAAAAGGCAAAATTGGGCACTAATACACTTCATAACATCAGTAAGAGCGTAATAGAAACCCACCGTGGGGGTTCACTGTAAAGAAGCCCTTTAGTTCAAAATCTAATAAGTGACAGCAAGCGGTGATCTTAACGCTGAAGTTTCTGAGAGCTTTTCACGACAGCTGTGATCCAGTGCTCTCTAACAAAATGGCTAATCCTTACCCTATGAGCTCAGCCGAACCCAAGCCTTCTTCACTGAAGATTTTAAAAAATGGTGCCATGCATCGGCCAGTAAAATTCGCTACTAATGACAAAAGCTTCCCAAGAATCGAGTCGGCTATCTGCACTTAAGTGCTCGGCCATGCCCACTGAAAATTTTTGGAGGAGGACACAAAGCCTTGCGGCAATGCTCTCTTCGATGTGTGTTTTTAAAACACTGGCGGTATTGCTCCAAGTACCTCTTCAGCATTTCTGTGCTTTGATGAGAAAAGAAGTAGGAGAGTTTCTTCGCGATAACAGTCGTTGCCTGGCCTCAACATGAACAGGAACCGGTGTTTTTGGTTTTAACCGATTTCATATTTTTTGTACTGCCGGTTGTTTATTAGTGTTTTTCAATTAAAACTGGAAAGTACAAGGCCTACTTACAGCCACTGCACTGCTTTTTTATTTATTTTTAGGGCAATAGCTAATGGGATAATGCTCTTTTAAATGCCAAGTTTTTGTCTAATTTTCACTCCATTACATAACACTATGCAGAGAGGCAGGCCTTAGTCAGTTTTTTCCTTTGAATAAATGTTTTTGTTTCTTTTCCTTCACAATTTTTTATTAGAGACGACTTATTTTATGAACAGTTCCTTTCCGGTAAGGAACTGTGTTCACGTTAAGAAGGCATGACTGTACTGCCAAGGGAAAGAATATCGTAGTTCCGGCTGTCCCGTCAGGATACAAGGCAACACCTATGTAAATTCTTTTGCTCACTGAGTTCTGCGACTAAGAATAAAATTGAAATATGTCACAGAAACATAACATTTCTGCACTTTGGAATAAGAGCTAGGACACAGCAGGGATACCAATTACAGTATGAAAATTCTGAAAACTACATCGCATACACCGCCTAAACAAAAAAGAATTGCCTGCGAAAACACTTCTGCTTAGGCACCAATGAACAACCTTAGACTACATTTGAAACAAGAAATGCTCCAACTAAGTTAGTAATGCAATAACCAGTAATTAGAGCTCTGTATCAGACAAGTTCAGGGACTATTTTCTCGAGTTTATACGTTTTGAGAAATTTGGAGATTATCAAAACTGCTATTCTGTGATACACAATTTTAAGTTTTATGCTCTTAATTCAGTTCCAAATTCAAATAACTGTCTTTCTGGATAACTTAGTGGCAAAAGCATCACATGGCTTTTCACAACTTTTAATACGTTAAGTTTAATTTCCAACGTCTACACAACTGCATCATGCTTTTGTCTGCACAAGGCAGGAAACAACAAGAACACCCATTCCATGTTTGCAATGGATGCAAGAAAAGTTAACAGAAGCAGTATGCAACATGAAAGGATAGGCCAGTCTAGGACACGCACATGCCAGAATGGCATTGGTTCTGCAGCTTCCTTCAAACTGCAGGCAATATATTGCAACAAATCTGCCCCAAGATGGGGAACATCAACATTTGCTTGCACTAAGTTAGCAAATAATGGCTCATAAAGTGCTAACCACATGAGGCTTTGCATGATGGCCTGGTGGCCGTTGAATGACTGTCACTCAGGTTCTGGGTTTGCAGAAAATTTCGCTTATTACCTGGAAGCCGATCGCAGGAGTAGCCAACAGAAGAAAGCTTTGCAGGTATGTAACTTCCAATCTAGCTATTTTGCCAATGAAGTCTGTTTTTCTAGTGCAATTTCAATGAAAAAGCCGCCAACGCTCACTGCATCTAAGCCAAACATTGAAATAATTAGTGAAAGCTTAGTAGGAATAATGGAACAAGAAAAGTAACTGTGGAGTTAATTACTACGGAAAGGCATGGGGAAAAAAAAGCCTCACTTCTTGCAAGTCTCAGCACCGCAAAATGTAAATTGGCGCCACTGCGCTGGGTCCCTTAAAAATGCAGTGTATTACCAGAAAAATTTTCACCAGTGCTTTTACCATGCTTTATGCTGTTTAGTCTTAAAAACAGGGTACTAGCAGTTATACATTCCTGGTGATGTGAAGTGACTGAACAGTGAGGCAGCAGCAACAGAGCAACACTGAAAATGTGAATCTCATATTCACATTTTCAAAAATCTGAATCTCATATTCATGAAGATTTTCAGGAGCAGAAGCACAGCTATAGAGCCAACACATTTCTTTGCAAAGCATTGTGAGATAATTAGTATTAAGGCCTCTTCTCTATAAAATGAAAGGATTTGCAAATAGCACGTTATAGCTTGAAAAGGTAGCATAGACAAACTGTGCAATAACAAATGCTAGCTCATCAAAACTATTGCTGTAACCAATTACTTTCAATTATCAGGCAATGACCTACAAATTTTAAGCACAATTTACAAGAGCAAGGTAAAAAGGCTTCCCCATATACTCTCAGCAAACACAACAGACACACATTTTGTACATACACAAATGCGCAAGAAAATATTTTTAACTATGTAAGCTTCTTCTCAGCGATGCCTCTGGAAATCATAAGCAGTGCAAGACAATAAGGGTCTCACCCTGTCCAATATTTATAAGCACTGCTGTTCCCACCTCAGTCAACATTAGAGAAAAGACCAGAAAAGGACAAGGACACTTAAGCTCTGCCTTAAGCGATAGCATTAATGGGTCAATGGCGACACTGGTCTTTGTAACAAAAAATTTGTTAATGAAGTCAACAATTATGAAAACTTCAGGGAACACATATTTTTCTGTGGCAAACTTTTATGCACCCCAATTCCTTGAGGACTTGTGTAGTATGTTCTAAATGTTTTGGCGAGAAGCTTTTAAGAAATTTTGCTGCATGAAACTAGCCAAAATGTTTGCCATTGGTTTCTTTTCACATCAAGGAATGCAATAAGGGTACAATTATCATCCTGCCAACAACAGAAGTTGAGTTATGTGGTTTTGAAGCTGTCACCTCAGAAATGGTACACAGACTTGTTTCCCCATTTCTGAAGTGGGAACTTCAAAATACCCTAACTCCACTTCCTCGATAGGCAGGATGATTATTTTACCCTTAAAGAGCAACTGAGGAGGTTTTAGAATTCGATATTAAATGAGCCGAATGTGTGAAGCATGCAGGTAGAGCATGCGAAATCTTTTTGCGCTAGCATTTGAAATTGTGATGTAATCGCCGACTAAAAGGGTGTCAGCATTCTGGCTTCTCTGCAGTACACGGCAGCAGGCAGAGGCCGCAATGGCGACGTCACGTACTGCGGCGCAAAGTTTCCAGCCAAGAAGCGGTTGTTTCAAAGAAGAAAATGAATGCCGTCGAAGGTGCAGCTCATGAAGCATTGTTTGGCGGCATCGGAACACGCACGGCAGCATGTGGACGAAGGCAGCGGACATCTGAAGTTTCGGCAACAATGACATCACCACGAGTTTCCTCCAATGCAGTAAGGAAAAGCCTGAACATTGTCGTGGTTTTGATCGATGATTAAGTCACCATCTTAAATGCTAGCACAAAACTACTTTGCATCCTGTACCTAGAAGCTTCATAGATTCAAATTCTTAAAAAACCATTTCACCTTCCCTGCAGAAAAATTTCTTAAAAGCTCATCAAAACACCTTGCATAACATGATGATGATTATGGATTTTTACGGTGCAAGGGCATGTATGGCGTTGCAGAAGTACCGTATAAACCGGAATATAAGTCGAGATTTTTTCTTAAAAACAGCGAGCGAAGGTTGCCCTTCGTCTTATAAAGTGGCCTTAGCAGAATGTGAGTCGCAGTCTGGCAACCCACGGAGCCTGTTCGCGAACGGATAGCCAAAACCGTATCGACATTTAAACGCGAATGCTTTTTTTTTTTCGTTCAGAGCCACCGGATTGTTGGTCTTCGCGTGTGCTGCTTTGTTTGACCTCGTGCGCAATTCCGCGTTAGCAATGAGTACCAGCGGCACATGGAGGCAGTTCACAGCGGCTTTCAAAAAAAAAGTTATAGAGTTCGCTGAAGCGAACGGGAACATGGCCGCTGAGCGCATGTTCGGCGTTTCGGAGAAGAGCGTGCAGTATTGGCACAGACAGAAAGATAAGTTGTTCGCGTGCAAGCCGAGCAAAATGTCCTTTCGCGGACGTCGTGCAGTACATCCAGAACTTGAGGACGCACTTGCGGACTTTGTGCGGCACCTCCATGCGCGGTCACTACCCGTGACTGTGCATTCCATTCAATGCAAAGCTTTGGACCTTGCGTGGGAAGCTGGACTACACCGAGAAGAGTTCAGCGCACCGAAGTCATGGGTGCGCCGTTTTATGAGGCGCAAGGGATTTTCTCTCCGTCGCAGCACATCCATATGCCAGAAGCTGCCAGAGGAGTTCGCCGATAAGCTCGTCAGCTTCCAGCGGTATGTGATTCGGCTTCGAGAGGAGCACGATTACATGCTCGGACAAATTGCGAACGCCGACGAGACCCCTGTCTGGTTTAATATGCCTTCGGTTACCACGGTCAGTGAACGCGGCGCCAAAGAGGTAAAACTTCTGTCGACAGGAAGTGAGCACTCGCGCTTTACTGTCATGCTTGTGTGCACGGCAGATGGCAGAAAGTTGCCTCATTTAGTCATTTTCAAAAGGAAAACCATGCCGAAGGAAGCCTTCCCTTCAGGTGTTGTTGTGCGCGTGAATGAGAAAGGGTACATAGACGAGGCTATGATGATTGGTTGGATTCGCGTGGTGTGGAATCGTCGGCCCGGTGCACTGCTGCGTCATCGGAGCATGCTGGTTTTGGATGCTTTTCGCGGCCACCTGACCGAATCAGTAAAGCGTGCGCTCACGGAAGCTAGGACCGACCTTGTCGTCATTCACCAGGAATGACGTCTACCCTTCAGCCACTTGACGTGGTACTCAACAAGCTCTTTAAGGACAGAGTGCGACAGGAGTACAATGAGTGGATGCCCGGCGACAATCCGAAGACGCCGCTGGGCCGCCTGCAAAGGCCTCCGCTTGCGACCGTCTGCAGCTGGGTGTTGTCGGCCTGGCGTTCTTTGCCAGATGCCATGGTGCAAAAGGCTTTCAAGAAGTGCTGCATAAGCAACACGCTGGATGGAACTGAGGACGACGCACTGTGGGAGGCGGTGAGCGACAAGGAATCGTCTTCCGACGACACTGATGAAAGTTCGGAGTGAAGTCGCAGCTCCGGTGGTCCAGGGACGCAGCCGAAGTTGCAAATAAATGCGTTTCGGCAATATTTGCTTCTTCTCTATTTTTTTCTATTTTCTTCACTTCAAGGTAAGGGGGTCGACCTATATTCCCACTCGACCTATATACGGTTTATACGGTACTTGCTGTTGGGCTAGTTGGTTCATCATAAAGTTGAATGGAGCAAGGGAACGAACACAGAAAGACACAGAGGCGCGCGCTCTTTCAGTCTCTGTGTCTTCCTGTGTTCGTTCCCTTGCGCCATTCAACTTTATGGCATCTATGGCCAAAGAGTGCCATAGCACCAGGTATTTTCAACTACTCAAGGTGGGGTCAACGACCCATTTTCCAAGCATTTCACCGCAGATAAGCTGAGCACCAGGCCAGGGGAAAGCTTGTACCCACTGTATCACCAGAGGGTACCTGGCGGCACTGGGGATTGAACCCCGCACCTCCCACATGCAAGGCGGATGCTCAACCACTTGGCCACCGCTGCGGTACACCTTGCATAACATATTACATAAGTACTCAAGCAAGGTTTACATGAAATGAAATGGCATATTTAGAATCAGCACACAAAAATACACGTCTCCTGATTATTTCTTAATTGTGACTTCTTTAATAATTTCTAAGACCACAGTCTCCCCTTAATGCACATATATGTGGAACTGGTCATTCTCAACTTTACATTCACAAAGCTGTGGGAGTTCTCATACCACTCCTGGCGCAGTAGTGCCGCAGTTAAGCAATGTGCCACTGCCCTTCATGGCAGGTGCTGCCACCCATGGGGCTTGTGTGACTCTCTTCCCGAGCAACCTCTTGCGACCAATCATTAGGTTAATTGCCACCTACCATGGTGATTAGTTTGCTCACAATCCAGTGGGCAGGTTGCAACAACACCACAAGGTCACGTGACGTAGGTGGCCCACCTATATTGCTTCTCCGGGGATTTTTTTCCGCTCACACTGCCGACACCGATGCCGGATTTTCTGCACAACGGGAGCCTTAACGCTACTGCGTTAAAACTACACCTTGAGATCTGGATGTCATTAAGCACTGCTCCCAAGTGCCAGAATTTTTAATGCTGTCCAGCTTGTGCTGTGCACAACATAATGCTTTCAAAAGAAGCGACGATGTTTAAAGAAGCTCATGCATACAGCCATGCTCACTACCAGCTACAAACCCGACAGCCACCAAAACAGAAAAAATCTTGACACAAGGGAGACAAGCCCTCCACCCATCAGCTCAAGAAAGAAAGTCTAACCTGCACCGTGCTTTTCGACATGCTGAAGAGCTTTCAATAATCGCAATGTCTCGTCCACAGATCTGTACAAGTTCACATCATTGACTGTGACCTGACGAACCATTCCCTTGGGGTCAATAATAAAAGATGCCCTGCGAATAAAAAATACACAAGAACAGAATTTTTCATGAGATGTCAAAACACATCAATGCAGAAGTTCCGTGCACGAGTGGAGGCCCACAATGAGCTTTTCGGTAGGCTTACTATATCACAGGGAAAGCCATGTATTCAACAGCACCACAAATAAAGAACCTGTAATGTAGGTGCTCTCTACAGCAAGGCATGGTCTCACGTATCAACAGCTTCATCACAGCAGTTACTGGTATTCTCCTGCAAGGCCAGGTGGGCTGGATGTCCATTTCACACCAAGAAGGCCAGCATCTGACTCCCATTACCACAGCAGGTTCTCTATATCAGGAGTCTCAGCAAACCAGCTTCATGGCTACATTTAAACGGGGTGCTGTGAATGGCCACTAAAGATTAGCAAAAGAAAAATGTTACATGTATAACAGCAGACTCACCTCAATGCAATACCAATATCTTCAAGCAAGACATCGTAGTCCTTTGAGATCTTTTTGGTGAAGTCAGACAGCAAGGTGACGTTGACCTTCCCAAGGCCTCCAAGCTGAAAAATACCAAGCCTTCATTTCACAACACAAAAAATGTTTCCATTTCAAATGCCGTCCTGCGATGCCCCACCTTAGCAAGAGTCAGGGACCCGCAGAATGAAGCCAAGTTGGCTCATAACCCATGATTCCACAGTCTTTTTTTTTTTTCTCCAAAGGATATCAACAAGGCCCAAATATTGCCCAGGTTTTGATGCACACACTTTTTTTTCTGGAGTTTCTTCCTCCTGTACCTGGGGAAATTGTGCAGAGAAATTACCAGCTAAATGAAGCTGCACTGGAGTTCAGTGTTCATATTTCATGCCCATGCTCAGATTGTCACCTTCCTGGTGTCAAAGTTAGTCACTTCTAACAAGTCTGTCAATAAGATCCCTCACTGAAATGGTGACTAGCAAGGTCTCATTAACATGTTTTACAGTTCTCCAGACTGATCCCACACGAAGCTAGCATGCTTCTGGGATCCACAGTGCCAGTCCTGGAAGCTCTGAACGAATTCTCATCTCTTAGGGTGTTGTTCAGCTCCCTTGCCACATAACAATGAATGTCAGACATGCCTTGAAAACTATCTTTGGGGGACATTTCACTAAAAGGAAGGCGGCTGAGGGAGGGCAGATAAGGTCACTATCAGGGAAGGGGAGACAAAGTTGTAACAGCTGTTTCCTTGGTGGCCTTGAACCTGCTTTAGGTTTATGGTTTATGGGGGTTTAACGTCCCAAAGTGACTCAGGCAATCAGGGACGCCATAGTGAACAGCTCCAAAAATATTGACCACCTGGGGTTCTTTACCATGCACTGACATCGCACAGTACACGGGCCTGTTGGGCTTGGCATTATTATCACAAAGAAGGGTCCTTGCTGAGGTGCACACTTGTCACACCAGCTGCAATAAATATAGCAGAACTTGGATGCAGCCAGTTACGTTTAGTGCGGTTGATTGAACTCTATGCGAAGTGCCAAAAAATGCAGAGTATTCCACCATTTCCATGGCCAACTTGTTGCAGCAAACACTTCTTGGAAGTTCATCCCTTGGCACTTCGTTCTAGAGCCATACTTCAAACACTTACTCCCGACTGCACGCTGACTGGCCAACTCCGTGCTATTTTCTCTTGGAACAAATGAAGCTAGGCATCAAAAGCTTGAATTTTCCAGTGTTTCCAATAGTGATAAGAGAGCTGAAAACCACCTCAGAAGCATACTATACCAAGCATTTCTGGAACTATAGTACATTCACTTCAATTACGGTCATTCCCAAAAATATAAAAAGTTTCCCCTCAGCCCATTTTTCAGCGAACCACTACCTGAGGTCATATCTAGCTCTTTATACACTTATTATCTTTGTCTCCAAATAATTACCTTTTCACTCCAACTGAGATCTTACTATCTTTTTGTACCCCCATCAGAGCTTTGCCAAGATCCATAGCCATGCCATTTCGTACAAACAACATGATAACCAAAAAAAAGAAAAAGAAATTAATTCACATGAAATGTAAGCTCACTAGTAAGGTTTCTGAAAAAAATCACAGAAGATTGTGTGACCGCTAGTTTAACAGTCACAAATTTTTTCATTTCTACTGCACTTTATTTCACACACTGCCAAATTCAAATGTGCCATTTGACAAGCAGCCAACCATTTCAGCCCCAGAAAAGCCAAGGTGCTTCTTCGATAAATAAATTTTTCTCCACATGAGAAATAAAGACTGCAAAAGAAATGAATATCATAAAACTCAAAGAAAACTTCCAGTGCAAGTGCATTGGCCACCAAAGTACACCAGTACAGAGTACAGTAAAACTTCCTTGATACGCTCCCAGTTTATGCACAATTTCACAGTTCATATGCTCAAAATCACGGGCAATAAAAATGTCCCATACAGTTACACCATTTTTTTATCAGTTAATACTTTCCCGGATAACATGATTTCCCGGCTGTACGGTTAAAATTTCAACAAATTTGGGTTGTATAATACATTTAGTGATGAAAGGCAGATGTGCAAACACACAAGTGGGTCAAATACGGGGGCACGTGACATGAAGTGAAATACAGCGGCAGTCACCTGCCATGGTGGCTTCTCTGCAGTGCCTAGGTGCAAAGAAGCAAAGCACTAAAAAGCACTCCAGTATGTTAACAGATAAATAAACTTAGGGATCCAGAGGCTTCCTTTTTCAGTGCATTTATATTAGGCAGGAAAACGAGTTTTTTGTCAAATGTTATCCCTAGAAATTTGTGCTCATTTCCGACGGGTATCAGGTGTATGAATGGGTCGGCTTGTATTACTACGCCATTTCCTTTCCTCAGAAATTTTTTCGCTTCATCTGTTGTCATTCTTTTCTCTCCGAGTCTTTGTAACCTATTTGGCCCATTTTCTTGCACAAAGAAGTGCTGTACACAGGTAGTAGTCACAAGATTTAATACATATAACACAACACCTCACGGATGGGCTCGAAGCCAGCTAAGTCTTACTATCAGAGTGCAAAACGTTTTGAAATCATGTTTGCTTTATTTGTAATATGTGATGGCAGGCTCTTCCAATATATACATGTGGTACATAAACGACCTTCCATGATTAGCATCATGTTAGGCATTTTACTTTGTTATCATGCCCGCAGCACCAGAAGATTGCGAGGGGTGGCTGAAATCAATCTAAGTATGGAATGACAGTAGAATTTGTGAAATAACGTAGGGCTAGCAAACTGCTACCAACGTGACAGTGACTCTAGCTCGAAACAACTTTCTAATTTGCTTTATTTACTATTCATACAGTCTTGCTTGATGTTTACTACACTTAAAATGCTTACCACTTCAATTCATAAGTGCACGTCATGCCGACACATACGGTCGGAAACAAAAATGGAGTATACCACTCGAGCTTCACTTACCATTGCTGTGCTATTTCTTGGCAGGATCAGGTGTAAAAACAAGTGAGGAGGTGACTGCTTTTATCTCGAGGCAAACCAGTCTGCTCCATCTGATCTGTAGCATTCCTGCCCAACGAAAACACCAAAAGGCATCGCAAGAGCAGCAAGCAACACAGTAGCACGAGGCATACAGCAGTTTTGCTCCTGGCAGCAGATGTAAAGCTAGCCTACCAAAGGCCTTTCACCTATTCCAAGGCCATAATCAGTCCGACTCCACGCAGGCATGCAGCAGGCATGTATGGCTAGAGTTAGTATTGGCTGCTGGTATGCATAGGAGATGCTTCAGTGATATCTTTGTGTTACAGTGCCACATGCATTTCTAGGCCATGCAAAGTGGTGCTCCATCAAAATGTATTCATAAGGTGATGTCTACAATGTTAGTGCAGTTGACACCATACCAACCACAACAGAGAAGTGTTAGGTTGTCAAAGGAAGCATATGGACTGCCAGAGAAGTGGAATAAACAGGGTAAGCTTATTGTGTAAGTGAAGCACCTGAGGCCAGTGAGCTATAAATTGGTTTTGAGGGAGGGAAAGAAGCATTAACCGTCTCACTTCTCCATGGACACCTCAACCACGCTGTGAGGGAAGGGATGAAGGAGGGAGTGAAAGAAAAGGGGGTGTAAAGACAGAAGGTGCCACAGTGGAGGGCTCTGGAAAAATTTCAACCACTTGGGGATCTCTCTTTCGCGTGTGCTGTGCTGACATCGCACAGCACATGGGTGCCTTTTGCGTTTCCCCTCCACCAAACCCAGCTAATAACCTTAGCCGTGCTCTGAAAGCATCATGCACCAGTATTGTTGCAGCCAGCACTTCATCACTGAACCATATCACAGGAGAAAATGTGACAGAAAGTAAAACAAAATAAAGAACCATTGCAGAGCTTGCTCTGGTAGCTACACAGTGTTACACAGTGGCTCGAGCCCAACTTGTGGACCAGGATCCTCTAAACTGTGGTAGTCCAATGGAAGTGATCCTTTACAGACATGGCAACTATGTGCTTGGACCACTTTTTGCGTGTCCTGAGGCCGTATTTTGTGAAAATCCATCCCATTGTTATTTCATTTGGTCCTTTGCCATTTGTTGCTGCTCCCATTGCCGCAGGGCATTAGAGCAGGTGTTACTGGTTCTGACAGAAACATGCTCACAATGCCACCTGCTTGCATTAACACCTCTCAAGCCCGTGTCGCACTGGCTGGCGGGCACAGATACCAGAGAACGACATCTTTGACATGCCTGAAGAGCTTTATCACCACTAATGCCCTCTCAGGAAAGAGCTTCTGAGACAAATTGGCAGAGCGTGGTCTATGTGACTCGGCCGGACTGGATGTGGCAGCAAGATGCTGGCTAGTGGCGGTGCTGTGACCACATTGGCTATGTCTGGGATTTAGGCATTCACTTTCCTACCTGCTGTTCCTTTTGCAACATTGACAACATGGCTAAGTGGAATGGATTATTTATTACAGAATACAGCCCCTAGAAGCTTTGTCCCTAATAGTACCCAGTGCCACTAAAAGCACTATACTTTTTTTGTGTATCATCTAATCTCAATTTCTGCACACTTTGAGTGGTGCAGATGATGAAGAGATAGGAGAGCACCTGGAAAGGAGCAGACCATTAGCTTCAAACATCAAGCCTGGCATAATGTTGCACATCCATTTATCATAAAACTTAACTCTTTCGTACAACTCTTGCCACAAATTTTACGTTATGACCCACTTAACCTTGCTTGATTTTCCAGCTTTGCCTCAAAGTGCTGAGCCAGTGCTGAATGCACTCACATTTTCCAGCGAGTTTTCTATAAAGGCAAAGCACATTATCAAAGAGAATGAAAATTTTCTTCAGCTTCAATCCCATGTATAGATTTTGCAAACGTTTTTGTGCAGTCAGCATGACTTTCATTCCTTGTACTATACCTTTCATTAAATGAGAAGTCATTTTTCTCCACATGTACCTGACACAAAAAAAAATTTATTATTCACTGAATGCATAGTGCAAGTTGCTGCTGTAAAAAAAGCACGAATCTCACACTTATTACTAAATTTTGGGACAGAGTCATTAGGTTTATCAAGGGTAAATGCATATAAAAGATATAACAATGCATGCAATGTCAAACACAAAAGATATTACACACCTAAGAAGGCCCCTTAAGGGCTTTTGTAAAGATGGAGTGCACACTAACTTAGGTACACAATAATCAAGTTCTGTCAAAGTTAAATTCACCTAATCAAAAATACAATTAAACTCAATCAAAAGCAAAAGACCATCCACACCTAAGAAAATGCCACACTTGTTTGCATAAACATTAAAAACAAAACATCATGCACACCTAAGAAGGCACCCTACGAGTTTTTGTAAAGATGGAGTGCATACGGCATTCTTCTTTGGTCGAGCGTCTCTTGCAAGCTGTCATACAGTCAGTTACATTAAAGAGCTTATCATCCTGGAGAAAGTATAACCTGACATGCAGAAGTCCGTCTGAAATTCGGACAATTTCAACAAGGAGGTCCTTGCAAGTAACGCAGTTCAGAAATACCTCGCGCATTTCCGCGTCCCATCCTGTCTTGTCACCGGGGCAACTGAATCCATCTCCCACAATGCAAGCCGGATGTGCCTGCAATGGCAAGTATGTGAAGCGCACATCGAGGGCCTTCACCTCCTCCTCTGGTACCCACTCATAAAACCCGAAGTCCACAAAGAATACCTGGAGAACATCACTGTCGCCAACTGACACAACTTGTCCTCTGTACCAACGCGCGTCGCGATTGCTCCTCGCAGCCACAAGCTCTCCTTCAGCCTTTGTGAACAATCTGTGTTCACTGAATTTCCTGAGATTGCACTCACGTTGCAAGTCTTCCATGAGGCCTTCCAAAGACAGCTTCGACCTGGAAGCCATGTCTTCGACAATCAGCTGCTCAATCGGACTTTGCCCATAAGGGAATACTAGGAAGAAGAAACTTGGGCTCCTGCATGCAGACACCTGTCCAAACACCCAGCTTTCCAAAACAGGTGGCGGCTGCATTATACTTGAAAGGCTCAGAACTGGCTCACTTACGTGCAGTAGCGCTGAATTCGCTTCTTCAGCAACATGGCTGTAAACGCAATATTGTCCGTTCTTACAGGTGCCATGTGCGCTGAAAAATTTGCAGATGCGGTGACCATCTTTGACAGTAAACTTCGAGGTTGCCACACCTGGGTCATCAGTGTTCACACCGTAGCTATTAAGCACATCGTTGCGGTCATCCTGCATAGGATCAAACTGCATGTCTCCAAAATTTGTACCTTGTCCGGGTACCACCTTTCTTTCAATTGGCATCCTTGCATAGCCATCTCTGATCATGCACTCAGCCACATTGCCATGAGTCTCGCTAAACAATTTTACCAGGTGGACTTTGTCATCAAATTCGTCACCACAGCTCTGTGTCTCCAAAACTTCCACTGTAAGCTTGGTGTCACCCTGAGTGAGTGCTTCAAAACTCGTGACAGCTGCCTCTGTCCACTCTGACCATGGTGCAATACCAGTAAGATGGAACCTCAGTGCAAGAGGGTTTATGGAACGAAGCCTTCTGTCTAGCCTGAACAGGCATGAAGAACTCACTACTTTCCTATTGCCATAGTCTATTAAAAATATGAAACATCTATCACCGTCCAGAACCTCTTCAACTCTTACCCTGGCTCCCATTGCATGTGGAAAATCACGACAGATCAAGTATGAGCCTTTTTTAACTTCACGTTCAGGGCATGCGCTCTCGCTGCATGAAGAGCTTATAATGCTGCACACTTCCAAAAGGTCCTTCGACCTGGAAGTCAGCTGTCCATACCAGTGATCAGGTGTGGAAATATATGTGACCTTAATCTCCCAGGAATATCCCGTTGGTTCTTCCGCCGCCGCTAATTCATAGCAAGATGCCGACCCCTCGCTGGGAGTGTCAGCGCGGTCTGAAAGAGTCGATGGTGATGTTTCAGGCGTCTTGGTGGAGCCTTCTTCACATGAGGGCGATGCAAGCCTGCTTGTAGCTTGGGCCGGGTTTCCGTCCATAGCTGGGATGTCATAAAGGTAACTCGGGAACTGGGCATAGTCATTATAGACAAGATTCTCGCCAACATTTGGTCTAACCAGTTCCATTCTCGTTGTGGAGTATACAACGAACAAATCAACCTCATAGACGCCCGTGTCTGAGACGCTGTGGAATATGGCTTCGTATTCGCAGCCGTCGGGCAACATGTTCCAGTCCAAGCGCGTGCTGCGCAATGTTGGCCGTAACCTACGCAGGCAGCATTCCACTGTCCCGCGCGGTTCGGCTGTCGCTCGCGCGTCGATGGGGTACAGACAGTCCAGCTCGACAAAATCCTCGTAGCCGGTGTCTACGTACAGGATTCTGGCCAGTGCTTGTAAGCCGTTCGAATTTCTGTGCACGCTTCTTATCTGCGCGCGAAGACCCTCTTCCATTCTGCCGTCCTGGCACACCAGGCACAACATTCCAACAAAGACTTCGTGTAAGTGGCGTCTCCCGTCGCCAACGCAGAACTTCTCGTAGGGGTATTCAGGCAAGCCAGGCGGATTGTAACGCAGGAAGACTTTGGCTGGTCCATTGTAGTAAGTCACACGAACTGGGACGCAAACTTTAAAAGGCACATCACGCGGCCGTGGTATTGAATGCGTCGCAACCACTGCGGTCTCAACACACTTCGCCGGAGCCATCGTGGATTTTCCGTAGACGCCTTATGCCACAGCTATGATCCCGCACAGCAAGAGAGAGACCGCGGCACGACACGACTAAGCCATAAACAAGGAAAAATTAATGGAGACTGCCGAACACCCCGTCCAAAAGCGCTCGGAGCTGTATGAACTGTGAGCCCCGCGGCACCGTGAAGCTGTCCAGCGCCTCCAGCGTCTCGAACATGTCTCGGACTATTTCGAACACAGAGGACAAAGGCAGAGCCGGGAAGCGCGCGTTTCCGTTCGATGATGATGATGATGATACTGGCTATCCCTTTGTATCGGGAGATCAACGGCACTAAAAACCGGATCAAGGTAACAAAAATAAAAATTAAAGAATAAAAACACCTAACACACGCTCATGGCACGTTTTGGTCCCCTGAGCCTTCATGGAGCGTGACCGTGTCGTGTGCGCCACCAATGTTCCAAACGTTCGCTTCGTTCGCTCATCCAGCTTCCATTGCGGTGGCTCGTCGGGTCGGCGAAAACCGAGTGCCATCGCTAGTGCCCCGAGGCTGTTGGATCTAAATTCCCTAGATACGCTTTTTTTAGAAAAGCTCATGAAGGGACTTTAATTTGATCCGCTGATCGCGTCAGGTGGCATGGGACCTACTGAGGAATTGTCCTGTGCATCCGAAACCGACGGGTGTAGGCCTGCACATTCCAACACGATGTGCTCGATGGTTTTATCAGCGCCTCCGCAGAGTTCACACGTCGTGCTCATACCCTCCGTGTACTTTGCTCGAAGACATCGGGTGCGTAGCACACCGCTCCTAGCTTCGCACAACAGTCCACTGCCCCTAGTGTTGTCATATAGGGGCTCTTTTTCAACCTTCGATTTCCGTTGTTGGTAAACGGCCAGGGCTGGCTTCTCGCGGGCTGTCTGCTGCCAACGACGCTGCTCCTCGCATCGCACTTGTTCTCGGATCTTCTGCCGTCCGTTGGGTTGGAAACTTGAAGTAAGGGGGGGGGGGGGGGGTACCACTCTGTATTTATCCGCCAGACTCTTGGTGCGACGGGCCCACTTGGTGTTGACACACCTCAGGTGGACATACTTGAACACTTCCCGCGCCCAGCGACCGTCCTGCATTTCGCTAAGACGGCGCTCGTAGCTCAGTTTGGCTACGGCTTCCCGTGCCTCAAAGGAGGACCACCCCAGATCACCTTGTACCGCCTCGTTCGGCACACTGCCGTGAGCTCCCATGGCCATTCGTCCCACCTCTCTGCCGCGTCTCCAAACCTTGGCGAGTCACGGAGGATAAACAGATGACTGCGTTGCCGAAGGTGAGGCCTGGCACCGCCACCGCCTTCCATAGCGATCGGGTGACTTCAAAACGTTTGAAAGCCCATAAGGCGCGTGAGCTCAGGAAAGCCCGTCGTCTGATGGCCTTCGTCCGGAGTTGCTTCTCGAAATCCTGTACATAGTTGCGGCCCGCCGAGATTTCTATTCCCAGGTATCTGTAGGACGGCAACCAAAGGACACTGTTGTTCTGAAGATGCAGGGGTAGGGTCTCTTGTCCACTGTCCTCGGACGCCTCCGGCGGGAACCTGACTGCTGCAGACTTTGTGGCGTTGAAATGGAGCCCGAGGCCATCGCCCTCAGATGAGCATATGTCTAGGAGGCTCTGGAGATCTCCCGTGTTGTCCGCAAGTAGTACTATATCGTCTGCGTACAGGAGGGCTGGTAGCCTGTGAGTACGAGTGGCGCCATCCTCCATGTAGGTGAGGCTGAACCCAACTCCGCTCTCCAAAAGGCGCTGCTCCATCCCCAAGATAAACAACATGAACAGGATCGGCGACATAGGGCAGTCCTGACGCAATCCCCTAGACATGCTGATTGGCCTGGTGATTGAGGCCCCCCAGTGAATCACAGCCTGGGTTTCAGTGTATAAAGCCTTCACCAAGTGTAGTAGCGGTTCTGGGATAGCCTGTGCCTCCAGGACCTCCCACAGTTGATTGTGCTCCACTGAGTCGTATGCCTGGGCTATATCCAGAAAGCCCAGTACCAGCTCTCGCTTCTCTTTGGTGGCGATCTCAATTGAAGATGTCACAACGAAAAGGTTGTCTTCCAGTCGGCAATTGGGTCGAAAGCCATTTTGCAGTTCGCCCAGAATTTGAGCACCTTCCGCCCATCTCTGTATGCGAGCTTGCAGAATGTGGCAAAAGAAGCGATACAAAGCAGATGTTACCGCAGTGGGTCTATAGCTTTTCAAGAGGGCCTTGTCTCCTCCTCTCTTTAGTACCAGCCGTATCCTTGAGCACCGCCACCCTGGTGGAGCAGTGCCTGTGGTCATTACATCGTTCAAGGCGTCCCTGAGCTGTTCCCGTGTTCTTTTTTCCATCTTTTTTATTAGTAACGGTGGTATGCCATCCAGCCCTGCTGCCGAGCTTCCCGCCATGTGTCGCAGTGCTCGCTTCAGCTCCCCCTCTGTGACTGTGTCACATCCCGATCCGGCAGGTGGGCTTGCGGGTGGTAGTGCTGCACTATCCTGGCCTATCAGGGATTGGAACTGGTGGGCCATATGTGTTTCAATGTAGCCCAGGCAGGCTGCTTCCACGTACTCCTCCCCTGTGGTTGGTTCTCGCAGGGTCACTGTGTCAGCTTTAGCCACAGGCTGAAGTGTCTGGATATATCGCCAGAATTTCGCTGGGCCATCTCTGCCAGCTGATTTGATTTCATGGAGGAGCTTTCTGTTAACTGCCAGCATCTTCTGTTGTACCAAAGCGGCCATATGCTTTTTCGCTTCAATGTATGCCTCCCACAGCCTATTTATTATTTCAGGTGTGCCCTGCAGTGTAGCATGTCGAAGCTCTCTACAAGCGACTTTACGTTGCTTTAGGGCATTGGACACCTCTTTGTCCCACCATGCTTTAGGTCTATGTCTTCTGGAGTACTTCTGGATTGGCCGGCTAGCTTTTACTGCAGTTATTGCCTTTTTTACCCAGAGTTCAAAGTCTTCATATGATTGCACATCTACACCCTCCGCCTCGCTCTCCAGCATGCCACAATGTCGTCAATTTCTGTCGTCAAATCATTTCAATGTTCTGGGTGTGCCCTGTCAACATGTGTATGACCCTCCCTTCCAAATGACAGCACAAAGCTGTTGTGGTCGCTTCCAATGCTTTGGGAGCCTTCTTCATCTATCACCATCTCTTGAAGCTGAGGTAGAAAGGCATGTGCTATTAAGCAGTAGTCTATGCTGCTGGTCTTCTTGTGCATAGTCCAAGTTGTCTTCCCCCTACACTTGTCTGTGGTATTTACAACCACTATAAGTCTTGTCTTTGGGACCAGTCCAGAAGCAGTCTGCCCATTCTATCCGTCACACCATCTAGATCCAAGGTCCTTGCATGCGTTTTTCATTCCTTCATTCCACACTGAAAGCCCAGTAAGGGTGGTCGCCGTCTGGGGGAGACCGTATACTATGAAGCGGTGCTGTGGAGCCCGCTGCAACCACGTATCCAGGTGGCCTTTCACTTTCTGAAAGGCATCCTCCGCTGGCCAATCCTCCTTTCTTGCATCATTTATCCCAGCATGTAGTACCACCAGGGCCTCCTGCGCCTGCCAGACATCCGTTGCATCATTGAGGGCCTCACAGGCCTCTTGGAGGGTTGCGTCTGCCTCTGTCCTGATGTGTACTCTCTTGTGCCACATTGAAGCCTGTAGTATAGCGGGCTTCATACGGTAGGCGTTGTGATCCCCGTATAGGAAAACACTTTGGTCTTTCCTTTCCTGTCCATGTGGGCTCCCATGTTTCTCCCCTTTTTTTTGGTGTCTATACTCTGAGCCTCGTACTTTAGGTGTTTGGTGGCGCGGCTGCTGGATATACTTTGCTGTTGTTTGGGTACTTCCTCCTGTGACAGGTTGGGTAGTATCAGCTAAGCTCCTGGCCTCCTCCTCTTCACTTCCACTTGTGTTCTCTTTTCCACTTCTGCATGGCTCTGGTGCAGGCTGTCCTGGCATTTGCTCCTTTAGGGTGCCCACCGACTCCCCGGCCATTGGTTCGACAGCGGCTGGCTGCCGCACACGAGTTGTCCCCGAACACAGCTCGCTCAGTGTCTGCCTTAGTTCAACTACTTGTTCTTCCACAGCAGTCCTCTTTCTTCTCTCCGCCTCAAGCTCCGCCTTTAGGCCGTTTCTTTCCACCTCAATCGCGGTGAGTTCGGCGTCCAACCGCGCCTTGATGTTGGCGATCTCCAGCTTCCAGTTTTCCTTCTCTTTAGCCGCTTAGGTAGTGAGCTCATCCCGCAAAGCGTTCATCCTTATGCATTGGTGGCACTTGAAAGCAGGGTCTTCCCGAGCTTCGTGTACGGTGTCGTAGGGCTTGTCCTCCAAAACGAGCCACGATTTGCATGTCGTACACTGGACCTACTCCTTGATCGCAGAGTCTTCCTCAGTGGTCTCCTTCGTCTGGCCACGTTGCCTTATGGCAAAAAGGGTGGTGGCGGGAAAAAGGGGGTGTCGTTCACTCACTTCTGACAATCTTACTCCTAACTCATCGCGTCGCAGCGCTCACACACGAATTGTTGCACGCACATCCGCACCCCTACTCCTTTAGGAGCGGATCGGCAGTTCAAATTAGTCGCTAACGGACTTCAGCACACACGAAGGCACCGCGCACTAACAGTAGTAAACCGATTCACATCAAGGTCGCCTGCCCTTGTTCGCTGCAGACAAGCCCAATGTTGCCCATGCCCGTTCCCAACAAGTGCAATGTTGCCAAAACAGACGCTACAGCCAAGTTCAGTGTCGCCCACGGCCGTTCCCGACAAATGCAATGTTGTGCAGCTGTTGCCTGCTGTTGGAAACATGCGCTGAAGACGCCCCGCATCTGGCAGGCCCAAGTTGTATTGTAGTAACGCTAACCTGGCCTGCATTTGTGAGAATAGGTGAGTGTCATGGGCAGTGTGTAAAATTCCTGGCCTTTCACAATAAGCAAGCCAACATTCCTGCTGGCACTTTTGTTTCATTGTCGGTGATTTTTCTGCGTAATCGTCGCTTTGTTGAGTCTTTTCTCTTAGCGGGGCTGCTGTAATGTCCCTGCCGGAGTGGTTTTTGTATGATGTAGGTTTTCAGCGTATATTTTCGTGGTTTACTGCAAAAATTGTCACGACAGTCCATACTCATTTTGCCCATTTTTCGTCATGGGTTGTGGCACATTTTTTTCAAATTGCTGAATCGTCAAACGTTCATATCCATCTCACACCTCTCCTGAAAGCTGCGCGCGGTTACGGGTGACGTTGTCGCATGATTGATTTGGCGAAACTGAAATAAAGTAGCTGAAGTGACGAACTGTCAGGTAACCTAGAACATTGCATTGGGCTGTAAGATCATTTCCTTTAGACGCTGTTGCAAACAGTTTCATGATGGCATATACTTGCTGTCTTATCTTAACATTGGACACAGGAATGGAAAAATCCCACTAAGCACAACCTCCCCTAACTAAACTGTTCAGAGTTTAAACAGTAGTCATTATTAATATTGCGTCCACTGCTATGTGTCTAATCTGAGCTCGATGTGGCATCCACATATCTTCTGCAATCTGTGATCTGGTAGGTCTTAAACATAGGTGATAGTGCTTCTGAAAGTGCATGCTTCTCTCACTTAGAGACCTGCTTTCCATGCTTGGTTTATGTGCTTGCTCCTTTTCTCCAATGCATAATGACTCTTTTGATGTTGTGTAGTGAGCCCCCCTTTGATGGCTTGGAGTTTATCTAGTGTCCTCAGAATAAAAAAAAAGGTGGCTACTTCTCTGAACATCAATTTTTTTTTTTTAGAGTTACTTGCACCACCCCATAGGACATTACAGCAAGGAGTTAAAAATGTTGAAAAAGAAAATAGTCTACTCATTCAAACCATGGAAGAAAGCACCATTGGATAATGTATGAACAGTACTTGACACTAAGCTGTTCTACTCTAGGATAGGTAAAAAACAGAAGAATGGAAAACATCATCCTTTAAGGAAAGCTCTTTTACCTTTAAATGCTTCAATATGTAATTAAGTTGTTGGTTGAGTATATTTCTCACAGTCTACAGCAGTTTTAGCAAGTAAATATTGTAGAAAGATTTTTATCCAAGATTTTTCCCGTGGTCGTTCTGCTGCTGTTTCTATTACAGTTTGCGTTTGCTCTGTCATTCTGAGTTAGTCTTTAATTTCCCGGTGGAAATCAAGCAACACTGTTGTGAATTTTTTCAATTTACTTATAAGTGGCCATGTATGCAAGCCCCAACAAACACATCCATACTCAAGTATTGGTCAGAGTTGACTATCAGCTGTATTCTGAAATCACTTTGCAAATGACCGAATCTCTACTGTAATAAACCCGGAACTGATGGCTGCCTCGTTCCAAATGTAATTCACATGCTTAATCCAAGGCCTGAGATAAAAAGCACTGCTATACATAAATTTCTTGCTTGTTCTTAAAGTAATATGATTAACTCTGTACCTATCGAAGTGATTACAACACTTTCTTGTAAAGGTGATGTGAACAGTTTGCAAAGCTTTTAGCAAAGTAGGTGAATCATACACAATTTGTGAATTACACTGGAGGAATGTCATAAGGACCAAATACCTTGGCCTAATTAACATCTTGGAATAATATACCAATCCCGTTAACTCAAAATCTGACCTCCAGCATGCGGTCTAGCTTAGCAGGTGGTGTGAACCTAACAGTATGTGAGCAAGACGGCATACAGATGACAAATAACCTCTGCAAAGTTTTGTTTGACATACATTATTGTTTATTCAAAAACTTGTGCAGTTATGAGGTAAATTAGTAGAGGAGGAGGCCCCAAGTAGAAACTGTCGGGGGACCTCCTGTTGTTAATTGTATATATGACGCATATTAAACATATGGTAGATAGCAACTACATATCGGAAAACAGGTGCAGCAGGAATTAACAATCACAACAAAAAATTTGATTAAGCATGCTCAATTTTACAAACTCATTAAGGAACATGGCAAAAAGAGAACACAATACTATACAAAAGCACTCAAGCAATAAAAGCCATACACAATAAATACAGGGTTCATTGGCATGGCAAATGAAGGTAATTAAAAAGTACACACTTTTTTAAACCTTTTATGGAATGATGCTTCTGTACTAGATGATGTGATGAATGTTAGTAGAGAGTTGCAGACAGTGATTGCTGAGAATAATGAATAAAAATGAAACTCTAGAATATCATCACTTTTCAAGCCACGTATAGAGCTGTTGTCTGCACCAAAAAAAAAAAATCGGGCGTAGTGTACAGTATATCGTGCAGACTGTAAAACCATGTGCATGTGGGTGAAAGTGGAAACTTAGTTGAAAGGTTGAAACAACACCAGTATGATGTTGCAAACAAGAAAGCTTCGTCAAATGCACTCGCCAAAAATTCTTAAAGCAAGCAGCATCATATAGATTGAGCAACGCGTGCATTTTGAAAACAGAAAAGAATCTCCAGAGCCGTCTATATCTACAATCCTTAAGGATTCAGACAACCAAACACACTCTTAATCGCACTGACGGGGCACTTCCTAGTGCATACGCCCGCTGCCTAGGGCACATTTTTAAGCTTAAATAGCCAGCCTTTCACGTCTGTACCTGTTTGTGAACAAGGCTCCCGTGTGGGAGCCGAAACGCCATTTAAGAGTTCATTTTATTTTGGTCGGTGTTCTGCCTTCATGTATACCCCGAACCAGACGGGTTTCTGTCTAACCCTCGACTTCATCAACTTACGCCGGTCGTATGGCCAAAGAGCAATCACCGAAATCTGTCGATTTACTTCCGTGACTACTCGAGTGGCATCATTCAAAGGGCACTTGACCTTCAACATGACATGCAAGACACTTGGCCTCATTCCTCGGCCCCTCCGCCTCAACAGGCCCGTTGCAGCAAGTTTCGGCTACAGCATTGTCGCCAAGGCTGAACGACTTCTACTACAGGCAAGAATTTTGGATTGCAAACAAACGATTAGGAAACTAGAAACCAAAGCTTTCTTTGCACGGTGCCGGCTAGAGCACCAGTACTCGGCAGTATTCCCAAGCGTGCAGCTACATGCCAATTTTCAGGCCAAATTATCTGCTGCCAGAGCAGAACAGTCCCACGAAAACAAACTCAACAGGCTCACACATCAGGATAGGCCTGCACGCACCAACGTCACTTTGTCAACAGTCCACAACCTGTCCGCTTATAAGCCTGATCCTGCTCAAATGTCTGCACTCAACCTGGGCCTAAACTTCAATGTGGCACTGGCCCCAGACCGCAGAAAATATTGTATGCACGGTGGAGAACGCAATCAGCAAGGTGGAACCTTCCCGCCACGAAGAAGCACGTACTCGTGCACTCGGCGTTTCGAGGCTGGAAACGCTTCAGGCCTCCTCGACACTCTTCAGTTCAGTGCAATGCCATCAAGCAACTCCACGCTAATGCCGGTTTGGTCATTCTACCAGCTGACAAAGGAAATGCCACTGTTCTCGACAAGGTCTACTACTGTGCCAAAATGCTGGCCCTGCTGAATGACCGGAGCACTTACGTGTCTCAAGGAGGATCCAATGCCAAAGATACAGACACAGTTGCAAAAGCTTCTGTCGGACGTCTTTCGCTTTCTGCCACCCCAACATAAGTCTCTCTACTTAGCTCTACTATGTCACAATGACTCAGCACCGGCGTACTATGGCCTTCCTAAGGTACACAAAATTGATGTTCCAATGAGGCCTATCGCAGATTTTACCCATTCACCCCTCTACAAGCTCTCCGGCTTCCTGCACCGCATACTGGCTCTGCTCATTGGAAGAACCCCCACCAATGTGCCTCATTCTGCTGACTTTATATAAAAAGTTCAAAACGTGCATCTTGAGGACTGTGACATGATGGTCTCTTTTGATGTCAAGTCGCTCTTCACGAGTGTTCCAACTGACTTAGCAGTCGAGGTTTGCGCGGCGGCCCTGGAATCTGATGCTACTTCGCCTGGCAGGTCGCCAATCGATGTGCCAGATCTCAGGCGACTCCTGCGTTTCTGCCTGAGTAGCACATATTTTACTTTCGACCAGGTGTTTTACAAACAGGTTCACGGCGCAGCCATGGGTGCTTCAGTTTCTGTTACCGCTGCAAACCTAACAATGGAATAGCTGGAAAGCCGCACACTAGATTCATTCAGCCCACAGCCAAAGATTTTTGTGCGGTACATTGATGATTGCTTTGCTATTATCAACAAGGATGTTTTACTTTATTTTGCAGCACATCTTAACAGCATCGAAAGAGTCATCCAGTTGACAGTCGAAAAGGAAGAGGATGGACAGCTTCCGTTTTTGGATGTCTTAGTGAAACGAAGCCAATCCATGCTCTCATTCAAAGTGTACAGGGAGAGCACTCATACTGGCTGCTATCTTCACTTTCACTCCCTTCCCCCAGCCTCTCACAAAAGATCAGTGGTTGCCTCGCTTTTTCATCGAGCATACCGGATCTGCACAGAGCCAGAGGATGTGAAAGCCGACCATCGAAGTGTTCGCAAGGACCTCTCCGAATGTGGCTGCCCGTTGCCTTTCGTCAACGCTGTGGAACGCAAACTGCTGCAACCCCCACGATCTGACAGTAGCCCAGCCGCCAAAAAATGTGCACCTGTGCCATACATGCCCGGGATCAACGAAGCCTTGGCACGCATCTTGCGATCTTATGACTCTGAGGTGTCACACGTGCCGGCAAAAAAGTTGCGGCAAGCCCTCGTCAACGTAAAATACTGCCTGCCGAAAGAAAATTTTCCGGGCATAGTGTACACTATACCGTGCAGAGACTGTAACCATGTGTATGTGGGGGAAAGTGGAAACTTTGTTAAAAGGTTGAAACAAAACCAGCATGATGTTGCAAACAAGAAAGCGTCGTCAAATGCACTCGCCGAACATTCTGAAAGCCAGCAGCATGATGTAGATTGAAGCAATGCACGCATTTTAAAAACAGAAAAGAACCTCTAGAGCCGTCTATGCCTAGACTCCTTAATCATTCAGACAACCGAACACACTCTTAATCGCACTGACGGGGCACTTTCTAGTGCATACGCCTGCTGCCTAGGGCACATTTTCAAGCTTAAATAGCCAGCCTTACACATCTGCACCTGTTTGTGAACAAGGCTCTCGTGTGGGAGCTGGAACATCATTTAGGAGTTCATTTTATTTTGCCCGGTGTTCTGCCTTCTCCACGTACAGCCCCGACCAGACAGGTTTCCGTCCAACCCTCGACTTCATACAGCAAGCATATACTTTCTAGAGAGCCCAACAGGGGACCTAAACTCAAACGCCTGCATGTGTTAGTTCAAGCTCTAAGTCATCCTGTTAGTATTGCAGCCACGGCAAAAAAATGTGAAGTTGCTTCCGTGCATGTTGCACAAAGCATTATCTAACATTGTCTCTAATCCTAAGTTTCAGTGTACTTCAAAAATGCAGAAAGATGACACTGAGAAACTGCCAGAAAGCACATGTTAGGTCCAACAGGTTTGCAGCATAAGAATCCAGTTATCTAAAAGCTTCCTGCTATATTTTATTCCATTGCAAGGAAAGTAACTTCAAACACTCTGTGGACTGCAGCTACTAGCCTGCTAAATATACCTATTAACTGAAACAGGTGCTATCAGACTCCACAGCCTTGGCAAAAGAAGAATAGGAAACTGGAAAGGGGTAGGTAATGCAGGCAGCACTGCAGCAAAAACGCTTTTATAACCAAAGAGTAGACATGAAGGTTCATCGTGAGAGGCACTGAATGGAACTGTAAAGTGAGAGTGCGATTTATTTGTGTCCTAAGTCTGTGTACACAGTGCTGTATCAAAAATATCGTTACAATAGCATGCATATATTCTTAAAGACTGAATAGAAAATTCCTGTTGACAGTGTCAGCATGGAGCCTCTTGTTTTGTTTTGAGTTTCAGATTGCTAACTGTTTTAGGGCAAGGATAATATTGGGGAATGGAAGATGCTCTTAAAATGCACATTCACAATGTAGTCCAAAGTGTTTAAGGGAAACACTAGAGGCGAAGTGCATTTCAATTAGGCAGCAATTACTCGTGAGTTTCAACTTGATCGCAGTTATAGGGTTGCAGAGCAAAGCTAGACAGCTTTCTCAGAAGCTTTGCAGCTGGAGGAAAATTCGTCTTAGTCTTGGGATAAAACCAGGGACCACTGCTTGCTTGGGCAGTCACTCTACATTTAAGCTAACCAGGATGCCTAGCAGATGTCATGGTGAGGTCGAATTGATCAACAACCTGAAGCAAGAATGGTGTTAGTCTCTCTCTGAGTTGTTGATCAATTAGTTCTCTTTACCTAAATGGTTTGAAGCTTCTGACACCATGAGACACTAACTACGCAGGAAATAGTTCGGGATAGCCCTTCGCCTTTTGCTTCTGACAGCCAATGCAAAAGTTCTGGAGGCAGCATGGTCACATTGCATTAAGTGTATGTCTCTTCAGTCTTCTTTACGTGCTTGAAATTAATCCGGAGCCCTCCACTAAGGCGACCCTTGTAGCTGGCGGGTTGTTTTTGGATGTTAAACCCTACAATTTACAAATTTTACACGTGCGGTATGCAGGTGCCGTAGATGGGGCAGAGAGAAAGTCAAGAAGAGAGGCAATCCAGTGATTTTTACGCTGCTCAGAAGTCAAGTCGCATGTGTTGAGCGAAGGCACAGCGGATTCGAGGGCAGAGAGGCTGGCAAGCTCGGCCAGTAGTGGGGAGCGGGACAAGGCATCAGCATCATGGTGCTTGCAGCCCGAGCGATATACGGCACGTATGCTATATTCTTGTAGATGGAGAGCCCATCGAGCCATGGCAGGCAACCGGAGGGATCTTTTAGCGAAGAAAGCCAACATAGGGCATGGTGGTTGGTGACCACGTCAAAAGGACAACCATTATGATAAAGTCGAAACTTGCCAAGGGCCCAGACAATGGCCAAGCTAGGCCACCTTAGCCAAGCACTCTTTAGTATACTTCATACACTGTCTGGCGACTTACTAGCGAAGTGGAGCTGCAATAAACGTTTTTCCAAGAACTCTCGTCCCGCAAACTTTTGTGCCCGATAGTACATATGTGAATAGTGGCGTGTCGCGTCCGCGAAATATGCGGTGCGGCACTGCTGTATTCTTGTAAACGCGGCTTATCTCAGCCTGCAAGCTTTGCCCGTCCAATTGTGAAACGAGATATGACGCATCGAGAAAAGGGGTTGAGACTGCACAATTATAATAGCTTCGCCATATCTTCCATGTACCGCCATGAATGCTAGCACCTCCGTTCAGCCGCTGCTGTGGTTATTGTGCTCGGCTCCTGACCCGAAAGACGCGGGTTCGATCCCGCGGCGGCTGTCGCATTTCGATGGAGGCGTTAATGCTAGAGGCCCGTGTACTGTCTGATGGCAGTACACGCTATGGAACCGAAACCAATCTTGTTTCGGTTACGAGAGAGCATTTGATTCAAGAAAGAGTATCTAGACCTACGGTATACATATGTAGCTTGTAAATTTCTGCTTGAAATACTTTTGCCTGGCAGATCTGCCGCTGCCGTGATGCAGGCGCTGTCGCGACTCGGACAGGAAAAAAAATGATGCCGGTTTTAGGAATAACATTTTCACGCATCAAAATTGAGACTCAAGTTGGTGCAGCTGTAGGTCAACGCGCTTCGATCACAAAAAAAAAGTTGAAGTTGCCCTCCGAGTGCATTCTTTGCAGAGTTTCGGTTTTGATTTTACGGTTTGCAGTTTTGTCTAAAATCTGTACTTTCGTTATTTTTGCTGTCAGCTTTCATTGTTTTTATGGTGCTATTGTGGTGTCATTTCTTAATAATTCTGAGCCATGTTTCCAGCGCATTTTGTATCAGTTGCAGAAAAAGTTCATTTCGTAGGTAGCGTTGTAGCGCCATCTGCCTGGGACGGCCTGCCCATCGACATCAGCATCAACCTTCGTGCCGCGGGTCGTTTGTATCTGTGGCTGGATTGGGGCTGTTCTTGCGTTTGTTGTAACACTAAGTGCATTTTTAAGCGCAAGCAAAAAGTTATGCTGCAGTGTTCAAGTATGACACGTTGGAGCAAGTTCAGGCGAGCTCTCCGTGCTGCGCGGCTACCTACACGGCCTTCGTCAGTACTGTACTAATTTTTGGGAAAACAGCAGTTGAGGTACCATATGGTCACTTTTCTTTTCGGAGGCTTTTACTGCTGCGTAATCCTACCGGACAGGGTCGAGTTCATACCGCGTAAATGTATGTACCACCAGCAGCAAAAGTTATTGGGGTGCGTGTTCTCGGGGCAGAAAAGTTATTGTGGGGCTTCCTCGCGACCTAGTGCTTTAAAAATGCTACCAGCGTGTGGCGAATGCAAGTCCCCTCGTTCAGACACTTCGAGCGATTGGCTTACGTGGCGCTTGGCTACTGTGCCGGAGTTCCCGGGTTCGAACCCGACTGCGGCGGCCGCGTTATCGATGGAAGCCAAACGCAAAGGCGCCCGTGTGCTGTGCGATGTGAGTACACGTTAAACATCCCTTGGTGGTCGAAATTATTCCGGAGCCGTACACTACGGCACATCTTTCTTCCTTTCTTCTCTCAGTCCCTCCTTTACCCCTTCCCTTACGGCACGGTTCAGTTGTCCGACAAGATGCGAGACAGATACTGCGCCATTTCTTTTCCCCAAAAACCAATCTTCTTCTTCTTCCCCGTACACTCCCACCTCGTAAATTTTGCCTGCCGATAGTACCTCCGTGTGACGCGATTCGAAATTGATCACTTCAGGCCTGACCTGTTCAATTAAGCGAGTTCACACAGTTAATTTTCTTTGAAATACTGAGCGCAGTGTGCGAGCTCAGCCACTGTGACCCTGTATAGTAAACGGGTACCGCACAAGGGAGGGGGAGAATGGTAGGGTTTTAACGTAGTTAAACCGAGTATATGTGTGAAAGCACGTGTTTAGCCTGGTTGTCTCATGGTTTTGCTTTGCTAGGTCGTCGGCAGTTCTGGCGACGAGACTAGTTCTAGAGTAGTTGTTGATGGAAGACGACGACATGCAATGCACAGCGCGAGCGTGTGTTGCAGTTTAACGCGAACCGGGGTCGTCTGCGGCAGCAGCATGGTGCTCTCGTGCACAGGCCAGCGAAATTGATCTGCTCGCGCCTCCGCGGGTTCGAATCCCAGTCCCGGCAATATTTATTTTATTATGTTTGCCAAGGTCATCCTCAAGGTCAAGCTTCACACTAACTCTGTAAGCCAGTTAGACCTCATGAAGTAGTACTTTCACACTAAAATATTAGCCCTCCTGAGCCGAAATGACAGTGACAACGTTTACAATTGCTGTACAGTTGATGCCTTCATAACCGTATAAAGACACTCCATAAGCACATTTCTGACCAGTCCAGCTCGATTCAGCACCTCAAATGAGTGTGAACGCGGCTACCAGTTTAGTTTGACATAACTAGTGTTAACAGAGGTCATCAACATGCTTCAGCAAAGCATCTGTATTTGATAGCCTCTTCTCTCTCTTTTTTTCTTACTGTAAGTGTTGTTCACCACCACTGCCTGCTCATAATGACAACAGGTTAACATGTCTTGTATTTGGCAACAGCATGGCAAGACAGCATAATACATTTGTAGCGAAGTCTGCCAAACAAGTTGTGGTACTATGTATTGCTGAACTTGGCATCACCGTATGCTGATATTGTGAAATAACATTGAGTAGCAGTTAAGTCTTGGTGCGTTTTTCTCAGATCTATCTGCTGTAGGTCAAAGTTTGGGCACATGAGTGCAAAACAGATTTGTTGAAAATACTTTTCATGAAAACAGTTACTTATGGTACTGAGTACTATGTAACAAGAAAGTATCTGCTGAGACTATGTTAAACTTTTAAAAAATGTCTGAACAGTGAAAAGTAAATCAGTCATAGTGTCGTGGCACAGGGGTTCACTCGAACCCGGGCTCCGTTGGGTAACGGGTCCGAGCCTTCGGGTTGAAGAAATATGGAACTTCAAGCTTGGGAAAACGAAAAACAAACGGGTTTACTGGCACTTTTCAAGAAACTTGATTACATAATTTAGAAGGAAACAAAGAGCAAACAGTCAAGAATTAAAAGTTGATAGCGTCGAGCAACTGGGTGAGCCTTGTCGTCAGGGCCCAGAGCGATCGTTCGTACTCAGGACACTCGTTAAATACACTGAGGCTCCGCCGCTTTCACCACACGATTCACAGATCGGAAGAGTCGCCGCACATAGCACGCTGAGCCCTGTAGGAATGGGCAAGGAGGATACGGAGGTCTGTTGCTACTTCGTCCTCGGGAATGCGCTTCTGCCCACTTCCTTTCGTCATCTTGTCCATCGTTGGTCGCGTCTCACGGTCCGACATAGGGGAGCATGCGTGGGAGATTCCACGGGTAGTTTCCCCGAGACATCTTTTTTTTCTTTTTCGTAAGGTCAACGAGGGGTCAAACAACGTGCCCCCAGCAGGGTTGTAAAATTGAGAATAAGAAAAGGAGCATTACAAAAAAACCTGTGTTTGCTTATAAGAACAGATAACAGTGTCCCCAAAAATATCTGGGAGGAATGTATGCAAAAGGACGTAGCAAACATGTTTGAAGTTTTCTGCCAGCATCTCGCCTCCCCCCCCCCCCCCCCCCTTTCCAGAAAAAAAAAAAAACTTGAAGCATGTTATGAGTAATACAAGAATGGGTACAAGTGTTTAAGTTCATTCTAAATATAGATTTTTTAAAGTATTTGCAAGATACCAAGTTATCATGAGAAGTACTGATTATAGAATATTCAATCTGCGGTAGAAGCACCAAAAGATATTGACAGAAGAACTAGGGGGCTGTGCTGATCCTGTGCCATTGTCTTGTGGTGCTGCTGTTGCCATGGTATACCAACAACTCACCAGTGTACGGTTCTCCTCTGTTGTATGTTAACTATGTGCTTGTTTGACACAGAGTATTCCATGGCCACTTTTGTTAAATCCTATCATCCAGAAATCTTTAGTCACAGTCTTGATCTTGTGCTGCACTGCTATCTTCTGTTTTGTCAGCCTCAAAGGTTTGCAGAATGTGGCTGTGTAGGAAAAACTTCATTGGTGTGCTGGTGCCTTGTGTACCAATTGCCTGGCATTATGCCAGTGAATGGAGCGTGCATGTTCCCTCATGATTGCCTTGGAAATGTTGCTATGGGTTATGGCGCATGTATATGGGTTTTTCTGCGCACCCAAATTTCGTTGACTTTTGTCAGGATCATACATGTCAGAAGGGCTGGTAGTTATTATATCAGAGCAGTGTGAATGTGAAAAAACATACTGCAGTGGGTAAATGAAAACTAAAAAGACTGGTACGATGTAAAGCTGCTCAAACCGCTCACCAGTTCTTGAAAAAGTGAACATATCACCTCTAAATTAAAGTTTCTGTTTGGGCGAGTTGGTAATGATCCATTTGCTTCAGTGGTTGTGTTGCATGTCTTCCTTTCATGTGTCCTGTCTTCCCGCACTCTTTAACAATGACATCACTACTACGCTTCACAGTTTTTTACCTAATGTGTTTGTCTTGGGTGGCTTCCAAAAATTGCTCAAGCTTGCAGATCTGCAATGTCAACAGGCCGGCATATCAAGGTCCACAGAATGTTAAATTATAGAATAACTTGGACGGTGAGCTGCGTGCATTGCTAAATAATCAATTTCAAAAAGAACTGCCTAACTATGTTATTGACATTGTTGTAATCAAAAGCTGTGTAGCCCACCCCTGTTACGCCTCTAAAAGAAGAGACAGCAGTGTGTGTAAATAAATAAAAAAATACTCGAATGCTTCCTTCCCAAAAAATTGATGCCATGCAATGACACCATTTTTTAGACATCAACTGATAATCCTTATCGCATGCTTTGTAGCATTTCCAGCCTTTGTAGCGTTTCCAGCAGTCAGCCTGTCTGTAAAGGTGTTTTTTGTTATTGTTTCGGCGATGTAGGTGCCGAATGGGCTCGGCAGCACTGCAACGATGTCCACGTACGCTCACCTGCGTCGCCTTTTTGTCGTGCAGGTGCTGGCGCTCGTGCCTTTCAGTCCGCCGGCTGGTGCTTGTGCTGACGCGAGCTGGGCCATCGGCAACACCCTCCTGCCGGTACCATCGCCATATCATCCGTGGAGCAACAACGCCTGGTTGTGCATCCCGGCCGGACCCTAGTCGGCTGGATCACTAGGATCGACCCAGTGCCATCTACGCCCTCCCTCAAGTAGGCCTACCTTGGAATACTGCCCAAACGCCAGCTTTGGTTCCTGTCTGAGTACAGCGCATGTGCCACTCTACCCACCCAACCTCCCCCCAACGATGATAGCCAGCATGTCTACGTCACCGCAGCGTCCACACTACTTAAGGACAGCACCAACGCCGAATGCGCTTAATGGGCTCGGCAGCACTGCAACGATGTCCACGTACGCTCACCTGCGTCGCCTTTTTGTCATCTAGGTAAACTATGAACACTCATTATTTGCGCGGCGTACCCGTTATGCGGCATTGCTAGTGCTGCCGAGCCCTCAGTGTTGTGTCGCGACTGCCTTTGAATGCCTCGGTGTCATCCGCCAACTGCTGATTTTGGCGGGTGATGTTGAATTAAACCCCGGTCCCAACACCCGCGGTGCTGCTCCGCAAGATTCTTCCGACATAATGGAAGCTTTGAATGAACTTCAATCTGGACAGGCATCTTTGCTGGCCGAAATGAAAACAATTCGCAGCACGTTAACCCAAAATGACAAAGCGCTAGGTGAAAAAAGAAGCAGACTATCTAAAATTGAAAAAGATTGCGAATCATTTGGCGCCATAAAGGATGATATAAGCGAAGTTCGGGAGCTTCGCCATTCGTCCCACCTCTCTGCCGCGTCTCCAAACCTTGGCGAGTCACGGAGGATAAACAGATGACTGCGTTGCCGAAGGTAAGGCCTGGCACCGCCACCGCCTTCCATAACGATCGGGTGACTTCAAAACGTTTGAAAGCCCATAAGGCGCGTGAGCTCAGGAAAGCCCGTCGTCTGATGGCCTTCGTCCGGAGTTGCTTCTCGAAATCCTGTACATAGTTGCGGCCCGCCGAGATTTCTATTCCCAGGTATCTGTAGGACGGCAACCAAAGGACACTGTTGTTCTGAAGATGCAGGGGTAGGGTCTCTTGTCCACTGTCCTCGGACGCCTCCGGCGGGAACCTGACTGCTGCAGACTTTGTGGCGTTGAAATGGAGCCCGAGGCCATCGCCCTCAGATGAGCATATGTCTAGGAGGCTCTGGAGATCTCCCGTGTTGTCCGCAAGCAGTACTATATCGTCTGCGTACAGGAGGGCTGGTAGCCTGTGAGTACGAGTGGCGCCATCCTCCATGTAGGTGAGGCTGAACCCAACTCCGCTCTCCAAAAGGCGCTGCTCCATCCCCAAGATAAACAACATGAACAGGATCGGCGACATAGGGCAGTCCTGACGCAATCCCCTAGACATGCTGATTGGCCTGGTGATTGAGGCCCCCCAGTGAATCACAGCCTGGGTTTCAGTGTATAAAGCCTTCACCAAGTGTAGTAGCGGTTCTGGGATAGCCTGTGCCTCCAGGACCTCCCACAGTTGATTGTGCTCCACTGAGTCGTATGCCTGGGCTATATCCAGAAAGCCCAGTACCAGCTCTCGCTTCTCTTTGGTGGCGATCTCAATTGAAGATGTCACAACGAAAAGGTTGTCTTCCAGTCGGCAATAGGGTCGAAAGCCATTTTGCAGTTCGCCCAGAATTTGAGCACCTTCCGCCCATCTCTGTATGCGAGCTTGCAGAATGTGGCAAAACAAGCGATACAAAGCAGATGTTACCGCAGTGGGTCTATAGCTTTTCAAGAGGGCCTTGTCTCCTCCTCTCTTTAGTACCAGCCGTATCCTTGAGCACCGCCACCCTGGTGGAGCAGTGCCTGTGGTCATTACATCGTTCAAGGCGTCCCTGAGCTGTTCCCGTGTTCTTTTTTCCATCTTTTTTATTAGTAACGGTGGTATGCCATCCAGCCCTGCTGCCAAACTTCCCGCCATGTGTCGCAGTGCTCGCTTCAGCTCCCCCTCTGTGACTGTGTCACATCCCGATCCGGCAGGTGGGCTTGCGGGTGGTAGTGCTGCACTATCCTGGCCTATCAGGGATTGGAACTGGTGGGCCATATGTGTTTCAATGTAGCCCAGGCAGGCTGCTTCCACGTACTCCTCCCCTGTGGTTGGTTCTCGCAGGGTCACTGTGCCAGCTTTAGCCACAGGCTGAAGTGTCTGGATATATCGCCAGAATTTCGCTGGGCCATCTCTGCCAGCTGATTTGATTTCATGGAGGAGCTTTCTGTTAACTGCCAGCATCTTCTGTTGTACCAAAGCGGCCATATGCTTTTTCGCTTCAATGTATGCCTCCCACAGCCTATTTATTATTTCAGGTGTGCCCTGCAGTGTAGCATGTCGAAGCTCTCTACAAGCGACTTTACGTTGCTTTAGGGCATTGGACACCTCTTTGTCCCACCATGCTTTAGGTCTGTCTTCTGGAGTACTTCTGGATTGGCCGGCTAGCTTTTACTGCAGTTATTGCCTTTTTTACCCAGAGTTCAAAGTCTTCATATGATTGCACATCTACACCCTCCGCCTCGCTCTCCAGCATGCCACAATGTCGTCAATTTCTGTCGTCAAATCATTTCAATGTTCTGGGTGTGCCCTGTCAACATGTGTATGACCCTCCCTTCCAAATGACAGCACAAAGCTGTTGTGGTCGCTTCCAATGCTTTGGGAGCCTTCTTCATCTATCACCATCTCTTGAAGCTGAGGTAGAAAGGCATGTGCTATTAAGCAGTAGTCTATGCTGCTGGTCTTCTTGTGCATAGTCCAAGTTGTCTTCCCCCTACACTTGTCTGTGGTATTTACAACCACTATAAGTCTTGTCTTTGGGACCAGTCCAGAAGCAGTCTGCCCATTCTATCCGTCACACCATCTAGATCCAAGGTCCTTGCATGCGTTTTTCATTCCTTCATTCCACACTGAAAGCCCAGTAAGGGTGGTCGCCGTCTGGGGGAGACCGTATACTATGAAGCGGTGCTGTGGAGCCCGCTGCAACCACGTATCCAGGTGGCCTTTCACTTTCTGAAAGGCATCCTCCGCTGGCCAATCCTCCTTTCTTGCATCATTTATCCCAGCATGTAGTACCACCAGGGCCTCCTGCGCCTGCCAGACATCCGTTGCATCATTGAGGGCCTCACAGGCCTCTTGGAGGGTTGCGTCTGCCTCTGTCCTGATGTGTACTCTCTTGTGCCACATTGAAGCCTGTAGTATAGCGGGCTTCATACGGTAGGCGTTGTGATCCCCGTATAGGAAAACACTTTGGTCTTTCCTTTCCTGTCCATGTGGGCTCCCATGTTTCTCCCCTTTTTTTTGGTGTCTATACTCTGAGCCTCGTACTTTAGGTGTTTGGTGGCGCGGCTGCTGGATATACTTTGCTGTTGTTTGGGTACTTCCTCCTGTGACAGGTTGGGTAGTATCAGCTAAGCTCCTGGCCTCCTCCTCTTCACTTCCACTTGTGTTCTCTTTTCCACTTCTGCATGGCTCTGGTGCAGGCTGTCCTGGCATTTGCTCCTTTAGGGTGCCCACCGACTCCCCGGCCATTGGTTCGACAGCGGCTGGCTGCCGCACACGAGTTGTCCCCGAACACAGCTCGCTCAGTGTCTGCCTTAGTTCAACTACTTGTTCTTCCACAGCAGTCCTCTTTCTTCTCTCCGCCTCAAGCTCCGCCTTTAGGCCGTTTCTTTCCACCTCAATCGCGGTGAGTTCGGCGTCCAACCGCGCCTTGATGTTGGCGATCTCCAGCTTCCAGTTTTCCTTCTCTTTAGCCGCTTAGGTAGTGAGCTCATCCCGCAAAGCGTTCATCCTTATGCATTGGTGGCACTTGAAAGCAGGGTCTTCCCGAGCTTCGTGTACGGTGTCGTAGGGCTTGTCCTCCAAAACGAGCCACGATTTGCATGTCGTACACTGGACCTACTCCTTGATCGCAGAGTCTTCCTCAGTGGTCTCCTTCGTCTGGCCACGTTGCCTTATGGCAAAAAGGGTGGTGGCGGGAAAAAGGGGGTGTCGTTCACTCACTTCTGACAATCTTACTCCTAACTCATCGCGTCGCAGCGCTCACACACGAATTGTTGCACGCACATCCGCACCCCTACTCCTTTAGGAGCGGATCGGCAGTTCAAATTAGTCGCTAACGGACTTCAGCACACACGAAGGCACCGCGCACTAACAGTAGTAAACCGATTCACATCAAGGTCGCCTGCCCTTGTTCGCTGCAGACAAGCCCAATGTTGCCCATGCCCGTTCCCAACAAGTGCAATGTTGCCAAAACAGACGCTACAGCCAAGTTCAGTGTCGCCCACGGCCGTTCCCGACAAATGCAATGTTGTGCAGCTGTTGCCTGCTGTTGGAAACATGCGCTGAAGACGCCCCGCATCTGGCAGGCCCAAGTTGTATTGTAGTAACGCTAACCTGGCCTGCATTTGTGAGAATAGGTGAGTGTCATGGGCAGTGTGTAAAATTCCTGGCCTTTCACAATAAGCAAGCCAACATTCCTGCTGGCACTTTTGTTTCATTGTCGGTGATTTTTCTGCGTAATCGTCGCTTTGTTGAGTCTTTTCTCTTAGCGGGGCTGCTGTAATGTCCCTGCCGGAGTGGTTTTTGTATGATGTAGGTTTTCAGCGTATATTTTCGTGGTTTACTGCAAAAATTGTCACGACAGTCCATACTCATTTTGCCCATTTTTCGTCATGGGTTGTGGCACATTTTTTTCAAATTGCTGAATCGTCAAACGTTCATATCCATCTCACACCTCTCCTGAAAGCTGCGCGCGGTTACGGGTGACGTTGTCGCATGATTGATTTGGCGAAACTGAAATAAAGTAGCTGAAGTGACGAACTGTCAGGTAACCTAGAACATTGCATTGGGCTGTAAGATCATTTCCTTTAGACGCTGTTGCAAACAGTTTCATGATGGCATATACTTGCTGTCTTATCTTAACATTGGACACAGGAATGGAAAAATCCCACTAAGCACAACCTCCCCTAACTAAACTGTTCAGAGTTTAAACAGTAGTCATTATTAATATTGCGTCCACTGCTATGTGTCTAATCTGAGCTCGATGTGGCATCCACATATCTTCTGCAATCTGTGATCTGGTAGGTCTTAAACATAGGTGATAGTGCTTCTGAAAGTGCATGCTTCTCTCACTTAGAGACCTGCTTTCCATGCTTGGTTTATGTGCTTGCTCCTTTTCTCCAATGCATAATGACTCTTTTGATGTTGTGTAGTGAGCCCCCCTTTGATGGCTTGGAGTTTATCTAGTGTCCTCAGAATAAAAAAAAAGGTGGCTACTTCTCTGAACATCAATTTTTTTTTTTAGAGTTACTTGCACCACCCCAAAGGACATTACAGCAAGGAGTTAAAAATGTTGAAAAAGAAAATAGTCTACTCATTCAAACCATGGAAGAAAGCACCATTGGATAATGTATGAACAGTACTTGACACTAAGCTGTTCTACTCTAGGATAGGTAAAAAACAGAAGAATGGAAAACATCATCCTTTAAGGAAAGCTCTTTTACCTTTAAATGCTTCAATATGTAATTAAGTTGTTGGTTGAGTATATTTCTCACAGTCTACAGCAGTTTTAGCAAGTAAATATTGTAGAAAGATTTTTATCCAAGATTTTTCCCGTGGTCGTTCTGCTGCTGTTTCTATTACAGTTTGCGTTTGCTCTGTCATTCTGAGTTAGTCTTTAATTTCCCGGTGGAAATCAAGCAACACTGTTGTGAATTTTTTCAATTTACTTATAAGTGGCCATGTATGCAAGCCCCAACAAACACATCCATACTCAAGTATTGGTCAGAGTTGACTATCAGCTGTATTCTGAAATCACTTTGCAAATGACCGAATCTCTACTGTAATAAACCCGGAACTGATGGCTGCCTCGTTCCAAATGTAATTCACATGCTTAATCCAAGGCCTGAGATAAAAAGCACTGCTATACATAAATTTCTTGCTTGTTCTTAAAGTAATATGATTAACTCTGTACCTATCGAAGTGATTACAACACTTTCTTGTAAAGGTGATGTGAACAGTTTGCAAAGCTTTTAGCAAAGTAGGTGAATCATACACAATTTGTGAATTACACTGGAGGAATGTCATAAGGACCAAATACCTTGGCCTAATTAACATCTTGGAATAATATACCAATCCCGTTAACTCAAAATCTGACCTCCAGCATGCGGTCTAGCTTAGCAGGTGGTGTGAACCTAACAGTATGTGAGCAAGACGGCATACAGATGACAAATAACCTCTGCAAAGTTTTGTTTGACATACATTATTGTTTATTCAAAAACTTGTGCAGTTATGAGGTAAATTAGTAGAGGAGGAGGCCCCAAGTAGAAACTGTCGGGGGACCTCCTGTTGTTAATTGTATATATGACGCATATTAAACATATGGTAGATAGCAACTACATATCGGAAAACAGGTGCAGCAGGAATTAACAATCACAACAAAAAATTTGATTAAGCATGCTCAATTTTACAAACTCATTAAGGAACATGGCAAAAAGAGAACACAATACTATACAAAAGCACTCAAGCAATAAAAGCCATACACAATAAATACAGGGTTCATTGGCATGGCAAATGAAGGTAATTAAAAAGTACACACTTTTTTAAACCTTTTATGGAATGATGCTTCTGTACTAGATGATGTGATGAATGTTAGTAGAGAGTTGCAGACAGTGATTGCTGAGAATAATGAATAAAAATGAAACTCTAGAATATCATCACTTTTCAAGCCACGTATAGAGCTGTTGTCTGCACCAAAAAAAAAAAATCGGGCGTAGTGTACAGTATATCGTGCAGACTGTAAAACCATGTGCATGTGGGTGAAAGTGGAAACTTAGTTGAAAGGTTGAAACAACACCAGTATGATGTTGCAAACAAGAAAGCTTCGTCAAATGCACTCGCCAAAAATTCTTAAAGCAAGCAGCATCATATAGATTGAGCAACGCGTGCATTTTGAAAACAGAAAAGAATCTCCAGAGCCGTCTATATCTACAATCCTTAAGGATTCAGACAACCAAACACACTCTTAATCGCACTGACGGGGCACTTCCTAGTGCATACGCCCGCTGCCTAGGGCACATTTTTAAGCTTAAATAGCCAGCCTTTCACGTCTGTACCTGTTTGTGAACAAGGCTCCCGTGTGGGAGCCGAAACGCCATTTAAGAGTTCATTTTATTTTGGTCGGTGTTCTGCCTTCATGTATACCCCGAACCAGACGGGTTTCTGTCTAACCCTCGACTTCATCAACTTACGCCGGTCGTATGGCCAAAGAGCAATCACCGAAATCTGTCGATTTACTTCCGTGACTACTCGAGTGGCATCATTCAAAGGGCACTTGACCTTCAACATGACATGCAAGACACTTGGCCTCATTCCTCGGCCCCTCCGCCTCAACAGGCCCGTTGCAGCAAGTTTCGGCTACAGCATTGTCGCCAAGGCTGAACGACTTCTACTACAGGCAAGAATTTTGGATTGCAAACAAACGATTAGGAAACTAGAAACCAAAGCTTTCTTTGCACGGTGCCGGCTAGAGCACCAGTACTCGGCAGTATTCCCAAGCGTGCAGCTACATGCCAATTTTCAGGCCAAATTATCTGCTGCCAGAGCAGAACAGTCCCACGAAAACAAACTCAACAGGCTCACACATCAGGATAGGCCTGCACGCACCAACGTCACTTTGTCAACAGTCCACAACCTGTCCGCTTATAAGCCTGATCCTGCTCAAATGTCTGCACTCAACCTGGGCCTAAACTTCAATGTGGCACTGGCCCCAGACCGCAGAAAATATTGTATGCACGGTGGAGAACGCAATCAGCAAGGTGGAACCTTCCCGCCACGAAGAAGCACGTACTCGTGCACTCGGCGTTTCGAGGCTGGAAACGCTTCAGGCCTCCTCGACACTCTTCAGTTCAGTGCAATGCCATCAAGCAACTCCACGCTAATGCCGGTTTGGTCATTCTACCAGCTGACAAAGGAAATGCCACTGTTCTCGACAAGGTCTACTACTGTGCCAAAATGCTGGCCCTGCTGAATGACCGGAGCACTTACGTGTCTCAAGGAGGATCCAATGCCAAAGATACAGACACAGTTGCAAAAGCTTCTGTCGGACGTCTTTCGCGTGCTGCCACCCCAACATAAGTCTCTCTACTTAGCTCTACTATGTCACAATGGCTCAGCACCGGCGTACTATGGCCTTCCTAAGGTACACAAAACCGATGTTCCAATGAGGCCTATCGCAGATTTTACCCATTCACCCCTCTACAAGCTCTCCGGCTTCCTGCACCGCATACTGGCTCCGCTCATTGGAAGAACCCCCACCAATGTGCCTCATTCTGCTGACTTTATATAAAAAGTTCAAAACGTGCATCTTGAGGACTGTGACATGATGGTCTCTTTTGATGTCAAGTCGCTCTTCACGAGTGTTCCAACTGACTTAGCAGTCGAGGTTTGCGCGGCGGCCCTGGAATCTGATGCTACTTCGCCTGGCAGGTCGCCAATCGATGTGCCAGATCTCAGGCGACTCCTGCGTTTCTGCCTGAGTAGCACATATTTTACTTTCGACCAGGTGTTTTACAAACAGGTTCACGGCGCAGCCATGGGTGCTTCAGTTTCTGTTACCGCTGCAAACCTAACAATGGAATAGCTGGAAAGCCGCACACTAGATTCATTCAGCCCACAGCCAAAGATTTTTGTGTGGTACATTGATGATTGCTTTGCTATTATCAACAAGGATGTTTTACTTTATTTTGCAGCACATCTTAACAGCATCGAAAGAGTCGTCCAGTTGACAGTCGAAAAGGAAGAGGATGGACAGCTTCCGTTTTTGGATGTCTTAGTGAAACGAAGCCAATCCATGCTCTCATTCAAAGTGTACAGGGAGAGCACTCATACTGGCTGCTATCTTCACTTTCACTCCCTTCCCCCAGCCTCTCACAAAAGATCAGTGGTTGCCTCGCTTTTTCATCGAGCATACCGGATCTGCACAGAGCCAGAGGATGTGAAAGCCGACCATCGAAGTGTTCGCAAGGACCTCTCCGAATGTGGCTGCCCGTTGCCTTTCGTCAACGCTGTGGAACGCAAACTGCTGCAACCCCCACGATCTGACAGTAGCCCAGCCGCCAAAAAATGTGCACCTGTGCCATACATGCCCGGGATCAACGAAGCCTTGGCACGCATCTTGCGATCTTATGACTCTGAGGTGTCACACGTGCCGGCAAAAAAGTTGCGGCAAGCCCTCGTCAACGTAAAATACTGCCTGCCGAAAGAAAATTTTCCGGGCATAGTGTACACTATACCGTGCAGAGACTGTAACCATGTGTATGTGGGGGAAAGTGGAAACTTTGTTAAAAGGTTGAAACAAAACCAGCATGATGTTGCAAACAAGAAAGCGTCGTCAAATGCACTCGCCGAACATTCTGAAAGCCAGCAGCATGATGTAGATTGAAGCAATGCACGCATTTTAAAAACAGAAAAGAACCTCTAGAGCCGTCTATGCCTAGACTCCTTAATCATTCAGACAACCGAACACACTCTTAATCGCACTGACGGGGCACTTTCTAGTGCATACGCCTGCTGCCTAGGGCACATTTTCAAGCTTAAATAGCCAGCCTTACACATCTGCACCTGTTTGTGAACAAGGCTCTCGTGTGGGAGCTGGAACATCATTTAGGAGTTCATTTTATTTTGCCCGGTGTTCTGCCTTCTCCACGTACAGCCCCGACCAGACAGGTTTCCGTCCAACCCTCGACTTCATACAGCAAGCATATACTTTCTAGAGAGCCCAACAGGGGACCTAAACTCAAACGCCTGCATGTGTTAGTTCAAGCTCTAAGTCATCCTGTTAGTATTGCAGCCACGGCAAAAAAATGTGAAGTTGCTTCCGTGCATGTTGCACAAAGCATTATCTAACATTGTCTCTAATCCTAAGTTTCAGTGTACTTCAAAAATGCAGAAAGATGACACTGAGAAACTGCCAGAAAGCACATGTTAGGTCCAACAGGTTTGCAGCATAAGAATCCAGTTATCTAAAAGCTTCCTGCTATATTTTATTCCATTGCAAGGAAAGTAACTTCAAACACTCTGTGGACTGCAGCTACTAGCCTGCTAAATATACCTATTAACTGAAACAGGTGCTATCAGACTCCACAGCCTTGGCAAAAGAAGAATAGGAAACTGGAAAGGGGTAGGTAATGCAGGCAGCACTGCAGCAAAAACGCTTTTATAACCAAAGAGTAGACATGAAGGTTCATCGTGAGAGGCACTGAATGGAACTGTAAAGTGAGAGTGCGATTTATTTGTGTCCTAAGTCTGTGTACACAGTGCTGTATCAAAAATATCGTTACAATAGCATGCATATATTCTTAAAGACTGAATAGAAAATTCCTGTTGACAGTGTCAGCATGGAGCCTCTTGTTTTGTTTTGAGTTTCAGATTGCTAACTGTTTTAGGGCAAGGATAATATTGGGGAATGGAAGATGCTCTTAAAATGCACATTCACAATGTAGTCCAAAGTGTTTAAGGGAAACACTAGAGGCGAAGTGCATTTCAATTAGGCAGCAATTACTCGTGAGTTTCAACTTGATCGCAGTTATAGGGTTGCAGAGCAAAGCTAGACAGCTTTCTCAGAAGCTTTGCAGCTGGAGGAAAATTCGTCTTAGTCTTGGGATAAAACCAGGGACCACTGCTTGCTTGGGCAGTCACTCTACATTTAAGCTAACCAGGATGCCTAGCAGATGTCATGGTGAGGTCGAATTGATCAACAACCTGAAGCAAGAATGGTGTTAGTCTCTCTCTGAGTTGTTGATCAATTAGTTCTCTTTACCTAAATGGTTTGAAGCTTCTGACACCATGAGACACTAACTACGCAGGAAATAGTTCGGGATAGCCCTTCGCCTTTTGCTTCTGACAGCCTATGCAAAAGTTCTGGAGGCAGCATGGTCACATTGCATTAAGTGTATGTCTCTTCAGTCTTCTTTACGTGCTTGAAATTAATCCGGAGCCCTCCACTAAGGCGACCCTTGTAGCTGGCGGGTTGTTTTTGGATGTTAAACCCTACAATTTACAAATTTTACACGTGCGGTATGCAGGTGCCGTAGATGGGGCAGAGAGAAAGTCAAGAAGAGAGGCAATCCAGTGATTTTTACGCTGCTCAGAAGTCAAGTCGCATGTGTTGAGCGAAGGCACAGCGGATTCGAGGGCAGAGAGGCTGGCAAGCTCGGCCAGTAGTGGGGAGCGGGACAAGGCATCAGCATCATGGTGCTTGCAGCCCGAGCGATATACGGCACGTATGCTATATTCTTGTAGATGGAGAGCCCATCGAGCCATGGCAGGCAACCGGAGGGATCTTTTAGCGAAGAAAGCCAACATAGGGCATGGTGGTTGGTGACCACGTCAAAAGGACAACCATTATGATAAAGTCGAAACTTGCCAAGGGCCCAGACAATGGCCAAGCTAGGCCACCTTAGCCAAGCACTCTTTAGTATACTTCATACACTGTCTGGCGACTTACTAGCGAAGTGGAGCTGCAATAAACGTTTTTCCAAGAACTCTCGTCCCGCAAACTTTTGTGCCCGATAGTACATATGTGAATAGTGGCGTGTCGCGTCCGCGAAATATGCGGTGCGGCACTGCTGTATTCTTGTAAACGCGGCTTATCTCAGCCTGCAATCTTTGCCCGTCCAATTGTGAAACGAGATATGACGCATCGAGAAAAGGGGTTGAGACTGCACAATTATAATAGCTTCGCCATATCTTCCATGTACCGCCATGAATGCTAGCACCTCCGTTCAGCCGCTGCTGTGGTTATTGTGCTCGGCTCCTGACCCGAAAGACGCGGGTTCGATCCCGCGGCGGCTGTCGCATTTCGATGGAGGCGTTAATGCTAGAGGCCCGTGTACTGTCTGATGGCAGTACACGCTATGGAACCGAAACCAATCTTGTTTCGGTTACGAGAGAGCATTTGATTCAAGAAAGAGTATCTAGACCTACGGTATACATATGTAGCTTGTAAATTTCTGCTTGAAATACTTTTGCCTGGCAGATCTGCCGCTGCCGTGATGCAGGCGCTGTCGCGACTCGGACAGGAAAAAAAATGATGCCGGTTTTAGGAATAACATTTTCACGCATCAAAATTGAGACTCAAGTTGCTGCAGCTGTAGGTCAACGCGCTTCGATCACAAAAAAAAAGTTGAAGTTGCCCTCCGAGTGCATTCTTTGCAGAGTTTCGGTTTTGATTTTACGGTTTGCAGTTTTGTCTAAAATCTGTACTTTCGTTATTTTTGCTGTCAGCTTTCATTGTTTTTATGGTGCTATTGTGGTGTCATTTCTTAATAATTCTGAGCCATGTTTCCAGCGCATTTTGTATCAGTTGCAGAAAAAGTTCATTTCGTAGGTAGCGTTGTAGCGCCATCTGCCTGGGACGGCCTGCCCATCGACATCAGCATCAACCTTCGTGCCGCGGGTCGTTTGTATCTGTGGCTGGATTGGGGCTGTTCTTGCGTTTGTTGTAACACTAAGTGCATTTTTAAGCGCAAGCAAAAAGTTATGCTGCAGTGTTCAAGTATGACACGTTGGAGCAAGTTCAGGCGAGCTCTCCGTGCTGCGCGGCTACCTACACGGCCTTCGTCAGTACTGTACTAATTTTTGGGAAAACAGCAGTTGAGGTACCATATGGTCACTTTTCTTTTCGGAGGCTTTTACTGCTGCGTAATCCTACCGGACAGGGTCGAGTTCATACCGCGTAAATGTATGTACCACCAGCAGCAAAAGTTATTGGGGTGCGTGTTCTCGGGGCAGAAAAGTTATTGTGGGGCTTCCTCGCGACCTAGTGCTTTAAAAATGCTACCAGCGTGTGGCGAATGCAAGTCCCCTCGTTCAGACACTTCGAGCGATTGGCTTACGTGGCGCTTGGCTACTGTGCCGGAGTTCCCGGGTTCGAACCCGACTGCGGCGGCCGCGTTATCGATGGAAGCCAAACGCAAAGGCGCCCGTGTGCTGTGCGATGTGAGTACACGTTAAACATCCCTTGGTGGTCGAAATTATTCCGGAGCCGTACACTACGGCACATCTTTCTTCCTTTCTTCTCTCAGTCCCTCCTTTACCCCTTCCCTTACGGCACGGTTCAGTTGTCCGACAAGATGCGAGACAGATACTGCGCCATTTCTTTTCCCCAAAAACCAATCTTCTTCTTCTTCCCCGTACACTCCCACCTCGTAAATTTTGCCTGCCGATAGTACCTCCGTGTGACGCGATTCGAAATTGATCACTTCAGGCCTGACCTGTTCAATTAAGCGAGTTCACACAGTTAATTTTCTTTGAAATACTGAGCGCAGTGTGCGAGCTCAGCCACTGTGACCCTGTATAGTAAACGGGTACCGCACAAGGGAGGGGGAGAATGGTAGGGTTTTAACGTAGTTAAACCGAGTATATGTGTGAAAGCACGTGTTTAGCCTGGTTGTCTCATGGTTTTGCTTTGCTAGGTCGTCGGCAGTTCTGGCGACGAGACTAGTTCTAGAGTAGTTGTTGATGGAAGACGACGACATGCAATGCACAGCGCGAGCGTGTGTTGCAGTTTAACGCGAACCGGGGTCGTCTGCGGCAGCAGCATGGTGCTCTCGTGCACAGGCCAGCGAAATTGATCTGCTCGCGCCTCCGCGGGTTCGAATCCCAGTCCCGGCAATATTTATTTTATTATGTTTGCCAAGGTCATCCTCAAGGTCAAGCTTCACACTAACTCTGTAAGCCAGTTAGACCTCATGAAGTAGTACTTTCACACTAAAATATTAGCCCTCCTGAGCCGAAATGACAGTGACAACGTTTACAATTGCTGTACAGTTGATGCCTTCATAACCGTATAAAGACACTCCATAAGCACATTTCTGACCAGTCCAGCTCGATTCAGCACCTCAAATGAGTGTGAACGCGGCTACCAGTTTAGTTTGACATAACTAGTGTTAACAGAGGTCATCAACATGCTTCAGCAAAGCATCTGTATTTGATAGCCTCTTCTCTCTCTTTTTTTCTTACTGTAAGTGTTGTTCACCACCACTGCCTGCTCATAATGACAACAGGTTAACATGTCTTGTATTTGGCAACAGCATGGCAAGACAGCATAATACATTTGTAGCGAAGTCTGCCAAACAAGTTGTGGTACTATGTATTGCTGAACTTGGCATCACCGTATGCTGATATTGTGAAATAACATTGAGTAGCAGTTAAGTCTTGGTGCGTTTTTCTCAGATCTATCTGCTGTAGGTCAAAGTTTGGGCACATGAGTGCAAAACAGATTTGTTGAAAATACTTTTCATGAAAACAGTTACTTATGGTACTGAGTACTATGTAACAAGAAAGTATCTGCTGAGACTATGTTAAACTTTTAAAAAATGTCTGAACAGTGAAAAGTAAATCAGTCATAGTGTCGTGGCACAGGGGTTCACTCGAACCCGGGCTCCGTTGGGTAACGGGTCCGAGCCTTCGGGTTGAAGAAATATGGAACTTCAAGCTTGGGAAAACGAAAAACAAACGGGTTTACTGGCACTTTTCAAGAAACTTGATTACATAATTTAGAAGGAAACAAAGAGCAAACAGTCAAGAATTAAAAGTTGATAGCGTCGAGCAACTGGGTGAGCCTTGTCGTCAGGGCCCAGAGCGATCGTTCGTACTCAGGACACTCGTTAAATACACTGAGGCTCCGCCGCTTTCACCACACGATTCACAGATCGGAAGAGTCGCCGCACATAGCACGCTGAGCCCTGTAGGAATGGGCAAGGAGGATACGGAGGTCTGTTGCTACTTCGTCCTCGGGAATGCGCTTCTGCCCACTTCCTTTCGTCATCTTGTCCATCGTTGGTCGCGTCTCACGGTCCGACATAGGGGAGCATGCGTGGGAGATTCCACGGGTAGTTTCCCCGAGACATCTTTTTTTTCTTTTTCGTAAGGTCAACGAGGGGTCAAACAACGTGCCCCCAGCAGGGTTGTAAAATTGAGAATAAGAAAAGGAGCATTACAAAAAAACCTGTGTTTGCTTATAAGAACAGATAACAGTGTCCCCAAAAATATCTGGGAGGAATGTATGCAAAAGGACGTAGCAAACATGTTTGAAGTTTTCTGCCAGCATCTCGCCTCCCCCCCCCCCACCCTTTCCAGAAAAAAAAAAAAACTTGAAGCATGTTATGAGTAATACAAGAATGGGTACAAGTGTTTAAGTTCATTCTAAATATAGATTTTTTAAAGTATTTGCAAGATACCAAGTTATCATGAGAAGTACTGATTATAGAATATTCAATCTGCGGTAGAAGCACCAAAAGATATTGACAGAAGAACTAGGGGGCTGTGCTGATCCTGTGCCATTGTCTTGTGGTGCTGCTGTTGCCATGGTATACCAACAACTCACCAGTGTACGGTTCTCCTCTGTTGTATGTTAACTATGTGCTTGTTTGACACAGAGTATTCCATGGCCACTTTTGTTAAATCCTATCATCCAGAAATCTTTAGTCACAGTCTTGATCTTGTGCTGCACTGCTATCTTCTGTTTTGTCAGCCTCAAAGGTTTGCAGAATGTGGCTGTGTAGGAAAAACTTCATTGGTGTGCTGGTGCCTTGTGTACCAATTGCCTGGCATTATGCCAGTGAATGGAGCGTGCATGTTCCCTCATGATTGCCTTGGAAATGTTGCTATGGGTTATGGCGCATGTATATGGGTTTTTCTGCGCACCCAAATTTCGTTGACTTTTGTCAGGATCATACATGTCAGAAGGGCTGGTAGTTATTATATCAGAGCAGTGTGAATGTGAAAAAACATACTGCAGTGGGTAAATGAAAACTAAAAAGACTGGTACGATGTAAAGCTGCTCAAACCGCTCACCAGTTCTTGAAAAAGTGAACATATCACCTCTAAATTAAAGTTTCTGTTTGGGCGAGTTGGTAATGATCCATTTGCTTCAGTGGTTGTGTTGCATGTCTTCCTTTCATGTGTCCTGTCTTCCCGCACTCTTTAACAATGACATCACTACTACGCTTCACAGTTTTTTACCTAATGTGTTTGTCTTGGGTGGCTTCCAAAAATTGCTCAAGCTTGCAGATCTGCAATGTCAACAGGCCGGCATATCAAGGTCCACAGAATGTTAAATTATAGAATAACTTGGACGGTGAGCTGCGTGCATTGCTAAATAATCAATTTCAAAAAGAACTGCCTAACTATGTTATTGACATTGTTGTAATCAAAAGCTGTGTAGCCCACCCCTGTTACGCCTCTAAAAGAAGAGACAGCAGTGTGTGTAAATAAATAAAAAAATACTCGAATGCTTCCTTCCCAAAAAATTGATGCCATGCAATGACACCATTTTTTAGACATCAACTGATAATCCTTATCGCATGCTTTGTAGCATTTCCAGCCTTTGTAGCGTTTCCAGCAGTCAGCCTGTCTGTAAAGGTGTTTTTTGTTATTGTTTCGGCGATGTAGGTGCCGAATGGGCTCGGCAGCACTGCAACGATGTCCACGTACGCTCACCTGCGTCGCCTTTTTGTCGTGCAGGTGCTGGCGCTCGTGCCTTTCAGTCCGCCGGCTGGTGCTTGTGCTGACGCGAGCTGGGCCATCGGCAACACCCTCCTGCCGGTACCATCGCCATATCATCCGTGGAGCAACAACGCCTGGTTGTGCATCCCGGCCGGACCCTAGTCGGCTGGATCACTAGGATCGACCCAGTGCCATCTACGCCCTCCCTCAAGTAGGCCTACCTTGGAATACTGCCCAAACGCCAGCTTTGGTTCCTGTCTGAGTACAGCGCATGTGCCACTCTACCCACCCAACCTCCCCCCAACGATGATAGCCAGCATGTCTACGTCACCGCAGCGTCCACACTACTTAAGGACAGCACCAACGCCGAATGCGCTTAATGGGCTCGGCAGCACTGCAACGATGTCCACGTACGCTCACCTGCGTCGCCTTTTTGTCATCTAGGTAAACTATGAACACTCATTATTTGCGCGGCGTACCCGTTATGCGGCATTGCTAGTGCTGCCGAGCCCTCAGTGTTGTGTCGCGACTGCCTTTGAATGCCTCGGTGTCATCCGCCAACTGCTGATTTTGGCGGGTGATGTTGAATTAAACCCCGGTCCCAACACCCGCGGTGCTGCTCCGCAAGATTCTTCCGACATAATGGAAGCTTTGAATGAACTTCAATCTGGACAGGCATCTTTGCTGGCCGAAATGAAAACAATTCGCAGCACGTTAACCCAAAATGACAAAGCGCTAGGTGAAAAAAGAAGCAGACTATCTAAAATTGAAAAAGATTGCGAATCATTTGGCGCCATAAAGGATGATATAAGCGAAGTTCGGGAGCTTCGCCATTCGTCCCACCTCTCTGCCGCGTCTCCAAACCTTGGCGAGTCACGGAGGATAAACAGATGACTGCGTTGCCGAAGGTAAGGCCTGGCACCGCCACCGCCTTCCATAACGATCGGGTGACTTCAAAACGTTTGAAAGCCCATAAGGCGCGTGAGCTCAGGAAAGCCCGTCGTCTGATGGCCTTCGTCCGGAGTTGCTTCTCGAAATCCTGTACATAGTTGCGGCCCGCCGAGATTTCTATTCCCAGGTATCTGTAGGACGGCAACCAAAGGACACTGTTGTTCTGAAGATGCAGGGGTAGGGTCTCTTGTCCACTGTCCTCGGACGCCTCCGGCGGGAACCTGACTGCTGCAGACTTTGTGGCGTTGAAATGGAGCCCGAGGCCATCGCCCTCAGATGAGCATATGTCTAGGAGGCTCTGGAGATCTCCCGTGTTGTCCGCAAGCAGTACTATATCGTCTGCGTACAGGAGGGCTGGTAGCCTGTGAGTACGAGTGGCGCCATCCTCCATGTAGGTGAGGCTGAACCCAACTCCGCTCTCCAAAAGGCGCTGCTCCATCCCCAAGATAAACAACATGAACAGGATCGGCGACATAGGGCAGTCCTGACGCAATCCCCTAGACATGCTGATTGGCCTGGTGATTGAGGCCCCCCAGTGAATCACAGCCTGGGTTTCAGTGTATAAAGCCTTCACCAAGTGTAGTAGCGGTTCTGGGATAGCCTGTGCCTCCAGGACCTCCCACAGTTGATTGTGCTCCACTGAGTCGTATGCCTGGGCTATATCCAGAAAGCCCAGTACCAGCTCTCGCTTCTCTTTGGTGGCGATCTCAATTGAAGATGTCACAACGAAAAGGTTGTCTTCCAGTCGGCAATAGGGTCGAAAGCCATTTTGCAGTTCGCCCAGAATTTGAGCACCTTCCGCCCATCTCTGTATGCGAGCTTGCAGAATGTGGCAAAACAAGCGATACAAAGCAGATGTTACCGCAGTGGGTCTATAGCTTTTCAAGAGGGCCTTGTCTCCTCCTCTCTTTAGTACCAGCCGTATCCTTGAGCACCGCCACCCTGGTGGAGCAGTGCCTGTGGTCATTACATCGTTCAAGGCGTCCCTGAGCTGTTCCCGTGTTCTTTTTTCCATCTTTTTTATTAGTAACGGTGGTATGCCATCCAGCCCTGCTGCCAAACTTCCCGCCATGTGTCGCAGTGCTCGCTTCAGCTCCCCCTCTGTGACTGTGTCACATCCCGATCCGGCAGGTGGGCTTGCGGGTGGTAGTGCTGCACTATCCTGGCCTATCAGGGATTGGAACTGGTGGGCCATATGTGTTTCAATGTAGCCCAGGCAGGCTGCTTCCACGTACTCCTCCCCTGTGGTTGGTTCTCGCAGGGTCACTGTGTCAGCTTTAGCCACAGGCTGAAGTGTCTGGATATATCGCCAGAATTTCGCTGGGCCATCTCTGCCAGCTGATTTGATTTCATGGAGGAGCTTTCTGTTAACTGCCAGCATCTTCTGTTGTACCAAAGCGGCCATATGCTTTTTCGCTTCAATGTATGCCTCCCACAGCCTATTTATTATTTCAGGTGTGCCCTGCAGTGTAGCATGTCGAAGCTCTCTACAAGCGACTTTACGTTGCTTTAGGGCATTGGACACCTCTTTGTCCCACCATGCTTTAGGTCTGTCTTCTGGAGTACTTCTGGATTGGCCGGCTAGCTTTTACTGCAGTTATTGCCTTTTTTACCCAGAGTTCAAAGTCTTCATATGATTGCACATCTACACCCTCCGCCTCGCTCTCCAGCATGCCACAATGTCGTCAATTTCTGTCGTCAAATCATTTCAATGTTCTGGGTGTGCCCTGTCAACATGTGTATGACCCTCCCTTCCAAATGACAGCACAAAGCTGTTGTGGTCGCTTCCAATTCTTTGGGAGCCTTCTTCATCTATCACCATCTCTTGAAGCTGAGGTAGAAAGGCATGTGCTATTAAGCAGTAGTCTATGCTGCTGGTCTTCTTGTGCATAGTCCAAGTTGTCTTCCCCCTACACTTGTCTGTGGTATTTACAACCACTATAAGTCTTGTCTTTGGGACCAGTCCAGAAGCAGTCTGCCCATTCTATCCGTCACACCATCTAGATCCAAGGTCCTTGCATGCGTTTTTCATTCCTTCATTCCACACTGAAAGCCCAGTAAGGGTGGTCGCCGTCTGGGGGAGACCGTATACTATGAAGCGGTGCTGTGGAGCCCGCTGCAACCACGTATCCAGGTGGCCTTTCACTTTCTGAAAGGCATCCTCCGCTGGCCAATCCTCCTTTCTTGCATCATTTATCCCAGCATGTAGTACCACCAGGGCCTCCTGCGCCTGCCAGACATCCGTTGCATCATTGAGGGCCTCACAGGCCTCTTGGAGGGTTGCGTCTGCCTCTGTCCTGATGTGTACTCTCTTGTGCCACATTGAAGCCTGTAGTATAGCGGGCTTCATACGGTAGGCGTTGTGATCCCCGTATAGGAAAACACTTTGGTCTTTCCTTTCCTGTCCATGTGGGCTCCCATGTTTCTCCCCTTTTTTTTGGTGTCTATACTCTGAGCCTCGTACTTTAGGTGTTTGGTGGCGCGGCTGCTGGATATACTTTGCTGTTGTTTGGGTACTTCCTCCTGTGACAGGTTGGGTAGTATCAGCTAAGCTCCTGGCCTCCTCCTCTTCACTTCCACTTGTGTTCTCTTTTCCACTTCTGCATGGCTCTGGTGCAGGCTGTCCTGGCATTTGCTCCTTTAGGGTGCCCACCGACTCCCCGGCCATTGGTTCGACAGCGGCTGGCTGCCGCACACGAGTTGTCCCCGAACACAGCTCGCTCAGTGTCTGCCTTAGTTCAACTACTTGTTCTTCCACAGCAGTCCTCTTTCTTCTCTCCGCCTCAAGCTCCGCCTTTAGGCCGTTTCTTTCCACCTCAATCGCGGTGAGTTCGGCGTCCAACCGCGCCTTGATGTTGGCGATCTCCAGCTTCCAGTTTTCCTTCTCTTTAGCCGCTTAGGTAGTGAGCTCATCCCGCAAAGCGTTCATCCTTATGCATTGGTGGCACTTGAAAGCAGGGTCTTCCCGAGCTTCGTGTACGGTGTCGTAGGGCTTGTCCTCCAAAACGAGCCACGATTTGCATGTCGTACACTGGACCTACTCCTTGATCGCAGAGTCTTCCTCAGTGGTCTCCTTCGTCTGGCCACGTTGCCTTATGGCAAAAAGGGTGGTGGCGGGAAAAAGGGGGTGTCGTTCACTCACTTCTGACAATCTTACTCCTAACTCATCGCGTCGCAGCGCTCACACACGAATTGTTGCACGCACATCCGCACCCCTACTCCTTTAGGAGCGGATCGGCAGTTCAAATTAGTCGCTAACGGACTTCAGCACACACGAAGGCACCGCGCACTAACAGTAGTAAACCGATTCACATCAAGGTCGCCTGCCCTTGTTCGCTGCAGACAAGCCCAATGTTGCCCATGCCCGTTCCCAACAAGTGCAATGTTGCCAAAACAGACGCTACAGCCAAGTTCAGTGTCGCCCACGGCCGTTCCCGACAAATGCAATGTTGTGCAGCTGTTGCCTGCTGTTGGAAACATGCGCTGAAGACGCCCCGCATCTGGCAGGCCCAAGTTGTATTGTAGTAACGCTAACCTGGCCTGCATTTGTGAGAATAGGTGAGTGTCATGGGCAGTGTGTAAAATTCCTGGCCTTTCACAATAAGCAAGCCAACATTCCTGCTGGCACTTTTGTTTCATTGTCGGTGATTTTTCTGCGTAATCGTCGCTTTGTTGAGTCTTTTCTCTTAGCGGGGCTGCTGTAATGTCCCTGCCGGAGTGGTTTTTGTATGATGTAGGTTTTCAGCGTATATTTTCGTGGTTTACTGCAAAAATTGTCACGACAGTCCATACTCATTTTGCCCATTTTTCGTCATGGGTTGTGGCACATTTTTTTCAAATTGCTGAATCGTCAAACGTTCATATCCATCTCACACCTCTCCTGAAAGCTGCGCGCGGTTACGGGTGACGTTGTCGCATGATTGATTTGGCGAAACTGAAATAAAGTAGCTGAAGTGACGAACTGTCAGGTAACCTAGAACATTGCATTGGGCTGTAAGATCATTTCCTTTAGACGCTGTTGCAAACAGTTTCATGATGGCATATACTTGCTGTCTTATCTTAACATTGGACACAGGAATGGAAAAATCCCACTAAGCACAACCTCCCCTAACTAAACTGTTCAGAGTTTAAACAGTAGTCATTATTAATATTGCGTCCACTGCTATGTGTCTAATCTGAGCTCGATGTGGCATCCACATATCTTCTGCAATCTGTGATCTGGTAGGTCTTAAACATAGGTGATAGTGCTTCTGAAAGTGCATGCTTCTCTCACTTAGAGACCTGCTTTCCATGCTTGGTTTATGTGCTTGCTCCTTTTCTCCAATGCATAATGACTCTTTTGATGTTGTGTAGTGAGCCCCCCTTTGATGGCTTGGAGTTTATCTAGTGTCCTCAGAATAAAAAAAAAGGTGGCTACTTCTCTGAACATCAATTTTTTTTTTTAGAGTTACTTGCACCACCCCAAAGGACATTACAGCAAGGAGTTAAAAATGTTGAAAAAGAAAATAGTCTACTCATTCAAACCATGGAAGAAAGCACCATTGGATAATGTATGAACAGTACTTGACACTAAGCTGTTCTACTCTAGGATAGGTAAAAAACAGAAGAATGGAAAACATCATCCTTTAAGGAAAGCTCTTTTACCTTTAAATGCTTCAATATGTAATTAAGTTGTTGGTTGAGTATATTTCTCACAGTCTACAGCAGTTTTAGCAAGTAAATATTGTAGAAAGATTTTTATCCAAGATTTTTCCCGTGGTCGTTCTGCTGCTGTTTCTATTACAGTTTGCGTTTGCTCTGTCATTCTGAGTTAGTCTTTAATTTCCCGGTGGAAATCAAGCAACACTGTTGTGAATTTTTTCAATTTACTTATAAGTGGCCATGTATGCAAGCCCCAACAAACACATCCATACTCAAGTATTGGTCAGAGTTGACTATCAGCTGTATTCTGAAATCACTTTGCAAATGACCGAATCTCTACTGTAATAAACCCGGAACTGATGGCTGCCTCGTTCCAAATGTAATTCACATGCTTAATCCAAGGCCTGAGATAAAAAGCACTGCTATACATAAATTTCTTGCTTGTTCTTAAAGTAATATGATTAACTCTGTACCTATCGAAGTGATTACAACACTTTCTTGTAAAGGTGATGTGAACAGTTTGCAAAGCTTTTAGCAAAGTAGGTGAATCATACACAATTTGTGAATTACACTGGAGGAATGTCATAAGGACCAAATACCTTGGCCTAATTAACATCTTGGAATAATATACCAATCCCGTTAACTCAAAATCTGACCTCCAGCATGCGGTCTAGCTTAGCAGGTGGTGTGAACCTAACAGTATGTGAGCAAGACGGCATACAGATGACAAATAACCTCTGCAAAGTTTTGTTTGACATACATTATTGTTTATTCAAAAACTAGTGCAGTTATGAGGTAAATAAATTAGTAGAGGAGGAGGCCCCAAATAGAAACTGTCGGGGGACCTCCTGTTGTTAATTGTATATATGACGCATATTAAACATATGGTAGATAGCAACTACATATCGGAAAACAGGTGCAGCAGGAATTAACAATCACAACAAAAAATTTGATTAAGCATGCTCAATTTTACAAACTCATTAAGGAACATGGCAAAAAGAGAACACAATACTATACAAAAGCACTCAAGCAATAAAAGCCATACACAATAAATACAGGGTTCATTGGCATGGCAAATGAAGGTAATTAAAAAGTACACACTTTTTTAAACCTTTTATGGAATGATGCTTCTGTACTAGACGATGTGATGAATGTTAGTAGAGAGTTGCAGACAGTGATTGCTGAGAATAATGAATAAAAACGAAACTCTAGAATATCATCACTTTTCAAGCCACGTATAGAGCTGTTGTCTGCACCAAAAAAAAAAAAAAAATCGGTCGTAGTGTACAGTATATCGTGCAGACTGTAAAACCATGTGCATGTGGGTGAAAGTGGAAACTTAGTTGAAAGGTTGAAACAACACCAGTATGATGTTGCAAACAAGAAAGCTTCGTCAAATGCACTCGCCAAAAATTCTTAAAGCAAGCAGCATCATATAGATTGAGCAACGCGTGCATTTTGAAAACAGAAAAGAATCTCCAGAGCTGTCTATATCTACAATCCTTAAGGATTCAGACAACCAAACACACTCTTAATCGCACTGACGGGGCACTTCCTAGTGCATACGCCCGCTGCCTAGGGCACATTTTTAAGCTTAAATAGCCAGCCTTTCACGTCTGTACCTGTTTGTGAACAAGGCTCCCGTGTGGGAGCCGAAACGCCATTTAAGAGTTCATTTTATTTTGGTCGGTGTTCTGCCTTCATGTATACCCCGAACCAGACGGGTTTCTGTCTAACCCTCGACTTCATCAACTTACGCCGGTCGTATGGCCAAAGAGCAATCACCGAAATCTGTCGATTTACTTCCGTGACTACTCGAGTGGCATCATTCAAAGGGCACTTGACCTTCAACATGACATGCAAGACACTTGGCCTCATTCCTCGGCCCCTCCGCCTCAACAGGCCCGTTGCAGCAAGTTTCGGCTACAGCATTGTCGCCAAGGCTGAACGACTTCTACTACAGGCAAGAATTTTGGATTGCAAACAAACGATTAGGAAACTAGAAACCAAAGCTTTCTTTGCACGGTGCCGGCTAGAGCACCAGTACTCGGCAGTATTCCCAAGCGTGCAGCTACATGCCAATTTTCAGGCCAAATTATCTGCTGCCAGAGCAGAACAGTCCCACGAAAACAAACTCAACAGGCTCACACATCAGGATAGGCCTGCACGCACCAACGTCACTTTGTCAACAGTCCACAACCTGTCCGCTTATAAGCCTGATCCTGCTCAAATGTCTGCACTCAACCTGGGCCTAAACTTCAATGTGGCACTGGCCCCAGACCGCAGAAAATATTGTATGCACGGTGGAGAACGCAATCAGCAAGGTGGAACCTTCCCGCCACGAAGAAGCACGTACTCGTGCACTCGGCGTTTCGAGGCTGGAAACGCTTCAGGCCTCCTCGACACTCTTCAGTTCAGTGCAATGCCATCAAGCAACTCCACGCTAATGCCGGTTTGGTCATTCTACCAGCTGACAAAGGAAATGCCACTGTTCTCGACAAGGTCTACTACTGTGCCAAAATGCTGGCCCTGCTGAATGACCGGAGCACTTACGTGTCTCAAGGAGGATCCAATGCCAAAGATACAGACACAGTTGCAAAAGCTTCTGTCGGACGTCTTTCGCGTGCTGCCACCCCAACATAAGTCTCTCTACTTAGCTCTACTATGTCACAATGGCTCAGCACCGGCGTACTATGGCCTTCCTAAGGTACACAAAACCGATGTTCCAATGAGGCCTATCGCAGATTTTACCCATTCACCCCTCTACAAGCTCTCCGGCTTCCTGCACCGCATACTGGCTCCGCTCATTGGAAGAACCCCCACCAATGTGCCTCATTCTGCTGACTTTATATAAAAAGTTCAAAACGTGCATCTTGAGGACTGTGACATGATGGTCTCTTTTGATGTCAAGTCGCTCTTCACGAGTGTTCCAACTGACTTAGCAGTCGAGGTTTGCGCGGCGGCCCTGGAATCTGATGCTACTTCGCCTGGCAGGTCGCCAATCGATGTGCCAGATCTCAGGCGACTCCTGCGTTTCTGCCTGAGTAGCACATATTTTACTTTCGACCAGGTGTTTTACAAACAGGTTCACGGCGCAGCCATGGGTGCTTCAGTTTCTGTTACCGCTGCAAACCTAACAATGGAATAGCTGGAAAGCCGCACACTAGATTCATTCAGCCCACAGCCAAAGATTTTTGTGCGGTACATTGATGATTGCTTTGCTATTATCAACAAGGATGTTTTACTTTATTTTGCAGCACATCTTAACAGCATCGAAAGAGTCGTCCAGTTGACAGTCGAAAAGGAAGAGGATGGACAGCTTCCGTTTTTGGATGTCTTAGTGAAACGAAGCCAATCCATGCTCTCATTCAAAGTGTACAGGGAGAGCACTCATACTGGCTGCTATCTTCACTTTCACTCCCTTCCCCCAGCCTCTCACAAAAGATCAGTGGTTGCCTCGCTTTTTCATCGAGCATACCGGATCTGCACAGAGCCAGAGGATGTGAAAGCCGACCATCGAAGTGTTCGCAAGGACCTCTCCGAATGTGGCTACCCGTTGCCTTTCGTCAACGCTGTGGAACGCAAACTGCTGCAACCCCCACGATCTGACAGTAGCCCAGCCGCCAAAAAATGTGCACCTGTGCCATACATGCCCGGGATCAACGAAGCCTTGGCACGCATCTTGCGATCTTATGACTCTGAGGTGTCACACGTGCCGGCAAAAAAGTTGCGGCAAGCCCTCGTCAACGTAAAATACTGCCTGCCGAAAGAAAATTTTCCGGGCATAGTGTACACTATACCGTGCAGAGACTGTAACCATGTGTATGTGGGGGAAAGTGGAAACTTTGTTAAAAGGTTGAAACAAAACCAGCATGATGTTGCAAACAAGAAAGCGTCGTCAAATGCACTCGCCGAACATTCTGAAAGCCAGCAGCATGATGTAGATTGAAGCAATGCACGCATTTTAAAAACAGAAAAGAACCTCTAGAGCCGTCTATGCCTAGACTCCTTAATCATTCAGACAACCGAACACACTCTTAATCGCACTGACGGGGCACTTTCTAGTGCATACGCCTGCTGCCTAGGGCACATTTTCAAGCTTAAATAGCCAGCCTTACACATCTGCACCTGTTTGTGAACAAGGCTCTCGTGTGGGAGCTGGAACATCATTTAGGAGTTCATTTTATTTTGCCCGGTGTTCTGCCTTCTCCACGTACAGCCCCGACCAGACAGGTTTCCGTCCAACCCTCGACTTCATACAGCAAGCATATACTTTCTAGAGAGCCCAACAGGGGACCTAAACTCAAACGCCTGCATGTGTTAGTTCAAGCTCTAAGTCATCCTGTTAGTATTGCAGCCACGGCAAAAAAATGTGAAGTTGCTTCCGTGCATGTTGCACAAAGCATTATCTAACATTGTCTCTAATCCTAAGTTTCAGTGTACTTCAAAAATGCAGAAAGATGACACTGAGAAACTGCCAGAAAGCACATGTTAGGTCCAACAGGTTTGCAGCATAAGAATCCAGTTATCTAAAAGCTTCCTGCTATATTTTATTCCATTGCAAGGAAAGTAACTTCAAACACTCTGTGGACTGCAGCTACTAGCCTGCTAAATATACCTATTAACTGAAACAGGTGCTATCAGACTCCACAGCCTTGGCAAAAGAAGAATAGGAAACTGGAAAGGGGTAGGTAATGCAGGCAGCACTGCAGCAAAAACGCTTTTATAACCAAAGAGTAGACATGAAGGTTCATCGTGAGAGGCACTGAATGGAACTGTAAAGTGAGAGTGCGATTTATTTGTGTCCTAAGTCTGTGTACACAGTGCTGTATCAAAAATATCGTTACAATAGCATGCATATATTCTTAAAGACTGAATAGAAAATTCCTGTTGACAGTGTCAGCATGGAGCCTCTTGTTTTGTTTTGAGTTTCAGATTGCTAACTGTTTTAGGGCAAGGATAATATTGGGGAATGGAAGATGCTCTTAAAATGCACATTCACAATGTAGTCCAAAGTGTTTAAGGGAAACACTAGAGGCAAAGTGCATTTCAATTAGGCAGCAATTACTCGTGAGTTTCAACTTGATCGCAGTTATAGGGTTGCAGAGCAAAGCTAGACAGCTTTCTCAGAAGCTTTGCAGCTGGAGGAAAATTCGTCTTAGTCTTGGGATAAAACCAGGGACCACTGCTTGCTTGGGCAGTCACTCTACATTTAAGCTAACCAGGATGCCTAGCAGATGTCATGGTGAGGTCGAATTGATCAACAACCTGAAGCAAGAATGGTGTTAGTCTCTCTCTGAGTTGTTGATCAATTAGTTCTCTTTACCTAAATGGTTTGAAGCTTCTGACACCATGAGACACTAACTACGCAGGAAATAGTTCGGGATAGCCCTTCGCCTTTTGCTTCTGACAGCCTATGCAAAAGTTCTGGAGGCAGCATGGTCACATTGCATTAAGTGTATGTCTCTTCAGTCTTCTTTACGTGCTTGAAATTAATCCGGAGCCCTCCACTAAGGCGACCCTTGTAGCTGGCGGGTTGTTTTTGGATGTTAAACCCTACAATTTACAAATTTTACACGTGCGGTATGCAGGTGCCGTAGATGGGGCAGAGAGAAAGTCAAGAAGAGAGGCAATCCAGTGATTTTTACGCTGCTCAGAAGTCAAGTCGCATGTGTTGAGCGAAGGCACAGCGGATTCGAGGGCAGAGAGGCTGGCAAGCTCGGCCAGTAGTGGGGAGCGGGACAAGGCATCAGCATCATGGTGCTTGCAGCCCGAGCGATATACGGCACGTATGCTATATTCTTGTAGATGGAGAGCCCATCGAGCCATGGCAGGCAACCGGAGGGATCTTTTAGCGAAGAAAGCCAACATAGGGCATGGTGGTTGGTGACCACGTCAAAAGGACAACCATTATGATAAAGTCGAAACTTGCCAAGGGCCCAGACAATGGCCAAGCTAGGCCACCTTAGCCAAGCACTCTTTAGTATACTTCATACACTGTCTGGCGACTTACTAGCGAAGTGGAGCTGCAATAAACGTTTTTCCAAGAACTCTCGTCCCGCAAACTTTTGTGCCCGATAGTACATATGTGAATAGTGGCGTGTCGCGTCCGCGAAATATGCGGTGCGGCACTGCTGTATTCTTGTAAACGCGGCTTATCTCAGCCTGCAATCTTTGCCCGTCCAATTGTGAAACGAGATATGACGCATCGAGAAAAGGGGTTGAGACTGCACAATTATAATAGCTTCGCCATATCTTCCATGTACCGCCATGAATGCTAGCACCTCCGTTCAGCCGCTGCTGTGGTTATTGTACTCGGCTCCTGACCCGAAAGACGCGGGTTCGATCCCGCGGCGGCTGTCGCATTTCGATGGAGGCGTTAATGCTAGAGGCCCGTGTACTGTCTGATGGCAGTACACGCTATGGAACCGAAACCAATCTTGTTTCGGTTACGAGAGAGCATTTGATTCAAGAAAGAGTATCTAGACCTACGGTATACATATGTAGCTTGTAAATTTCTGCTTGAAATACTTTTGCCTGGCAGATCTGCCGCTGCCGTGATGCAGGCGCTGTCGCGACTCGGACAGGAAAAAAAATGCCGGTTTTAGGAATAACATTTTCACGCATCAAAATTGAGACTCAAGTTGGTGCAGCTGTAGGTCAACGCGCTTCGATCACAAAAAAAAAGTTGAAGTTGCCCTCCGAGTGCATTCTTTGCAGAGTTTCGGTTTTGATTTTACGGTTTGCAGTTTTGTCTAAAATCTGTACTTTCGTTATTTTTGCTGTCAGCTTTCATTGTTTTTATGGTGCTATTGTGGTGTCATTTCTTAATAATTCTGAGCCATGTTTCCAGCGCATTTTGTATCAGTTGCAGAAAAAGTTCATTTCGTAGGTAGCGTTGTAGCGCCATCTGCCTGGGACGGCCTGCCCATCGACATCAGCATCAACCTTCGTGCCGCGGGTCGTTTGTATCTGTGGCTGGATTGGGGCTGTTCTTGCGTTTGTTGTAACACTAAGTGCATTTTTAAGCGCAAGCAAAAAGTTATGCTGCAGTGTTCAAGTATGACACGTTGGAGCAAGTTCAGGTGAGCTCTCCGTGCTGCGCGGCTACCTACACGGCCTTCGTCAGTACTGTACTAATTTTTGGGAAAACAGCAGTTGAGGTACCATATGGTCACTTTTCTTTTCGGAGGCTTTTACTGCTGCGTAATCCTACCGGACAGGGTCGAGTTCATACCGCGTAAATGTATGTACCACCAGCAGCAAAAGTTATTGGGGTGCGTGTTCTCGGGGAAGAAAAGTTATTGTGGGGCTTCCTCGCGACCTAGTGCTTTAAAAATGCTACCAGCGTGTGGCGAATGCAAGTCCCCTCGTTCAGACACTTCGAGCGATTGGCTTACGTGGCGCTTGCCTACTGTGCCGGAGTTCCCGGGTTCGAACCTGACTGCGGCGGCCGCGTTATCGAAGGAAGCCAAACGCAAAGGCGCCCGTGTGCTGTGCGATGTGAGTACACGTTAAACATCCCTTGGTGGTCGAAATTATTCCGGAGCCGTACACTACGGCACATCTTTCTTCCTTTCTTCTCTCAGTCCCTCCTTTACCCCTTCCCTTACGGCACGGTTCAGTTGTCCGACAAGATGCGAGACAGATACTGCGCCATTTCTTTTCCCCAAAAACCAATCTTCTTCTTCTTCCCCGTACACTCCCACCTCGTAAATTTTGCCTGCCGATAGTACCTCCGTGTGACGCGATTCGAAATTGATCACTTCAGGCCTGACCTGTTCAATTAAGCGAGTTCACACAGTTAATTTTCTTTGAAATACTGAGCGCAGTGTGCGAGCTCAGCCACTGTGACCCTGTATACTAAACGGGTACCGCACAAGGGAGGGGGAGAATGGTAGGGTTTTAACGTAGTTAAACCGAGTATATGTGTGATAAGCACGTGTTTAGCCTGGTTGTCTCATGGTTTTGCTTTGCTAGGTCGTCGGCAGTTCTGGCGACGAGACTAGTTCTAGAGTAGTTGTTGATGGAAGACGACGACATGCAATGCACAGCGCGAGCGTGTGTTGCAGTTTAACGCGAACCGGGGTCGTCTGCGGCAGCAGCATGGTGCTCTCGTGCACAGGCCAGCGAAATTGATCTGCTCGCGCCTCCGCGGGTTCGAATCCCAGTCCCGGCAATATTTATTTTATTATGTTTGCCAAGGTCATCCTCAAGGTCAAGCTTCACACTAACTCTGTAAGCCAGTTAGACCTCATGAAGTAGTACTTTCACACTAAAATATTAGCCCTCCTGAGCCGAAATGACAGTGACAACGTTTACAATTGCTGTACAGTTGATGCCTTCATAACCGTATAAAGACACTCCATAAGCACATTTCTGACCAGTCCAGCTCGATTCAGCACCTCAAATGAGTGTGAACGCGGCTACCAGTTTAGTTTGACATAACTAGTGTTAACAGAGGTCATCAACATGCTTCAGCAAAGCATCTGTATTTGATAGCCTCTTCTCTCTCTTTTTTTTCTTACTGTAAGTGTTGTTCACCACCACTGCCTGCTTATAATGACAACAGGTTAACATGTATTTGGCAACAGCATGGCAAGACAGCATAATACATTTGTAGCGAAGTCTGCCAAACAAGTTGTGGTACTATGTATTGCTGAACTTGGCATCACCGTATGCTGATTTTGTGAAATAACATTGAGTGGCAGTTAAGTCTTGGTGCGTTTTTCTCAGATCTATCTGCTGTAGGTCAAAGTTTGGGCACATGAGTGCAAAACAGATTTGTTGAAAATACTTTTCATGAAAACAGTTACTTATGGTACTGAGTACTATGTAACAAGAAAGTATCTGCTGAGACTATGTTCAACATTTAAAAAATGTCTGAACAGTGAAAAGTAAATCATTCATAGTGTCGTGGCACAGGGGTTCACTCGAACCCGGGCTCCGTTGGGTAACGGGTCCGAGCCTTCGGGTTGAAGAAATATGGAACTTCAAGCTTGGGAAAACGAAAAACAAACGGGTTTACTGGCACTTTTCAAGAAACTTGATTACATAATTTAGAAGGAAACAAAGAGCAAACAGTCAAGAATTAAAAGTTCATAGCGTCGAGCAACTGGGTGAGCCTTGTCGTCAGGGCCCAGAGCGATCGTTCGTACTCAGGACACTCGTTAAATACACTGAGGCTCCGCCGCTTTCACCACACGATTCACAGATCGGAAGAGTCGCCGCACATAGCACGCTGAGCCCTGTAGGAATGGGCAAGGAGGATACGGAGGTCCGTTGCTACTTCGTCCTCGGGAATGCGCTTCTGCCCACTTCCTTTCGTCATCTTGTCCATCGTTGGTCGCGTCTCACGGTCCGACATAGGGGAGCATGCGTGGGAGATTCCACGGGTAGTTTCCCCGAGACATCTTTTTTTTCTTTTTCGTAAGGTCAACGAGGGGTCAAACAACGTGCCCCCAGCAGGGTTGTAAAATTGAGAATAAGAAAAGGAGCATTACAAAAAAACCTGTGTTTGCTTATAAGAACAGATAACAGTGTCCCCAAAAATATCTGGGAGGAATGTATGCAAAAGGACGTAGCAAACATGTTTGAAGTTTTCTGCCAGCATCTCGCCTCCCCCCCCCCCCCCCTTTCCAGAAAAAAAAAAAAACTTGAAGCATGTTATGAGTAATACAAGAATGGGTACAAGTGTTTAAGTTCATTCTAAATATAGATTTTTTAAAGTATTTGCAAGATACCAAGTTATCATGAGAAGTACTGATTATAGAATATTCAATCTGCGGTGGAAGCACCAAAAGATATTGACAGAAGAACTAGGGGGCTGTGCTGATCCTGTGCCATTGTCTTGTGGTGCTGCTGTTGCCATGGTATACCAACAACTCACCAGTGTACGGTTCTCCTCTGTTGTATGTTAACTATGTGCTTGTTTGACACAGAGTATTCCATGGCCACTTTTGTTAAATCCTATCATCCAGAAATCTTTAGTCACAGTCTTGATCTTGTGCTGCACTGCTATCTTCTGTTTTGTCAGCCTCAAAGGTTTGCAGAATGTGGCTGTGTAGGAAAAACTTCATTGGTGTGCTGGTGCCTTGTGTACCAATTGCCTGGCATTATGCCAGTGAATGGAGCGTGCATGTTCCCTCATGATTGCCTTGGAAATGTTGCTATGGGTTATGGCGCATGTATATGGGTTTTTCTGCGCACCCAAATTTCGTTGACTTTTGTCAGGATCATACATGTCAGAAGGGCTGGTAGTTATTATATCAGAGCAGTGTGAATGTGAAAAAACATACTGCAGTGGGTAAATGAAAACTAAAAAGACTGGTACGATGTAAAGCTGCTCAAACCGCTCACCAGTTCTTGAAAAAGTGAACATATCACCTCTAAATTAAAGTTTCTGTTTGGGCGAGTTGGTAATGATCCATTTGCTTCAGTGGTTGTGTTGCATGTCTTCCTTTCATGTGTCCTGTCTTCCCGCACTCTTTAACAATGACATCACTACTACGCTTCACAGTTTTTTACCTAATGTGTTTGTCTTGGGTGGCTTCCAAAAATTGCTCAAGCTTGCAGATCTGCAATGTCAACAGGCCGGCATATCAAGGTCCACAGAATGTTAAATTATAGAATAACTTGGACGGTGAGCTGCGTGCATTGCTAAATAATCAATTTCAAAAAGAACTGCCTAACTATGTTATTGACATTGTTGTAATCAAAAGCTGTGTAGCCCACCCCTGTTACGCCTCTAAAAGAAGAGACAGCAGTGTGTGTAAATAAATAAAAAAATACTCGAATGCTTCCTTCCCAAAAAATTGATGCCATGCAATGACACCATTTTTTAGACATCAACTGATAATCCTTATCGCATGCTTTGTAGCATTTCCAGCCTTTGTAGCGTTTCCAGCAGTCAGCCTGTCTGTAAAGGTGTTTTTTGTTATTGTTTCGGCGATGTAGGTGCCGAATGGGCTCGGCAGCACTGCAACGATGTCCACGTACGCTCACCTGCGTCGCCTTTTTGTCGTGCAGGTGCTGGCGCTCGTGCCTTTCAGTCCGCCGGCTGGTGCTTGTGCTGACGCGAGCTGGGCCATCGGCAACACCCTCCTGCCGGTACCATCGCCATATCATCCGTGGAGCAACAACGCCTGGTTGTGCATCCCGGCCGGACCCTAGTCGGCTGGATCACTAGGACCGACCCAGTGCCATCTACGCCCTCCCTCAAGTAGGCCTACCTTGGAATACTGCCCAAACGCCAGCTTTGGTTCCTGTCTGAGTACAGCGCATGTGCCACTCTACCCACCCAACCTCCCCCCAACGATGATAGCCAGCATGTCTACGTCACCGCAGCGTCCACACTACTTAAGGACAGCACCAACGCCGAACGCGCTTAATGGGCTCGGCAGCACTGCAACGATGTCCACGTACGCTCACCTGCGTCGCCTTTTTGTCATCTAGGTAAACTATGAACACTCATTATTTGCGCGGCGTACCCGTTATGCGGCATTGCTAGTGCTGCCGAGCCCTCAGTGTTGTGTCGCGACTGCCTTTGAATGCCTCGGTGTCATCCGCCAACTGCTGATTTTGGCGGGTGATGTTGAATTAAACCCCGGTCCCAACACCCGCGGTGCTGCTCCGCAAGATTCTTCCGACATAATGGAAGCTTTGAATGAACTTCAATCTGGACAGGCATCTTTGCTGGCCGAAATGAAAACAATTCGCAGCACGTTAACCCAAAATGACAAAGCGCTAGGTGAAAAAAGAAGCAGACTATCTAAAATTGAAAAAGATTGCGAATCATTTGGCGCCATAAAGGATGATATAAGCGAAGTTCGGGAGCTTGCAGAGCAAAATGCAGGTGAAATATCGAACATTATGTCTAAGCTGGCCGACTGTGAAGACAGGGCACGCCGATCCAATTTGTTGTTTTTTTGGCTTAAAAGACACTAACCAAGAAACCTGGGCTGAATCTGAAAAGATTGTCACTGAAGTATGCAAAGAAAAACTAGACGTCACAATCAACCCAACAGACATTGAAAGAGCTCACAGACTGGGAAAGTTTGATGCTAACAAAATCAGGCCGATTATTGTTAATTTTGCTCACTATAAAACAAAAGAAAAAATTCTTTCTTGTGCTAGCAAACTAAAGGACAGTGGCTATAGTGTTTCTGAGGACTACTCTAAAACTACTCTCTTGGCAAGGAAGCAGCTACTTGCATTTGGAAAATCGCTAACCGAAAAATACAAACTCCGGTATAATAAGCTCATCATTGGTACCACTACGTACACTTATGATCATGTTACAAACAAAGTCGTTCCCCGCACTCCATAGCTACCCAATGGCCCTTCCGAAAAGACTAAGCTCCGCCCCTTGACCATTCTTTACACTAACATCCGCAGCCTTCCACCTAAGCTTGACACCCTCGCCAGTCTCATACGCACGACGGAGAGCAACATAATTGTACTAACCGAAACATGGCTAAATTCGTCCATAGGAGACTCCGAGATACTTTCCGTGTTTCCAAATTTCAATTTCTTTCGACGTGACAGGATAAACAGGCGAGGAGGTGTACTAATCGGTGCTCATCAGTCATGTCGTTGTTCCGAGATTAATCTTGCATCCCCTCTAGAATTGCTTTTCATTCAATGCCATGCTTCGTTCCCTCCAGTTATCATCGGCGTTTGCTATCGACCACCTGATCTAACAGATTCCTTTGTGGCTCACTTCCATGAAACACTCCGCGTCATAACTACGTCACATCAGCACATTCCCATTCTTCTTTATGGTGACTTTAATTTTCCCGATATTACCTGGTCTGACCTCCCTGCCATTACATCCAAAGATAACATCGAAAGTGACTTTGTTAACATGTGCCTAACCTTCGGCTTGTCCCAGCTCGTATCTAACCCTACCAGGCAAACTGATCATTCTTCTAATATTCTTGACCTTGTATTCACTTCCCACCCAGATAACGTGTCACTTCTGCTTCATTTACCTGGGTTTAGTGACCACTCCGTAATACTAAGCACATTTTCCTTCAAACTGCCATACCTGAAAAAGCAAAAAAAGACACTAACCTTATATGACAAAGGGAACTACACAGCCATGAACGCAGAACTGTCAGACTTTTGGGCGTGGCTGGTCCTTGACTTCTCAAGCCGGTCTATTGAAACTAACTGGTCTCTCTTCAAACACAAAATGCATCAACTGATTGATAAGCACATCCCTACTATCACCATCACAGAAAAATCACCGTCACCGTGGTTTAATAACGAACTGAAGCACCTCAACAACAAAAAGAAAAGACTTTTTCGAACAGCCAAACGCCTGAATAGCGCTTGCACGTGGAAAAGGTATCAGTCTGCGGAAAAAATATTCCAATCTTTAGCAAGCCAAACCAAACGTTCCTTTTTTTCATCACTTTTACCGTCTATGCTGCGCACCAATCCTAACAAGTTTTAGAAAACTATTAATCCTACACGCCACAAACCTCTAACATTACACAAAGATGGTAACATTCTCATACCGGAACAAGAAGTCTGTAGCACTCTTAACTCCTTTTTTTTTTGCTCAGTTTTTACTAAAGAACCTGAAGGCAAATTACCATACTTCCCTGTCTTCGATCACCCTGTTATGCTAGACATTCTGTTCGATACCAGTGGAATTATGATACTAATCGAATCATTGAAAGTGCCCTCTTCATCTGGTATTGATGGCTTAAACTCTAAAGTTCTAAAAAATACTAAGAACATTGTTAGTGTCATCTTATGCCACCTTTTTCAACAGTCTCTAACATCAGGTGTGCTGCCACAAGACTGGAAAATAGGTAAGATCGTCCCAGTCCCCAAAAAAGGTTCATCTTTTTCTTGTAAAAACTACCGCCCTATTTCCCTCACAAGCATTTGTTCAAAACTGATTGAACATGTTATTTATTCTCACATCATTAAATTCCTAGTCTCAGTAAACTTTTTTCACCCTAAACAACATGGTTTCTTAAAAGGACTTTCCTGTGATTCCCAACTAGCCCTTTTCATCAATGACCTTAGTTCGCATCTTGACTTAAATATCCCTCTTGACGCGCTGTTTCTTGACTTTGAAAAAGCCTTCGATAAAGTACCGCACAAAAGATTACTACTAAAACTCTCGCGTCTAAACCTTAATCATTTAGTGATGAACTGGCTTCAAAACTTTTTGACTAACAGAGAACAATTCGTCTACGCTAACAAATCGTCGTCCCCTCGTTCTCCGGTTACTTCAGGTGTTCCTCAAGGCACAGTGCTCGGACCCTTGCTTTTTCTCATTTACATTAATGATCTTCCTTCCAACGTTACCTCTAACATCCGGCTATTTGCAGATGATTGCGTAATTTACTGCCCGATTTCTACAAGCACCGACTCCGACACCCTTCAACAAGATTTAACCCGAACTGAAACCTGGTGCAAGCCGTGGTTAATGTCCCTTAATATTGCTAAAACATGTATGATTTCCTTCCATCGCGGGCAATCCCACATTCCCTCTAGATATGTTTTTTTTGGTTCTGAAGTGCGTTCCGTTCTTACCTGTAAGTATTTAGGCATTACTTTAACTCATACCCTAACATGGTCTTCACATATAAAGAACATCGCTAATGAGGCTAACCGCACCCTTGGCTTCCTACGTCGAAATCTTCGTTTTGCTACCCCTTCCATTAAATTATTAGCTTACCAAACTTTCGTCGGACCTAAATTAGAATTCGCTTCAGCAGTATGGGACCCTCATCAGTCGAACCTCTCGCTAACACTTGAAAAAATACAAAATCGCGCTATCCGCTTTATTTACTGTGATTATTCATATTATACTAGTGTGTCTTCTCTAAAATCTAGAGCCTCTTTGTCTAGTCTTGAAACAAGAAGAAAAATATCTCGATTATGCTTGTTCCATAAGTTTTATCATTCATCTTTAGGAGCATCGATCATATCAGCAGCACATCATCTGTCCAGCCGCATTCACCACAGCAAGACAGTGTACCCTCCCCCTGCAAGAACCGCATCTCATTTGCGATCTTTTTTTGTCAAATCATCTCGGGACTGGAACGATCTGCCGCCGGAAGCCATACACCTTACCAACCCCACCAAATTCAAGAAAAAGATTGAGGCCATCATCTTGTAGTCTGTCATGCCCATCCCTCATGTAATGCCCCATATCTGGGGTCTTTAAGGTAATAAATAAATAAATAGATTAAACCAAGGCGCAGTGTTAGTGCATGAATCAGTCAATAAGAACAGCATGTTTATCAACGTGTACTGTACGCGTTAAGTGGCATATGAACCAAGTCACTCACACATGGATAATCTAGTCCGCAGAAAATGTTGCTTATTTCGCACGAAACGCGACCACAGAATGGAAAAAGCCAATTCAGCAGCGAGAAGAGGTAATTGATGTGTTGTGGATGTGAAAAATGAGATCCAGGCATGGGGACAGAATGCCGAAAAGAAACTCCGGACCATAATCAGCTCGGCATTCTTTCCGGCTTTCCGCAGCAGCGCCTCGCGGAAAGTCAACTTCACGCGACTGCATGTTCCCTTTAACAGTGTACCATACTGTACAGAAAACTAACATCCATAACGGTGTGACGCTGCATGTGACCGAGGGTGTGGTTTGACTGCCAATTTATGAGGACTGGAAGGAATACATCACTCATCTGACATCCGCACTGTGCAGAAAGTTGTGTGGACTCTTGTGCAGCTCCATAGCCGCCGTGGTGGCTGAGTGGTTACGGCGCTCGGCTGCTGGCCCGAAAGACGCGGGTTCAATCCCGGCCGCGGCGGTCGAATTTCGATGGAGGCGAAATTCTAGAGGCCCGTGTACTGTGCGATGTCAGTGCACGTTATAGAACCCCAGGTGGTCGAAATTTCCGGAGCCCTTCACTACGGCGTCTCTCATAGGCTGAGTCGCTTTTGGACGTTAAACCCCCATAAAACCATCTTGTGCAGCTCCTGACCGCAGCGGTGGCCAAGTGGTTGAGCATCCGCCTCGGATGCGGGAGGTGCGGGGTTCGATCCCCAGTGCCGCCGGGTACCCACCGGTGATACAATGGGTACAAGCTTTCCCCTGGTCTGGTGCTCGGCTTATTTAGGGTGAAATGCTTGGAAAACGGGTCCTTGACCCCACCTTGAGAAAAAGAAAAATACCTTGTGTCATGGCGCTCTTTGGCCTTAGATGCCCTTGCGCCATAAAAATCCATAATCATAATCATAATCTTGTGCAGCTCCTTAACTTATGTTTCAAACAGAAAACTCGCAGTGCCTTGGTGTGAAGTACCTTGTAGGAAATGGCTTGTTTGATGAGAAGGGGCCTGGTCTTGCAGCGTTAGTAATCGTAATTTTTATTTTTGGTTAAGTACATAGACAGTGAATACAGGGGAAAGGATGATGCACTACTGCTGCTGCTTGCCATTTACTGTTCGCACTCTTGCACAGACTTATGCAGTAAAGAGTGCTGGCACTGTGAATGAATAAGAATCATCATCATGACAACATGTTTCTGTAGTAAAATGTCGGCCGGAGTAGATGTGCAGTTTTCTCTTTTCAGACTATGAATTATTTCTGTTCAGACAATTTCTCGGGTTATCAGATATGCTTCTTCTCGTTACAATATGTCAAAGATATGTTGGCATCTGCATACTCTGCAATGAAAGCTGAGGAAACCACCATTCTCTGACTTTTACATTTTTGCAATGCTTATAAAAACAATCATTTAAATGTACCCCAGTCTGCCGTTAAAGAAACTGTACCTAAGACAGTGGGATCCAATGTACAATGAATCCTGTGCGCTGAAAAAATCTGATGTTATGTTTTTTTTTTCGCATTCTATTCGTGCAAGAAATGGTTGGCCTAGTCATCTGGCACAACGATTGCAGCTCATTTGGCACAGAAAACAACCACTTTGACATTAAATCGCTGTCCGATTTTCTCTTGGCTATATACATATATGGCAGCTTGGTTGCACTGAAGAGCAATGAGGAGACAGTGCTTTTATTAAAGGACTGCTTCAATACAATTCATTCCACCGTAAACTTGCCAAGACAGCTATCATGAAGACATCTCTTCAATGTCATGTTCACACCATGTTGGCATCAGGTCCTTAAAGGATGCACACTTAGCAGAAGCACAGTACCTTAACTACGTTTTGGCCAATGTTGCTGAAGGGTTATGGGGGTTAACGTCCCAAAGCGACTCAGGCTATGAGGGACGCCGTAGCGAAGGGCTCTGGAAATTTCAACCACCTGGGGTTCTCTAACGTGCACTGACATCGCACAGTACAAGGGCCTCTAGAATTTCGCCGCCATGGCCGGGATCGAGCCCGCGTCTTTCGGGTCAGCAGCCAAGCGCCATAACCACTGAGCCACCGCAGCGGATGTTGCTGAAGGCTTCATGGTATAGTCTCCAGGGCATTTCAGCTGTTGCATAGCTTGAAAATCAAGCAGCAAACTAATGTCAGTGTTTTTTTTCTGCACAGCACTAGCTGCATTACTTTGTAGGGTGAGAGCAACCACTTCTGGGAAAAAAGTGTACAAAGAAATATGTAAGGAAAAAATTCCACTGTACATTATTCGGTGTATTAGACCCTGCTGTCATCGGGCAGGTGTTCAGAAGAGCACACTGGGGTACATATTTTTTCCGCTCCTCACGCCACAGTTTCACCTGAGGCTGCAGGATGTGAAAATAAATAAATTTTCAAATGACCACCTCCATAAGCATTTCAACATTGTAAAGAAAAGAATGGAAGCTTCGTCAACCTTTGTTGCGCCAACCTGCACGTGCAAAGAGAACAAAGCCACTCAAAAAATAATGAAAACAAAGCTGTTCACTTGCAGTGTGATGACCACTCTGGAAAAAAAAAAGCACACAAGAAAAACAGTTGCGGTGAAAATTAAGCGGTATTTGGTCTTGAGATATGACTGCGGTTAAGCGCAGAGGAACTGAGCTTAACAGCAGTTGAAAGCTCTAAATTTACAAGTATAAGCAGCAAGAACAATTTAATTTAGTCCAACCAGTGAGGAATGAAAGCGAAATTAAACTTTGGGAGTTAGGCAGGTCCAACACTTGACCTCAGCTTTGATGCACAGACTCTAGCATCGATACTGCCAGATTCGGGAATAGCTCAACTCAGCAGTGCAGTGTCTGTCATTGTGCAGACATCCTGCACAAGAATTGGAATTTCGTTATGGAACATGCAAATGGTGCTAACATGAACACAGAACCATATGCAAACAGATAGGTGAACCAGGGAACCTAAAACTCCAGTACAAAAGGTGCAAACGCACACAGAAACCTGGAAGGATTCTGCATAGCCAACAAAGCCCACATATACATTGGCTCACCATCGATGTCACAGAGCAGCCAAGAAATCGCATTCCTCACAGGGAGGTCACAGGCAAATGAATGTGCTCATCAATGACATGCTCCTCATGAGTCTTCAGGAATGCCTGCAGCTGATGCAGTAGACCAGGAAGTGATGAACAACTGGTGAACAAGCAAGGCGTCTGCAGGGCCACTGTGGATACAACAGCAAACAGAATCGGACACCCAGTGCGAATCCTGCCATCATGTCTCTCACGGCCTGTGAGGCACTTCGCACCGCAGTACAAGTTTTGCGACCGGGAAAATGTTCAAGTTTCTAAGATTATAATTTGAAATTCACTGCTTGTTGTTATGCAGAAAAGCATACTGTAATCCCAGTGTATATATATGAATAAATGTCTTTTTTTTTATTTTTCTTCCCAATTTGTTATGGACAGTTTTGACGGGGGACGAAAGTACCATATTAACGAGGCATGCCTCTATAACCATGCAGTATTCGAAAAACACCACCTGGTTTCGCATGATATGCATGGCCTTCCTAAGGAACGTCCCTCATCCCTGCTATGACAAAAAAATACAGAAATGGTAGGGCAGTAAGTTGAGCACACAGAAAAGGTATTATGCAAAACTTTCTGAAGTAAACAGCAACCAGCCAAACAAGCTTCAGTGTTCATTTTGAGAGTCCTTTCAATGTTCCTGTTATGAGGAAGCCCACTAACTTTGCATGCATCTTCTAATGTGGCTGTATCAAAAGACGAACAGCATGATAAACACTGCCACTATAGTGGGAGCGATGCATAGGGAGACTCTTTGGATACCAATGATGGCAGGGGAGTCACCTTTATCTCGGCCATGGAAGAACAGATGTGGTAACTTGCAGACAGTGGCTACATACAAAGTGCTACAATGTGGCGTTTCTGGGGTGCACCCATGGCAATAAACAGTCTCACAGTAAAGTATTCCTGCATCATAGTCAGCTGCTGAAGTGTCAAGCAAGAGTGATTTCTGCATATTTCCAACCAGTCTGCTGGCACTTAGTGATTGCCAAATGGCCACTATTTCAAACAACATTTCTCGTCATGTGCCACTCTGTGTCAAAAAGAGGTGGCACCTTGCCCATTTTCAAAGTTCACTCGCACTTGACAAGCAACTGCGAGAACCAGTCAGAAAGTCAATGCAGCAAGCAATACAGCACTTGATGTAAACATTAGGATTTCAAGTCAGCATGATATGTCCGGCAGTCTGTCCCACATTTCCATTTAAGAAGGGACGCAACTTTCAACAAAATTGAGTTTATTTCTAGAGTATTTACATTAAATTTTTTGAGCAATTTAAAAATAATTTTATAACAGCTCATCAAATGTCACTGTTTTATGTGCAGAACATTATTTTCTGATATATATTTTTCTTAAAACCTGCAAAGCTAAGAAAATATGGCAGAAGGCTAGTTCAACATTCATTGTTCTTGCAGGGTGAAGTCATTCTTGTAATTCTTTTTGTTTTGCAAAGCTCAAATTTTCGTTTTGAATTTTTGAGATTCAGTGTTTGTTGACATATTAAAGTGAGAAGAAAATTTCATACAAGTAGTTTAAAATTCATAAATTTGAAAAAACGGTTGTCTAGACCTGCGCTGCGGTCCTAGGAGTGCAACGAAACAAGTGGTCCAGAAAGCATAAAACTGTTGGGGACAAGTATGCTCCGTAAGGCATGTATCTAGGCAGAAAACCTTAACAGAGAAAATTGCCCGTTTCTTGAATGTTTCGTCACTATTCACAGCCGCCGAGGTTCATGAAACAATTTTTTTTACAGTACTTCCCAGTCGATTTCAAGAATTAAATTTGGGGACAGCAGAGTCATTCCACGCGAAAGGAGATGCACCAAATTCTTGGTATTGTAGATTTCGCTGAGAAAATTCATGGACGACCAGTCCCAACAGAAGTGTAGACACCTTCTTTCAAAGAAAAAAAAATTTTTCTCCATATATCATGCTCCAAAGTGTAAGACATCACCTTCATCTGGGCATTTTGCAAGAATTATTGCTCAGGAACCGGTCCTTGTCAGCAAAGTTTATCTCCGCATGTAGTCTGGTATTGAGATGCCCTGTCATGCCTCAAAAAATAAACTGGATGATGCCATTTTGGTTTAAAATGGAAGTGCTTAACAGGAGAAAAATTTGAAGATTTCCGCATTTTTAAAACTAAACTTGGAGTCTAAATTTAACCAAACTTTTTTGGAGTTTTGCCTGAAACCTTGATCTAGCATTGTTTGAATTAAACTTGAACCTTGCGTTGTTCTGTAATTTAAGAAAAAGTGCACAGATTTCTGCGGAAACGGCCACATTGAGGACCAGAAAACGCTATGTGGGCAACGGTGCTGGACAAAAAAATTAGCCAAATGGTCAACCCATTTAGTTTCGCATATTAAAAAAACTAGAAAAATATTTTTTGTTGCCGACAAATAAATTTTTATAAAGGAGTTCCAGCGATGTGGTGCCAGCACCTGTTACGGTCCGTCCGGTAAAACCCTGCTTTTATTTCCGGCCTTGCTAAACTCTAGCAATTGCCATTAGCATTGGACATATTGTGAGAAGATGGCGCAATGGAGCCATTTCAGTGTTTTCATTTATTCTTAAAGAATATGTTTGGGCGGAATACTCATGGTATACAGGGTGTGCCATGTTATTCCCTATAGATATGACCTAAACGCAGGATTTAAAAAGCCAATCTGAAAGTGTTATATGGATAAGCATTTATTATTTACATTGCACTTGACTGAGGCATCAGCCTCGCCGATTATTCAACTTCCAAAGCTGTGGTGTACAGCATATGCAATGTTTAATCAACCATTTGCATTGAATTAAATCGGACACCTTGTATATGCACAAAATATGAAGGGGAGACTGCATACTACAGCAAAAAAAAAAAGGGTTATAACATCATGTGGCCTGAATTACAAACAGCTGGGGATAAGAGTTAATGGAGAATACCTAAATAATCTGTGATTTGCTGATGACATTGCCTTGCTGAGTCACTCATGAGATGAATTGCAAAGCATGATCAATGATTTAAACAGGCAGAGCAAAACGGTGGGTCTAAAAATTAACATGCAGAAAACCAAAGTAATGTTCAATAGCCTAGCAAGGGAACAGCAGTTCACAACTGGAAGCGAGATGCTGGAAGTGGTAAGGGAATATGTCTACTTAGGGCAGGCAGAAACTGTTGACCTGGATCATGAGAGGGATATAACTAGAAGGATAAGAAGGGTGGAGCGCATATGGGAGGTTCTCTCAGATCATGAATAGCAGTTTACCAATATCCCTCAACAGAAAAGTGTACAACAGCTGTATCTTGCCGGTGCTCGCCTACAGGGCAGAAACGCGGAGGCTAACGAAAAGGGTTCAGCTTAAGTTAAGGACCACGCAGCGAGCCATGGAAAGAAAAATGTTAAGTGTAACATTATGAGACCTGAAGCGGGCAGAGTGGGCGAGGGAACAAACACGGGTTAATGACATCCTAGTCGAAATCAAGAGGAAGAAATGGGCTTGGGCAGGGCATGTAATGCGAAGGCAAGATAACCGTTGGTCCTTAAGGGTAACGGAGTGGATTCCAAGAGAAGGCAAGCGTAGCAGGGGACGGCAGAAAGTTAGGTGGGCGGATGAGATTAGGAAGTTTACGGGGATACGGTGGCTGCAGCTGGCAAAGGACAGGGTTAATGGGAGAGACATGGGAGAGGCCTTTGCCCTGCAGTTGGCGCAGTCATGCTGATGATGATAATGATGAAGATAGCGTGCTCATATATTTTTGTCGGCATTCTTGGTGATATGAAAGCCCCAGTTTTACCTCTTGCCTTTGCAAAGAACACTGTAACACTGTGTTTTCAAGGGCAGGGCAGCAGCCATGTTTCTTGCATTTGCTACAGTGCATTGCCAAATGGGCATACTCCCACACGGTAGGCGAATCTCTGCCTGTATTCCAATTTGTGTCCCTTTTGAAAACATCCCTTTCAGCGAAACCTAATTGGCCAAAATGCCAGAAGCAGATGTGCATCTACTTCCGCCATTTGGGGCAGTCAGGTGTCACCGAATGAAATTTTGAAAAAAGACAATGCGCAAAACTAACAACACAGGAGAAAGACAGACGAAACAAGTGCAACTCTGCAACTGTGTATTCACTTGAAAGCGAGTGAATAGATCAGCAAAAAGGCAAGACCAGGCTTCAACAAGCTGGCTATCCTACTCTGCTCAGTTGCCAAAGTGTTACTGAAAAAGGTTAAAAAAAGAAAAGTGTAATAATGTGCAAAAAACGATGTTGCCAAACAGAAAACTAAACCTGTGATAATTCCTTATATTCATAAGATGGCACACAATCTGAAACATGTTGAGGCAAAGTTTAAAGTTCGTGTAGTTTTTCCACCCCCAAGAAGCTGTTCTCCTTGTGTGGCAAAATGGATTCAAACAAACCGAAACAAGCAGAATGCCAGAAAAAGCATGTGACGCCGTTTGTGAAATGTGCAGTGGGCGTAGTTTATCAGATCCCATTGACGTGTGGGAAATCTTACATTGACCAAACGGGCTGATGTATTAATGATAGCCTTGCTGACCATAATCACGCATTAAAGAACGGCACGGGTTCTTTCTTACCACATTACTTTAAATCCTGCAGTGAAAAAGAAGAAAAAATGCCAGGCGAAGCTGAAGAAAACAAAAATCTTAAGCAGGGGCAAAGATACTACAGCCCGTGAACTTATAGAGGCGTTCCACATCAACAAAGGCGAAGAAAAGAAAGTGTGTTTTTAGATATGTGCTGAGCCACATTTTTTTCTATAGCCATTTGTTACCTTTTTGTTTCTACTTGTGCGCATGTGTGGGTCCCTCTCTGCTCTTGCCTTTTTGTCTATATATTCACTTGCTTCAATAGCTGAATAAACAGTTGCACTTGTTTCGTCTGTCTTCCCCCAGCATTGTCTGTTTTGCACGTCTGTTTTCAAAACCATGCACCATCTTAGCCCTACAGAGAGTATTACCAAATGGGATGTTTTTGAATGAGCCGCAAGTTGGAATAAAGGGCCTTGTTGATGGCCCTGAGGCGCATTGTGTTTGCTTATGTGTTTTTTTGTGAACTCTTTCAGCTCTTAATCTTTTGCTCAACCTTGGGTACACTTTGGCAAGCTTATGAGAGGAGGTCTAAAATTTGTGGCCGTTAGTTGATGGAACGAAAGACAAAGGTTGTACCAAAAGAGTCTATTCATTCAAACATCTCTCAACATATTTGCCATTGATGTCAGTGTGTTTCTTGTGACAGGTTTATTTTTCCTAATATGCTTTGAAATTACTCCTTTGTAGCTTTTGCACTTCACTGTTCCGAGTGGCAGTGGTCTCATTTCTGGAAATAAACAGTGGTCCTAGATGAATCTTCATTCACAAAATGCTGTTGGAATTCAACAAATCAATAGGGGGGCCTGAGCCCATAGTGAAAATGGTACAGTATCCTTGTTCATTTTTGTTCTTTCAAGAATGCCGCCGTTGTCTTTGCACCATCTCCACATTTTTCTCATATTTATAGTCAGTATGTGTATTTGGAAAAGCACCATGAAGCAGTTATGCCTCTAGAACGACATAGGAATGCCACTCTAAGCTTGACAAGACAGAACATTCATGCAGCAAAATGTATTGCCAAAGTCCACAAAAATTTGGAGCTCCTCGCATAAATGGCACCAAAAACATAGGCTTACTCGTTACCTGCCTGCAGCTTTCTTGACGTGAGAAACATAATGCAGGTAAGGCATGGAACACACTCGCTTCCTCTCTTCATTGCTCTTCAAATGCTGTGTGTGTGTGTGTAGTTCTCATTTCTCCTCCTTCCTTTCTTGCTTTTTCACTGTTTTTTTTTTCACAGGGCTATATCCACCAACCAAATCTTTGCTTGCATGTTTTCTTGTTTGAAACGATGCATTAGACATTAGTATATATGGATCACCCCATACACATTAGAGTCACTAAATAATTTACAATCGAATTTTCTCTTGATGCTGTTTTGATTCCAGCGGCTAGGAGGTGGTTGTGATATCAAGGGTTGGTGTACGTCACATGCGGCATAAAATAAACTGCAATATAACTGCTCCTTCTTTGTTTTCATTAACTGCAATGCTAAAACAAGGCTGTCTCAAGAGCTAGAATGACTACAAATGAAGAAGCAGTGACCTATACTGACCTTTGATGTCATAGCCATTGTCTGGTTGTCTAAACCGAAACAGCATGAGAAAATAAATTGAATTTTAAATCACATAACAGTCGTAGCTAAATGCCATGCGGTGATCCATGCATTCTAATATCTTATGCTTCACTACAGAGAAGACAAGATGTAACTAAAATCGGGTGTCATTTTCAAAAGTGAGTAACAGTATGATATTCACTGTGGTCTCCCTTTATTATTGTTTAACCATGTTCACAATACATCAACCTTTTCATGCAGTGCAGATGATAGTAACTGCATGAAGCTTATCTATTTAATAAGGTACACTACTTGTGCAATGTATGAAAGAACTCGGACCGGCACCTACAAAATGTGCCAACTTTCTTCTGTCATGAGCATGTTTGCAATTCGTAACGGTGAGAGAAAGCTGAGCTAGCAGCACAAGCGGCCACTTCAGCAAGAATGAAACAATTAATGACCTCACTGACACCACGCCTGGCCTCATCTTTTTTTGAGATGCATATAATTTCGTATATGTAGAATTGCAAGGGAAATTAGCAGAGCTCAAAACGGGACGAAGCCTTTGCAAGTTTGTCCAGCGTTACACTATGTGTATGACCCTTTTAATTGTTGAGAACTGGAAGTGATTTCCTCACTAAATTCCCTTGAGATGATAAATTCATGCATTTACATTTCGAGCACTCTATCTCGAGTCAACATACACTGAAGCTGGGTGCAACACTAATGAGGTGTATAATTCAGTGTTTGGCGTTCAGAAGCTTTGTACACCACAGCTCTCTGGAATATGAAATTGCACATATGAACATATGAAAGATCTGTTTTAAACTTTGTACACCACAGCTCTCTGGAATATGAAATTGCACATGTGAGCATATGCAAGATCTGTTTTTAGATGGACCAGCTTATTATTAGTCATTGTACAACCTCACTTACACAGCTTTACACTCGACATCTAAAAGCAATCTTTGTGCAACGCACAGTTATGAGCAGGTTTTATTGCTTTCTCAGTGCATAGCAATCGTGAACTTCATGTATAAGTAATTTTAAAGTGCTCTGAAAAATTTCAGCCCCCAAATGAATGCCGCATAACTACACACAACATAAGCTTCAGTTATCACTGGGCAACCAACTGACCTTACAGGGGAAGCCGCCACAGTGGCTCACTGGTTATGGTGCTCGGCTGCTGACCCGAAAGACGTGGGTTCGATCTTGGCCACGGCGGTCGCATTTTGATGGAGGCAAAATATGCTAGAGACCCGTGTACTGTGTGATGTCAGTACACATAAAGGAACCCCAGGTATTCAAAATTATCTGGAGCCCTCTATTACAGCACCCCTCATAGCTAAAGTCGGCTTGGGATGTTAAACCCCACAAATCAAGCAAAACTTAAAAGAACACTGAGGATAAATTAAAGTTGACCTGCTTTTCGATAGACTACGATATTCTAATGTCAAAGGAACTGCTGTCACCAAAAACCGAGCTTTAATAAGACGGAAAACACCAAAAGGTGAACTACAGGTGTTGTCATCACCAGCTGATTTTGCAAGTAAACTGTCTGCGTAGGCACCAAATTTTGGGCATGGATTGCAAAGGCTATGTTACACTGCCATTCACTTCAAAATGGTGGTAACCCGACCTTCTCGGTTCGGATATCATGAGTTTGACTCATGGAGCAGGGAAACTTTTAAATTCAAATTTCTCAGCCATATTTAGCATTTGCTGGAGAAACTTCAGCACATCCAAAAAAAGCCAGAAAATGCCAGGAGGTTCTAAAACATTTGCATGATTGAACAAGACGAAAATAGCCCAAGTTGTGGCAAATTTCTAAGCAAAAACAGCATTACCTAGAATATTTACCAGTACCATTTACAGTACCTTCTTCTTCACAACTTCCTCAGTTCCCCTCTAAGAAGAAAGTCCACAGGGTAAACTGTTCTGTGGTCGTGGAAGAAGGGCGCAGCCATTGAAAGACCCCACTTCTCGCAAGACTTTCTGGACTGCTTCAAAAAAGTGAAAAACACATTTTCAGATGAGAGCATTGGATCAAATGGGCATTACCTTGAAGGAGATTAAATATGGGGCACCGGAAAATAATTACACAATTTTTTGATAAAAAATCTCCCCTCATAAAACGATGTTTGGCTAATTTCAGCCATACATTTATTCACAGTATGAATGACGATTTTGAGACATAGGTGAGAGGATGCACAATAAAGGATGCATTAAAAAAAAACGGTTACCTCCACATGATGTGGCCCACAAAATCGTAATTTGCGGATACATTGAATTAAGCTTGCCCAAGCGGCACTCTTTTACGCCATGTATTCTAGCAGTCTCTTAAGCACTAAAAAAAAATGGATACATCCACATGATGTGGCCCACAAAATTACAATTTACACATGCCTTGAATTAAGCTTGTCCAAGCGGCACTCTTTTACGCCATGTATTCATGCAGTCTCTTGCGCCCGAAAAAAAAAAAACGGATACATCCACATGATGTGGCCCACAAAATCATAATTTACACATGCCTTGAATTAAGCTTGTCCAAGCGGCACTCTTTTACGCCATGTATTCATGCAGTCTCTTACGCACTAAAAAAAAAAAAAGGATACATCCACATGATGTGGCCCACAAAATCATAATTTACACATGCCTTGAATTAACCTTGTCCAAGCGGCACTCTTTTACGCCATGTATTCATGCAGTCTCCGTGGTGCAAAATGCTGTTCATTCAGGTGAGTTCCTCAACTATAACAACTGCTATACAATGTTGAGCAAGTGGAAAAATAAATGTGAGGGTAAACTGTTACACTTCAAATATAAAAGGAATGTTGTTTTATTTTCCTGCATTTCAGAACTTTTCCGCAATGAAAAGAAAAGGCAACAGCTGCGATGTCCTTGTGACAGCACAGTTGTCCCACATAAATTACTCACCTGCATTAAACTTATCCCATACTACCCATACGGCAGACATCGTTGCTTCACCGCCTCACCGGCGTTCAAATAAATTACCTGCGTTATCGATGAAAACAATGAAAGCGAAGAAAATACCCACCTTGAATTAAGCTTTTGTAAACGGCACTCTGATAGTCACCGCAAGCGGCAGACATCGTTGCTGTCATTGAAAAGCACGAAAACCCAAAGGCGGCAGGGCGCCGCCATTCGCAATTACCGGCGTCGCGTCTATTTTCCACACTTGCCATGGCAACAGCTGCTCCGCGTGCGCGTTGGCGTAGGCAACCATGGCATGTATACATAGTTGTCAAGGCAAACAGCTGCTCCGCGCGCGCGTTGGCGTGGGCAACATTGAGCTTGTATGCAGCGGTAGCAGCGGCTAGCAAACGGAAACACGGTCGAGTATGCCGTGTTGTATCTGCCACAATATGTTCTGGGTGGACAGTCCAGCCCGGAAACCAATCATGGTGGGGGGAAAGAGGTCCTCCTTGTCTACGTGGGTGTGAAGTCTGTGTAGAATGATGTGCTCCATAACCTTCCCCAGGCAAGACGTGAGCGAGATGGGCCGGAGGTTTCCTAGCTCGAGTCGTTTGCCTGGTTTGGGTATGAAGATTACCTTGGCATGCTTCCAGCAGTCCGGAAGGCGACCTTCATGCCAATGGTGGTTGAAAAGGTCCGGAAGAGCTTCGACTGAATGGTCGTCGAGGTTGCGTAGCATCTTGTTGGTGATGCGGTCGTCGTCGCCGGCGGCCCCGGTGGTGGTTCAGGGCGGCGCGGACTTCCGACGCCATGATGTCTCTTTCCATGTCTGGGTTCTTAGATCCTGTGTATTGCGAGGGGATGGGATGGGTATGTCTGTGGAGATGTTGATGTATTTGTCTTTCAAGGTAACGAGGAGTTCCTCGTTGGTGCCTTGAAACGCGTGTATGGCGCTGTCTAGATTCTTGTGGGATGCAGACTTGGTGTGTATTGGATCAAGCAAGTGCTTGAGCAGAAACCAAGTGTTCTTGCATCCCAACTGCCCGTTGAGGCGGTCGCAAGTCTGGTGCCATTGCTCATGACTGAGTTTGGCAGAGTAGGCTTCGATCTCTCGTTCGAGGCGAGCGAGGCGAAGCTTGAGAGGACGGTTGTGTTTGCGTCTGAGCCAGCGAGCGTGGAGGCTGCGCTGGGCCTCCCACATGCGCATGAGTTTGGCGTCGGGGGTGAGGCCATCCTCCTCTTGGGTGGCCATGCAGGTGGCGTTAGCGGCGTCGCGGAGCAGTCTCTCTATGTGACGAGGTCGTTTATGGGGTCCTGCGGACACTGAGCTCGCACGTACCGGAAAGCGTCCCAGTTGGTGTGTGCGACGGGGGCCCTTGCTGTCTGTGGAAGGTAGTGCTGAGAACATAATGATCGCTACCTATGTTCATACCGAAATTTTCCCAGCGCGCGTCTGGGATATTGCGGGCGAAAGTGAGGTCCGGACAGCTGTCTTGCGTGACGCTGTTGCCGAAACGGGTGGATCGTTCGGGGTCAAGGAGTAGCGTGGGACCCAGAGTCTGGGCTGTCTCCCAAACCTTGGCTCCTTTGCGACCACAGGCTTTGCGGGGGTAGCCCCACTCGGCGTGCGGTGCGTTAAAGTCGCCCATTATAAGTTGCATCTCGTTTCGCGCGGCTGCACAGGCCTTGCGGAGGAGAGTGGCTACTTTAGTGCTCTTGTCACTGGGGGGATGTACACGTTTCAGATGTTGAGCGGGGATTGGGTTCGGCTGTTGGGAAGGACCTGCACGAAATTGTGCGTAACTTCGGCGTAGTAAAGGTCGAGCTGATTGGCTGTGAGGTTGCGGTGTACGAGGGTGGCGGTACTCGGGCAGAGATCCGGCGCCACCGGTTGGTTGTAGGTGACACAGCCGGTGAGATTGGTGTCAGTGTACGTTTCTTGGAACGCTATAATGTGGGGTGTGTATGGCTTAACCTGCAGGGTATGCTCCAAGGCCCTCCGCTTTGCCATGAAGCCCCTGCAGTTCCACTGCCATACCGTGATGGGCGCGCTAGCCGTCGCGTTTCGTGTAGGGTTCGGGGCGCTGCGGAGGCGCTATGGCGGTATTGATAATACCACCAGACCACGCGCGCGCGGCTGCACTCTCGGGCGCAGGACTCGGACCAGGCCACTGAGTGCGCGGGGGGGGGGGGGGGGGTAGACCATTTGAGACAGATGGTGATGGTGTGAATATTGGCTGCCATGGCGGAACAGCCGTCAATGAGACGGTCAATAGTTGGGGTCAGCCGTTGGAGGGCGCCCTCTATTTTAGAGACACGAACGTCAAAAGCATCGAATTTGGCATCACTGTCGGAGGTGGAGGGTGGGGGAGCCTTGCGCTTAGTGCATTTGTGCTGGTCGGTGTCCATGTTGGAGTCATTGGTGTGATCGGGGTTGGGAACGCTAGCCATCTGCTGCGGCTGCGGTTTTTCGTGTGCCTGTGCCGACTCCAGGCTGTGAATTTTGGCATTGCCCTGTGCTAGCTGGAGCTGTATTTGTTTGACCATGCCTGCCAGTTCCTTTACCTGCGGGTTGGCCAGTCATTTGGCTTGGAGCTGGTGGAGGAGTCTTCCATCCGACTTGCTTGGCGGGCTTGCTCTCCGGCCTGGTCTGGGAGTTAGCCCGAGAATTCCGAGAGCGTGATGAGGAGCGGCTACGGCTCTTGTGGCTGCAGCTGCTGCTTCGCAGTGGCGCGAAAGAGTGACCTCTCGGGGGTCGTTGTTGGTTGCCGCGGCCTCCGGACTGGCGGCCATGTGGCAAGGTTCCGGGTCAGTGTCAGTATCCGTGGATGATTGGCATGATTTGGGCCGGTTGGTGGCCACGAAACGGTATTTGCAGCTCCTGCTGCCAGTGGGATGTGGGCCTTTGCACACGATGCACGTGGCTTGACAGGTGAGTGGTTGGCCTGCTGGTTGGGCTCCTGTGGCCCAGCTTGCGACAGTTGAAACACGCCTCCGGGCGCCCCTTGTAAAAGAACACCTCGAAGGTAAAGCCTTAGTACCGCATGTATCGGGGAAGATTGGTGGTAGCGAAAGTGACGACAAAGTGTCGTGTCTGGTCCATACGGCGCACAGAAACGATGGGGAGGTCGGTGTTGCGAGCCCGAAGCTAGGCGAGGATTTCAGCGTCGCTTTCATAGCTGTATAGGCCCGGTACAGGATCCCCCGCACGGAATTGTGCGGGGCTGGGGCATAGGCGGCGACCGGTACTGCTGTGGTGTCGATGGTGATGGTTTGGACCTTGGCGTAAGACATCACGGTCGGGCGTGCTGACTGACTGTGTAGTTAGTGGGGTGTATTCGGACCTGGTCGGCAGTGACTGCCAGGCGTTTGTCGACTTTGGCGGCTTCGCAGATGGCAACAGCCAGTCGTGCGGGGCCGACGGTGTGGAGGTTGAGTGTGCCCTGCGGGCGGGGGACTATCTTGAGGTCTTCCAAGGGCAGGCGGGGAAGCGGACGTTTCTTGGTCGGCGGTGGAGGGCGGCCGCGACGCCGCGGTTTCGGGATAGCAGGTGTCGAGGCTGTAGTCTGGGCTCCAGCAGGTTGTTGCTGAATCGGAGATGGTCTTCGGTATCGGCGTTGCATCTCGAACGCCGTCCATGTGCCGTCGGATAATTCCGCGGCGGTAATGTCGGTGCCTTCCACAGTGTACGGCATAGTCGAGGCGTAGTTGGGCTCGGCGGGACGCGGCGTCGCCGCCGCAGCTGCTGGCGTGGCCAAACGAAATTGGTCGAAAATTCCGGAAATCTTGCCTACCTGGGTCTCAAAAACACAACACCGGGTCCGGAGCGGTAGTTGTACGTCCAGGGCAAAAAAAAAAAAGGTGAAGGTAAGTGGCCCGGAACACGGAATTTGGTCGGAGAAATACGGAACGCATGTGAGGTGCGCCCGTTTGCTCCGAGCGCTCACGGCGATCCAAGGGCATTGGCGGTCTCCTCTGCCTCCTCGGGCGTAGAGCCCGACGGAAGTCGCTTAGTTAGGGAGTGAGGTAGGGTTTGATTGTAGGCAACTGCTACCGCTTCATGCGCTGTACATGCGGCGCCTACCCAAATGGCATCGTGGGCTTGCCCGTAATACTTAAGGAGGGTATTAGCGCGAGCTACGCGGCGAGGGATCTGATATTGGGGATGGGCGTTTCGAGGAAGGGGTTTCACAACGTGTGGTGTATGGATGCGTCAGTCTATAGGGTTGACTGGTTAGCCAGTGTGTTGGTGCGAAGGGAGGAGAGTATGTGGCGGCCAGTGGCGCTCGTGGCAAGTCTAAGGTACTGTGTCTCAAGGTGCGCGTCAACTAGTTCTTGAATGGTGCTATGCATGCCTAGTGCAAGGGGTTTGGCTGTACTAGTGCTACGAGGTAGGTTTAGGGCTGCCTTAGTCGCAAGGCGGATTCTGAACAGGTGTGGTGGAACCGCAGCTGTCTACGAGTGGTACTGTGGAGCAGCGTCTGTTTTTTAGAAGAGGCCTAGAGACCTGCCCTGAATCAAACCTCTTGGTTTCAGCTTACGGAACACCCTTCGTCCTTTTGTGCTGAGCTCGTTGCAGTTCAAGAAGCACTCTGCTCCGTGGCCGACATAACTATGCTCCCTGCGGCCCGCGTTGTCATCCGCACTGACGCCCTTCAAGTTGTCCGGTTGCTACGACGTGTTAGCCGCTGTCCAACGATATGTCAGGTGTTACGTCTCGCCTACGACGCGCGGTATAGCCGGCGCGGATGCAACGGACGCCGCGGCTTCGTTCAAAGTGGCGGTCATTTTGGGCCCGTTCATCGCTGCCGCAACGCCTCCCGCCAAGCGCGTCCAGGCAGGTTTCAGTGCCACGTGTCGTCGTGCGTGCGTGTGTGTGTGTGTGTGCATGTTGGTGCCCACGCTTGTCAAAGCGCGGCAGCCGGGGAGAGGAGCTCCCCAACTGGGAGGCGAGGAGGTCTGACCGGCGCCGGCCCGGCGGACGCGCCCGTCACGTCTGGACATGTTCAAGCGTCGCCGTATCGGACGCCTCTTCCCAAGCCGTTCCTTCTTGCCCTCGACTCCGTGGGTATAAAGGGAGCTGCCCCGGACGCCAACGAGAGACTTCGATTTCTTCCTTCGAGTAACGTGGTCGCCCTGACCGGCTGCTCTTTTGCGATGCCAGAATAAACAAGTTGTTCTGTTGCCAGTCGACTCATCCTTTGCCGGGACCTTCGGAAGTTTCCAGCTTTGCCCCAGGCCGCCAGGCCAACGCTACCCTTGGGGCTTGCAACCCATTTGCAACACAGGACATCCACCGGCTCGCGGCACGCATCCTGCAGCCAGTACGTATTGAGTGGGTCCCACGGGATCTGCTGACCTATCAAAGCCCGGCATAATTAGCGACCCGCCTTGCGAATACAAACTCATCGCCGCCTCGGCTCCTTCATTTGGACAATTTTACCCTCCTTTCATCAAGAAAGGAACTCCTCCGGCGCCGCACACGTGCTCTCATCCCTCCGTGTGCTTTAACCCTCCCCCGCGGTCTTACCCGTGCAGAGGAGGTTGGGCTTAGGATGATCCGGGTCGGGGTTGCCCTCACACCAGCCATCACTCGGAAGTGGCCTTAGTACCGACGAGGATTGTTTCCTCGGCCAGGGTGTCCGATATGTAAACACGAGGACATTGAGGCCGACATTCATCACTTACTGTGGGTCTGCCCAGCTCACAAACATACAAGGAACCGGCACCTGATGGTAGCAGGTCTTTCACCAAGCAACCCTGCTTCATACATTGCCTGGACGCAGGGACCGTACCATCGTTCTCTACTGGACTTCATCAAATCAGCTAACCTTTTTCCATTCATTTATTCTCTACTACATCATCACACCTTGACCAATCATTGATGCCCTGGGGCAATAAATTTCGCTTTAAAAAAAAGAGCGTTAGCTACGGGAGTGTCGTGCTTACATAAGTGTGCTCTGCAAACGCGGAGAGGACCAAATCCAAACATCTGCGGATGTTTTTTTTTTTGTTTTCGGAAACATCCCTTCTAATTAAGGTCCTCTGGACTTTACTTCTAAGACACAAGCAGCGCCATCTACCTCATGGATATTGCACTACTATTGCTACTTATGGACCTCCTGCATGTTTGTAAACAAACGAGGTGGCGCTGCAGTCGCTAGCGAGCTCGTGGTAGGCAAAAGGTCGGGGAGTGGCGTCGCGGATAGGTGTTGAGCGCGGGTTTTCAAGGCTTGTAGGCGCGTTTGCAGTTTCTGCGAATCATAGCAATGGTCGATGCTTCCAACTTAGTAATTTGTTGAAGTACACGAGCTCGCGTCGGCCACGTGCGGCCTATGAAGAGAAATAGTTTTCCACTGTATTGTATATATGGTTAGTAGTAAACATGTAGAAAGCGTTCCTGCAGTTTATTTATGCGCCAGGCATTGAATAAAACAAGTTTTGACACTCTGCACTAGCCGGAATGATTTTACTTCGGGACAATAGTGAGGGGAAGTGCTGGCCTTGTTTCGTCGGAGCAGACGTGCGCTCATCGTCTGCTGACATATGTACGCGTCGCGCTGTGCGAAAAGTGGGGACAGCGTCGTGTCCCTGATCTCCTCTGTCTCGCTTAGCGCTGTTTTTAGCCGCATGACCACGCACCAGCCAGGCCGACTTGTCCTCTTGTTAAGCTGGTCGATTTGGTGAAAATTTTTGATTTCTAGAATTATTTCTTTCTTAGCCCTGAAGTCTAGTTTCGTGACGAAAAATTATAGCAAAATATTGAGTACAAATTTATAAATTACGCTTTTTAGAAGTGTGGTCGTCAGAAATTGTGAGGTAATTTCTTTGATTTCAGTGCCGCATTTCTTTGACCAAAGCGATAGCGAAGATGCCATAAATTTTAAGGTTCGTTTTGTGACCTCTCACATTTTCTGCGACTGGATCACTCACCTTCGTAATTCGCATGAAAATCAAATGATTCCATTTGTCGCAAACTATTCCTAAGACGTTGAGGAGCGTAATAAACCTCTCGATTTTTTTCCCTACACGTGCAGTACTGTGTTAGTTATTTCTTGTAAGAAACGTTTTCATGTAACTATGCATGCATAAGTACTGATCATATAGAAAAAGAACTAATCGCGTCATCGTGCAGAACAGGGCTTTATGTACATGCTGGCATAAAAAAACTGCGCACTATCTACTCAATTATTTGAGACCTTGGGGGGACTTGACGACGGTGTTAATTATAATTACCCAGAACTGCACCAGGTATAGCTATAAATAAAAGGAATTACTAAAACTAGCGTAGGAATTTGATATTTGCACCAAGTTTAGTTACATATCACATGCATGAATAACGAAAACACTTTTCATTGCCGCGTCCCCTCTCAATCTCGCCACGTGTCTGTTAGTAGCACGCGTGCGGCTGCTTCTTTTCAAACAAGCTTCGCGATCATGTACTACCTCATGAAACATGACACATGCATGATGCAATGAAAAACATATGGCGTTTAGCATACTTAAGGTACGCTATTCTAAGCACACCAACGCGACCGCGCAAGATTGACGCAACTTACCAGACTTCTTTCTACTCGAATGAAATAATTACGTCGTCATATCAAGAAACAGTTTCAAGTAAATATTAAATGTCATAAAACGCGCCATTAAAACATGGTGTGCTATTAACAAAAAAACGCATTCCTTGGGAGCGAGTGAACATGTCGGCGCCCCGTGCACTCCGGCTCAAGGTGATAAGTACGTGTGCAGCTACATATGTCTTTTTTTTCCTTGAGCAATTATCAGCCTACTATCCTGAAGTTCAGGTGAATGAACGCAGTAACTTGCATGCTATTAAGTGCATTGAGTGGCAGTGCCTATCGAATCCCAGACTTCGCGCTTTACTACCGTGGCGTAATGCCTGTTGGCCAGTTTCCGAATGCGGCATTTATGCGCGAGAAACCTATCGAGGCTAATTTAATATTTTTTATGCTACTACGCGGATCCAGCAGTGACGCAGCCGGTCAATACATGCTGCTTCTGCAGTTCACAGGCTTGAAGCAGCCGCCGGTAGCTGCGGCAGCTGCGGTAGACACGGGCAAGCGTAACCTGTTTTGCCTACCATGCGAAAGTCGCTAACATCAGCGCCACCGCATCTTCGTGACGTCGCGGGGTGAAGGAGGTCCATAACCAATTGCTATATCCGGTATAATTCTTCATTATATCAGCTAATAAATTCTATAAACGCGTGCATCACGGCACGACGAATCATTTGACACCATCCAGTACCCCCTGCGACAAACGGTTCGGCCGTAATGGCCGTTTAAAGTTACTTGAATGCACCGTTTGGCGCCGGAAAAGTCGTCGGTATACGAATCCCACACATATTTTGGTCTTCATCTCAATTACTAATTTTATCCTCAAAAACATGCCAAGTCGTTCGACACCACTTCGAACATTATGCGTCAAACGGGTGGCCCCCAAATTTTATTATATCACCCGCCGCGGTGGCTCAGTGGTTAGGGCGCTCGACTACTGATCCGGAGTTCCCGCGTTCGAACCCGACAGCGGCGGCTGCGTTTTTATGGAGGAAAAATGCTAAGGCGCCCGTGTGCTGTGCGACGTCAGTGCACGTTTAAGATCCCCAGGTGGTCGAAATTATTCCGGAGCCCTCTGCTACGGCACCTCTTCTTCCTTCTTCTTTCACTCCCTCCTTTATCCCTTCACTTACGGCGTGGTTCAGGTGTCCAACGATATGAGACAGATACTGCGACATTTCCTTTCCCCAAAAACCAATTATTATTATTACCAAATTTTATGCAAATGGTGGTCCTGGGGGGGGGGGGGGGATCCCACTTCGATGGTCGCTATACTGGCATATATATAATGGATCGAAAGTATATGTATTAATTGAGGCCACGCGCTCATTTTTGCCGTGTGATATGCTGTGGTCACGTGGTTATGTGTTGTGTTGGGTTTTATGGCACATAGGCCATTAAGGCCATCGTGCGCCAAGCTCAAGGTATAGAATTTGTTTTCTGTAGAATGTTTAGGAATATGAAAAATCGTCGATGGTGTAGATGGCCGAAAGAGATTGTACTGCCTAGTAATAACAGAGAAGAATAAATCTATAAATGGCTAAAAGTAAAAGCCCTAGAGAAGGCCAGGTAGCCTCAGCAACTATCCTTGGCTGGGCAAGGATCCTGAGGCTCCCAACCAATCAAAAAGCCCCACGCTTCTCAGGAATGAGAAAGTGGCTGAGGTGCATCATGTAATAAAGCAAACCAGTGGTTCAAAATTTAGTTTTTCAAGTACCCCTGCTTCTTTTAAAAAGCTAAAAATGGAAGGTATGTTAACAATGGCATTATCATCTAAGAGCAGTGCTGGATGAAGAGGAATGCATTCATTATAAAATTGAGTAAAGTACTTTTTTCTTAGTTTTTCCAGTTTCACAGATGAAAATAAAATGTGATTAACCGTAAGATCATCTCCGCATTCGCAAACAGGTTTGTCTTGATTTGTTAGCAAAAAGTTGTGCGTAAGGTGCGCGTGTGGCCTATCTGGAGACAACATAAAATCATTTCTTTAAAACGTTCCTGGTGCACACAATTTAAATTCACCCAAAACCGGCTTTACCAAGTGTAGTTTATTATTCACTTTGCCGTTTCATGCCGACTGCCATTTTTCACTTAATTTACATTGTACTAAGTTCATGCAATCCTTAAAAGGTAAATTTACTTTCTTTATTTCCTTGCCATGAGCTTTTGCAGCGCAGACATCTGCCCTCTCGTTGCCTTTTATTCCGACATGACTGGGAACCCAGCAGAATTTTGTGTCTTGTCCTCGAGCTGTGGCTTTTGCTATCTTGTGTATGTCACCAAGAATCGGAGTCACTGCATTTGTAGAGTCCAGAGCTGTAAGTATACTGAGGGAGTCTTTGCAAATAATACTCTTGGTGAGGTTCTCATTTTCTATATTTTTCTATGGCCACACAGACTGCGTAACATTTTGCAGTGAAGATGGATGAGCACTGTGGAAGTCGTACTGTTTTTTCAGACTTCCCTCGGACTACTGCGCTTCCTATGTAAACGTCCATTTTTGAACCATCTGTATAAAACTGAGTAGAACTACTGTAATTTTCTCCAAGTGCAAGGAATTCTTGTACTATAATTTGTTGCGGAGTTTGTTTTTTATGGCACAGTCTAAGAATGAGATCACAGATTGCAGGAAAATTTTACCATGGAGGCAGTGGATCTCGTCGCTGAGCAATGTATCAGGTACTGTATCTAGTGCGCCGAAGTTTTGGCACATCTGTTCAAAACGCAGGCCGAGTGGCCCGATAGCTAGCAGTTTGTTTTTAAACAGTGTTCTAGATGGGCACTTTGTGACTATTGGGTAACATAGGTGTTTGGGCAGCAAATGGATTTTTAAAATGTATGAGGATGTGAGCATGGTTCTTCTGTCTGCAGGTGATGGTTTGTTGATTCCTACATAAAGACTATTTATGGGCAACGTCCTGTAAGCACCAGAGGAAAGACGCAAACCTAAATTATGTATTGGATCTAGTCGTTTCACGGACGAAGGTCTCACCGTCCCGTAAACTAAACATCCGTAATCTAAGGTAGAGCGTACCACTGAGCAATAAATTTGTAAAAGAAATGTCCTGCCAGCCCCCCAATGCTTACGTGACAGTACTTTGAGTATATTTAGGGATCCGGAGGCTTTTTTTTTCAGTGCGTTTATACGAGGCAGGAAAGTGAGTTTTTTGTCAAAGGTTATCCCTAGAAATTTGTGCTCATTTTTGGCGGGTATCTGTGTTCCGTTCAGGTGTATGAATGGGTCGGCTTGTATGCCTCGATTCAGCGAGAAAAGAATGGCTACTGTTTTCTGTGTGGAAAACTGGAAACCATTCTGATCTGCCCATGTCACTTACTGTTTTGGTCAATTTGACCTTCATTGCAGACAGACACATGCTTGACAAAAGTAGTTAGTAAGAGCTAACGCTCTTAAAATCAATTGAGAGTAAGGTTCAGTGGTTAGGGCTTTCAGCGACTGAGCTGGAGTACCCGGGATTGAACACGACCGCGGCAGCCACGTTTTGATGGAGGCCAAACTCAAAAGGCGCCCGTGCGCTGTGCGATGTCAGTGCACGTTAAAGATCCCCCTGTGGTCAAAATTATTCTGAAGCCCTCCACTATGGCCAACCTTTCTTCTTTCACTCCCACCTTCCTCCCTTCTCATAAGCCCCCTTTGGGTGCCCACCAAGATGTGAGACAATTACTGCGCCTAAATTTCCTTTCCTTACTAGTTTTTTCACTTCATCAGTCTAGTCATTCTCTTCTCTCTTTGAGTCTTTGTAACCTATTTGGCACATTTTCTTGCCCAAAGAAGTGATGTACACAGCAAAAAACAACTACACATGTAGTATTCACAAGTTTTAATGCATATAACACAACTCACGGCTGGGCTCGAAGCCAGCTAAATCTTATTATCAGAGTGCAAAACATTTATAAATCATGTTTGCTTTATTTGCAACACGTGATGGCAGGCTGTTCCAATATATATATGTGGTACATAAATGACCTTCCGTAAAACAATTAGCATCACGTTATGCATTTTACTTTGTTATCATGGCCGCAGTGCCAGAAGATTGCGAGAAGTGGCTGAAATAAATCGTCATAAAGTATGGAATGATAGTAGAATTTGTGAAATAACATAAGGCTAGCAAACTGCTACTGTGATAGTGACTCTAGCTCGAAACAACTTTCCAATTTTGCTTTATTTACTATTCATACAGTCTTGCTTGACGTTTACTACACTTCAAATGCTGACCACTTCAATTCATAAGTGCACGTCATGCCGACACATACGGTCGGAAACAAAAATGGAGTATACCACTCGAGGTTCACTTACCATTGCTGTGCTATTTCTTGGCAGGATCAGGTGTAAAAACAAGTGAGGAGGTGACTGCTTTTATCTCGAGGCAAACCAGTCTGCTCCATCTGATCTGTAGCATTCCTGCCCAACGAAAACACCAAAAGGCATCGCAAGAGCAGCAAGCAACACAGTAGCACGAGGCATACAGCAGTTTTGCTCCTGGCAGCAGATGTAAAGCTAGCCTACCAAAGGCCTTTCACCGATTCCAAGGCCATAATCAGTCCGACTCCACGCAGGCATGCAGCAGGCATGTATGGCTAGAGTTAGTATTGGCTGCTGGTATGCATAGGAGATGCTTGAGTGATATTTTTCTTGTGTTAAGTGCCACATGCATTTCTAGGCCATGCAAAGTGGTGCTCCATCAAAATGTACTCATAAGGTGATATCTACAATGTTAGAGCAGTTGACACCATACCAATCACAACAGAGAAGTTTTAGGTTGTCAAAGGAAGCATATGGACTACCAGAGAAGTGGAATAAACAGGGTAAGCTTATTGTGTAAATTAAGCACCTGAGGCCAGTGAGCTATAAATTGGTTTTGAGAGAGGGAAAGAAGCATTAACCGTCTCACTTCTCCATGGACACCTCAACCATGCTGTGAGGGAAGGGATGAAGGAGGGAGCAAAAGAAAAGGGGGGGTAAAGACAGAAGGTGCCACAGTGGAGGGCTCTGGAAAATTTTCGACCACTTGGGGATCTCTCTTTCGCATGTGCTGTGCTGACATCGCACAGCACATGGGTGCCTTTTGCGTTTCCCCTCCACCAAACCCAGCTGATAACCTTAGCCGTGCTCTGAAAGCATCATGCACTAGTATTGTTGCAGCCAGTACTTCACCACTGAACCATATCACAGGAGAAAATGTGACAGAAAGTAAAACAAAATAAAGATCCATTGCAGAGCTTGCTCTGGTAGCTACACAGTGTTACACAGTGGCTCGAGCCCAACTTGTGGACCAGGATCCTATAAACTGTGGTAGTCCAATGGAAGTGATCCTTTACAGACATGGCAGCTATGTGCTTGGACCACTTTTTGCGTGTCCTGAGGCCGTATTTTGTGAAAATCCATCCCATTGCTATTTCATTTGGTCCTTTGCCATTCGTTGCTGCTCCCATTGCCGCAGGGCATTAGAGCAGGTGTTACGCTGGTTCTGACAGAAACATGCTCACAATGCCACCTGCTTGCATTAACACATCTCAAGTCCGTGTCGCACTGGCTGGCGGGCATAGATGCCAAAGAAAAACGACATCATTGACATGCCTGAAGAGCTTTATCACCAATAATGCCCTCTCAGGAAAGAGCTTCTAAGACAAATTGGCAGAGCGTGGTCCATGTGACTCGGCCGGACTGGATGTGGCAGCAAGATGCTGGCTAGTGGCGGTGCTGTGGCCACATTGGCTATGTCTGGGATTTAGGCATTCACTTTCCTACCTGCTGTTGCCTTTGCAACATTGACAACATGGCTAAGTGGAATGGATTATTTATTACAGAATACAGCCCCTGGAAGCTTTGTCCCCAATAGTACCCAGTGCCACTAAAAGCACTATTCTTTCTTTTTGTATCATCTAACCTCAATTTCTGCACACTTTGAGTGGTGCAGATGATGAAGAGATAGGAGAGCACCTGGAAAAGAGAAGACCATCAGCTTCAAACATCTAGCCTGGCATAATGTTGCACATCCATTTATCATAAAACTTAACTCTTTTGTAGAACTCTTGCCACAAATTTTACTTTATGACCCACTTAACGTTGCTTGTTTTTCCAGCTTTGCCTCAAAATGCTGAGCCAGTGCTGAATGCACTCACATTTTCCAGCGAGTTTTCTATAAAAGCTAAGCACATTATCAAAGAGAATGAAATTTTTTCTTCAGCTTCAAACCCATGTGTAGTTTCTGCAAACGTTTCTGTGCAGTCAGTAAGACTTTCATTCCTTGTACTATACCTTTTATTAAATGAGAAATCAGTTTTCTCTGCATGTACCTCGAACACAAAAAATTTATTATTCACTGAATGCATAGTGCACGTTGCTACTGTAAAAAAAGCACAAATCTCACACTTATTACTAAATTTTGGGCCAGAGTCATTAGGTTTGTCAAGGATAAATGCATATAAATGATAACAATGCATGCAATGTCAAACATAAAAGATATTACACACCTAAGAAGGCCCCTTAAGGGCTTTTGTAAAGATGGAGTGCACACTAACTTTGGTACACAGTCATCAAGCTCTGTCAAAGGTAAATTCACCTACTTAAAAATACAATTAAACTCAATCAAAAACAAATGACCATCCACACCTAAGAAAATGCCACACTTGTTTGCATAAACATCAAAAACAAAACATCATGCACACCTAAAAAGGAACCCTACGAGTTTTTGTAAAGATGGAGCGCATACGGCATTCTTCTTTGAGCGTCTCTTGCAAGCTGTCATACAGTCAGTTACATTAAGGAGCTTATCATCCTTGAAAAAGAATAGCCTGACATGCAGAAGTCCGTCCAAAATTCGGACAATTTCAAAAGGAGGTCCTTGCGAGTGACGCAGTTCAGAAACACCTCACGCATTTACGCGTCCCATCCTGTCTTGTCACCGGGGCAACTGAATCCATCTCCCACAATGCAAGCCGGATGTGCCTGCAATGATGGCAAGTGTGCGAAGCACACATCGAGGGCCTTCACCTTCTCCTCTGGTACCCACTCATAAAACCCGAAGTCCACAAAGAACACCTGGAGAACATCACTGTGGCCAACTGACACAACTTGTCCTCTGTACCAACGCGCGTCGTGATTGCTCCTCGCAGCCACAAGCTCTCTTTGGCCTTTGTGAACGATCTGACCTCGCTGAATTTCCTGAGATTGCACTCACGTTGCATGTCTTCCATGAGGCCTTTCAAAGACAGCTTTGACCTGGAAGCCATGCCTACGACAATCAGCTGCACAAATGACTTTTCCCATAAGGCAATACCAGGAAGAAGAAACTTGGGCTATTATTGCATGCAGACACCTGTCCAAACACCCAGCTTTCCACAACAGGTGGCTGCATTATTCTTGAAAGGCTCAGAACTGGCTCATTTACGTGCAGTAGCGCTTAATTCGCTTCTTCAGCAACATGGCTGTAAACGCAATATTGTCCGTGCTTACAGGTGCCTTGTGCGTTGAAAAATTTGCAGATGCGGTGACCATTTTTGACAGTAAACTTCGAGGTTGCCACACCTGGGTCATCGGTGTTCACACCGTAGCTATTAAGCACATCGTTGTAGTCATCCTGCATAGGATCAAACTGCATGTCTCCAAAATTTGTACCTTGTCCGGGTATCGCCTTTCTTTCAATCGGCATCCTTGCATAGCCATCTCTGATCATGCACTCAGCCACATTGCCATGAGTCTCGCTAAACAATTTTACCAGGTGGACTTTGTCATCAAATTCGTCACCACAGCTCTGTGTCCCCAAAACTTCCACTGTAAGCTTGGTGTCACCCTGAGTGAGTGCTTCAAAACTCGCGACAGCTGTCTCAGTCCACTCTGACCATGGTCGAATACCAGTAACATGGAACCTCAGTGCAAGAGGGTTTATGGAACGAAGCCTTCTGTCTAGCCTGAACAGGCATGAAGAACTCACTACTTTCCTATTGCCATAGTCTATTAAAAATATGAAACATCTATCACCGTCCAGAACCTCTTCAACTCTTACCCTGGCTCCCGTCGCATGTGGAAAATCACGACAGATCAAGTATGAACCTTTTTTAACTTCACGTTCAGGGCATGCGCTCTCGCTGCATGAGGAGCTTATAATGCTGCACACTTCCAAAAGGTCTTTCGATCTGGAAGTCAGCTGTCCATGTGATCAGGTGTGCATTTAAATATATGTGACTATAATGTCTCAGGAATATCCCCTTGGTTCTTCCGCCGTCGCTAATTCACAGCAAGGCGCCGACCCCTCGCTGGGAGTGTCAGCGCGGTCTGAAAGAGTCGATGGTGATGTTTCAGGCGTCTTGGTGGAGCCTTCTTCACACGAGGGCGATGCAAGCCTGCTTGTAGATTGGGCTGGGTTTCCGTCCTTAGCCGGGATGTCATAAAGTTAACTCAGGAATTGGGCAAAGCCACTATAGACAAGGTTCTCGCCAACATTTAGTCTAACCGGTCCCATTCTCGTTGTGGAGCATATAACGAACAGATCAACCTCGCAGACGCCCATGTCTGAGACGCTGTGGAATATGGCTTCGTATTCGCAGCTGCTGGGCAACATGTTTATCAAGTCCCAGCGTGTGCTGCTCAATGTTGGCCGTAACCTACGCAGGCAGCATTCCACGGTCCCGCGCGGTTCGGCTGTCGCTCGCTCGTCGATGGGGTACACACAGTTCAGCTCGACAATATCTTCGCAGCCGGTGTCTACGTACAGGATTCTGGCCAGTGCATGTAAGCCGTTCGAATTTCTGTGCACGTCTCTTATCTGCGCGCGAAGACCCTCTTCCATTCTGCCGTCCTGGCACACCAGGCAAAACATTCCAACAAAGACTTTGTGTAAGTGGCGTCTCCCGTCGCCAACGCAGAACTTCTCGTAGGGGTATTCAGGCAAGCCAGGCGGGTTGTAACGAAGGAAGACTTTGGCTGGTCCATCGTAGTAAGTCACACGAACTGGGACGCGAACTTTAAAAGGCACATCACGCGGCCGTGGTATTGAATGCGTCGGAACCACTGCAGTCTCAACATAGTTCGCCGGAGCCATCGTGGATTTTCCGTAGACGCCTTATGCCACAGCTGTGATCCCGCACAGCAAGTGAGATCACGGCACGGCACGACTAGAGTGAAAAGTGAGACAAAAGAAGGGTAATTTCCGCTAGGATCGCTGCGAACGTTAGCCTTTTTAAAAAGCAATGCCTCCTGAAGCAACGTTTTTAAACGTTGTCTTGAACATGCCTGAAGCGTCAGGGGTTTTTCCATAGAGCTACTACTACCGGTTTTTCTGCCCGCCGTAGAGCGCCGCTGTCAGATGACCCTAATTAGTGTTCCAGTATATGCAACGGAGTCGGTCCAGGTCGACCAGTGGAACTCGAATTCGTCGTCCTAATTAGTGTTCCTGTATATGCAACGGAGTTGCTCCAAACGACCAGCGGAATTCGCGCGGTCGGTCCAGGTCGACCAGTGGAACTCGAATTCGTCGTCGCGGAGCAAGAAAAGCTGCTCCGGCACGACCAGTGGAAATCACCATTAATAAACAGTTTTCATCTGGGGGCACATTAAAGAACCCCAGGTCATTCAAATTAATCTCTTACCCTCCACTACGGCCGCCTCTCTCTTCCATTAATCTGGTCTCATGGTTTCACCTGAAACCATCAGGATATATTTGGTTTGCTGACAAATGAAATGGTCATGGTTTCGTGCTGGGTTCTACTGGTCCCAGTAAGAATCCAGTTTTCTTTAATGTTTGTGGTCTCACTAGAGGACCAACTGGTTGTGCTGGGATCCGCTGGTTCCAGCCAAGCAGTTTTTGCAGTTTAACTGGAACCTTTTTCTAATGTTTGTATAGCATATACAAATATATGTAGGGAGCATATTGAAGCGCCCATATTAGTTTCAACGTGGGTGTGTAATGGCATATTCAAATCCAAGATCCGCAGTAGGGCCTTGAATCCATGGAGGAGCACAATATACATCTAGGCCAGCAAGAATACGGGATTTGGACTTAAAACAACTGATTGAAGCACACTTTTTTGCTTGAGGAGCAAAAATCTCAGATTGGAAAATGCCACAAGTTCCACACGCTATCACTGTTGTACTTAGACTGCTCTTGTGCTTGCAGAGTGGGGTTTAAAGCTCCATATTTGCACTACAGGCATATTTATAACCCTGCAGGTGACTGACATTTTAGCATAAGTTGTATGTGCTTACCTTAATTTTTCGTGCATGCCTAATCTTCAGAAACTTACTTTTTAACACTTTTTGCAACTTTCTAAAAAAAAATTACGAAACAAAGGTCTTTATAAGAATGGTTTATCCAAAGAAACATTTCAGTGATAACAGGGCAGCTGCTGGTCCCAGGAGCTATTCGTCCCAGCAGCTACAGGAAATGGGCCAATGAAACATTTGAACTGGGACCATTAAGAATCCCATTTCAATATTTGCACTGCAGCACAAACATTGCACAGAACAAGGGCGTCTTATGCACCACGCTTCCATCGAAATGTGGCTGCTACTGCTGGGATCGAACCTGCATCCACTTCAGTTCCAAGAGTGGTGTATGCAAAGTCGGCCATAGCTTGAAGTATGTACTGCAAACAAATCAATTTCATATTGACGCAGAGAATAATTATCATTAGTGAATGTAATTACTTGAGCAACTTATGCTGAACCACCGAAAGCGGACAGTGTTCTTTCTTCACCCCGCCCCCTTTTCATGTGCCCTTGTCACAAGTCTGCAGTGCAGCAGATTCTGCCTATTACTGGATAACAAGATGTGCACATTGAATAAACTATGTACTGATAATCTTATAATCTAGGTCAAGCAGACTAGCACCTATGTGTTCAGAATATTGTATCTGTAAGAGAAAGTAGTTGCTCTTCTCAGGCCCTGAATGACACACTATAATTTTATGCAACAAGCAAAGCTGCAACAGTTGTTGCTCCATCATCAATGTCAATCGCATAATGTGGCAGCTCACTTGAAATATTTTATAACCAACACACAAACTATGGTTTAGAACAACCGCATTTATTCTGCTGATGAGACAAGCACATAATTATACCCCTAAGCCAAAACACCATTGAATGTGTAGACGATAAAAAGCAATCTGTATCAATGCAATTCATTCTTGATAAGTCTTGTATTAGGCATTAGGCACTATGTGTAATTGGCCAGAAAAAATCTGTACATTTGCATTTTCTTGAAAAAGTTCACAATTGTTCACAAGTTATAATTTAAAATGCACCAAAAATAAAAGCAGTTTAATGGCATAAAGCAGTTAATAATAATAATTGGTTTTTGGGGAAAGAAAATGGGACAGTATCTGTCTCATATATCCTTGGACACCTGAACTGTGCCGTAAGAGAAGGAATAAAGGAGGGAGTGAAAGAAGAAAGGAAGAGAGAGGTGCCATAGTGGGGGGGGCTCCGGAATCATTTCGAACACCTGGGGATCTTTAACGTGCACTGACATCGCACAGCACATGGGCACCTTAGTGTTTTGCCTCCATAAAAACGCAGCCGCCGCGGTCGGGTTCGAACCCGGGAACTCGGGATCAGTAGCCGAGCGCCCTAACCACTGAGCCACCACGGCGGATGCATAAAGCAGTTTGATTGCATCAATCAAAAAGCCGATGGCAAATCCAACACAATGGCGGACAACACACTGCACTCTAGCCACTGGCACATCTGCCTGCAGCAACAGAAGTCCCAACCCAAAGATCTCAACAGTGTTTTATGAGATGTCACAATCCCATGCCAAACAGCGAATGGCAAAATTAAAAATATAACAGGGGACGAAATTTTTTGGAAGTATTTACAGTTCACATGGAGGAATATACAGATGAGTAAACAGAATCAAAGATGACATGTCACAGAAAAATGAAGATACGATTCACTCCAGCAAGTGGCTGACGATGATCCAAGATGGTGCACTGGTCAAGCCCCTTGTCACAGGTGTCACCTGTTGAGCCTGCTGTGCACACATCACACAAATGAAATAAGAAGCATATCCACTGCAACAAGGTGGCTGGTGACCCAGGAAGGTGGCTGGTGACCCTCTGCCACAGGCATCACTTATCCTGCCTGCTACGTGCACTGCGTTCACATCCGCGTCCACCAGCAGGTTCTGGTTCCCACGAAGCACAGATTGCTGAAAAATGGAACATTTGTTTATGTGGGCTGCAACAATACAACTTTTCAGCCCTAACTCTGCAAGGATTGTGAACAGCAAAACTTTAAACCATTAGCATCTTTGACTATACACTGTGCACATGCATGAAAGCACCCTGCACCAGCACTAGTGTGGAAGTGCACTGCTGAAAAAGCAAAAAATAAGCATTTGCAAACCCACATTTCACTTCTGCCACCTTCGCACGCTTTTGATTATGAAAGCAAATACAAAGGAGATCCTTATGAAGTCTGGACCAGAGAATAAGCAGACAAAGCAATGCCAAAGTTTGTGCACATAGGTTACCTGTTCACAATATACTGCCTCAGAAATTGTGTTGAACACCAATTAATTCAGCAAACGCAACCTAACATTATGTTACTCAAACTCGGTGTACAGTTTTGACATAAATATGAAAGCCAAGGTGTGTGTGCAAGTGGATATGTTATTAAGGTGCATTCATGCAGAACATTTTGAGCTCTAAAGCACAGAGAGAATATAAAACTCCCAATACAAAGCGAGCCAGGATCAATAGACTACCTTTCATGGATGTCAAATGTGGAAATTTCAACAAAAAGATGGCTTTACTATGAGACAGAAAATAGCACAAACATCAAGCACCTGCGGCCTTGTGAATATGGAAACTCGCTGTCTAGATGACAGACACAATGAACACGCACAAAGCCAATTGAGGCCCATGTATTTTAGTCACAATAACATGGGCAGCGATGAGAACAATAGCTCGGCTCCCTTGGCCAGACAATCCCATTCTTGTATTTTTAGCACAAAACACCAGAGAAAAGCAGTGCAAAATTTCGAATGCCTCAAGACTTGCAGTTTCATGCTTTACATTGCCAAGGTGCCCAGTTGACAAGCCTTTCCACTGCCTGTAAAGAATGCTGCTTGAGTTGCTTCTGCTACTCTGAAAACCACACTTAGCCCATCTGGGGGCAGATAGTATGCTGAAGTGGTTCATAAGAAGTGAACAGCAGTAGTAGAACAGACTCCATGGCAAATCTTATAGCTAGGGCAAGGAATTTTCTGTGTTTATTTGCGAGTAAAATTGGCCAATCTTTTTCGATGTTTGTTTATTTTTGGGAAGTCGATGTTTTTCAGCTAGCTGTATGGTGCAAATATTAAAAGCGGCAATTATTGCAAAAAAAGTTCTCAAAGTTTAAAAAAAGGGGTGATCAAAGCAAAGAGATCAATTTTTTTAGTCACTGGTACACAAGCGTGTAGTAGTAAGATTATTGACCTTGTTGATTAGATTGTGATAGCATGCTTGTCTAGGCAACACCCCACTTGGAAAATACTTGTTCAACGCTATTTTTAGATGTTAAAAGACCCTCGGGACAATAGGAGCTTGTCACATGCATGCAGCTTACAAAACAATGAAGCGACGTCAACTACGACAGCAATGACACATATGGCGACAAGTTTGGACTTCCAGCTGAAGCTCCTTCTGGCTACATTCACACACACTATGAGTCTATAGGTCTGTTCATAACGTGCAAATTCCTCTGCAACTCTGCTTTCCACAAAGGTGAATAATTTTGATATAGATCTAGAGTAACCTGTGAACTTCAAGACAATCTGGGTGTTCCAACCAAGCAACTTGTCTCAGTACCTTCTAAAATGCATCCCAAAAAAATCTGCAAGGTACATTTTTAGATTCTCATCTACCATCTTAATTTAATTAGGCTGTCCATGCTTCAGTAGCCATTTGCTGGTGCCTGATTCCACTCCTTTAGCAAGGCTACAAGTTTCAAACCAAGATGCATCTTGTATACAAGGTTCCTCTCCGACTGAAGAGTCTTGGATAACAGAGTAACGAGGCAGATGTCTCTCTCTGAAAGGCCATTCTAAGAAGTTTTAGTGGATATTCTAGAATTTAGAGCTTAAACAAGTACTTTGAGCTTTAGGCTCGTTTCTCTGAGGACACCAGTACTCTTGAGAAAAGGCAAAATTGGGCACTAATACACTTCATAACATCAGTAAGAGCGTAATAGAAACCCACCGTGGGGGTTCACTGTAAAGAAGCCCTTTAGTTCAAAATCTAATAAGTGACAGCAAGCGGTGATCTTAACGCTGAAGTTTCTGAGAGCTTTTCACGACAGCTGTGATCCAGTGCTCTCTAACAAAATGGCTAATCCTTACCCTATGAGCTCAGCCGAACCCAAGCCTTCTTCACTGAAGATTTTAAAAAATGGTGCCATGCATCGGCCAGTAAAATTCGCTACTAATGACAAAAGCTTCCCAAGAATCGAGTCGGCTATCTGCACTTAAGTGCTCGGCCATGCCCACTGAAATTTTTTGGAGGAGGACACAAAGCCTTGCGGCAATGCTCTCTTCGATGTGTGTTTTTAAAACACTGGCGGTATTGCTCCAAGTACCTCTTCAGCATTTCTGTGCTTTGATGAGAAAAGAAGTAGGAGAGTTTCTTCGTGATAACAGTCGTTGCCTGGCCTCAACATGAACAGGAACCGGTGTTTTTGGTTTTAACCGATTTCATATTTTTTGTACTGCCGGTTGTTTATTAGTGTTTTTCAATTAAAACTGGAAAGTACAAGGCCTACTTACAGCCACTGCACTGCTTTTTTATTTATTTTTAGGGCAATAGCTAATGGGATAATGCTCTTTTAAATGCCAAGTTTTTGTCTAATTTTCACTCCATTACATAACACTATGCAGAGAGGCAGGCCTTAGTCAGTTTTTTTCCTTTGAATAAATGTTTTTGTTTCTTTTCCTTCACAATTTTTTATTAGAGACGACTTATTTTATGAACAGTTCCTTTCCGGTAAGGAACTGTGTTCACGTTAAGAAGGCATGACTGTACTGCCAAGGGAAAGAATATCGTAGTTCCGGCTGTCCCGTCAGGATACAAGGCAACACCTATGTAAATTCTTTTGCTCACTGAGTTCTGCGACTAAGAATAAAATTGAAATATGTCACAGAAACATAACATTTCTGCACTTTGGAATAAGAGCTAGGACACAGCAGGGATACCAATTACAGTATGAAAATTCTGAAAACTACATCGCATACACCGCCTAAACAAAAAAGAATTGCCTGCGAAAAAACTTCTGCTTAGGCACCAATGAACAACCTTAGACTACATTTGAAACAAGAAATGCTCCAACTAAGTCAGTAATGCAATAACCAGTAATTAGAGCTCTGTATCAGACAAGTTCAGGGACTATTTTCTCGAGTTTATACGTTTTGAGAAATTTGGAGATTATCAAAACTGCTATTCTGTGATACACAATTTTAAGTTTTATGCTCTTAATTCAGTTCCAAATTCAAATAACTGTCTTTCTGGATAACTTAGTGGCAAAAGCATTACATGGCTTTTCACAACTTTTAATACGTCAAGTTTAATTTCCAACGTCTACACAACTGCATCATGCTTTTGTCTGCACAAGGCAGGGAACAACAAGAACACCCATTCCATGTTTGCAATGGATGCAAGAAAAGTTAACAGAAGCAGTATGCAACATGAAAGGATAGGCCAGTCTAAAACACGCACATGCCAGAATGGCATTGGTTCTGCAGCTTCCTTCAAACTGCAGGCAATATATTGCAACAAATCTGCCCCAAGATGGGGAACATCAACATTTGCTTGCACTAAGTTAGCAAATAATGGCTCATAAAGTGCTAACCACATGAGGCTTTGCATAATGGCCTAGTGGCCGTTGAATGACTGTCACTCAGGTTCTGGGTTTGCAGAAAATTTCGCTTATTACCTGGAAGCCGATCGCAGGAGTAGCCAACAGCAGAAAGCTTTGCAGGTATGTAACTTCCAATCTAGCTATTTTGCCAATGAAATCTGTTTTTCTAGTGCAATTTCAATGAAAAAGCCGCCAACGCTCACTGCATCTAAGCCAAACATTGAAATAATTAGTGAAAGCTTAGTAGGAATAAGTAACTGTGGAGTTAATTACTACGGAAAGGCATGGGGAAAAAAAAGCCTCACTTCTTGCAAGTCTCCGCACCGCAAAATGTAAATTGGCACCACTGCGCTGGGTCCCTTAAAAATGCAGTGTATTACCAGAAAAATTTCCACCAGTGCTTTTACCATGCTTTATGCTGTTTAGTCTTAAAAACAGGGTACTAGCAGTTACACATTCCTGGTGATGTGAAGTGACTGAACAGTGAGGCAGCACAACAGAGCAACACTGAAAATGTGAATCTCATATTCATATTTTCAAAAATCTGAATCTCATATTCATGAAGATTTTCAGGAGCAGAAGCACAGCTATAGAGCCAACACATTTCTTTGCAAAGCATTGTGAGATAATTAGCATTAAGGCCTCTTCTCTATAAAATGAAAGGATTTGCAAATAGCACGTTATAGCTTGAAAAGGTACCATAGACAAACTGTGCAATAACAAATGCTAGCTCATCCAAACTATTGCTGTAACCAATTACTTTCAATTATCAGGCAATGACCTACAAATTTTAAGCACAATTTACAAGAGCAAGGTAAAAAGGCTTCCCCATATACTCTCAGCAAACACAACAGACACACATTTTGTACATACACAAATGCGCAAGAAAATATTTTTAACTATGTAAGCTTCTTTTCAGCGATGCCTCTGGAAATCATAAGCAGTGCAAGACAATAAGGGTCTCACCCTGTCCAATATTTATAAGCACCGCTGTTAGTGGGTAACTTAATCACTGAAATTTTCCCACCTCAGTCAACATTAGAGAAAAGGCCAGAAAAGGACAAGGACACTTAAGCTCTGCCTTAAGCGATAGCCTTAATGGGTCAATGGGGACACTGGTCTTTGTAACAAAAAATTTGTTAATGAAGTCAACAATTATGAAAACTTCAGGGAACACGTATTTTTCTGTGGCAAAATTTTATGCACCCCAATTCCTTGAGGACTTGTGTAGTATGTTCTAAATGTTTTGGTGAGAAGCTTTTAAGAAATTTTGCTGCATGAAACTAGCCAAAATGTTTGCCATTGGTTTCTCTTCACATCAAGGAATGCAATAAGGGTACAATTATCATCCTGCCAACAACAGAAGTTGAGTTATGTGGTTTTGAAGCTGTCACCTCAGAAATGGTACACAGACTTGTTTCCCCATTTCTGAAGTGGGAACTTCAAAATACCCTAACTCCACTTCCTCAATAGGCAGGATGATTATTTTACCCTTAAAGAGCAACTGAGGAGGTTTTAGAATTCGATATTAACACAACAGACACACATTTTGTACATACACAAATGCGCAAGAAAATATTTTTTACTATGTAAGCTCCTTTTCAGCGATGCCTCTGGAAATCATAAGCAGTGCAAGACAATAAGGGTCTCACCCTGTCCAATATTTATAAGCACCGCTGTTAGTGGGTAACTTAATCACTGAAATTTTCCCACCTCAGTCAACATTAGAGAAAAGGCCAGAAAAGGACAAGGACACTTAAGCTCTGCCTTAAGCGATAGCCTTAATGGGTCAATGGGGACACTGGTCTTTGTAACAAAAAATTTGTTAATGAAGTCAACAATTATGAAAACTTCAGGGAACACGTATTTTTCTGTGGCAAAATTTTATGCACCCCAATTCCTTGAGGACTTGTGTAGTATGTTCTAAATGTTTTGGTGAGAAGCTTTTAAGAAATTTTGCTGCATGAAACTAGCCAAAATGTTTGCCATTGGTTTCTCTTCACATCAGGAATGCAATAAGGGTACAATTATCATCCTGCCAACAACAGAAGTTGAGTTATGTGGTTTTGAAGCTGTCACCTCAGAAATGGTACACAGACTTGTTTCCCCATTTCTGAAGTGGGAACTTCAAAATACCCTAACTCCACTTCCTCAATAGGCAGGATGATTATTTTACCCTCAAAGAGCAACTGAGGAGGTTTTAGAATTCGATATTAAATGAGCTGAATGTGTGAAGCATGCAGGTAAAGCATGCGAAATCTTTTTGCGCTAGCATTTGAAATTGTGATGTAATCGCTGACTAAAAGGGTGTCAGCATTCTGGCTTCTCTGCAGTACACGGCAGTACACGAGACCCGTCTGGTTTGATATGCCTTCGGTTACCACGGTCAGTGAACGCGGCACCAAAGAAGTAAAACTTCTGTTGACAGGAAGTGAGCACTCGCGCTTTACTGTCATGCTTGCGTGCATGGCAGATGGCAGAAAGTTGCCTCATTTAGTCATTTTCAAAAGGAAAACCATGCCGAAGGAAGCCTTCCCTTCAGGTGTTGTGCGCGTGAATGAGAAAGGGTACATGGACGAGGCTATGATGATTGGTTGGATTCGCGTGGTGTGGAATCGTCGGCCCGGTGTACTGCTGCGTCATCGGAGCATGCTGGTTTTGGATGCTTTTCGCGGCCACCTGACCGAATCAGTAAAGCGCGCGCTCACGGAAGCTAGGACCGACCTCGTCGTCATTCACCAGGAATGACGTCTACCCTTCAGCCACTCGACGTGGTACTCAACAAGCTCTTTAAGGACAGAGTGCGACAGGAGTACAATGAGTGGATGCCCGGCGACAATCCGAAGACGCCGCTGGGCCGCCTGCAAAGGCCTCCGCTTGCGACCGTCTGCAGCTGGGTGTTGTCGGCCTGGCGTTCTTTGCCAGATGCCATGGTGCAAAAGGCTTTCAAGAAGTGCTGCATAAGCAACACGCTGGATGGAACTGAGGACGACGCACTGTGGGAGGCGGTGAGCGACAAGGAATCGTCTTCCGACGACACTGATGAAAGTTCGGAGTGAAGTCGCAGCTCCGGTGGTCCAGGGACGCAGCCGAAGTTGCAAATAAATGCGTTTCGGCAATATTTGCTTCTTCTCTATTTTCTTCACTTCAAGATAAGGGGGTCGACCTATATTCCCACTCGACCTATATACGGTTTATACGGTACTTGCTGTTGGGCTAGTTGGTTCATCATAAAGTTGAATGGAGCAAGGGAACGAACACAGAAAGACACAGAGGCGCGCGCTCTTTCAGTCTCTGTGTCTTCCTGTGTTCGTTCCCTTGCGCCATTCAACTTTATGGCATCTATGGCCAAAGAGTGCCATAGCACCAGGTATTTTCAACTACTCAAGGTGGGGTCAACGACCCATTTTCCAAGCATTTCACCCCTTACTATCCGAGCACCAGGCCAGGGAAAAGCTTGTACCCACTGTATCACTAGAGGGTACCTGGCGGCACTGGGGATCGAACCCCGCACCTCCCACATGCAAGGCGGAGGATGCTCAACCACTTGGCCACCGCTGCGGTACACCTTGCATAACATATTACATAAGTACTCAAGCAAGGTTTACAAGAAATGAAATGGCATATTTAGAATCAGCACACAAAAATACACGTCTCCTGATTATTTCTTAATTGTGACTTCTTTAATAATTTTTTTTTTTCTAAGACCACAGTCTCCCCTTAATGCCCATATATGTGGAACTGGTCATTCTCAACTTTATATTCACAGAGCTGTGGGAGTTCTCATACCACTCCTGGCGCAGTAGTGCCGCAGTTAAGCGATGTGCCACTGCCCTGCATGGCAGGTGCTGCCACCCATGGGGCTTGTGTGACTCTCTTCCCGAGCAACCTCTTGCGACCAATCATTAGGTTAATTGCACCATGGTGATTAGTTTGCTCACAATCCAGTGGGCAGGTTGCAACAACACCACAAGGTCACGTGACGTAGGTGGCCCACCTATATTGCTTCTCCGGGGATTTTTCCGCTCACACTGCCGACACCGATGCCGGATTTTCTGCACAACGGGAGCCTTAACGCTACTGCGTTAAAACTACACCTTGAGATCTGGATGTCATTAAGCACTGCTCCCAAGTGCCAGAATTTTTAATGCTGTCCAGCTTGTGCTGTGCACAACATAAAGCTTTCAAAAGAAGCGACGATGTTTAAAGAAGCTCATGCATACAGCCATGCTCACTACCAGCTACAAACCCGACAGCCACCAAAACAGAAAAAATCTTGACACAAGGGAGACAAGCCCTCCACCCATCAGCTCAAGAAAGAAAGTCTAACCTGCACCGTGCTTTTCGACATGCTGAAGAGCTTTCAATAATCGCAATGTCTCGTCCACAGATCTGTACAAGTTCACATCATTGACTGTGACCTGACGAACCATGCCCTTGGGGTCAATAATAAAAGATGCCCTGCGAATAAAAAATACACAAGAACAGAATTTTTTATGAGATATCAAAACACATCAATGCAGAAGTTCCGTGCACGAGTGGAGGCCCACAATGAGCTTTTCGGTAGGCTTACTATATCACAGGGAAAGCCATGTATTCAACAGCACCACAAATAAAGAACCTGTAATGTAGGTGCACTCTACAGCAAGGCATGGTCTCACGTATCAACAGCTTCATCACAGCAGTTACTGGTATTCTCCTGCAAGGCCAGGGGGGCTGGATGTCCATTTCACACCAAGAAGGCCAGCATCTGACTCCCATTACCACAGCAGGTTCTCTATATCAGGAGTCTCAGCAAACCAGCCTCATGGCTACATTTAAACGGGGTGCTGTGAATGGCCACTAAAGATTAGCAAAAGAAAAATGTTACATGTATAACAGCAGACTCACCTCAATGCAATACCAATATCTTCAAGCAAGACATTGTAGTCCTTTGAGATCTTTTTGGTGAAGTCAGACAACAAGGTGACGTTGACCTTCCCAAGGCCTCCAAGCTGAAAAATACCAAGCCTTCATTTCACAACACAAAAAATGTTTCCACTTCAAATGCCGTCCTGCGATGCCCCACCTTAGCAAGAGTCAGGGACCCGCAGAATGAAGCCAAGTTGGCTCATAACCCATGATTCCACACTCTTTTTTTTTTCTTTCTCCAAAGGATATCAACAAGGCCCAAATATTGCCCAGGTTTTGATGCACACACTTTTTTCTGGAGTTTCTTCCTCCTGTACCTGGGGAAATTGTGCAGAGAAATTACCAGCTAAATGAAGTTGCACTGGAGTTCAGAGTTCATATTTCATGCCCATGCTCAGATTGTCACCTTCCTGGTGTCAAAGTTAGTCGCTTCTAACAAGTCTGTCAATAAGATCCCTCACTGAAATGGTGACTAGCAAGGTCTCATTAACATGTTTTACAGTTCTCCAGACTGATCCTACACGAAGCTAGCATGCTTCTGGGATCCACAGTGCCAGTCCTGGAAGCTCTGAACGAATTCTCATCTCTTAGGGTGTTGTTCAGCTCCCTTGCCACATAACAATGAATGTCAGACATGCCTTGAAAACTATCTTTGGGGGACATTTCACTAAAAGGAAGGCGGCTGAGGGAGGGCAGATAAGGTCACTATCAGGGAAAGGGAGACAAAGTTGTAACAGCTGTTTCCTTGGTGGCCTTGAACCTGCTTTAGGTTTATGGTTTATGGGGGTTTAACGTCCCAAAGTGACTCAGGCAATCAGGGACGCCATAGTGAACAGCTCCAAAAATATTGACCACCTGGGGTTCTTTAACATGCACTGACATCGCACAGTACACGGGCCTGTTGGGCTGGGCATTATTATCACAAAGAAGGGTCCTTGCGAGGTGCACACTTGTCACACCTGCTGCAATAAATATAGCAGAACTTGGATGCAGCCAGTTACGTTTAGTGCGGTTGATTGAACTCTATGCGAAGTGCCAAAATATGCAATGAGTATTCCACCATTTCCATGGCCAACTTGTTGCAGCAAACACTTCTTGGAAGCCCCATTACCTGCCATTTCATCCCTTGGCACTTCGTTCTAGAGTCATACTTCAGACACTTACTCCCGACTGCACGCTGACTGGCCAACTCCGTGCTATTTTCTCTTGGAACAAATGAAGCTAGGCATCAAAAGCTTGAATTTTCCAGTGTTTCCAATAGTGATAAGAGAGCTGAAAACCACCTCAGAAGCATACTATACCAAGCATTTCTGGAACTATAGTACATTCACTTCAATTACGGTCATTCCCAAAAATATAAAAAGTTTCCCCTCAGCCCATTTTTCAGCGAACCACTACCTGAGGTCATATCTAGCTCTTTATGCACTTATTATCTTTGTCTCCAAATAATTACCTTTTCACTCCAACTGAGATCTTACTATCTTTTTGTACCCCCATCAGAGCTTTGCCAAGATCCATAGCCATGCCATTTCGTACAAACAACATGATAACCAAAAAAAAGAAAAAGAAATTAATTCACATGAAATGTAAGCTCACTAGTAAGGTTTCTGAAAAAAATCACAGAAGATTGTGTGACCGCTAGTTTAACAGTCACAAATTTTTTCATTTCTACTGCACTTTATTTCACACACTGCCAAATTCAAATGTGCCATTTGACAAGCAGCCAACCATTTCAGCCCCAGAAAAGCCAAGGTGCTTCTTCGATAAATAAATTTTTCTCCACATGAGAAATAAAGACTGCAAAAGAAATGAATATCATAAAACTCAAAGAAAACTTCCAGTGCAAGTGCATTGGCCACCAAAGTACACCAGTACAGAGTACAGTAAAACTTCCTTGATACGCTCCCAGTTTATGCACAATTTCACAGTTCATATGCTCAAAATCACGGGCAATAAAAATGTCCCATACAGTTACACCATTTTTTTATCAGTTAATACTTTCCCGGATAACATGATTTCCCGGCTGTACGGTTAAAATTTCAACAAATTTGGGTTGTATAATACATTTAGTGATGAAAGGCAGATGTGCAAACACACAAGTGGGTCAAATACGGGGGCACGTGACATGAAGTGATGAAATACAGCGGCAGTCACCTGCCATGGTGGCTTCTCTGCAGTGCCTAGGTGCAAAGAAGCAAAGCACTAAAAAGCACTCCAGTATGTAAACAGATAAATAAAAATAAACTTAGGGATCCGGAGGCTTCCTTTTTCAGTGCATTTATATTAGGCAGGAAAACGAGGTTTTTGTCAAATGTTATCCCTAGAAATTTGTGCTCATTTCCGACGGGTAAGGTGTATGAATGGGTCGGCTTGTATTACTACGCCATTTCCTTTCCTCAGAAATTTTTTCGCTTCATCTGTCGTCATTCTTTTCTCTCCGAGTCTTTGTAACCTATTTGGCCCATTTTCTTGCACAAAGAAGTGCTGTACACAGGTAGTAGTCACAAGTTTTAATACATATAACACAACATCTCACGGATGGGCTCGAAGCCAGCTAAGTCTTACTATCAGAGTGCAAAACGTTTTGAAATCATGTTTGCTTTATTTGTAATATGTGATGGCAGGCTCTTCCAATATATCCATGTGGTACATAAACGACCTTCCATGATTAGCATCATGTTAGGCATTTTACTTTGTTATCATGCCCGCAGCACCAGAAGATTGCGAGGGGTGCTGAAATCAATCTAAGTATGGAATGACAGTAGAATTTGTGAAATAACGTAGGGCTAGCAAACTGCTACCAACGTGACAGTGACTCTAGCTCGAAACAACTTTCTAATTTGCTTTATTTACTATTCATACAGTCTTGCTTGATGTTTACTACACTTCAAATGCTTACCACTTCAATTCATAAGTGCACGTCATGCCGACACATACGGTAGGAAACAACAATGGAGTATACCACTCGAGCTTCACTTACCATTGATGTGCTATTTCTTGGCAGGATCAGGTGTAAAAACAAGTGAGGAGGTGACTGCTTTTATCTCGAGGCAAACCAGTCTGCTCCATCTGATCTGTAGCATTCCTGCCCAACGAAAACACCAAAAGGCATCACAAGAGCAGCAAGCAACACAGTAGCACAAGGCATACAGCAGTTTTGCTCCTGGCAGCAGATGTAAAGCCAGCCTACCAAGAGCCCTCTCACCGATTCCAATATGATAATCGGAGTCCGACTCCACGCATGCATGCAGCAGGCATGTATGGCTAGAGTTAGTACTGGCTGCTGGTATGCATAGGAGACGCTTCAGTGATATCTTTGTGTTACAGTGCCACATGCATTTCTAGGCCATGCAAAGTGGTGCTCCATCAAAATGTATTCATAAGGTGATGTCTACAATGTTAGTGCAGTTGACACCATACCAACCACTACAGAGAAGTGTTAGGTTGTCAAAGGAAGCATATGGACTGCCAGAGAAGTGGAATAAACAGGGTAAGCTTATTGTGTAAGTGAAGCACCTGAGGCCAGTGAGCTATAAAGAAATTGGTTTTGAGGAAGGGAAAGAAGCATTAACCGTCTCACTTCTCCATGGACACCTCAACCACGCTGTGAGGGAAGGGATGAAGGAGGGAGTGAAAGAAAAGGGGGTGTAAAGACAGAAGGTGCCACAGTGGAGGGCTCTGGAAAAATTTCGACCACTTGGGGATCTCTCTTTCGCGTGTGCTGTGCTGACATCGCACAGCACATGGGTGCCTTTTGCGTTTCCCCTCCACCAAACCCAGCTAATAACCTTAGCCGTGCTCTGAAAGCATCATGCACCAGTATTGTTGCAGCCAGCACTTCATCACTGAACCATATCACAGGAGAAAATGTGACAGAAAGTAAAACAAAATAAAGAGCCGTTGCAGAGCTTGCTCTGGTAGCTACACAGTGTTACACAGTGGCTCGAGCCCAACTTGTGGACCAGGATCCTTTAAACTGTGGTAGTCCAATGGAAGTGATCCTTTACAGACATGGCAACTATGTGCTTGGACCACTTTTTGCGTGTCCTGAGGCCGTATTTTGTGAAAATCCATCCCATTGCTATTTCATTTGGTCCTTTGCCATTCGTTGCTGCTCCCATTGCCGCAGGGCATTAGAGCACGTGTTACTGGTTCTGACAGAAACATGCTCACAATGCCACCTGCTTGCATTAACACATCTCAAGCCCGTGTCGCACTGGCTGGCGGGCACAGATACCAGAGAACGACATCTTTGACATGCCTGAAGAGCTTTATCACCACTAATGCCCTCTCAGGAAAGAGCTTCTGAGACAAATTGGCAGAGCGTGGTCTATGTGACTCGGCCGGACTGGATGTGGCAGCAAGATGCTGGCTAGTGGCGGTGCTGTGACCACATTGGCTATGTCTGGGATTTAGGCATTCACTTTCCTACCTGCTGTTCCTTTTGCAACATTGACAACATGGCTGAGTGGAATGGATTATTTATTACAGAATACAGCCCCTGGAAGCTTTGTCCCCAATAGTACCCAGTGCCACTAAAAGCACTATTCTTTTTTTTTGTATCATCTAATCTCAATTTCTGCAAACTTTGAGTGGTGCAGATGACGAAGAGATAGGAGAGCACCTGGAAAGGAGCAGACCATTAGCTTCAAACATCAAGCCTGGCATAATGTTGCACATCCATTTATCATAAAACTTAACTCTTTTGTACAACTCTTGCCACAAATTTTACGTTATGACCCACTTAACCTTGCTTGTTTCTCCAGCTTTGCCTCAAAGTGCTGAGCCAGTGCTGAATGCACTCACATTTTCCAGCGAGTTTTCTATAAAGGCAAAGCACATTATCAAAGAGAATGAAAGTTTTCTTCAGCTTCAATCCCATGTATAGATTTTGCAAACGTTTTTGTGCAGTCAGCAAGACTTTCATTCCTTGTACTATACCTTTCATTAAATGAGAAGTCATTTTTCTCCACATGTAACTCACAGAAAAAAAAATTTATTATTCACTGAATGCATAGTGCAAGTTACTGCTGTAAAAAAACCACAAATCTCACACTTATTACTAAATTTTGGGACAGAGTCATTAGGTTTATCAAGGGTAAATGCATATAACAGATATAACAATGCATGCAATGTCAAACATAAAAGATATTACACACCTAAGAAGGCCCCTTAAGGGCTTTTGTAAAGATGGAGTGCACACTAACTTTGGTACACAGTCATCAAGTTCTGTCAAAGTTAAATTCACCTAACTAAAAATACAATTAAACTCAACCAAAAGCAAAAGACCATCCACACCTAAGAAAATGCCACACTTGTTTGCATAAACATCAAAAACAAAACATCATGCACACCTAAAAAGGCACCCTACGAGTTTTTGTAAAGATGGAGTGCATACGGCATTCTTCTTTGGTCGAGCGTCTCTTGCAAGCTGTCATACAGTCAGTTACATTAAAGAGCTTATCATCCTGGAGAAAGTATAACCTGACATGCAGAAGTCCGTCTAAAATTCGGACAATTTCAACAAGGAGGTCCTTGCAAGTAACGCAGTTCAGAAATACCTCGCGCATTTCCGCGTCCCATCCTGTCTTGTCACCGGGGCAACTGAATCCATCTCCCACAATGCAAGCCGGATGTGCCTGCAATGGCAAGTATGTGAAGCGCACATCGAGGGCCTTCACCTCCTCCTCTGGTACCCACTCATAAAACCCGAAGTCCACAAAGAATACCTGGAGAACATCACTGTGGCCAACTGACACAACTTGTCCTCTGTACCAACGCGCGTCGCGATTGCTCCTCGCAGCCACAAGCTCTCCTTCAGCCTTGGTGAACAATCTGTGTTCACTGAATTTCCTGAGATTGCACTCACGTTGCAAGTCTTCCATGAGGCCTTCCAAAGACAGCTTCGACCTGGAAGCCATGTCTTCGACAATCAGCTGCTCAATCGGACTTTGCCCATAAGGGAATACTAGGAAGAAGAAACTTGGGCTCTTGCATGCAGACACCTGTCCAAACACCCAGCTTTCCAAAACAGGTGGCTGCATTATACTTGAAAGGCTCAGAACTGGCTCACTTACGTGCAGTAGCGCTGAATTCGCTTCTTCAGCAACATGGCTGTAAACGCAATATTGTCCGTTCTTACAGGTGCCCTGTGCGCTGAAAAATTTGCAGATGCGGTGACCATCTTTGACAGTAAACTTCGAGGTTGCCACACCTGGGTCATCGGTGTTCACACCGTAGCTATTAAGCACATCGTTGCGGTCATCCTGCATAGGATCAAACTGCATGTCTCCAAAATTTGTACCTTGTCCGGGTATCGCCTTTCTTTCAATCGGCATCCTTGCATAGCCATCTCTGATCATGCACTCAGCCACATTGCCATGAGTCTCGCTAAACAATTTTACCAGGTGGACTTTGTCATCAAATTCGTCACCACAGCTCTGTGTCCCCAAAACTTCCACTGTAAGCTTGGTGTCACCCTGAGTGAGTGCTTCAAAACTCGTGACAGCTGCCTCTGTCCACTCTGACCATGGTGCAATACCAGTAAGATGGAACCTCAGTGCAAGAGGGTTTATGGAACGAAGCCTTCTGTCTAGCCTGAACAGGCATGAAGAACTCACTACTTTCCTATTGCCATAGTCTATTAAAAATATGAAACATCTATCACCGTCCAGAACCTCTTCAACTCTTACCCTGGCTCCCATCGCATGTGGAAAATCACGACAGATCAAGTATGAGCCTTTTTTAACTTCACGTTCAGGGCATGCGCTCTCGCTGCATGAAGAGCTTATAATGCTGCACACTTCCAAAAGGTCCTTCGACCTGGAAGTCAGCTGTCCATACCAGTGATCAGGTGTGCAAATATATGTGACCTTAATCTCCCAGGAATATCCCGTTGGTTCTTCCGCCGCCGCTAATTCATAGCAAGATGCCGACCCCTCGCTGGGAGTGTCAGCGCGGTCTGAAAGAGTCGATGGTGATGTTTCAGGCGTCTTGGTGGAGCCTTCTTCACATGAGGGCGATGCAAGCCTGCTTGTAGCTTGGGCCGGGTTTCCGTCCATAGCTGGGATGTCATAAAGGTAACTCGGGAACTGGGCATAGTCATTATAGACAAGATTCTCGCCAACATTTGGTCTAACCAGTTCCATTCTCGTTGTGGAGTATACAACGAACAGATCAACCTCATAGACGCCCGTGTCTGAGACGCTGTGGAATATGGCTTCGTATTCGCAGCCGTCGGGCAACATGTTCCAGTCCAAGCGCGTGCTGCGCAATGTTGGCCGTAACCTACGCAGGCAGCATTCCACTGTCCCGCGCGGTTCGGCTGTCGCTCGCGCGTCGATGGGGTACAGACAGTCCAGCTCGACAAAATCCTCGTAGCCGGTGTCTACGTACAGGATTCTGGCCAGTGCTTGTAAGCCGTTCGAATTTCTGTGCACGCTTCTTATCTGCGCGCGAAGACCCTCTTCCATTCTGCCGTCCTGGCACACCAGGCACAACATTCCAACAAAGACTTCGTGTAAGTGGCGTCTCCCGTCGCCAACGCAGAACTTCTCGTAGGGGTATTCAGGCAAGCCAGGCGGATTGTAACGTAGGAAGACTTTGGCTGGTCCATAGTAGTAAGTCACACGAACTGGGACGCAAACTTTAAAAGGCACATCACGCGGCCGTGGTATTGAATGCGTCGCAACCACTGCGGTCTCAACACACTTCGCCGGAGCCATCGTGGATTTTCCGTAGACGCCTTATGCCACAGCTATGATCCCGCACAGCAAGAGAGAGACCGCGGCACGACACGACTAAGCCATAAACAAGGAAAAATTAATGGAGACTGCCGAACACCCCGTCCAAAAGCGCTCGGAGCTGTATGAACTCTGAGCCCCGCGGCACCGTGAAGCTGTCCACCGCCTCCAGCGTCTCGAACATGTCTCGGACTATTTCGAACACAGAGGACAAAGGCAGAGCCGGGAAGCGCGCGTTTCCGTTCGATGATGATGATGATGATACTGGCTATCCCTTTGTATCGGGAGATCAACGGCACTAAAAACCGGATCAAGGTAACAAAAATAAAAATTAAAGAATAAAAACACCTAACACACGCTCATGGCACGTTTTGGTCCCCTGAGCCTTCATGGAGCGTGACCGTGTCGTGTGCGCCACCAATGTTCCAAACGTTCGCTTCGTTCGCTCATCCAGCTTCCATTGCGGTGGCTCGTCGGGTCGGCGAAAACCGAGTGCCATCGCTAGTGCCCCGAGGCTGTTGGATCTAAATTCCCTAGATACGCTTTTTTTAGAAAAGCACATGAAGGGACTTTAATTTGATCCGCTGATCGCGTCAGGTGGCATGGGACCTACTGAGGAATTGTCCTGTGCATCCGAAACCGACGGGTGTAGGCCTGCACATTCCAACACGATGTGCTCGATGGTTTTATCAGCGCCTCCGCAGAGTTCACACGTCGTGCTCATACCCTCCGTGTACTTTGCTCGAAGACATCGGGTGCGTAGCACACCGCTCCTAGCTTCGCACAACAGTCCACTGCCCCTAGTGTTGTCATATAGGGGCTCTTTTTCAACCTTCGATTTCCGTTGTTGGTAAACGGCCAGGGCTGGCTTCTCGCGGGCTGTCTGCTGCCAACGACGCTGCTCCTCGCATCGCACTTGTTCTCGGATCTTCTGCCGTCCGTTGGGTTGGAAACTTGAAGTAAGGGGGGGGGGGGGTACCACTCTGTATTTATCCGCCAGACTCTTGGTGCGACGGGCCCACTTGGTGTTGACACACCTCAGGTGGACATACTTGAACACTTCCCGCGCCCAGCGACCGTCCTGCATTTCGCTAAGACGGCGCTCGTAGCTCAGTTTGGCTACGGCTTCCCGTGCCTCAAAGGAGGACCACCCCAGATCACCTTGTACCGCCTCGTTCGGCACACTGCCGTGAGCTCCCATGGCCATTCGTCCCACCTCTCTGCCGCGTCTCCAAACCTTGGCGAGTCACGGAGGATAAACAGATGACTGCGTTGCCGAAGGTAAGGCCTGGCACCGCCACCGCCTTCCATAGCGATCGGGTGACTTCAAAACGTTTGAAAGCCCATAAGGCGCGTGAGCTCAGGAAAGCCCGTCGTCTGATGGCCTTCGTCCGGAGTTGCTTCTCGAAATCCTGTACATAGTTGCGGCCCGCCGAGTTTTCTATTCCCAGGTATCGGTAGGACGGCAACCAAAGGACACTGTTGTTCTGAAGATGCAGGGGTAGGGTCTCTTGTCCACTGTCCTCGGACGCCTCCGGCGGGAACCTGACTGCTGCAGACTTTGTGGCGTTCAAACGGAGCCCGAGGCCATCGCCCTCAGATGAGCATATGTCTAGGAGGCTCTGGAGATCTCCCGTGTTGTCCGCAAGCAGTACTATATCGTCTGCGTACAGGAGGGCTGGTAGCCTGTGAGTACGAGTGGCGCCATCCTCCATGTAGGTGAGGCTGAACCCAACTCCGCTCTCCAAAAGGCGCTGCTCCATCCCCGAGATAAACAACATGAACAGGATCGGCGAAATAGGGCAGTCCTGACGCAATCCCCTAGACATGCTGATTGGCCTGGTGATTGAGGCCCCCCAGTGAATCACAGCCTGGGTTTCAGTGTATAAAGCCTTCACCAAGTGTAGTAGCGGTTCTTGGATAGCCTGTGCCTCCAGGACCTCCCACAGTTGATTGTGCTCCACTGAGTCGTATGCCTGGGCTATATCCAGAAAGCCCAGTACCAGCTCTCGCTTCTCTTTGGTGGCGATCTCAATTGAAGATGTCACAACGAAAAGGTTGTCTTCCAGTCGGCAATAGGGTCGAAAGCCATTTTGCAGTTCGCCCAGAATTTGAGCACCTTCCGCCCATCTCTGTATGCGAGCTTGCAGAATGTGGCAAAACAAGCGATACAAAGCAGATGTTACCGCAGTGGGTCTATAGCTTTTCAAGAGGGCCTTGTCTCCTCCTCTCTTTAGTACCAGCCGTATCCTTGAGCACCGCCACCCTGGTGGAGCAGTGCCTGTGGTCATTACATCGTTCAAGGCGTCCCTGAGCTGTTCCCGTGTTCTTTTTTCCATCTTTTTTATTAGTAACGGTGGTATGCCATCCAGCCCTGCTGCCGAGCTTCCCGCCATGTGTCGCAGTGCTCGCTTCAGCTCCCCCTCTGTGACTGTGTCACATCCCGATCCGGCAGGTGGGCTTGCGGGTGGTAGTGCTGCACTATCCTGGCCTATCAGGGATTGGAACTGGTGGGCCATATGTGTTTCAATGTAGCCCAGGCAGGCTGCTTCCACGTACTCCTCCCCTGTGGTTGGTTCTCGCAGGGTCACTGTGTCAGCTTTAGCCACAGGCTGAAGTGTCTGGATATATCGCCAGAATTTCGCTGGGCCATCTCTGCCAGCTGATTTGATTTCATGGAGGAGCTTTCTGTTAACTGCCAGCATCTTCTGTTGTACCAAAGCGGCCATATGCTTTTTCGCTTCAATGTATGCCTCCCACAGCCTATTTATTATTTCAGGTGTGCCCTGCAGTGTAGCATGTCGAAGCTCTCTACAAGCGACTTTACGTTGCTTTAGGGCATTGGACACCTCTTTGTCCCACCATGCTTTAGGTCTATGTCTTCTGGAGTACTTCTGGATTGGCCGGCTAGCTTTTACTGCAGTTATTGCCTTTTTTACCCAGAGTTCAAAGTCTTCATATGATTGCACATCTACACCCTCCGCCTCGCTCTCCAGCATGCCACAATGTCGTCAATTTCTGTCGTCAAATCATTTCAATGTTCTGGGTGTGCCCTGTCAACATGTGTATGACCCTCCCTTCCAAATGACAGCACAAAGCTGTTGTGGTCGCTTCCAATGCTTTGGGAGCCTTCTTCATCTATCACCATCTCTTGAAGCTGAGGTAGAAAGGCATGTGCTATTAAGCAGTAGTCTATGCTGCTGGTCTTCTTGTGCATTGTCCAAGTTGTCTTCCCCCTACACTTGTCTGTGGTATTTACAACCACTATAAGTCTTGTCTTTGGGACCAGTCCAGGAGCAGTCTGCCCATTCTATCCGTCACACCATCTAGATCCAAGGTCCTTGCATGCGTTTTTCATTCCTTCATTCCACACTGAAAGCCCAGTAGGGGTGGTCGCCGTCTGGGGGAGACCGTATACTATGAAGCGGTGCTGTGGAGCCCGCTGCAACCACGTATCCAGGTGGCCTTTCACTTTCTGAAAGGCATCCTCCGCTGGCCAATCCTCCTTTCTTGCATCATTTATCCCAGCATGTAGTACCACCAGGGCCTCCTGCGCCTGCCAGACATCCGTTGCATCATTGAGGGCCTCACAGGCCTCTTGGAGGGTTGCGTCTGCCTCTGTCCTGATTTGTACTCTCTTGTGCCACTTTGAAGCCTGTAGTATAGCGGGCTTCATACGGTAGGCGTTGTGATCCCCGTATAGGAAAACACTTTGGTCTTTCCTTTCCTGTCCATGTGGGCTCCCATGTTTCTCCCCTTTTTTTTGGTGTCTATACTCTGAGCCTCGTACTTTAGGTGTTTGGTGGCGCGGCTGCTGGATATACTTTGCTGTTGTTTGGGTACTTCCTCCTGTGACAGGTTGGGTAGTATCAGCTAAGCTCCTGGCCTCCTCCTCTTCACTTCCACTTGTGTTCTCTTTTCCACTTCTGCATGGCTCTGGTGCAGGCTGTCCTGGCATTTGCTCCTTTAGGGTGCCCACCGACTCCCCGGCCATTGGTTCGACAGCGGCTGGCTGCCGCACACGAGTTGTCCCCGAACACAGCTCGCTCAGTGTCTGCCTTAGTTCAACTACTTGTTCTTCCACAGCAGTCCTCTTTCTTCTCTCCGCCTCAAGCTCCGCCTTTAGGCCGTTTCTTTCCACCTCAATCGCGGTGAGTTCGGCGTCCAACCGCGCCTTGATGTTGGCGATCTCCAGCTTCCAGTTTTCCTTCTCTTTAGCCGCATAGGTAGTGAGCTCATCCCGCAAAGCGTTCATCCTTATGCATTGGTGGCACTTGAAAGCAGGGTCTTCCCGAGCTTCGTGTACGGTGTCGTAGGGCTTGTCCTCCAAAACGAGCCACGATTTGCATGTCGTGCACTGGACCTACTCCTTGATCGCAGAGTCTTCCCCAGTGGTCTCCTTCGTCTGGCCACGACGCCTTATGGCAAAAAGGGTGGTGGCGGGAAAAAGGGGGTGTCGTTCACTCACTTCTGACAATCTTACTCCTAACTCATCGCGTCGCAGCGCTCACACACGAATTGTCGCACGCACATCCGCACCCCTACTCCTTTAGGAGCGGATCGGCAGTTCAAATTAGTCGCTAACGGACTTCAGCACACACGAAGGCACCGCGCACTAACAGTAGTAAACCGATTCACATCAAGGTCGCCTGCCCTTGTTCGCTGCAGACAAGCCCAATGTTGCCCATGCCCGTTCCCAACAAATGCAATGTTGCCAAAACAGACGCTACAGCCAAGTTCAGTGTCGCCCACGGCCGTTCCCGACAAATGCAATGTTGTGCAGCTGTTGCCTGCTGTTGGAAACATGCGCTGAAGACGCCCCGCATCTGGCAGGCCCAAGTTGTATTGTAGTAACGCTAACCTGGCCTGCATTTGTGAGAATAGGTGAGTGTCATGGGCAGTGTGTAAAATTCCTGGCCTTTCACAATAAGCAAGCCAACATTCCTGCTGGCACTTTTGTTTCATTGTCGGTGATTTTTCTGCGTAACCGTCGCTTTGTTGAGTCTTTTCTCTTAGCGGGGCTGCTGTAATGTCCCTGCCGGAGTGGTTTTTGTATGATGTAGGTTTTCAGCGTATATTTTCGTGGTTTACTGCAAAAATTGTCACGACAGTCCATACTCATTTTGCCCATTTTTCGTCATGGGTTGTGGCACATTTTTTTCAAATTGCTGAATCGTCAAACGTTCATATCCATCTCACACCTCTCCTGAAAGCTGCGCGCGGTTACGGGTGACGTTGTCGCATGATTGATTTGGCGAAACTGAAATAAAGTAGCTGAAGTGACGAACTGTCAGGTAACCTAGAACATTGCATTGGGCTGTAAGATCATTTCCTTTAGACGCTGTTGCAAACAGTTTCATGATGGCATATACTTGCTGTCTTATCTTAACATTGGACACAGGAATGGAAAAATCCCACTAAGCACAACCTCCCCTAACTAAACTGTTCAGAGTTTAAACAGTAGTCATTATTAATATTGCGTCCACTGCTATGTGTCTAATCTGAGCTCGATGTGGCATCCACATATCTTCTGCAATCTGTGATCTGGTAGGTCTTAAACATAGGTGATAGTGCTTCTGAAAGTGCATGCTTCTCTCACTTAGAGACCTGCTTTCCATGCTTGGTTTATGTGCTTGCTCCTTTTCTCCAATGCATAATGACTCTTTTGATGTTGTGTAGTGAGCCCCCCTTTGATGGCTTGGAGTTTATCTAGTGTCCTCAGAATAAAAAAAAAGGTGGCTACTTCTCTGAACATCAATATTTTTTTTAAGAGTTACTTGCACCACCCCATAGGACATTACAGCAAGGAGTTAAAAATGTTGAAAAAGAAAATAGTCTACTCATTGAAACCATGGAAGAAAGCACCATTGGATAATGTATGAACAGTACTTGACACTAAGCTGTTCTACTCTAGGATAGGTAAAAAACAGAAGAATGGAAAACATCATCCTTTAAGGAAAGCTCTTTTACCTTTAAATGCTTCAATATGTAATTAAGTTGTTGGTTGAGTATATTTCTCACAGTTTACAGCAGTTTTAGCAAGTAAATATTGTAGAAAGATTTTTATCCAAGATTTTTCCCGTGGTCGTTCTGCTGCTGTTTCTATTACAGTTTACGTTTGCTCTGTCATTCTGAGTTAGTCTTTAATTTCCCGGTGGAAATCAAGCAACACTGTTGTGAATTTTTTCAATTTACTTATAAGTGGCCATGTATGCAAGCCCCAACAAACACATCCATACTCAAGTATTGGTCAGAGTTGACTATCAGCTGTATTCTGAAATCACTTTGCAAATGACCGAATCTCTACTGTAATAAACCCGGAACTGATGGCTGCCTCGTTCCAAATGTAATTCACATGCTTAATCCAAGGCCTGAGATAAAAAGCACTGCTATACATAAATTTCTTGCTTGTTCTTAAAGTAATATGATTAACTCTGTACCTATCGAAGTGATTACAACACTTTCTTGTAAAGGTGATGTGAACAGTTTGCAAAGCTTTTAGCAAAGTAGGTGAATCATACACAATTTGTGAATTACACTGGAGGAATGTCATAAGGACCAAATACCTTGGCCTAATTAACATCTTGGAATAATATACCAATCCCGTTAACTCAAAATCTGACCTCCAGCATGCGGTCTAGCTTAGCAGGTGGTGTGAACCTAACAGTATGTGAGCAAGACGGCATACAGATGACAAATAACCTCTGCAAAGTTTTGTTTGACATACATTATTGTTTATTCAAAAACTAGTGCAGTTATGAGGTAAATAAATTAGTAGAGGAGGAGGCCCCAAGTAGAAACTGTCGGGGGACCTCCTGTTGTTAATTGTATATATGACGCATATTAAACATATGGTAGATAGCAACTACATATCGGAAAACAGGTGCAGCAGGAATTAACAATCACAACAAAAAATTTGATTAAGCATGCTCAATTTTACAAACTCATTAAGGAACATGGCAAAAAGAGAACACAATACTATACAAAAGCACTCAAGCAATAAAAGCCATACACAATAAATACAGGGTTCATTGGCATGGCAAATGAAGGTAATTAAAAAGTACACACTTTTTTAAACCTTTTATGGAATAATGCTTCTGTACTAGATGATGTGATGAATGTTAGTAGAGAGTTGCAGACAGTGATTGCTGAGAATAATGAATAAAAATGAAACTCTAGAATATCATCACTTTTCAAGCCACGTATAGAGCTGTTGTCTGCACCAAAAAAAAAAAATCGGGCGTAGTGTACAGTATATCGTGCAGACTGTAAAACCATGTGCATGTGGGTGAAAGTGGAAACTTTGTTGAAAGGTTGAAACAACACCAGTATGATGTTGCAAACAAGAAAGCTTCGTCAAATGCACTCGCCAAAAATTCTTAAAGCAAGCAGCATCATATAGATTGAGCAACGCGTGCATTTTGAAAACAGAAAAGAATCTCCAGAGCTGTCTATATCTACAATCCTTAAGGATTCAGACAACCAAACACACTCTTAATCGCACTGACGGGGCACTTCCTAGTGCATACGCCCGCTGCCTAGGGCACATTTTTAAGCTTAAATAGCCAGCCTTTCACGTCTGTACCTGTTTGTGAACAAGGCTCCCGTGTGGGAGCCGAAACGCCATTTAAGAGTTCATTTTATTTTGGTCGGTGTTCTGCCTTCATGTATACCCCGAACCAGACGGGTTTCTGTCTAACCCTCGACTTCATCAACTTACGCCGGTCGTATGGCCAAAGAGCAATCACCGAAATCTGTCGATTTACTTCCGTGACTACTCGAGTGGCATCATTCAAAGGGCACTTGACCTTCAACATGACATGCAAGACACTTGGCCTCATTCCTCGGCCCCTCCGCCTCAACAGGCCCGTTGCAGCAAGTTTCGGCTACAGCATTGTCGCCAAGGCTGAACGACTTCTACTACAGGCAAGAATTTTGGATTGCAAACAAACGATCAGGAAACTAGAAACCAAAGCTTTCTTTGCACGGTGCCGGCTAGAGCACCAGTACTCGGCAGTATTCCCAAGCGTGCAGCTACATGCCAATTTTCAGGCCAAATTATCTGCTGCCAGAGCAGAACAGTCCCACGAAAACAAACTCAACAGGCTCACACATCAGGATAGGCCTGCACGCACCAACGTCACTTTGTCAACAGTCCACAACCTGTCCGCTTATAAGCCTGATCCTGCTCAAATGTCTGCACTCAACCTGGGCCTAAACTTCAATGTGGCACTGGCCCCAGACCGCAGAAAATATTGTATGCACGGTGGAGAACGCAATCAGCAAGGTGGAACCTTCCCGCCACGAAGAAGCACGTACTCGTGCACTCGGCGTTTCGAGGCTGCAAACGCTTCAGGCCTCCTCGACACTCTTCAGTTCAGTGCAGTGCCATCAAGCAACTCCACACTAATGCCGGTTTGGTCATTCTACCAGCTGACAAAGGAAATGCCACTGTTCTCGACAAGGTCTACTACTGTGCCAAAATGCTGGCCCTGCTGAATGACCAGAGCACTTACGTGTCTCAAGGAGGATCCAATGCCAAAGATACAGACACAGTTGCAAAAGCTTCTGTCGGACGTCTTTCGCGTGCTGCCACCCCAACATAAGTCTCTCTACTTAGCTCTACTATGTCACAATGACTCAGCACCGGCGTACTATGGCCTTCCTAAGGTACACAAAACCGATGTTCCAATGAGGCCTATCGCAGATTTTACCCATTCACCCCTCTACAAGCTCTCCGGCTTCCTGCACCGCATACTGGCTCTGCTCATTGGAAGAACCCCCACCAATGTGCCTCATTCTGCTGACTTTATATAAAAAGTTCGAAACGTGCATCTTGAGGACTGTGACATGATGGTCTCTTTTGATGTCAAGTCGCTCTTCACGAGTGTTCCAACTGACTTAGCAGTCGAGGTTTGCGCGGCGGCCCTGGAATCTGATGCTACTTCGCCTGGCAGGTCGCCAATCGATGTGCCAGATCTCAGGCGACTCCTGCGTTTCTGCCTGAGTGACACATATTTTACTTTCGACCAGGTGTTTTACAAACAGGTTCACGGCGCAGCCATGGGTGCTTCAGTTTCTGTTACCGCTGCAAACCTAACAATGGAATAGCTGGAAAGCCGCACACTAGATTCATTCAGCCCACAGCCAAAGATTTTTGTGCAGTACATTGATGATTGCTTTGCTATTATCAACAAGGATGTTTTACTTTATTTTGCAGCAAATCTGAACAGCATCGAAAGAGTCGTCCAGTTCACAGTTGAAAAAGAAGAGGATGGACAGCTTCCGTTTTTGGATGTCTTAGTGAAACGAAGCCAATCCATGCTCTCATTCAAAGTGTACAGGGAGAGCACTCATACTGGCTGCTATCTTCACTTTCACTCCCTTCACCCAGCCTCTCACAAAAGATCAGTGGTTGCCTCGCTTTTTCATCGAGCATACCGGATCTGCACAGAGCCAGAGGATGTGAAAGCCGACCATCGAAGTGTTCGCAAGGACTTCTCCGAATGTGGCTACCCGTTGCCTTTCGTCAACGCTGTGGAACGCAAACTGCTGCAACCCCCACGATCTGACAGTAGCCCAGCCGCCAAAAAATGTGCACCTGTGCCATACATGCCCGGGATCAACGAAGCCTTGGCACGCATCTTGCGATCTTATGACTCTGAGGTGTCACACGTGCCGGCAAAAAAGTTGCGGCAAGCCCTCGGCAACGTAAAATACTGCCTGCCGAAAGAAAAATTTCCGGGCATAGTGTACACTATACCGTGCAGAGACTGTAACCATGTGTATATGGGGGAAAGTGGAAACTTTGTTAAAAGGTTGAAACAACACCAGCATGATGTTGCAAACAAGAAAGCGTCGTCAAATGCACTCGCCGAACATTCTGAAAGCCAGCAGCATGATGTAGATTGAAGCAATGCACGCATTTTAAAAACAGTAAAGAACCTCTAGAGCCGTCTATGCCTAGACTCCTTAATCATTCAGACAACCGAACACACTCTTAATCGCACTGACGGGGCACTTTCTAGTGTATACGCCTGCTGCCTAGGGCACATTTTCAAGCTTAAATAGCCAGCCTTACACATCTGCACGTGTTTGTGAACAAGGCTCCCGTGTGGGAGCTGAAACATCATTTAGGAGTTCATTTTATTTTGCCCGGTGTTCTGCCTTCTCCACGTACAGCCCCGACCAGACAGGTTTCCGTCCAACCCTCGACTTCATACAGCAAGCATATACTTTCTAGAGAGCCCAACAGGGGGACCTAAACTCAAACGCCTGCATGTGTTAGTTCAAGCTCTAAGTCATCCTGTTAGTATTGCAGCCACGGCAAAAAAATGTGAAGTTGCTTCCGTGCATGTTGCACAAAGCATTATCTAACATTGTCTCTAATCCTAAGTTTCAGTGTACTTCAAAAATGCAGAAAGATGACACTGAGAAACTGCCAGAAAGCACATGTTAGGTCCAACAGGTTTGCAGCATAAGAATCCAGTTATCTAAAAGCTTCCTGCTATATTTTATTCCATTGCAAGGAAAGTAACTTCAAACACTCTGTGGACTGCAGCTACTAGCCTGCTAAATATACCTATTAACTGAAACAGGTGCTATCAGACTCCACAGCCTTGGCAAAAGAAGAATAGGAAACTGGAAAGGGGTAGGTAATGCAGGCAGCACTGCAGCAAAAACGCTTTTATAACCAAAGAGTAGACATGAAGACGTGAGAGGCACTGAATGGAACTGTAAAGTGAGAGTGCGATTTATTTGTGTCCTAAGTCTGTGTACACAGTGCTGTATCAAAAATATCGTTACAATAGCATGCATATATTCTTAAAGACTGAATAGAAAATTTCTGTTGACAGTGTCAGCATGGAGCCTCTTGTTTTGTTTTGAGTTTCAGATTGCTAACTGTTTTAGGGCAAGGATAATATTGGGGAATGGAAGATGCTCTTAAAATGCACATTCACAATGTAGTCCAAAGTGGTTAAGGGAAACACTAGAGGCGAAGTGCATTTAAATTGGGCAGCAATTACTCGTGAGTTTCAACTTGATCGCAGTTATTGGGTTGCAGAGCAAAGCTAGACAGCTTTCTCAGAAGCTTTGCAGCTGGAGGAAAATTCGTCTTAGTCTTGGGATAAAACCAGGGACCACTGCTTGCTTGGGCAGTCACTCTACATTTAAGCTAACCAGGATGCCTAGCAGATGTCATGGTGAGGTCGAATTGATCAACAACCTGAAGCAAGAATGGTGTTAGTCTCTCTCTGAGTTGTTGATCAATTAGTTCTCTTTACCTAAATGGTTTGAAGCTTCTGACACCATGAGACACTAACTACGCAGGAAATAGTTCGGGATAGCCCTTCGCCTTTTGCTTCTGACAGCCTATGCAAAAGTTCTGGAGGCAGCATGGTCACATTGCATTAAGTGTATGTCTCTTCAGTCTTCTTTACATGCTTGAAATTAATCCGGAGCCCTCCACTAAGGCGACCCTTGTAGCCGGCGGGTTGTTTTTGGATGTTAAACCCTACAATTTACAAATTTTACACGTGCGGTATGCAGGTGCCGTAGATGGGGCAGAGACAAAGTCAAGAAGAGAGGCAATCCAGTGATTTTTACGCTGCTCAGAAGTCGTCGCATGTATTGAGCGAAGGCACAGCGGATTCGAGGGCAGAGAGGCTGGCAAGCTCGGCCAGTAGTGGGGAGCGGGACAAGGCATCAGCATCATGGTGCTTGCAGCCCGAGCGATATACGGCACGTATGCTATATTCTTGTAGATGGAGAGCCCATCGAGCCATGGCAGGCAACCGGAGGGATCTTTTAGCGAAGAAAGCCAACATAGGGCATGGTGGTTGGTGACCACGTCAAAAGGACAACCATTATGATAAAGTCGAAACTTGCCAAGGGCCCAGACAATGGCCAAGCTAGGCCACCTTAGCCAAGCACTCTTTAGTATACTTCATACACTGTCTGGCGACTTACTAGCGAAGTGGAGCTGCAATAAACGTTTTTCCAAGAACTCTCGTCCCGCAAACTTTTGGGCCCGATAGTACATATGTGAATAGTGGCGTGTCGCGTCCACGAAATATGCGGTGCGGCACTGCTGTATTCTTGTAAACGCGGCTTATCTCAGCCTGCAATCTTTGCCCGTCCAATTGTGAAACGAGATATGACGCATCGAGAAAAGGGGTTGAGACTGCACAATTATAATAGCTTCGCCATATCTTCCATGTACCGCCATGAATGCTAGCACCTCCGTTCAGCCGCTGCTGTGGTTATTGTGCTCGGCTCCTGACCCGAAAGACGCGGGTTCGATCCCGCGGCGGCTGTCGCATTTCGATGGAGGCGTTAATGCTAGAGGCCCGTGTACTGTCTGATGGCAGTACACGCTATGGAACCGAAACCAATCTTGTTTCGGTTGCGAGAGAGCATTTGATTCAAGAAAGAGTATCTAGACCTACGGTGTACATATGTAGCTTGTAAATTTCTGTTTGAAATACTTCTGCCTGGCAGATCTGCCGCTGCCGTGATGCAGGCGCTGTCGCGACTCGGACAGGAAAAAAAATGATGCCGGTTTTAGGAATAACATTTTCACGCATCAAAATTGAGACAAGTTGGTGCAGCTGTAGGTCAACGCGCTTCGATGACAAAAAAAAAATGGTGAAGTTGCATTTCGAGTGCATTCTTTGCAGAGTTTCGGTTTTGATTTTACGGTTTGCAGTTTTGTCTAAAATCTGTACTTTCGTTATTTTTGCTGTCAGCTTTCATTGTTTTTATGGTGCTATTGTGGTGTCATTTCTTAATAATTCTGAGCCATGTTTCCAGCGCATTTCGTATCAGTTGCAGAAAAAGTTCATTTCGTAGGTAGCGTTGTAGCGCCATCTGCCTGGGACGGCCTGCCCATCGACATCAGCATCATCCTTCGTGCCGCGGGTCGTTTGTATCTGTGGCTGGATTGGTGCTGTTCTTGCGTTTGTTGTAACACTAAGTGCATTTTTAAGCGCAAGCAAAAAGTTATGCTGCAGTGTTCAAGTATGACACGTTGGAGCAAGTTCAGGCGAGCTCTCCGTGCTGCGCGGCTACCTACACGGCCTTCGTCAGTACTGTACAAATTTTTGGGAAAACAGCAGTTGAGGTACCATATGGTCACTTTTCTTTTCGGAGGCTTTTACTGCTGCGTAATCCTACCGGACAGGGTCGAGTTCATACCGCGTAAATGTATGTACCACCAGCAGCAAAAGTTATTGGGGTGCGTGTTCTCGGGGCAGAAAAGTTATTGTGGGGCTTCCTCGCGACCTAGTGCTTTAAAAATGCTACCAGCGTGTGGCGAATGCAAGTCCCCTCGTTCAGACACTTCGAGCGATTGGCTTACGTGGCGCTTGGCTACTGTGCCGGAGTTCCCGGGTTCGAACCCGACTGCGGCGGCCGCGTTATCGATGGAAGCCAAACGCAAAGGCGCCCGTGTGCTGTGCGATGTGAGTACACGTTAAACATCCCTTGGTGGTCGAAATTATTCCGGAGCCGTACACTACGGCACATCTTTCTTCCTTTCTTCTCTCAGTCCCTCCTTTACCCCTTCCCTTACGGCACGGTTCAGTTGTCCGACAAGATGCGAGACAGATACTGCGCCATTTCTTTTCCCCAAAAACCAATCTTCTTCTTCCCCGTACACTCCCACCTCGTAAATTTTGCCTGCCGATAGTACCTCCGTGTGACGCGATTCGAAATTGATCACTTCAGGCCTGACCTGTTCAATTAAGCGAGTTCACACAGTTAATTTTCTTTGAAATACTGAGCGCAGTGTGCGAGCTCAGCCACTGTGACCCTGTATAGTAAACGGGTACCGCACAAGGGAGGGGGAGAATGGTAGGGTTTTAACGTAGTTAAACCGAGTATATGTGTGAAAGCACGTGTTTAGCCTGGTTGTCTCATGGTTTTGCTTTGCTAGGTCGTCGGCAGTTCTGGCGACGAGACTAGTTCTAGAGTAGTTGTTGATGGAAGACGACGACATGCAATGCACAGCGCGAGCGTGTGTTGCAGTTTAACGCGAACCGGGGTCGTCTGCGGCAGCAGCATGGTGCTCTCGTGCACAGGCCAGCGAAATTGATCTGCTCGCGCCTCCGCGGGTTCGAATCCCAGTCCCGGCAATATTTATTTTATTATGTTTGCCAAGGTCATCCTCAAGGTCAAGCTTCACACTAACTCTGTAAGCCAGTTAGACCTCATGAAGTAGTACTTTCACACTAAAATATTAGCCCTCCTGAGCCAAAATGACAGTGACAACGTTTACAATTGCTGTACAGTTGATGCCTTCATAACCGTATAAAGACACTCCATAAGCACATTTCTGACCAGTCCAGTTCGATTCAGCACCTCAAATGAGTGTGAACGCGGCTACCAGTTTAGTTTGACATAACTAGTGTTAACAGAGGTCATCAACATGCTTCAGCAAAGCATCTGTATTTGATAGCCTCTTCTCTCTCTTTTTTTCTTACTGTAAGTGTTGTTCACCACCACTGCCTGCTCATAATGACAACAGGTTAACATGTCTTGTATTTGGCAACAGCATGGCAAGACAGCATAATACATTTGTAGCCTGTCTGTAAAGGTGTTTTTTGTTATTGTTTCGGCGATGTAGGTGCCGAATGGGCTCGGCAGCACTGCAACGATGTCCACGTACGCTCACCTGCGTCGCCTTTTTGTCGTGCAGGTGCTGGCGCTCGTGCCTTTCAGTCCGCCGGCTGGTGCTTGTGCTGACGCGAGCTGGGCCATCGGCAACACCCTCCTGCCGGTACCATCGCCGTATCATCCATGGAGCAACAACACCTGGTTGTGCATCCCGGCCGGACCCTAGTCGGCTGGATCACTAGGGTCGACCCAGTGCCATCTACGCCCTCCCTCAAGTAGACCTACCTTGGAATACTGCCCAAACGCCAGCTTTGGTTCCTGTCTGAGTACAGCGCATGTGCCACTCTACCCACCCAACCTCCCCCCAACGATGATAGCCAGCATGTCTACGTCACCGCAGCGTCCACACTACTTAAGGACAGCACCAACGCCGAACGCGCTTAATGGGCTCGGCAGCACTGCAACGATGTCCACGTACGCTCACCTGCGTCGCCTTTTTGTCATGCAGGTAAACTATGAATACTCATTATTTGCGCGGCGTACCCGTTATGCGGCATTGCTAGTGCTGCCGAGCCCTCAGTGTTGTGTCGCGACTGCCTTTGAATGCCTCGGTGTCATCCGCCAACTGCTGATTTTGGCGGGTGATGTTGAATTAAACCCCGGTCCCAACACCCGCGGTGCTGCTCCGCAAGATTCTTCCGACATAATGGAAGCTTTGAATGAACTTCGATCTGGACAGGCATCTTTGCTGGCCGAAATGAAAACAATTCGCAGCACGTTAACCCAAAATGACAAAGCGCTAGGTGAAAAAAGAAGCAGACTATCTAAAATTGAAGAAGATTGCGCATCATTTGGCGCCATAAAGGATGATATAAGCGAAGTTCGGGAGCTTGCGGAGCAAAATGCAGGTGAAATATCGAACATTATGTCTAAGCTGGCCGACTCTGAAGACAGGGCACGCTGATCCAATTTATTGTTTTTTTGGCTTAAAAGACACTAACCAAGAAACCTGGGCTGAATCTGAAAAGATTGTCACTGAAGTATGCAAAGAAAAACTAGACGTCACAATCAACCCAACAGACATTGAAAGAGCCCACAGACTGGGAAAGTTTGATGCTAACAAAATCAGACCGATTATTGTTAATTTTGCTCACTATAAAACAAAAGAAAAAATTCTTTCTTGTGCTAGCAAACTAAAGGACAGTGGCTATAGTGTTTCTGAGGACTACTCTAAAACTACTCTCTTGGCAAGGAAGCAGCTACTTGCATTTGGAAAATCGCAAACCGAAAAATACAAACTCCGGTATAATAAGCTCATCATTGGTACCACTACGTACACTTATGATCATGTTACAAACAAAGTCGTTCCCCGCACTCCATAGCTACCCAACGGCCCTTCCGAAAAGACTAAGCTCCGCCCCTTGACCATTCTTTACACTAACATCCGCAGCCTTCCACCTAAGCTTGACACCCTCGCCAGTCTCGTACGCACGACGGAGAGCAACATAATTGTACTAACCGAAACATGGCTAAATTCGTCCATAGGAGACTCCGAGATACTTTCCGTGTTTCCAGATTTCAATTTCTTTCGACGTGACAGGATAAACAGGCGAGGAGGTGTACTAATCAGTGCTCATCAGTCATGTCGTTGTTCCGAGATTAATCTTGCATCCCCTCTAGAATTGCTTTTCATTCAATGCCATGCTTCGTTCCCTCCAGTTATCATCGGCGTTTGCTATCGACCACCTGACCTAACAGATTCCTTTGTGGCTCACTTCCATGAAACACTCCGCGTCATAACTACGTCACATCAGCACATTCCCATTCTTCTTTATGGTGACTTTAGTTTTCCCGATATTACCTGGTCTGACCTCCCTGCCATTACATCCAAAGATAACATTGAAAGTGACTTTGTTAACACGTGCCTAACCTTCGGCTTGTCCCAGCTCGTATCTAACCCTACCAGGCAAACTGATCATTCTTCTAATATTCTTGACCTTGTATTCACTTCCCACCCAGATAACGTGTCACCTCTGCTTCATTTACCTGGGCTTAGTGACCACTCCGTAATACTAAGCACATTTTCCTTCAAACTGCCATACCTGAAAAAGCAAAAAAAGACACTAACCTTATATGACAAAGGGAACTACACAGCCATGAACGCAGAACTGTCCGACTTTTGGGCGTGGCTGGTCCTTGACTTCTCAAGCCGGTCTATTGAAACTAACTGGTCTCTCTTCAAACACAAAATGCATCAACTGATTGATAAGCACATCCCTACTATCACCATCACAGAAAAATCATCGTCACCGTGGTTTAATAACGAACTGAAGCACCTCAACAACAAAAAGAAAAGACTTTTTCGAACAGCCAAACGCCTGAATGGCGCTTGCACGTGGAAAAGGTATCAGTCTGCGGAAAAAATATTCCAATCTTTAGCAAGCCAAACCAAACGTTCCTTTTTTTCATCAGTTTTACCGTCTATGCTGCGCACCAATCCTAACAAGTTTTAGAAAACTATTAACCCTACACGCCACAAACCTCTAACATTACACAAAGATGGTAACATTCTCATACCGGAACAAGAAGTCTGTAGCACTCTTAACTCCTTTTTTTTTTTGCTCAGTTTTTACTAAAGAACCTGAAGGCGAATTACCATACTTCCCCGTCTTCGATCACCCTGTTATGCTAGACATTCTGTTCGATACCAGTGGAATTATGATACTAATCGAATCATTGAAAGTGCCCTCTTCATCTGGTATTGATGGCTTAAACTCTAAAGTTCTAAAAAATACTAAGAACATTGTTAGTGTCATCTTATGCCACCTTTTTCAACAGTCTCTAACATCAGGTGTGCTGCCACAAGACTGGAAAAAAGGTAAGATCGTCCCAGTCCCCAAAAAAGTTCATCTTTTTCTTGTAAAAACTACCGCCCTATTTCCCTCACAAGCATTTGTTCAAAGCTGATGGAACATGTTATTTATTCTCACATCATTAAATTCCTAGTCTCAGTAAACTTTTTTCACCCTAAACAACATGGTTTCTTAAAAGGACTTTCCTGTGATTCCCAACTAGCCCTTTTCGTCAATGACCTTAGTTCGCATCTTGACTTAAATATCCCTCTTGACGCGCTGTTTCTTGACTTTGAAAAAGCCTTCGATAAAGTACCGCACAAAAGATTACTACTAAAACTCTCGCGTCTAAACCTTAATCATTTAGTGATGAACTGGCTTCAAAACTTTTTGACTAACAGAGAACAATTCGTCTACGCTAACAAATCGTCGTCCCCTCGTTCTCCGGTTACTTCAGGTGTTCCTCAAGGCACAGTGCTCGGACCCTTGCTTTTTCTCATTTACATTAATGATCTTCCTTCCAACGTTACCTCTAACATCCGGCTATTTGCAGATGATTGCGTAATTTACTGCCCGATTTCTACAAGCACCGACTCCGACACCCTTCAACAAGATTTAACCCGAACTGAAACCTGGTGCAAGCCGTGGTTAATGTCCCTTAATATTGCTAAAACATGTATGATTTCCTTCCATCGCGGGCAATCCCACATTCCCTCTAGATATGTTTTTTTTGGTTCTGAAGTGCGTTCCGTTCTTACCTGTAAGTATTTAGGCATTACTTTAACTCATACCCTAACATGGTCTTCACATATAACGAACATCGCTAATGAGGCTAACCGCACCCTTGGCTTCCTACGTCGAAATCTTCATTTTGCTACCCCTTCCATTAAATTATTAGCTTACCAAACTTTCGTCCGACCTAAATTAGAATTCGCTTCAGCAGTATGGGACCCTCATCAGTCGAACCTCTCGCTAACACTTGAAAAAATACAAAATCGCGCTATCCGCTTTATTTACTGTGATTATTCATATTATACTAGTGTGTCTTCTCTAAAATCTAGAGCCTCTTTGTCTAGTCTTGAAACAAGAAGAAAAATATCTCGATTATGCTTGTTCCATAAGTTTTATCATTCATCTTTAGGAGCATCGATCATATCAGCAGCACATCATCTGTCCAGCCGCATTCACCACAGCAAGACAGTGTACCCTCCCCCTGCAAGAACCGCATCTCATTTACGATCTTTTTTTGTCAAATCATCTCGGGACTGGAACGATCTGCCGCCGGAAGCCATACACCTTACCAACCTCACCAAATTCAAGAAAAAGATTGAGGCCATCATCTTGTAGTCTGTCATGCCCATCCCTCATGTAATGCCCCATATCTGGGGTCCTTAAGGTAATAAATAAATAAATAAATAGATTAAACCAAGGCGCAGTGTTAGTGCATGAATCAGTCAATAAGAACAGCATGTTTATCAACGTGTACTGTACGCGTTAAGTGGCATATGAACCAAGTCACTCACACATGGATAATATAGTCCGCAGAAAATGTTGCTTATTTCGCACGAAACGCGACCACAGAATGGAAAAAGCCAATTCAGCAGCGAGAAGAGGTAATTGATGTGTTGTGGATGTGAAAAATGAGATCCAGGCATGCGGACAGAATGCCGAAAAGAAACTCCGGACCATAATCAGCTCGGCATTCTTTCCGGCTTTCCGCAGCAGCGCCTCGCGGAAAGTCAACTTCACGCGACTGCATGTTCCCTTTAACAGTGTACCGTACTGTACAGAAAACTAACATCCATAACGGTGTGACGCTGCATGTGACCGAGGGTGTGGTTTGACTGCCAATTTATGAGGACTGGAAGGAATACATCACTCGTCTGACATCCGCACTGTGCAGAAAGTTGTGTGGACTCTTGTGCAGCTCCTTAACTTATGTTTCAAACAGAAAACTCGCAGTGCCTTGGTGTGAAGTACCTTGTAGGAAATGGCTTGTTTGATGAGAAGGGGCCTGGTCTTGCAGCGTTAGTAATCGTAATTTTTATTTTTGGTTAAGTACATAGACAGTGAATACAGGGGAAAGGATGATGCACTACTGCTGCTGCTTGCCATTTACTGTTCGCACTCTTGCACAGACTTATGCAGTAAAGAGTGCTGGCACTGTGAATGAATAAGAATCATCATCATGACGACATGTTTCTGTAGTAAAACGTCGGCCGGAGTAGATGTGCAGTTTTCTCTTTTCAGACTATGAATTATTTCTGTTCAGACAATTTCTCGGGTTATCAGATATGCTTCTTCCCGTTACAATATGTCAAAGATATGTTGGCATCTGCATACTCTGCAATGAAAGCTGAGGAAACCACCATTCTCTGACTTTTACATTTTTGCAATGCTCATGAAAACAATCATTTAAATGTACCCCAGTCTGCCGTTAAAGAAACTGTACCTAAGACAGTGGGATCCAATGTACAATGAATCCTGTGCACTGAAAAAATCTGATGTTATGTTTTTTTTTTCGCATTCTATTCGTGCAAGAAATGGTTGGCCTAGTCATCTGGCACAACGATTGCAGCTCATTTGGCACAGAAAACAACCACTTTGACATTAAATCGCTGTCCGATTTTCTCTTGGCTATATACATATATGGCAGTTTGGTTGCGCTGAAGAGCAATGAGGAGACAGTGCTTTTATTAAAGGACTGCTTCCATACAATTCATTCCACCGTAAACTTGCCAAGACAGCTATCATGAAGACATCTCTTCAATGTCATGTTCACACCATGTTGGCATCAGGTCCTTAAAGGATGCACACTTAGCAGAAGCACAGTACCTTAACTACGTTTTGGCCAATGTTGCTGAAGGGTTATGGGGGTTAACGTCCCAAAGCGACTCAGGCTATGAGGGACGCCGTAGCGAAGGGCTCTGGAAATTTCAACCACCTGGGGTTCTCTAACGTGCACTGACATCGCACAGTACAAGGGCCTCAAGAATTTCGCCGCCATGGCCGGGATCGAGCCCGCGTCTTTCGGGTCAGCAGCCAAGCGCCATAACCACTGAGCCACTGCAGCGGATGTTGCTGAAGGCTTCATGGTATAGTCTCCAGGGCATTTCAGCTGTTGCATAGCTTGAAAATCAAGCAGCAAACTAATGTCAGTGTTTTTTTTCTGCATAGCACTAGCTGCATTACTTTGTAGGGTGAGAGCAACCACTTCTGGGAAAAAAAGTGTACAAAGAAATATGTAAGGCAAAAATTCCACTGTACAATATTCGGTGTATTAGACCCTGCTGTCATCGGGCAGGTGTTCAGAAGAGCACACTGGGGTACATATTTTTTCCGCTCCTCACGCCACAGTTTCACCTGAGGCTGCAGGATGTGAAAATAAATAAATTTTCAAATGACCACCTCCATAAGCATTTCAACATTGTAAAGAAAAGAATGGAAGCTTCGTCAACATTTGTTGCGCCAACCTGCGCGTGCAAAGAGAACAAAGGCACTCAAAAAAAAATGAAAACAAAGCTGTTCACTTGCAGTGTGATGACCACTCTGGAAAAAAAAAGCACACAAGAAAAACAGTTGCAGTGAAAATTAAGCGGTATTTGGTCTTGAGATATGACTGCGGTTAAGCGCAGAGGAACTGAGCTTAACAGCAGTTGAAAGCTCTAAATTTACAAGTATAAGCAGCAAGAACAATTTAATTTAGTCCAACCAGTGAGGAATGAAACCGAAATTAAACTTTGGGAGTTAGGCAGGTCCAACACTTGACCTCAGCTTTGATGCACAGACTCTAGCATCGATACTGCCAGATTAGGGAATAGCTCAACTCAGCAGTGCAGTGTCTGTCATTGTGCAGACATCCTGCACAAGAATTGGAATTTCGTTATGGAACATGCAAATGGTGCTAACATGAACACAGAACCATATGCAAACAGATAGGTGAACCAGGGAACCTAAAACTCCAGTACAAAAGGTGCAAACGCACACAGAAACCTGGAAGGATTCTGCATAGCCAACAAAGCCCACATATACATTGGCTCACCATCGTTGTCACAGAGCAGCCAAGAAATCTCATTCCTCACAGGGAGGTCACAGGCAAATGAATGTGCTCATCAATGACATGCTCCTCATGAGTCTTCAGGAATGCCTGCAGCTGATGCAGTAGACCAGGAAGTGATGAACAACTGATGAACAAGCAAGTCGTCTACAGGGCCACTGTGGATACAATAGCAAACAGAATCTGACACCCAGTGCGAATCCTGCCATCATGTCTCTCACGGCCTGCGAGGCACTTCGCACCGCAGTACAACTTTTGCGACCGGGAAAATGTTCAAGTTTCTAAGATTATAATTTGAAATTCACTGCTTGTTGTTATGCAGAAAAGCATACTGTAATCCCAGTGTATATATATATATGAATAAATGTCTTTTTTTTATTTTTCTTCCCAATTTGTTATGGACAGTTTTGACGGGGGACGAAAGTACCATATTAACGAGGCATGCCTCTATAACCATGCAGTATTCGAAAAACACCACCTGGTTTCGCATGATATGCATGGCCTTCCTAAGGAACGTCCCTCATCCCTGCTATGACAAAAAAAATACAGAAATGGTAGGGCAGTAAGTTGAGCACACAGAAAAGGTATTATGCAAAACTTTCTGAAGTAAACAGCAACCAGCCAAACAAGCTTCAGTGTTCATTTTGAGAGTCCTTTCAATGTTCCTGTTATGAGGAAGCCCACTAACTTTGCATGCATCTTCTAATGTGGCTGTATCAAAAGACGAACTGCATGATAAACACTGCCACTATAGTGGGAGCGATGCATAGGGAGACTCTTTGGATACCAATGATGGCAGGGGAGTCACCTTTATCTCGGCCATGGAAGAACAGATGTGGTAACTTGCAGACAGTGGCTACATACAGAGTGCTACAATGTGGCGTTTCTGGGGTGCACCCATGGCAATAAACAGTCTCACAGTAAAGTATTCCTGCATCATAGTCAGCTGCTGAAGTGTCAAGCAAGAGTGATTTCTGCATATTTCCAACCGGTCTGCTGGCACTTAGTGATTGCCAAATGGCCACTATTTCAAACAACATTTCTCGTCATGTGCCACTCTGTGTCAAAAAGAGGTGGCACCTTGCCCATTTTCAAAGTTCACTCGCACTTGACAAGCAACTGCGAGAACCAGTCAGAAAGGCAATGCAGCAAGCAATACGGCACTTGATGTAAACATTAGGATTTCAAGTCAGCATGATATGTCCGGCAGTCTGTCCCACATTTCCATTTAAGAAGGGACGCAACTTTCAACAAAATTGAGTTTATTTCTAGAGTATTTACATTAAATTTTTTGAGCAATTTAAAAATAATTTTATAACGGCTCATCAAATGTCACTGTTTTATGTGCAGAACATTATTTTCTGATATATATTTTTCTTAAAACCTGCAAAGCTAAGAAAATATGGCAGAAGGCTAGTTCAACATTCATTGTTCTTGCAGGGTGAAGTCATTCTTGTAATTCTTTTTGTTTTGCAAAGCTCAAATTTTCGTTTTGAATTTTTGAGATTCAGTGTTTGTTGACATATTAAAGTGAGAAGAAAATTTCATACAAGTAGTTTAAAATTCATAAATTTGAAAAAACGGTTGTCTAGACCTGCGCTGCGGTCCTAGGAGTGCAACAAAACAAGTGGTCCAGAAAGCATAAAACTGTTGGGGACAAGTATGCTCCGTAAGTCATGTATCTAGGCAGAAAACCTTAACAGAGAAAATTGCCCGTTTCTTGAATGTTTCGTCACTATTCACAGCCGCCGAGGTTCATGAAACAATTTTTTTTACAGTACTTCCCAGTCGATTTCAAGAGTTAAATTTGGGGACAGCAGAGTCATTCCACGCGAAAGGAGATGCACCAAATTCTTGGTATTGTAGATTTCGCTGAGAAAATTCATGGACGACCAGTCCCAACAGAAGTGTAGACACCTTCTTTCAAAGAAAAAAAAATTTTTCTCCATATATCATGCTCCAAAGTGTAAGACATCACCTTCATCTGGGCATTTTGCAAGAATTATTGCTCAGGAAACGGTCCTTGTCAGCAAAGTTTATCTCCGCATGTAGTCTGGTATTGAGATGCCCTGTCATGCCTCAAAAAATAAACTGGATGATGCCATTTTGGTTTAAAATGGAAGTGCTTAACAGGAGAAAAATTTGAAGATTTCCGCTTTTAAAAGTAAACTTGGAGTCTAAATTTAACCAAACTTTTTTGGAGTTTTGCCTGAAACCTTGATCTAGCATTGTTTGAATTAAACTTGAACCTTGCGTTGTTCTGTAATTTAAGAAAAAGTGCATAGATTTCTGCGGAAACGGCCACATTGAGGACCAGAAAACGCTATGTGGGCAACGGTGCTGGACAAAAAAATTAGCCAAATGGTCAACCCATTTAGTTTCACATATTAAAAAAAAAACTAGAAAAATATTTTTTGTTGCCGACAAATAAATTTTTATAAAGGAGTTCCAGCGATGTGGTGCCAGCACCTGTTACGGTCCGTCCGGTAAAACCCTGCTTTTATTTCCGGCCTTGCTAAACTCTAGCAATTGCCATTAGCATTGGACATATTGTGAGAAGATGGCGCAATGGAGCCATTTCAGTGTTTTCATTTATTCTTAAAGAATATGTTTGGGCGGAATACTCATGGTATACAGGGTGTGCCATGTTATTCCCTATAGATATGACCTAAACGCAGGATTTAAAAAGCCAATCTGAAAGTGTTATATGGATAAGCATTTATTATTTACATTGCACTTGACTGAGGCATCAGCCTCGCCGATTATTCAACTTCCAAAGCTGTGGTGTACAGCAAATGCAATGTTTAATCAACCATTTGCATTGAATTAAATCGGACACCTTGTATATGCACAAAATATGAAGGGGAGACTGCATACTACAGCAAAAAAAAAGGGTTATAACATCATGTGGCCTGAATTACAAACAGCTGGGGATAAGAGTTAATGGAGAATACCTAAATAATCTGTGATTTGCTGATGACATTGCCTTGCTGAGTCACTCATGAGATGAATTGCAAAGCATGATCAATGATTTAAACAGGCAGAGCAAAACGGTGGGTCTAAAAATTAACATGCAGAAAACCAAAGTAATGTTCAATAGCCTAGCAAGGGAACAGCAGTTCACAACTGGAAGCGAGATGCTGGAAGTGGTAAGGGAATATGTCTACTTAGGGCAGGCAGAAACTGTTGACCTGGATCATGAGAGGGATATAACTAGAAGGATAAGAAGGGTGGAGCGCATATGGGAGGTTCTCTCAGATCATGAATAGCAGTTTACCAATACCCCTCAACAGAAAAGTGTACAACAGCTGTATCTTGCCGGTGCTCGCCTACAGGGCAGAAACGCGGAGGCTAACGAAAAGGGTTCAGCTTAAGTTAAGGACCACGCAGCGAGCCATGGAAAGAAAAATGTTAAGTGTAACATTATGAGACCGGAAGCGGGCAGAGTGGGCGAGGGAACAAACACGGGTTAATGACATCCTAGTCGAAATGAAGAGGTAGAAGTGGGCTTGGGCAGGGCATGTAATGCAAAGGCAAGATAACCGTTGGTCCTTAAGGGTAACGGAGTGGATTCCAAGAGAAGGCAAGCGTAGCAGGGGACGGCAGAAAGTTAGGTGGGCGGATGAGATTAGGAAGTTTACGGGGATACGGTGGCTGCAGCTGGCAAAGGACAGGGTTAATGGGAGAGACATGGGAGAGGCCTTTGCCCTGCAGTTGGCGCAGTCATGCTGATGATGATAATGATGAAGATAGCGTGCTCATATATTTTTGTCGGCATTCTTGGTGATATGAAAGCCCCAGTTTTACCTCTTGCCTTTGCAAAGAACACTAACACTGTGTTTTCAAGGGCAGGGCAGCAGCCATGTTTCTTGCATTTGCTACAGTGCATTGCCAAATGGGCATACTCCCACACGGTAGGCGAATCTCTGCCTGTATTCCAATTTGTGTCCCTTTTGAAAACATCCCTTTCAGCGAAACCTAATTGGCCAAAATGCCAGAAGCAGATGTGCATCTACTTCCGCCATTTGGGGCAGTCAGGTGTCACCGAATGAAATTTTGAAAAAAGACAATGCGCAAAACTAACAACACAGGAGAAAGACAGACGAAACAAGTGCAACTCTGCAACTGTGTATTCACTTGAAAGCGAGTGAATAGATCAGCAAAAAGGCAAGACCAGGCTTCAACAAGCTGGCTATCCTACTCTGCTCAGTTGCCAAAGTATTACTGAAAAAGGTTAAAAAAAGAAAAGTGTAATAACTGTGCAAAAAACGATGTTGCCAAACAGAAAACTAAACCTGTGATAATTCCTTATATTCATAAGATGGCACACAATCTGAAACATGTTGAGGCAAAGTTTAAAGTTCGTGTAGTTTTTCCACCCCCAAGAAGCTGTTCTCCTTGTGTGGCAAAATGGATTCAAACAAACCGAAACAAGCAGAATGCCAGAAAAAGCATGTGACGCCGTTCGTGAAATGTGCAGTGGGCGTAGTTTATCAGATCCCATTGACGTGTGGGAAATCTTACATTGACCAAACGGGCTGATGTATTAATGATAGCCTTGCTGACCATAATCACGCACTGAAGAACGGCACGGGTTCTTTCTTACCACATTACTGTAAATCCTGCAGTGAAAAAGAAGAAAAAATGCCAGGCGAAGCTGAAGAAAACAAAAATCTTAAGCAGGGGCAAAGACACTACAGCCCGTGAACTTATAGAGGTGTTCCACATCAACAAAGGCGAAGAAAAGAAAGTGTGTTTTTAGATATGTGCTGAGACACATTTTTTTCTATAGCCATTTGTTACCTTTTGGTTTCTACTTGTGCGCATGTGTGGGTCCCTCTCTGCTCTTGCCTTTTTGTCTATATATTCACTTGCTTCAATAGGTGAATAAACAGTTGCACTTGTTTCGTCTGTCTTCCCCCAGCATTGTCTGTTTTGCACGTCTGTTTTCAAAACCATGCACCAACTTAGCCCTACAGAGAGTATTACCAAATGGGATGTTTTTGAATGAGCCGCAAGTTGGAATAAAGGGCCTTGTTGATGGCCCTGAGGCGCATTGTATTTGCTTATGTGTTTTTTTGTGAACTCTTTCAGCTCTTAATCTTTTGCTCAACCTTGGGTACACTTTGGCAAGCTTATGAGAGGAGGTCTAAAATTTGTGGCCGTTAGTTGATGGAACGAAAGACAAAGGTTGTACCAAAAGAGTCTATTCATTCAAACATCTCTCAACATATTTGCCATTGATGTCAGTGTGTTTCTTGTGACAGATTTATTTTTCATAATATGCTTTGAAATTACTCCTTTGTAGCTTTTGCACTTCACTGTTCCGAGTGGCAGTGGTCTCATTTCTGGAAATAAACAGTGGTCCTAGATGAATCTTCATTCACAAAATGCTGTTGGAATTCAACAAATCAATAGGGGGGCCTGAGCCCATAGTGAAAATGGTACAGTATCCTTGTTCATTTTTGTTCTTTCAAGAATGCCGCCGTTGTCTTTGCACCATCTCCACATTTTTCTCATATTTATAGTCAGTATGTGTATTTGGAAAAGCACCATGAAGCAGTTATGCCTCTAGAACGACATAGGAATGCCACTCTAAGCTTGACAAGACAGAACATTCATGCAGCAAAATGTATTGCCAAAGTCCACAAAAATTTGGAGCTCCTTGCATAAATGGCACCAAAAACATAGGCTTACTCGTTACCTGCCTGCAGCTTTCTTGACGTGAGAAACATAATGCAGGTAAGGCATGGAACACACTCGCTTCCTCTCTTCATTGCTCTTCAAATGCTGTGTGTGTGTGTGTAGTTCTCATTTCTCCTCCTTCCTTTCTTGCTTTTTCACTGTTTTTTTTCACAGGGCTATACCCACCAACCAAATCTTTACTTGCATGTTTTCTTGTTTGAAACGATGCATTAGACATTAGTATATATGGATCACCCCATACACATCAGAGTCACTAAATAATTTACAATCGAATTTCCTCTTGATGCTGTTTTGATTCCAGCGGCTAGGCGGTGGTTGTGATATCAAGGGTTGGTGTACGCCACATGCGGCATAAAAAAACTGCAATATAACTGCTCCTTCTTTGTTTTCATTAACTGCAATGCTAAAACAAGGCTGTCTCAAGAGCTAGAATGACTACAAATGAAGAAGCAGTGACCCATACTGACCTTTGATGTCATAGCCATTGTCTGGTTGTCTAAACCGAAACAGCATGAGATAATAAATTGAATTTTAAATCACATAACAGTCGTAGCTAAATGCCATGCGGTGATCCATGCATTCTAATATCTTATGCTTCACTACAGAGAAGACAAGATGTAACTAAAATCGGGTGTCATTTTCAAAAGTGAGTAACAGTATGATATTCACTGTGGTCTCCCTTTATTATTGTTTAACCATGTTCACAATACATCAACCTTTTCATGCAGTGCAGATGATAGTAACTGCATGAAGCTTATCTATTTAATAAGGTACACTACTTGTGCAATGTATGAAAGAACTCGGACCGGCACCTACAAAATATGCCAACTTTCTTCTGTCATGAGCATGTTTGCAATTCGTAACGGTGAGAGAAAGCTAAGCTAGCAGCACAAGCGGCCACCTCAGCAAGAATGAAACTATTAATGACCTCACTGACACCGCGCCTGGCCTCATCTTTTTTTGAGATGCATATAATTTCGTATATGTAGAATTGCAAGGGAAATTAGCAGAGCTCAAAACGGGACGAAGCCTTTGCAAGTTTGTCCAGCGTTACACTATGTGTATGACCCTTTTAATTGTTGAGAACTGGAAGTGATTTCCTCACTAAATTCCCTTGAGATGATAAATTCATGCATTTACAATTCGAGCACTCTATCTCGAGTCAACATACACTGAAGCTGGGTGCAACACTAATGAGGTGTATAATTCAGTGTTTGGCGTTCAGAAGCTTTGTACACCACAGCTCTCTGGAATATGAAATTGCACATATGAACATATGAAAGATCTGTTTTAAACTTTGTACACCACAGCTCTCTGGAATATGAAATTGCACATGTGAGCATATGAAAGATCTGTTTTTAGATGGACCAGCTTATTATTAGTCATTATACAACCTCACTTACACAGCTTTACACTCGATATCTAAAAGCAATCTTTGTGCAACGCACAGTTATGAGCAGGTTTTATTGCTTTCTCAGTGCATAGCAATCGTGAACTTCATGTATAAGTAATTTTAAAGTGCTCTGAAAAATTTCAGCCCCCAAATGAATGCCGCATAACTACACACAACATAAGCTTCAGTTATCACTGGGCAACCAACTGACCTTACAGGGGAAGCCGCCACAGTGGCTCACTGGTTATGGTGCTCGGCTGCTGACCCGAAAGACGTGGGTTCGATCTTGGCCACGGCGGTCGCATTTTGATGCAGGCAAAATATGCTAGAGACCCGTGTACTGTGTGATGTCAGTACACATAAAGGAACCCCAGGTATTCAAAATTATCTGGAGCCCTCTATTACAGCACCCCTCATAGCTAAAGTCGGTTTGGGGTGTTAAACCCCACAAATCAAGCAAAACTTAAAAGAACACTGAGGATAAATTTAAGTTGACCTGCTTTTCGATAGACTATGATATTCTAATGTCAAAGGAACTGCTGTCACCAAAAACTGAGCTTTAATAAGACGGAAAACACCAAAAGGTGAACTACAGGTGTTGTCATCACCAGCTGATTTTGCAAGTAAACTGTGTGCGCAGGCACCAAATTTTGGGCATGGATTGGAAAGGCTATGTTACACTGCCATTCACTTCAAAATGGTGGTAACCCGACCTTCTCGGTTCGGATATCATGAGTTTGACTCATGGAGCAGGGAAACTTTTAAATTCAAATTTCTCAGCCATAATTAGCATTTGCTGGAGAAACTTCAGCACATCCAAAAAAAGCCAGAAAATGCCAGGAGGTTCTAAAACATTTGCATGATTGAACAAGACGAAAATAGCCCAAGTTGTGGCAAATTTCTAAGCAAAAACAGCATTACCTAGAATATTTACCAGTACCATTTACAGTACCTTCTTCTTCACAACTTCCTCAGTTCCCCTCTAAGAAGAAAGTCCACAGGGTAAACTGTTCTGTGGTCGTGGAAGAAGGGCGCAGCCATTGAAAGACCCCACTTCTCGCAAGAATTTCTGGACTGCTTCAAAAAAGTGAAAAACACATTTTCAGATGAGAGCATTGGATCAAATGGGCATTACCTTGAAGGAGATTAAATATGGGGCACCGGAAAATAATTACACAATTTTTTGATAAAAAATCTCCCCTCATAAAACAAGATGTTTGGCTAATTTCAGCCATACATTTATTCACAGTATGAATGACGATTTTGAGACATAGGTGAGAGGATGCACAACAAAGGATGCATTAAAAAAAACGGTTACCTCCACATGATGTGGCCCACAAAATCGTAATTTGCGGATACATTGAATTAAGCTTGCCCAAGCGGCACTCTTTTACGCCATGTATTCTAGCAGTCTCTTGCGCCCGAAAAAAAAAAAAACGGATACATCCACATGATGTGGCCCACAAAATCATAATTTACACATGCCTTGAATTAAGCTTGTCCAAGCGGCACTCTTTTACGCCATGTATTCATGCAGTCTCTTGCGCCCGAAAAAAAAAAAAAAAACGGATACATCCACATGATGTGGCCCACAAAATCATAATTTACACATGCCTTGAATTAAGCTTGTCCAAGCGGCACTCTTTTACGCCATGTATTCATGCAGTCTCTTACGCACTAAAAAAAAAAGGATACATCCACATGATGTGGCCCACAAAATCATAATTTACACATGCCTTGAATTAACCTTGTCCAAGCGGCACTCTTTTACGCCATGTATTCATGCAGTCTCCGTGGTGCAAAATGCTGTTCATTCAGGTGAGTTCCTCAACTATAACAACTGCTATACAATGTTGAGCAAGTGGAAAAATAAATGTGAGGGTAAACTGTTACACTTCAAATATAAAAGGAATGTTGTTTTATTTTCCTGCATTTCAGAACTTTTCCGCAATGAAAAGAAAAGGCAACAGCTGCGATGTCCTTGTGACAGCACAGTTGTCCCACATAAATTACTCACCTGCATTAAACTTATCCCATACTACCCATACGGCAGACATCGTTGCTTCACCGCCTCACCGGCGTTCAAATAAATTACCTGCGTTATCGATGAAAACAATGAAAGCGAAGAAAATACCCACCTTGAATTAAGCTTTTGTAAACGGCACTCTGATAGTCACCGCAAGCGGCAGACATCGTTGCTGTCATTGAAAAGCACGAAAACCCAAAGGCGGCAGGGCGCCGCCATTTGCAATTACCGGCGTCGCGTCTATTTTCCACACTTGCCATGGCAACAGCTGCTCCGCGTGCGCGTTGGCGTAGGCAACCATGGCATGTATACATAGTTGTCATGGCAAACAGCTGCTCCGCGCGCGCGTTGGCGTGGGCAACATTGAGCTTGTATGCAGCGGTAGCAGCGGCTAGCAAACGGAAACACGGTCGAGTATGCCGTGTTGTATCTGCCACAATATGTTCTGGGTGGACAGTCCAGCCCGGAAACCAATCATGGTGGGGGGAAAGAGGTCCTCCTTGTCTACGTGGGTGTGAAGTCTGTGTAGAATGATGTGCTCCATAGCCTTCCCCAGGCAAGACGTGAGCGAGATGGGCCGGAGGTTTCCTAGCTCGAGTCGTTTGCCTGGTTTGGGTATGAAGATTACCTTGGCATGCTTCCAGCAGTCCGGAAGGCGACCTTCATGCCAATGGTGGTTGAAAAGGTCCGGAAGAGCTTCGACTGAATGGTCGTCGAGGTTGCGTAGCATCTTGTTGGTGATGCGGTCGTCGTCGCCGGCGGCCCCGGTGGTGGTTCAGGGCGGCGCGGACTTCCGACGCCATGATGTCTCTTTCCATGTCTGGGTTCTTAGATCCTGTGTATTGCGAGGGGATGGGATGGGTATGTCTGGAGATGTTGATGTATTTGTCTTTCAAGGTAACGAGGAGTTCCTCGTTGGTGCCTTGAAACGCGTGTATGGCGCTGTCTAGATTCTTGTGGGATGCAGACTTGGTGTGTATTGGATCAAGCAAGTGCTTGAGCAGAAACCAAGTGTTCTTGCATCCCAACTGCCCGTTGAGGCGGTCGCAAGTCTGGTGCCATTGCTCATGACTGAGTTTGGCAGAGTAGGCTTCGATCTCTCGTTCGAGGCGAGCGAGGCGAAGCTTGAGAGGACGGTTGTGTTTGCGTCTGAGCCAGCGAGCGTGGAGGCTGCGCTGGGCCTCCCACATGCGCATGAGTTTGGCGTCGGGGGTGAGGCCATCCTCCTCTTGGGTGGCCATGCAGGTGGCGTTAGCGGCGTCGCGGAGCAGTCTCTCTATGTGACGAGGTCGTTTATGGGGTCCTGCGGACACTGAGCTCGCACGTACCGGAAAGCGTCCCAGTTGGTGTGTGCGACGGGGGCCCTTGCTGTCTGTGGAAGGTAGTGCTGAGAACATAATGATCGCTACCTATGTTCATACCGAAATTTTCCCAGCGCGCGTCTGGGATATTGCGGGCGAAAGTGAGGTCCGGACAGCTGTCTTGCGTGACGCTGTTGCCGAAACGGGTGGATCGTTCGGGGTCAAGGAGTAGCGTGGGACCCAGAGTCTGGGCTGTCTCCCAAACCTTGGCTCCTTTGCGACCACAGGCTTTGCGGGGGTAGCCCCACTCGGCGTGCGGTGCGTTAAAGTCGCCCATTATAAGTTGCATCTCGTTTCGCGCGGCTGCACAGGCCTTGCGGAGGAGAGTGGCTACTTTAGTGCTCTTGTCACTGGGGGGATGTACACGTTTCAGATGTTGAGCGGGGATTGGGTTCGGCTGTTGGGAAGGACCTGCACGAAATTGTGCGTAACTTCGGCGTAGTAAAGATCGAGCTGATTGGCTGTGAGGTTGCGGTGTACGAGGGTGGCGGTACTCGGGCAGAGATCCGGCGCCACCGGTTGGTTGTAGGTGACACAGCCGGTGAGATTGGTGTCAGTGTACGTTTCTTGGAACGCTATTATGTGGGGTGTGTATGGCTTAACCTTCAGGGTATGCTCCAAGGCCCTCCGCTTTGCCATGAAGCCCCTGCAGTTCCACTGCCATACCGTGATGGGCGCGCTAGCCGTCGCGTTTCGTGTAGGGTTCGGGGCGCTGCGGAGGCGCTATGGCGGTATTGATAATACCACCAGACCACGCGCGCGCGGCTGCACTCTCGGGCGCAGGACTCGGACCAGGCCACTGAGTGCGCGGGGGGGGTAGACCATTTGAGACAGATGGTGATGGTGTGAATATTGGCTGCCATGGCGGAACAGCCGTCAATGAGACGGTCAATAGTTGGGGTCAGCCGTTGGAGGGCGCCCTCTATTTTAGAGACACGAACGTCAAAGGCATCGAATTCGGCATCACTGTCGGAGGTGGAGGGTGGGGGAGCCTTGCGCTTAGTGCATTTGTGCTGGTCGGTGTCCATGTTGGAGTCATTGGTGTGATCGGGGTTGGGAACGCTAGCCATCTGCTGCGGCTGCGGTTTTTCGTGTGCCTGTGCCGACTCCAGGCTGTGAATTTTGGCATTGCCCTGTGCTAGCTGGAGCTGTATTTGTTTGACCATGCCTGCCAGTTCCTTTACCTGCGGGTTGGCCAGTTATTTGGCTTGGAGCTGGTGGAGGAGTCTTCCATCCGACTTGCTTGGCGGGCTTGCTCTCCGGCCTGGTCTGGGAGTTAGCCCGAGAATTCCGAGAGCGTGATGAGGAGCGGCTACGGCTCTTGTGGCTGCAGCTGCTGCTTCGCAGTGGCGCGAAAGAGTCACCTCTCGGGGGTCGTTGTTGGTTGCCGCGGCCTCCGGACTGGCGGCCATGTGGCAAGGTTCCGGGTCAGTGTCAGTATCCGTGGATGATTGGCATGATTTGGGCCGGTTGGTGGCCACGAAACGGTATTTGCAGCTCCTGCTGCCAGTGGGATGTGGGCCTTTGCACACGATGCACGTGGCTTGACAGGTGAGTGGTTGGCCTGCTGGTTGGGCTCCTGTGGCCCAGCTTGCGACAGTTGAAACACGCCTCCGGGCGCCCCTTGTAAAAGAACACCTCGAAGGTAAAGCCTTAGTACCGCATGTATCGGGGAAGATTGGTGGTAGCGAAAGTGACGACAAAGTGTCGTGTCTGGTCCATACGGCGCACAGCAACGATGGGGAGGTCGGTGTTGCGAGCCCGAAGCTAGGCGAGGATTTCAGCGTCGCTTTCATAGCTGTATAGGCCCGGTACAGGATCCCCCGCACGGAATTGTGCGGGGCTGGGGCATAGGCGGCGACCGGTACTGCTGTGGTGTCGATGGTGATGGTTTGGACCTTGGCGTAAGACATCACGGTCGGGCGTGCTGACTGACTGTGTTGTTAGTGGGGTGTATTCGGACCTGGTCGGCAGTGACTGCCAGGCGTTTGTCGACTTTGGCGGCTTCGCAGATGGCAACAGCCAGTCGTGCGGGGCCGACGGTGTGGAGGTTGAGTGTGCCCTGCGGGCGGGGGACTATCTTGAGGTCTTCCAAGGGCAGGCGGGGAAGCGGACGTTTCTTGGTCGGCGGTGGAGGGCGGCCGCGACGCCGCGGTTTCGGGATAGCAGGTGTCGAGGCTGTAGTCTGGGCTCCAGCAGGTTGTTGCTGAATCGGAGATGGTCTTCGGTATCGGCGTTGCATCTCGAACGCCGTCCATGTGCCGTCGGATAATTCCGCGGCGGTAATGTCGGTGCCTTCCACAGTGTACGGCATAGTCGAGGCGTAGTTGGGCTCGGCGGGACGCGGCGTCGCCGCCGCAGCTGCTGGCGTGGCCAAACGAAATTGGTCGAAAATTCCGGAAATCTTGCCTACCTGGGTCTCAAAAACACAACACCGGGTCCGGAGCGGTAGTTGTACGTCCAGGGCAAAAAAAAAAAAGGTGAACGTAAGTGGCCCGGAACACGGCATTTGGTCGGAGAAATACGGAACGCATGTGAGGTGCGCCTGTTTGCTCCGAGCGCTCACGGCGATCCAAGGGCATTGGCGGTCTCCTCTGCCTCCTCGGGCGTAGAGCCCGACGGAAGTCGCTGAGTTAGGGAGTGAGGTAGGGTTTGATTGTAGGCAACTGCTACCGCTTCATGCGCTGTACATGCGGCGCCTACCCAAATGGCATCGTGGGCTTGCCCGTAATACTTAAGGAGGGTATTAGCGCGAGCTACGCGGCGAGGGATCTGATATTGGGGATGGGCGTTTCGAGGAAGGGGTTTCACAACGTGTGGTGTATGGATGCGTCAGTCTATAGGGTTGACTGGTTAGCCAGTGTGTTGGTGCGAAGGGAGGAGAGTATGTGGCGGCCAGTGGCGCTCGTGGCAAGTCTAAGGTACTGTGTCTCAAGGTGCGCGTCAACTAGTTCTTGAATGGTGTTATGCATGCCTAGTGCAAGGGGTTTGGCTGTACTAGTGCTACGAGGTAGGTTTAGGGCTGCCTTAGTCGCAAGGCGGATTCTGAACAGGTGTGGTGGAACCGCAGCTGTCTACGAGTGGTACTGTGGAGCAGCGTCTGTTTTTTAGAAGAGGCCTAGAGACCTGCCCTGAATCAAACCTCTTGGATTCAGCTTACGGAACACCCTTCGTCCTTTTGTGCTGAGCTCGTTGCAGTTCAAGAAGCACTCTGCTCCGTGGCCGACATAACTATGCTCCCTGCGGCCCGCGTTGTCATCCGCACTGACGCCCTTCAAGTTGTCCGGTTGCTACGACGTGTTAGCCGCTGTCCAACGATATGTCAGGTGTTGCGTCTCGCCTACGACGCGCGGTATAGCCGGCGCGGATGCAACGGACGCCGCGGCTTCGTTCTAAGTGGCGGTCATTTTGGGCCCGTTCATCCTTTGCCGGGACCTTCGGATGTTTCCAGCTTTGCCCCAGGCCGCCAGGCCAACGCTACCCTTGGGGCTTGCAACCCATTTGCAACAACTGGTTGCCAGCGGTGAGATCCCGACAACGGAGGCCAGCAGCGAAGATATGCGGTCAACTGTATGCTGAGCAGCACAACGACCATCCGGGAGCAGTGCAACGAGCCCTGTGTGATGACTGGTTGCCTGCAGCGGAACGACTGCGCTGAATTCTTGGCTGCGAGGTTTGGTGAGTGCGGGACTTTCTTCTTCTGAGTTTTGCCAGGCTTTTGTTAGTGTCAGAAACAGAGTTGGTAATTGTGTTGTCGTTGCTGCCGGGTTAGTTTGCGGCAAGACAATAGTAGGCAGTAGAGAAAGCAGCATTCGGAGCAGCCATGGATTTGAAGTCGTTGCGCAAACCGAAATTGCTGGAGCTTGCAAGAGAGTTGGGTCTGGATGTCTCAGACAAACTCAGAAAACCAGAACTGCTAAGGGCTATTCTTGAGTTGGAGGCTGAGGATGACGAGCTGTCGGAATGCCTTGAGACCATTGAGGAGAGGGAACAAAAAGATAAAGAGAAAGAAGAGCGCGACCGTAAAGAACAAAAAGAGAAAGACGAGCGCGAACGTAAAGAACAAAAAGAGAAAGAAGAGCGCGACCGTCAACACGCTTTGGAAATGAAGCGTCTCGAGGTAGAGATGGAACGCGCTCGTAATGGAAGTCAGGCACACGGTGCAGGAGAACGGGTATCGTTCAAAATGACTGACCTGATGCGGCCGTTTAAGCTTGGAGAGGACATTGGTTTGTTCCTGGTTAACTTTGAGCGAACGTGCGAGAAGCAGGGGTTCTCTCGGGAAACGTGGCCACAGCGCTTGCTCACTTTGTTACCCGGCGAGGTGGCCGACGTAGTCGCTCGCTTGAAGAGAGAGGAGGCAGAGGATTTCGACCAAGTGAAATCGAGTCTGCTAAAAAAGTACAGGCTGTCAGCGGAGGCGTTCCGTCGGAAGTTTCGGGAAAATGAAAAAGGCAGAAGTGAGTCATATACAGAGTTTGCCTACAGGCTTATGTCAAACATGCAGGAGTGGCTCAAAGAAGAGAAAGCGTTTGGTGACCACGAGAAAATTCTGCAGTGTTTCGGGCTGGAACAGTTTTATAGTCGGTTACCTGAGAACGTGCGGTACTGGGTCTTGGATAGGCCAGACGTTAGTACAGTGGCTAAAGCCGCCGAGCTAGCCGAGGAGTTTGTGACGCGTCGGGCTCGCGGAGCTAAGGACGGTCAAAAGGGTGAATTTGGCTCCAATTCTGAGAGGCCGAAGTTCACACCCATGAGAGCAAGGGGGGGCACACGTGGTGCGGATGCGAGTGAAAGCAGTCCGACCGAACGTAAGGAGACGGCGGCAGCCGAAGCCGAACGCAGAAAGCGGTTCGAGAGGAGGCAAGCGCGCGTGTGTTATACGTGCCAGAAGCCGGGTCACTTTTCGGCGCAGTGTCCAGAAACAAAAAGAAAATTGGTGTGTTTGTCATTATGTAGCACTGACGAGAACATGAAGCTTCTCGAGCCTTACATGCGAGACTTCCTCGTGAATGGGAAAGAGTGCCGAGTGCTTCGTGATTCCGCAGCTACAATAGATGTAGTTCACCCCTCTTACGTAGAACCCGATATGCTCACGGGCGAGTGCGCATGGATCAAGCAAGCCGTGGAAGCTCACAGCGTGTGTCTGCCCGTAGCAAAAGTGCTTATTGAAGGACCTTTCGGAGCACTTGAGACGGAGGCCGTAGTGTCATCTATGCTGCCCCCCCAGTACCCGTACCTATTTTCGAACAGGTCCGATCACCTCCTGCGCGGGAAGGGGCTTTTGTTTGGTGAGGCTAGCGTTCAGGCCTTAACCAGATCGAGAGTTCGGGAGCTCGCTGCAAAGGCGGTAGTTGCGGGGCCGACGTTGTCGAACAATGAGAAAGGGTCGGAGGCGCAGCAAGCTGATATTCCGAGCACGTCAGAACTGGATAAAATTGAGCCTGTAGCGTTGAAGGCACCAGGTACTGGAGAGGAAATGCCCGACACGGGAAAGTTAGAAGAGCTTCCGGTCGAGTTTCCGGGACTAGGCTCAGTGACGAACAGGGAAGACACTGATCAGGTCATTAGTGACTTAATCATTAAAGCACCGCTGTCGGCTGAGCAGAAAACCGAACTACACCAACTCTTACAAGAGTTTCAAGGTCAGTTCTCTAAGAGGCCTGGTAGGACTTCTGTCCTTACTCATGATATAGAACTTACCTCCCCAGAGCCAGTACGATCCAAGGCGTACCGGGTGTCACCCCGCCAGCGCGATATTATGGAGGCTGAGGTAAAGAAAATGCTACAGCTCGGAGTTATTGAGGCGGGTGAGAGTGATTATACCTCCCCTTTGATTTTAGTTGAGGTACCGGGCAAGGAACCTCGTCCTTGCGTCGACTACCGCAGGCTTAATTCCATCACTAAGGATCAAATTTATCCGATCCCTAACATCGAGGAGCGCCTTGAGAAAGTTAGTAGCGCTCAGTTTATTTCCACCCTAGATCTTGTCAGGGGTTATTGGCAGGTTCCACTTACAGAAGAGGCTAGTAGGTATGCGGCGTTCATTTCACCAATGGGAACATTCCGTCCTAAAGTTTTGAGTTTTGGTTTGAAGAACGCGCCATACTGCTTTTCAAGCCTCATGGACAGTGTTGCGGGGACAGGAAGAATTCGCTTTACCGTATTTAGACGACGTAGCGATATTTTCCGCATCCTGGTCTGAGCATATGGCACACTTGCGGGCAGTGCTAACCCGCCTGCGCGAAGCGGGCTTGACAGTCAAGGCTCCCAAGTGCCAATTAGCACAGGCCGAGGTTGTCTACCTCGGTCACGTGATTGGACAGGGTCGTCGCCGCCCCTCTGAAATAAAGGTGGCCGCTGTGCGAGACTTCCCGCAACCGCGCACGAAGACCGATATTCGGTCGTTCTTAGGTGTCGCCGGCTACTATCAGAGGTACATCCCCAGGTACTCCGATATCGCGGCTCCCCTGACGGATGCTCTAAGAAAAACAGAGCCCGAAACAGTCGTCTGGAGCGAGACAAAGGAAAGAGCTTTTAGCGCCCTAAAGAGCGCCCTAACAAGCCAGCCTGTGCTACGATCGCCAGACTACACAAAAGGGTTCGTTGTTCAGTGCGATGCTAGTGAACGAGGCATGGGCGTTGTACTGTGCCAAAGGGACAATGGAGAAGTGGAACACCCCCTCCTGTATGCTAGTCGTAAGCTGACCTGTCGTGAGCAGGCGTACAGCGCCACCGACAAAGAGTGTGCGTGTCTCGTGTGGGCCGTTCAGAAATTGTCATGCTACCTAGCCGGCTCGAGGTTTATCATTGAGACGGATCACTGCCCTCTCCAATGGCTGCAGACCATCTCTCCCAAAAATGGCCGCCTCCTGCGCTGGAGCCTCGCTTTGCAACAATATTCCTTTGAGGTGCGTTACAAAAAGGGGAGTCTCAACGGTAACGCCGATGGCTTAAGTCGAAGCCCCTAACGTGGGAATCCACCTCAAAGTTGTTTGTTAGTGATGTTTTCTTCCTGAGGCAGGATTTTTAACATATTGCTTTTGTTAGTGTTTCAAAGTGATTATGTGCTTTCTAGTGCAATTTTCCAATTTGTGGACGCGTTCTGAGTGCTGCTTGACTACTGTAAGGAACTAGGCAGTAGTATAAAAGGGGAAAGAGCCTGGCAGAGCTTAGTGAGGGTTGTCTCGTGCTTGCTGACTGAGCGGTTGCGTTTCGGCGTAGTTCTAACGCTTGCTGGGAACGAGCACAAAAATGGCAACTCTCCCGAAGTCACTTTGCAGTGTCCTGTGTGATCCTGAACCTGAGAACGAGGCCTTCTCTGTGCGCTGCGCTCAAGCAACGTCGAGGGACGATCGGTTTCGATTACGAGCATCATCGAGCGACATCCCTCTGGACAGCGGATGCAGTCCCCTGACCATCGGGATCTCCTTCTCCCGGCGGGGCGGTCTGTTACGTCTCGCCTACGACGCGCGGTATAGCCGGCGCGGATGCAACGGACGCCGCGGCTTCGTTCAGAGTGGCGGTCATTTTGGGCCCGTTCATCGCTGCCGCAACGCCTCCCGCCAAGCGCGTCCAGGCAGGTTTCAGTGCCACGTGTCGTCGTGCGTGCGTGTGTGTGTGTGTGTGCATGTTGGTGCCCACGCTTGTCAAAGCGCGGCAGCCGGGGAGAGGAGCTCCCCAACTGGGAGGCGAGGTGGTCTGACCGGCGCCGGCCCGGCGGACGCGCCCGTCACGTCTGGACATGTTCAAGCGTCGCCGTATCGGACGCCTCTTCCCAAGCCGTTCCTTCTTGCCCTCGACTCCGTGGGTATAAAGGGAGCTGCCCCGGACGCCATCGAGAGACTTCGATTTCTTCCTTCGAGTAACGTGGTCGCCCTGACCGGCTGCTCTTTTGCGATGCCAGAATAAACAAGTTGTTCTGTTGCCAGTCGACTCATCCTTTGCCGGGACCTTCGGAAGTTTCCAGCTTTGCCCCAGGCCGCCAGGCCAACGCTACCCTTGGGGCTTGCAACCCATTTGCAACACAGGACATCCACCGGCTCGCGGCACGCATCCTGCAGCCAGTACGTATTGAGTGGGTCCCACGGGATCTGCTGACCTATCAAAGCCCGGCATAATTAGCGACCCGCCTTGCGAATACAAACTCATCGCCGCCTCGGCTCCTTCATTTGGACAATTTTACCCTCCTTTCATCAAGAAAGGAACTCCTCCGGCGCCGCACACGTGCTCTCATCCCTCCGTGTGCTTTAACCCTCCCCCGCGGTCTTACCCGTGCAGAGGAGGTTGGGCTTAGGATGATCCGGGTCGGGGTTGCCCTCACACCAGCCATCACTCGGAAGTGGCCTTAGTACCGACGAGGATTGTTTCCTCGGCCAGGGTGTCCGATATGTAAACACGAGGACATTGAGGCCGACATTCATCACTTACTGTGGGTCTGCCCAGCTCACAAACATACAAGGAACCGGCACCTGATGGTAGCAGGTCTTTCACCAAGCAACCCTGCTTCATACATTGCCTGGACGCAGGGACCGTACCATCGTTCTCTACTGGACTTCATCAAATCAGCTAACCTTTTTCCATTCATTTATTCTCTACTACATCATCACACCTTGACCAATCATTGATGCCCTGGGGCAATAAATTTCGCTTTAAAAAAAAGAGCGTTAGCTACGGGAGTGTCGTGCTTACATAAGTGTGCTCTGCAAACGCGGAGAGGACCAAATCCAAACATCTGCGGATGTTTTTTTTTTTTCGGAAACATCCCTTCTAATTAAGGTCCTCTGGACTTTACTTCTAAGACACAAGCAGCGCCATCTACCTCATGGATATTGCACTACTATTGCTACTTATGGACCTCCTGCATGTTTGTAAACAAACGAGGTGGCGCTGCAGTCGCTAGCGAGCTCGTGGTAGGCAAAAGGTCGGGGAGTGGCGTCGCGGATAGGTGTTGAGCGCGGGTTTTCAAGGCTTGTAGGCGCGTTTCCAGTTTTTGCGAATCATAGCAATGGTCGATGCTTCCAACTTAGTAATTTGTTGAAGTACACGAGCTCGCGTCGGCCACGTGCGGCCTATAAAGAGAAATAGTTTTCCACTGTATTGTATATATGGTTAGTAGTAAACATGTAGAAAGCGTTCCTGCCGTTTATTTATGCGCCAGGCATTGAATAAAACAAGTTTTGACACTCTGCACTAGCCGGAATGATTTTACTTCGGGACAATAGTGAGGGGAAGTGCTGGCCTTGTTTCGTCGGAGCAGACGTGCGCTCATCGTCTGCTGACATATGTACGCGTCGCGCTGTGCGAAAAGTGGGGACAGCGTCGTGTCCCTGATCTCCTCTGTCTCGCTTAGCGCTGTTTTTAGCCGCATGACCACGCACCAGCCAGGCCGACTTGTCCTCTTGTTAAGCTGGTCGATTTGGTGAAAATTTTTGATTTCTAGAATTATTTCTTTCTTAGCCCTGAAGTCTAGTTTCGTGACGAAAAATTATAGCAAAATATTGAGTACAAATTTATAAATTACGCTTTTTAGAAGTGTGGTCGTCAAAAATTGTGAGGTAATTTCTTTAATTTCAGTGCCGCATTTCTTTGACCAAAGCGATAGCGAAGATGCCATAAACTTTAAGGTTCGTTTTGTGACCTCTCACATTTTCTGCGACTGGATCGCTCACCTTCGTAATTCGCATGAAAATCAAATGATTCCATTTGTCGCAAACTATTCCTGAGACGTTGAGGAGCGTAATAAACCTCTCGATTTTTTTCCCTACACGTGCAGTACTGTGTTAGTTATTTCTTGTAAGAAACGTTTTCATGTAACTATGCATGCATAAGTACTGATCATATAGAAAAAGAACTAATCGCGTCATCGTGCAGAACAGGGCTTTATGTACATGCTGGCATAAAAAAACTGCGCACTATCTACTCAATTATTTGAGACCTTGGGGGGACTTGACGACGGTGTTAATTATAATTACCCAGAACTGCACCAGGTATAGCTATAAATAAAAGGAATTACTAAAACTAGCGTAGGAATTTGATATTTGCACCAAGTTTAGTTACATATCACATGCATGAATAACGAAAACACTTTTCATTGCCGCGTCCCCTCTCAATCTCGCCACGTGTCTGTTAGTAGCACGCGTGCGGCTGCTTCTTTTCAAACAAGCTTCGCGATCATGTACTACCTCATGAAACATGACACATGCATGATGCAATGAAAAACATATGGCGTTTAGCATACTTAAGGTACGCTATTTTAAGCACACCAACGCGACCGCGCAAGATTGACGCAACTTACCAGACTTCTTTCTACTCGAATGAAATAATTACGTCGTCATATCAAGAAAGAGTTTCAAGTAAATATTAAATGTCATAAAACGCGCCATTAAAACATGGTGTGCTATTAACAAAAAAACGCATTCCTTGGGAGCGAGTGAACCTGTCGGCGCCCCGTGCACTCCGGCTCAAGGTGATAAGTACGTGTGCAGCTACATATGTCTTTTTTTTCCTTGAGCAATTATCAGCCTACTATCCTGAAGTTCAGGTGAATGAACGCAGTAACTTGCATGCTATTAAGTGCATTGAGTGGCAGTGCCTATCGAATCCCAGACTTCGCGCTTTACTACCGTGGCGTATAATGCCTGTTGGCCAGTTTCCGAATGCGGCATTTATGCGCGAGAAACCTATCGAGGCTAATTTAATATTTTTTATGCTACTACGCGGATCCAGCAGTGACGCAGCCGGTCAATACATGCTGCTTCTGCAGTTCACAGGCTTGAAGCAGCCGCCGGTAGCTGCGGCAGCTGCGGTAGACACGGGCAAGCGTAACCTGTTTTGCCTACCATGCGAAAGTCGCTGCTAACATCAGCGCCACCGCATCTTCGTGACGTCGCGGGGTGAAGGAGGTCCATAGCCAGTTGCTATATCCGGTATAATTCTTCATTATATCAGCTAATAAATTCTATAAACGCGTGCATCACGGCACGACGAATCATTTGACACCATCCAGTACCCCCTGCGACAAACGGTTCGGCCGTAATGGCCGTTTAAAGTTACTTGAATGCACCGTTTGGCGCCGGAAAAGTCGTCGGTATACGAATCCCACACATATTTTGGTCTTCATCTCAATTAGTAATTTTATCCTCAAAAACATGCCAAGTCGTTTGACACCACTTCGAACATTATGCGTCAAACGGGTGGCCCCCAAATTTTATTATATCACCCGCCGCGGTGGCTCAGTGGTTAGGGCGCTCGACTACTGATCCGGAGTTCCCGCGTTCGAACCCGACCGCGGCGGCTGCGTTTTTATGCTAAGGCGCCCGTGTGCTGTGCGACGTTAGTGCACGTTTAAGATCCCCAGGTGGTCGAAATTATTCCGGAACCCTCTACTACGGCACCTCTTCTTCTTTCACTCCCTCCTTTATCCCTTCACTTACGGCGTGGTTCAGGTGTCCAACGATATGAGACATACTGCGCCATTTCCTTTCCCCAAAAACTAATTATTATTATTATTACCAAATTTTATGCAAATGGTGGTCCTGGGGGGGGGGGAGATCCCACTTCGATGGTCGCTATACTGGCATATATATAATGGATCGAAAGTATATGTATTAATTGAGGCCACGCGCTCACTTTTGCCGTGTGATATACTGTGGTCACGTGGTTGTGTTGTGTTGGGTTTTATGGCACGTAGGCCATTAAGGCCATCATGCGCCAAGCTCAAGGTATAGAATTTGTTTTCTGTAGAATGTTTAGGAATATGAAAAATCGTCGATGGTGTAGATGGCCGAAAGAGATTGTACTGTCTAGTAATAACAGAGAAGAATAAATCTATAAATGGCTAAAGGTAAAAGCCCTAGAGAAGGCCAGGTAGCCTCAGCAACTATCCTTGGCTGGGCAAGGATCCTGAGGCTCCCAACCAATCAAAAAGCCCCACGCTTCTCAGGAATGAGAAAGTGGCTGAGGTGCATCATGTAATAAAGCAAACCAGTGGTTCAAAATTTAGTTTTTCAAGTACCCCTGCTTCTTTTAAAAAGCTAAAAATGGAAGGTATGTTAACAATGGCATTATCATCTAAGAGCAGTGCTGGATGAAGAGGAATGCATTCATTATAAAATTGAGTAAAGTACTTTTTTCTTAGTTTTTCCAGTTTCACAGATGAAAATAAAATGTGATTAACCGTAAGATCATCTCCGCATTCGCAAACAGGTTTGTCTTGATTTGTTAGCAAAAAGTTGTGCGTAAGGTGCGCGTGTGGCCTATCTGGAGACAACATAAAATCACTTCCTTAAAACGTTCCTGGTGCACACAATTTAAATTCACCCAAAACCGGCTTTACCAAGTGTAATTTATTATTCACTTTGCCGTTTCATGCCGACTGCCATTTTTCACTTAATTTACGTTGTACTAAGTTCATGCAATCCTTAAAAGGTAAATTTACTTTCTTTATTTCCTTGCCATGAGCTTTTGCAGCGCAGACATCTGCCCTCTCGTTGCCTTTTATTCCGACATGATTGGGAACCCAGCAGAATTTTGTGTTTTGTCCTCGAGCTGTGGCTTTTGCTATCTTGTGTATGTCACCAAGAATCGGAGTCACTGCATTTGTAGAGTCCAGAGCTGTAAGTATACTGAGGGAGTCTGTGTAAATAATACTGTTGGTGAGGTTCTCATTTTTTATATTTTTCTATGGCCACACAGACTGCGTAACATTTTGCAGTGAAGATGGATGAGCACTGTGGAAGTCGTACTGTTTTTTCAGACTTCCCTCGGACTACTGCGCTTCCTATGTAAACGTCCGTTTTTGAACCATCTGTATAAAACTGAGTAGAACTACTGTATTTTTCTTCAAGTGCAAGGAATTCTTGTACTATAATTTGTTGTGGAGTTTGTTTTTTATGGCACAGTCTAAGAATGAGATCACAGATTGCAGGAAAATTTTACCATGGAGGCAGTGGATCTCGTCGCTGAGCAATATCAGGTAATGTATCTAGTGCGCCGAAGTTTTGGCACATCTGTTCAAAACGCAGGCCGAGTGGCCCGATAGCTAGCGGTTTGTTTTTAAAGAGCGTTCTAGATGGGCACTTTGTGACTATTGGGTAACATAGGTGTTTGGGCAGCAAATGGATTTTTAAAATGTATGAGGATGTGAGCATGGTTCTTCTGTCTGCAGGTGACGGTTTGTTGATTCCTACATAAAGACTATTTATGGGCAACGTCCTGTAAGCACCAGAGGAAAGACGCAAACCTAAATTATGTATTGGATCCAGTCGTTTCACGGACGAAGGTCTCGCCGACCCGTAAACTAAACATCCGTAATCTAAGGTAGAGCGTACCACTGAGCAATAAATTTGTAAAAGAAATGTCCTGCCAGCCTCCAAATGCTTACGTGACAGTACTTTGAGTATATTTAGGGATCCGGAGGCTTTTTTTTTCAGTGCGTTTATACGAGGCAGGAAAGTGAGTTTTTTGTCAAAGGTTATCCCTAGAAATTTGTGCTCATTTTTGGCGGGTATCCGTGTTCCGTTCAGGTGTATGAATGGGTCGGCTTGTATGCCTCGATTCAGCGAGAAAAGAATGGCTACTGTTTTCTGTGTGGAAAACTGGAAACCGTTCTGATCTGCCCATGTCACTTACTGTTTTGGTCAATTTGACCTTCATTGCAGACAGACACGTCCTTGACAAAAGTAGTTAGTAAGAGCTAACGCTCTTAAAATCAATTGAGAGTAAGGTTCAGTGGTTAGGGCTTTCAGCGACTGAGCTGGAGTACCCGGGATTGAACACGACCGCGGCAGCCACGTTTTGATGGAGGCCAAACTCAAAAGGCGCCCGCGCGCTGTGGGATGTCAGTGCACGTTAAAGATCCCCCTGTGGTCAAAATTATTCTGAAGCCCTCCACTATGACCAACCTTTCTTCTTTCACTCCCACCTTCCTCCCTTCTCGTAAGCCCCCTTTGGGTGCCCACCAAGATGTGAGACAATTACTGCGCCTAAATTTCCTTTCCTTACTAGTTTTTTCACTTCATCAGTCTAGTCATTCTCTTCTCTCTGAGTCTTTGTAACCTATTTGCACATTTTCTTGCCCAAAGAAGTGATGTACACAGCAAAAAACAACTACACAGGTAGTATTCACAAGTTTTAATGCATATAACACAACTCACGGCTGGGCTCGAAGCCAGCTAAATCTTATTATCAGAGTGCAAAACGTTTATAAATCATGTTTGCTTTATTTGCAACATGTGATGGCAGGCTGTTCCAATATATATATGTGGTACATAAATGACCTTCCGTAAAACAATTAGCATCACGTTATGCATTTTACTTTGTTATCATGGCCGCAGTGCCAGAAGATTGCGAGAAGTGGCTGAAATAAATCGTCATAAAGTATGGAATGATAGTAGAATTTGTGAAATAACATAAGGCTAGCAAACTGCTACCGTGATAGTGACTCTAGCTCGAAACAACTTTCCAATTTTGCTTTATTTACTATTCATACAGTCTTGATTGATGTTTACTACACTTCAAATGCTTACCACTTCAATTCATAAGTGCACGTCATGCCAACACATACGGTTGGAAACAAAAATGGAGTATACCACTCGAGGTTCACTTACCATTGCTGTGCTATTTCTTGGCAGGATCAGGTGTAAAAACAAGTGAGGAGGTGACTGCTTTTATCTCGAGGCAAACCAGTCTGCTCCATCTGATCTGTAGCATTCCTGCCCAACGAAAACACCAAAAGGCATCGCAAGAGCAGCAAGCAACACAGTAGCACGAGGCATACAGCAGTTTTGCTCCTGGCAGCAGATGTAAAGCTAGCCTACCAAAGGCCTTTCACCTATTCCAAGGCCATAATCAGTCCGACTCCACGCAGGCATGCAGCAGGCATGTATGGCTAGAGTTAGTATTGGCTGCTGGTATGCATAGGAGATGCTTGAGTGATATTTTTCGTGTGTTAAGTGCCACATGCATTTCTAGGCCATGCAAAGTGGTGCTCCATCAAAATGTACTCATAAGGTGATATCTACAATGTTAGAGCAGTTGACACCATACCAACCACAACAGAGAAGTGTTAGGTTGTCAAAGGAAGCATATGGACTACCAGAGAAGTGGAATAAACAGGGTAAGCTTATTGTGTAAGTGAAGCACCTGAGGCCAGTGAGCTATAAATTGGTTTTGAGAGAGGGAAAGAAGCATTAACCGTCTCACTTCTCCATGGACACCTCAACCATGCTGTGAGGGAAGGGATGAAGGAGGGAGTGAAAGAAAAGGGGGGGGGGGTAAAGACAGAAGGTGCCACAGTGGAGGGCTTTGGAAAATTTTCGACCACTTGGGGATCTCTCTTTCGCGTGTGCTGTGCTGACATCGCACAGCACATGGGTGCCTTTTGCGTTTCCCCTCCACCAAACCCAGCTGATAACCTTAGCCGTGCTCTGAAAGCATCATGCACTAGTATTGTTGCAGCCAGTACTTCATCACTGAACCATATCACAGGAGAAAATGTGACAGAAAGTAAAACAAAATAAAGAGCCATTGCAGAGCTTGCTCTGGTAGCTACACAGTGTTACACAGTGGCTCGAGCCCAACTTGTGGACCAGGATCCTCTAAACTGTGGTAGTCCAATGGAAGTGATCCTTTACAGACATGGCAGCTATGTGCTTGGACCACTTTTTGCGTGTCCTGAGGCCGTATTTTGTGAAAATCCATCCCATTGCTATTTCATTTGGTCCTTTGCCATTCGTTGCTGCTCCCATTGCCGCAGGGCATTAGAGCAGGTGTTACGCTGGTTCTGACAGAAACATGCTCACAATGCCACTTGCTTGCATTAACACATCTCAAGTCCGTGTCGCACTGGCTGGCGGGCATAGATGCCAAAGAAAAACGACATCTTTGACATGCCTGAAGAGCTTTATCACCAATAATGCCCTCTCAGGAAAGAGCTTCTAAGACAAATTGGCAGAGCGTGGTCCGTGTGACTCGGCCGGACTGGATGTGGCAGCAAGATGCTGGCTAGTGGCGGTGCTGTGGCCACATTGGCTATGTCTGGGATTTAGGCATTCACTTTCCTACCTGCTGTTCCTTTTGCAACATTGACAACATGGCTAAGTGGAATGGATTATTTATTACAGAATACAGCCCCTGGAAGCTTTGTCCCCAATAGTACCCAGTGCCACTAAAAGCACTATTCTTTCTTTTTGTGTCATCTAATCTCAATTCCTGCACACTTTGAGTGGTGCAGATGATGAAGAGATAGGAGAGCACCTGGAAAGGAGCAGACCATCAGCTTCAAACATCAAGCCTGGCATAATGTTGCACATCCATTTATCATAAAACTTAACTCTTTTGTACAACTCTTGCCACAAATTTTACGTTATGACCCACTTAACGTTGCTTGTTTTTCCAGCTTTGCCTCAAAATGCTGAGCCAGTGCTGAATGCACTCACATTTTCCAGCGAGTTTTCTATAAAAGCTAAGCACATTATCAAAGAGAATGAAATTGTTTCTTCAGCTTCAAACCCATGTGTAGTTTCTGCAAACGTTTCTGTGCAGTCAGTAAGACTTTCATTCCTTGTACTATACCTTTTATTAAATGAGAAATCAGTTTTCTCTGCATGTACCTCGAACACAAAAAATTTATTATTCACTGAATGCATAGTGCACGTTGCTACTGTAAAAAAAGCACAAATCTCACACTTATTACTAAATTTTGGGCCAGAGTCATTAGGTTTGTCAAGGATAAATGCATATAAATGATAACAATGCATGCAATGTCAAACATAAAAGATATTACACACCTAAGAAGGCCCCTTAAGGGCTTTTGTAAAGATGGAGTGCACACTAACTTTGGTACACAGTCATCAAGCTCTGTCAAAGGTAAATTCACCTACTTAAAAATACAATTAAACTCAATCAAAAACAAATGACCATCCACACCTAAGAAAATGCCACACTTGTTTGCATAAACATCAAAAACAAAACATCATGCACACCTAAAAAGGAACCCTACGAGTTTTTGTAAAGATGGAGCGCATACGGCATTCTTCTTTGAGCGTCTCTTGCAAGCTGTCATACAGTCAGTTACATTAAGGAGCTTATCATCCTTGAAAAAGAATAGCCTGACATGCAGAAGTCCGTCCAAAATTAGGACAATTTCAAAAGGAGGTCCTTGCGAGTGACGCAGTTCAGAAACACCTCACGCATTTACGCGTCCCATCCTGTCTTGTCACCGGGGCAACTGAATCCATCTCCCACAATGCAAGCCGGATGTGCCTGCAATGATGGCAAGTGTGCGAAGCACACATCGAGGGCCTTCACCTTCTCCTCTGGTACCCACTCATAAAACCCGAAGTCCACAAAGAACACCTGGAGAACATCACTGTGGCCAACTGACACAACTTGTCCTCTGTACCAACGCGCGTCGTGATTGCTCCTCGCAGCCACAAGCTCTCTTTGGCCTTTGTGAACGATCTGACCTCGCTGAATTTCCTGAGATTGCACTCACGTTGCATGTCTTCCATGAGGCCTTTCAAAGACAGCTTTGACCTGGAAGCCATGCCTACGACAATCAGCTGCACAAATGACTTTTCCCATAAGGCAATACCAGGAAGAAGAAACTTGGGCTATTATTGCATGCAGACACCTGTCCAAACACCCAGCTTTCCACAACAGGTGGCTGCATTATTCTTGAAAGGCTCAGAACTGGCTCATTTACGTGCAGTAGCGCTTAATTAGCTTCTTCAGCAACATGGCTGTAAACGCAATATTGTCCGTGCTTACAGGTGCCTTGTGCGTTGAAAAATTTGCAGATGCGGTGACCATTTTTGACAGTAAACTTCGAGGTTGCCACACCTGGGTCATCGGTGTTCACACCGTAGCTATTAAGCAGATCGTTGTAGTCATCCTGCATAGGATCAAACTGCATGTCTCCAAAATTTGTACTTTGTCCAGGTGTTGTCTTTCTCGCCTTTCTTTCAATCGGCATCCTTGCATAGCCATCTCTGATCCTGCACTCAGCCACATTGCCATGAGTCTTGCTAAACAATTTTACCAAGTGGACTTTGTCACCAAATTTGTCACCACAGTTCTGTCTCTCCAGAACTTCCACTGTAAGCTTGGTGTCAGCCTGAGTGAGTGCTTCAAAACTCGCGACAGCTGCCTCTGTCCACTCTGACCATGGTGCAATACCAGTAAGATGGAACCTCAGTGCAAGAGGGTTTATGGAACGAAGCCTTCTGTCTAGCCTGAACAGGAATGAAGAACTCACTACTTTCCTATTGCCATAGTCTATTAAAAATATAAAACATCACAGTCCAGAACCTCTTCAACTCTTACCCTGGCTCCCGTCGCATGTGGAAAATCACGACAGATCAAGTATGAACCTTTTTTAACTTCACGTTCAGGGCATGCGCTCTCGCTGCATGAGGAGCTTATAATGCTGCACACTTCCAAAAGGTCTTTCGATCTGGAAGTCAGCTGTCCATGTGATCAGGTGTGCATTTAAATATATGTGACTATAATGTCTCAGGAACATCCCCTTGGTTCTTCCGCCGTCGCTAATTCACAGCAAGGCGCCGACCCCTCGCTGGGAGTGTCAGCGCGGTCTGAAAGAGTCGATGGTGATGTTTCAGGCGTCTTGGTGGAGCCTTCTTCACACGAGGGCGATGCAAGCCTGCTTGTAGCTTGGGCTGGGTTTCCGTCCATAGCCGGGATGTCATAAAGTTAACTCAGGAATTGGGCATAGCCACTATAGACAAGATTCTCGTCAACATTTAGTCTAACCGGTCCCATTCTCGTTGTGGAGCATATAACGAACAGATCAACCTCGCAGACGCCCATGTCTGAGACGCTGTGGAATATGGCTTCGTATTCGCAGCTGCTGGGCAACATGTTCATCAAGTCCCAGCGTGTGCTGCTCAATGTTGGCCGTAACCTACGCAGGCAGCATTGCACGGTCCCGCGCGGTTCGGCTGCCGCTCGCTCGTCGATGGGGTACACACAGTTCAGCTCGACAATATCTTCGCAGCCGGTGTCTACGTACAGGATTCTGGCCAGTGCACGTAAGCCGTTTGAATTTCTGTGCACGTCTCTTATCTGCGCGCGAAGACCCTCTTCCATTCTGCCGTCCTGGCACACCAGGCAAAACATTCCAACAAAGACATTGTGTAAGTGGCGTCTCCCGTCGCCAACGCAGAACTTCTCGTAGGGGTATTCAGGCAAGCCAGGCGGGTTGTAACGAAGGAAGACTTTGGCTGGTCCATTGTAGTAAGTCACACGAACTGGGACGCGAACTTTAAAAGGCACATCACGCGGCCGTGGTATTGAATGCGTCGCAACCACTGCAGTCTCAACATAGTTCGCCGGAGCCATCGTGGATTTTCCGTAGACGCCTTATGCCACAGCTATGATCCCGCACAGCAAGAGAGAGACCGCGGCACGACACGACTAAGCCATAAACAAGGAAAAATTAATGGAGACTGCCGAACACCCCGTCCAAAAGCGCTCGGAGCTGTATGAACTGTGAGCCCCGCGGCACCGTGAAGCTGTCCAGCGCCTCCAGCGTCTCGAACATGTCTCGAACTATTTCGAACACAGAGGACAAAGGCAGAGCCGGGAAGCGCACGTTTCCGTTCGATGATGATGATGATGATACTGGCTATCCCTTTGTATCGGGAGATCAACGGCACTAAAAACCGGATCAAGCCAAGAAGGTAACAAACATAAAAATTAAAGAATAAAAACACCTAACACACGCTCATGGCACGTTTTGGTCCCCTGAGCCTTCAAGGAGCGTGACCGTGTCGTGTGCGCCACCAATGTTCCAAACGTTTGCTTCGTTCGCTCATCCAGCTTCCATTGCGATGGCTCGTCGGGTCGGCGAAAACCGAGTGCCATCGCTAGTGCCCCGAGGCTGTTGGATCTAAAGCCCCTAGATACGCTTTTTTTAGAAAAGCTCATGAAGGGACTTTAATTTGATCCGCTGATCGCGTCAGGTGGCATGGGACCTACTGAGGAATTGTCCTGTGCATCCGAAACCGACGGGTGTAGGCCTGCACATTCCAACACGATGTGCTCGATGGTTTTATCAGCGCCTCCGCAGAGTTCACACGTCGTGCTCATACCCTCCGTGTACTTTGCTCGAAGACATCGGGTGCGTAGCACACCGCTCCTAGCTTCGCACAACAGTCCACTTCCCCTAGTGTTGTCATATAGGGGCTCTTTTTCAACCTTCGATTTCCCTTGTTGGTAAACGGCCAGGGCTGGCTTCTCGCGGGCTGTCTGCTGCCAACGACGCTGCTCCTCGCATCGCACTTGTTCTCGGATCTTTTGCCGTCCGTTGGGTTGGAAACTTGAAGTAAGGGGGGGGGGGGGGGGGTACTACTCTGTATTTATCCGCCAGACTCTTGGTGCGACGGGCCCACTTGGTGTTGACACACCTCAGGTGGACATACTTGAACACTTCCCGCGCCCAGCGACCGTCCTGCATTTCGCTAAGACGGCGCTCGTAGCTCAGTTTGGCTACGGCTTCCCGTGCCTCAAAGGAGGACCACCCCAGATCACCTTGTACCGCCTCGTTCGGCACACTGCCGTGAGCTCCCATGACCATTCGTCCCACCTCTCTGCCGCGTCTCCAAACCTTGGCGAGTCACGGAGGATAAACAGATGACTGCGTTGCCGAAGGTAAGGCCTGGCACCGCCACCGCCTTCCATAACGATCGGGTGACTTCAAAACGTTTGAAAGCCCATAAGGCGCGTGAGCTCAGGAAAGCCCGTCGTCTGATGGCCTTCGTCCGGAGTTGCTTCTCGAAATCCTGTACATAGTTGCAGCCCGCCGAGATTTCTGTTCCCAGGTATCTGTAGGACGGCAACCAAAGGACACTGTTGTTCTGAAGATGCAGGGGTAGGGTCTCTTGTCCACTGTCCTCGGACGCCTCCGGCGGGAACCTGACTGCTGCAGACTTTGTGGCGTTCAAACGGAGCCCGAGGCCATCGCCCTCAGATGAGCATATGTCTAGGAGGCTCTGGAGATCTCCCGTGTTGTCCGCAAGCAGTACTATATCGTCTGCGTACAGGAGGGCTGGTAGCCTCTGAGTACGAGTGGCGCCATCCTCCATGTAGGTGAGGCTGAACCCAACTCCGCTCTCCAAAAGGCGCTGCTCCATCCCCGAGATAAACAACATGAACAGGATCGGCGACATAGGGCAGTCCTGACGCAATCCCCTAGACACGCTGATTGGCCTGGTGATTGAGGCCCCCCAGTTAATCACAGCCTGGGTTTCAGTGTATAAAGCCTTCACCAAGTGTAGTAGCGGTTCTGGGATAGCCTGTGCCTCCAGGACCTCCCACAGTTGATTGTGCTCCACTGAGTCGTATGCCTGGGCTATATCCAGAAAGCCCAGTACCAGCTCTCGCTTCTCTTTGGTGGCGATCTCAATTGAAGATGTCACAACGAAAAGGTTGTCTTCCAGTCGGCAATTGGGTCGAAAGCCATTTTGCAGTTCGCCCAGAATTTGAGCACCTTCCGCCCATCTCTGTATGCGAGCTTGCAGAATGTGGCAAAACAAGCGATACAAAGCAGATGTTACCGCAGTGGGTCTATAGCTTTTCAAGAGGGCCTTGTCTCCTCCTCTCTTTAGTACCAGCGGTATCCTTGAGCACCGCCACCCTGGTGGAGCAGTGCCTGTGGTCATTACATCGTTCAAGGCGTCCCTGAGCTGTTCCCGTGTTCTTTTTTCCATCTTTTTTATTAGTAACGGTGGTATGCCATCCAGCCCTGCTGCCGAGCTTCCCGCCATGTGTCGCAGTGCTCGCTTCAGCTCCCCCTCTGTGACTGTGTCACATCCCGATCCGGCAGGTGGGCTTGCGGGTGGTAGTGCTGCACTATCCTGGCCTATCAGGGATTGGAACTGGTGGGCCATGTGTGTTTCAATGTAGCCCAGGTAGGCTGCTTCCACGTACTCCTCCCCTGTGGTTGGTTCTCGCAGGGTCACCGTGTCAGCTTTAGCCACTGGCTGAAGTGTCTGGATATATCGGCAGAATTTCGCTGGGCCATCTCTGCCAGCTGATTTGATTTCATGGAGGAGCTTTCTGTTAACTGCCAGCATCTTCTGTTGTACCAAAGCGGCCATATGCTTTTTCGCTTCAATGTATGCCTCCCACAGCCTATTTATTATTTCAGGTGTGCCCTGCAGTGTAGCATGTCGAAGCTCTCTACAAGCGACTTTACGTTGCTTTAGGGCATTGGACACCTCTTTGTCCCACCATGCTTTAGGTCTATGTCTTCTGGAGTACTTCTGGATTGGCCGGCTAGCTTTTACTGCAGTTATTGCCTTTTTTACCCAGAGTTCAAAGTCTTCATATGATTGCACATCTACACCCTCCGCCTCGCTCTCCAGCATGCCACAATGTCGTCAATTTCTGTCGTCAAATCATTTCAATGTTCTGGGTGTGCCCTGTCAACATGTGTATGACCCTCCCTTCCAAATGACAGCACAAAGCTGTTGTGGTCGCTTCCAATGCTTTGGGAGCCTTCTTCATCTATCACCATCTCTTGAAGCTGAGGTAGAAAGGCATGTGCTATTAAGCAGTAGTCTATGCTGCTGGTCTTCTTGTGCATAGTCCAAGTTGTCTTCCCCCTACACTTGTCTGTGGTATTTACAACCACTATAAGTCTTGTCTTTGGGACCAGTCCAGAAGCAGTCTGCCCATTCTATCCGTCACACCATCTAGATCCAAGGTCCTTGCATGCGTTTTTCATTCCTTCATTCCACACTGAAAGCCCAGTAGGGGTGGTCGCCGTCTGGGGGAGACCGTATACTATGAAGCGGTGCTGTGGAGCCCGCTGCAACCACGTATCCAGGTGGCCTTTCACTTTCTGAAAGGCATCCTCCGCTGGCCAATCCTCCTTTCTTGCATCATTTATCCCAGCATGTAGTACCACCAGGGCCTCCTGCGCCTGCCAGACATCCGTTGCATCATTGAGGGCCTCACAGGCCTCTTGGAGGGTTGCGTCTGCCTCTGTCCTGATGTGTACTCTCTTGTGCCACTTTGAAGCCTGTAGTATAGCGGGCTTCATACGGTAGGCGTTGTGATCCCCGTATAGGAAAACACTTTGGTCTTTCCTTTCCTGTCCATGTGGGCTCCCATGTTTCTCCCCTTTTTTTTGGTGTCTATACTCTGAGCCTCGTACTTTAGGTGTTTGGTGGCGCGGCTGCTGGATATACTTTGCTGTTGTTTGGGTACTTCCTCCTGTGACAGGGTGGGTAGTATCAGCTAAGCTCCTGGCCTCCTCCTCTTCACTTCCACTTGTGTTCTCTTTTCCACTTCTGCATGGCTCTGGTGCAGGCTGTCCTGGCATTTGCTCCTTTAGGGGGTGCCCACCGACTCCCCGGCCATTGGTTCGACAGCGGCTGGCTGCCGCACACGAGTTGTCCCCGAACACAGCTCGCTCAGTGTCTGCCTTAGTTCAACTACTTGTTCTTCCACAGCAGTCCTCTTTCTTCTCTCCGCCTCAAGCTCCGCCTTTAGGCCGTTTCTTTCCACCTCAATCGCGGTGAGTTCGGCGTCCAACCGCGCCTTGATGTTGGCGATCTCCAGCTTCCAGTTTTCCTTCTCTTTAGCCGCTTAGGTAGTGAGCTCATCCCGCAAAGCGTTCATCCTTATGCATTGGTGGCACTTGAAAGCAGGGTCTTCCCGAGCTTCGTGTACGGTGTCGTAGGGCTTGTCCTCCAAAACGAGCCACGATTTGCATGTCGTACATTGGACCTACTCCTTGATCGCAGAGTCTTCCTCAGTGGTCTCCTTCGTCTGGCCACGTTGCCTTATGGCAAAAAGGGTGGTGGCGGGAAAAAGGGGGTGTCGTTCACTCACTTCTGACAATCTTACTCCTAACTCATCGCGTCGCAGCGCTCACACACGAATTGTCGCACGCACATCCGCACCCCTACTCCTTTAGGAGCGGATCGGCAGTTCAAATTAGTCGCTAACGGACTTCAGCACACACAAAGGCACCGCGCACTAACAGTAGTAAACCGATTCACATCAAGGTCGCCTGCCCTTGTTCGCTGCAGACAAGCCCAATGTTGCCCATGCCCGTTCCCAACAAGTGCAATGTTGCCAAAACAGACGCTACAGCCAAGTTCAGTGTCGCCCACGGCCGTTCCCGACAAATGCAATGTTGTGCAGCTGTTGCCTGCTGTTGGAAACATGCGCTGAAGACGCCCCGCATCTGGCAGGCCCAAGTTGTATTGTAGTAACGCTAACCTGGCCTGCATTTGTGAGAATAGGTGAGTGTCATGGGCAGTGTGTAAAATTCCTGGCCTTTCACAATAAGCAAGCCAACATTCCTGCTGGCACTTTTGTTTCATTGTCGGTGATTTTTCTGCGTAACCGTCGCTTTGTTGAGTCTTTTCTCTTAGCGGGGCTGCTGTAATGTCCCTGCCGGAGTGGTTTTTGTATGATGTAGGTTTTCAGCGTATATTTTCGTGGTTTACTGCAAAAATTGTCACGACAGTCCATACTCATTTTGCCCATTTTTCGTCATGGGTTGTGGCACATTTTTTTCAAATTGTTGAATCGTCAAACGTTCATATCCATCTCACACCTCTCCTGAAAGCTGCGCGCGGTTACGGGTGACGTTGTCGCATGATTGATTTGGCGAAACTGAAATAAAGTAGCTGAAGTGACGAACTGTCAGGTAACCTAGAACATTGCATTTGGCTGTAAGATCATTTCCTTTAGACGCTGTTGCAAACAGTTTCATGATGGCATATACTTGCTGTCTTATCTTAACATTGGACACAGGAATGGAAAAATCCCACTAAGCACAACCTCCCCTAACTAAACTGTTCAGAGTTTAAACAGTAGTCATTATTAATATTGCGTCCACTGCTATGTGTCTAATCTGAGCTCGATGTGGCATCCACATATCTTCTGCAATCTGTGATCTGGTAGGTCTTAAACATAGGTGATAGTGCTTCTGAAAGTGCATGCTTCTCTCACTTAGAGACCTGCTTTCCATGCTTGGTTTATGTGCTTGCTCCTTTTCTCCAATGCATAATGACTCTTTTGATGTTGTGTAGTGAGCCCCCCTTTGATGGCTTGGAGTTTATCTAGTGTCCTCAGAATAAAAAAAAAGGTGGCTACTTCTCTGAACATCAACATTTTTTTTTAAGAGTTACTTGCACCACCCCATAGGACATTACAGCAAGGAGTTAAAAATGTTGAAAAAGAAAATAGTCTACTCATTGAAACCATGGAAGAAAGCACCATTGGATAATGTATGAACAGTACTTGACACTAAGCTGTTCTACTCTAGGATAGGTAAAAAACAGAAGAATGGAAAACATCATCCTTTAAGGAAAGCTCTTTTACCTTTAAATGCTTCAATATGTAATTAAGTTGTTGGTTGAGTATATTTCTCACAGTTTACAGCAGTTTTAGCAAGTAAATATTGTAGAAAGATTTTTATCCAAGATTTTTCCCATGGTCGTTCTGCTGCTGTTTCTATTACAGTTTGCGTTTGCTCTGTCATTCTGAGTTAGTCTTTAATTTCCCGGTGGAAATCAAGCAACACTGTTGTGAATTTTTTCAATTTACTTATAAGTGGCCATGTATGCAAGCCCCAACAAACACATCCATACTCAAGTATTGGTCAGAGTTGACTATCAGCTGTATTCTGAAATCACTTTGCAAATGACCGAATCTCTACTGTTATAAACCCGGAACTGATGGCTGCCTCGTTCCAAATGTAATTCACATGCTTAATCCAAGGCCTGAGATAAAAAGCACTGCTATACATAAATTTCTTGCTTGTTCTTAAAGTAATATGATTAACTCTGTACCTATCGAAGTGATTACAACACTTTCTTGTAAAGGTGATGTGAACAGTTTGCAAAGCTTTTAGCAAAGTAGGTGAATCATACACAATTTGTGAATTACACTGGAGGAATGTCATAAGGACCAAATACCTTGGCCTAATTAACATCTTGGAATAATATACCAATCCCGTTAACTCAAAATCTGACCTCCAGCATGCGGTCTAGCTTAGCAGGTGGTGTGAACCTAACAGTATGTGAGCAAGACGGCATACAGATGACAAATAACCTCTGCAAAGTTTTGTTTGACATACATTATTGTTTATTCAAAAACTTGTGCAGTTATGAGGTAAATTAGTAGAGGAGGAGGCCCCAAGTAGAAACTGTCGGGGGACCTCCTGTTGTTAATTGTATATATGACGCATATTAAACATATGGTAGATAGCAACTACATATCGGAAAACAGGTGCAGCAGGAATTAACAATCACAACAAAAAATTTGATTAAGCATGCTCAATTTTACAAACTCATTAAGGAACATGGCAAAAAGAGAACACAATACTATACAAAAGCACTCAAGCAATAAAAGCCATACACAATAAATACAGGGTTCATTGGCATGGCAAATGAAGGTAATTAAAAAGTACACACTTTTTTAAACCTTTTATGGAATGATGCTTCTGTACTAGATGATGTGATGAATGTTAGTAGAGAGTTGCAGACAGTGATTGCTGAGAATAATGAATAAAAACGAAACTCTAGAATATCATCACTTTTCAAGCCACGTATAGAGCTGTTGTCTGCACCAAAAAAAAAAAATCGGGCGTAGTGTACAGTATATCGTGCAGACTGTAAAACCATGTGCATGTGGGTGAAAGTGGAAACTTAGTTGAAAGGTTGAAACAACACCAGTATGATGTTGCAAACAAGAAAGCTTCGTCAAATGCACTCGCCAAAAATTCTTAAAGCAAGCAGCATCATATAGATTGAGCAACGCGTGCATTTTGAAAACAGAAAAGAATCTCCAGAGCCGTCTATATCTACAATCCTTAAGGATTCAGACAACCAAACACACTCTTAATCGCACTGACGGGGCACTTCCTAGTGCATACGCCCGCTGCCTAGGGCACATTTTTAAGCTTAAATAGCCAGCCTTTCACGTCTGTACCTGTTTGTGAACAAGGCTCCCGTGTGGGAGCCGAAACGTCATTTAAGAGTTCATTTTATTTTGGTCGGTGTTCTGCCTTCATGTATACCCCGAACCAGACGGGTTTCTGTCTAACCCTCGACTTCATCAACTTACGCCGGTCGTATGGCCAAAGAGCAATCACCGAAATCTGTCGATTTACTTCCGTGACTACTCGAGTGGCATCATTCAAAGGGCACTTGACCTTCAACATGACATGCAAGACACTTGGCCTCATTCCTCGGCCCCTCCGCCTCAACAGGCCCGTTGCAACAAGTTTCGGCTACAGCATTGTCGCCAAGGCTGAACGACTTCTACTACAGGCAAGAATTTTGGATTGCAAACAAACGATTAGGAAACTAGAAACCAAAGCTTTCTTTGCACGGTGCCGGCTAGAGCACCAGTACTCGGCAGTATTCCCAAGCGTGCAGCTACATGCCAATTTTCAGGCCAAATTATCTGCTGCCAGAGCAGAACAGTCCCACGAAAACAAACTCAACAGGCTCACACATCAGGATAGGCCTGCACGCACCAACGTCACTTTGTCAACAGTCCACAACCTGTCCGCTTATAAGCCTGATCCTGCTCAAATGTCTGCACTCAACCTGGGCCTAAACTTCAATGTGGCACTGGCCCCAGACCGCAGAAAATATTGTATGCACGGTGGAGAACGCAATCAGCAAGGTGGAACCTTCCCGCCACGAAGAAGCACGTACTCGTGCACTCGGCGTTTCGAGGCTGCAAACGCTTCAGGCCTCCTCGACACTCTTCAGTTCAGTGCAATGCCATCAAGCAACTCCACGCTAATGCCGGTTTGGTCATTCTACCAGCTGACAAAGGAAATGCCACTGTTCTCGACAAGGTCTACTACTGTGCCAAAATGCTGGCCCTGCTGAATGACCGGAGCACTTACGTGTCTCAAGGAGGATCCAATGCCAAAGATACAGACACAGTTGCAAAAGCTTCTGTCGGAAGTCTTTCGCGTGCTGCCACCCCAACATAAGTCTCTCTACTTAGCTCTACTATGTCACAATGACTCAGCACCGGCGTACTATGGCCTTCCTAAGGTACACAAAACCGATGTTCCAATGAGGCCTATCGCAGATTTTACCCATTCACCCCTCTACAAGCTCTCCGGCTTCCTGCACCGCATACTGGCTCCGCTCATTGGAAGAACCCCCACCAATGTGCCTCATTCTGCTGACATTATATAAAAAGTTCGAAACGTGCATCTTGAGGACTGTGACATGATGGTCTCTTTTGATGTCAAGTCGCTCTTCACGAGTGTTCCAACTGACTTAGCAGTCGAGGTTTGCGCGGCGGCCCTGGAATCTGATGCTACTTCGCCTGGCAGGTCGCCAATCGATGTGCCAGATCTCAGGCGACTCCTGCGTTTCTGCCTGAGTAACACATATTTTACTTTCGACCAGGTGTTTTACAAACAGGTTCACGGCGCAGCCATGGGTGCTTCAGTTTCTGTAACCGCTGCAAACCTAACAATGGAATAGCTGGAAAGCCGCACACTAGATTCATTCAGCCCACAGCCAAAGATTTTTGTGCGGTACATTGATGATTGCTTTGCTATTATCAACAAGGATGTTTTACTTTATTTTGCAGCAAATCTGAACAGCATCGAAAGAGTCGTCCAGTTCACAGTCAAAAAAGAAGAGGATGGACAGCTTCCGTTTTTGGATGTCTTAGTGAAACGAAGCCAATCCATGCTCTCATTCAAAGTGTACAGGAAGAGCACTCATACTGGCTGCTATCTTCACTTTCACTCCCTTCACCCAGCCTCTCACAAAAGATCAGTGGTTGCCTCGCTTTTTCATCGAGCATACCGGATCTGCACAGAGCCAGAGGATGTGAAAGCCGACCATCGAAGTGTTCGCAAGGACTTCTCCGAATGTGGCTACCCGTTGCCTTTCGTCAACGCTGTGGAACGCAAACTGCTGCAACCCCCACGATCTGACAGTAGCCCAGCCGCCAAAAAATGTGCACCTGTGCCATACATGCCCGGGATCAACGAAGCCTTGGCACGCATCTTGCGATCTTATGACTCTGAGGTGTCACACGTGCCGGCAAAAAAGTTGCGGCAAGCCCTCGTCAACGTAAAATACTGCCTGCCGAAAGAAAAATTTCCGGGCATAGTGTACACTATACCGTGCAGAGACTGTAACCATGTGTATGTGGGGGAAAGTGGAAACTTTGTTAAAAGGTTGAAACAACACCAGCATGATGTTGCAAACAAGAAAGCGTCGTCAAATGCACTCGCCGAACATTCTGAAAGCCAGCAGCATGATGTAGATTGAAGCAATGCACGCATTTTAAAAACAGAAAAGAACCTCTAGAGCCGTCTATGCCTAGACTCCTTAATCATTCAGACAACCGAACACACTCTTAATCGCACTGACGGGGCACTTTCTAGAGCATACGCCTGCTGCCTAGGGCACATTTTCAAGCTTAAATAGCCAGCCTTACACATCTGCACCTGTTTGTGAACAAGGCTCCCGTGTGGGAGCTGAAACATCATTTAGGAGTTTATTTTATTTTGCCCGATGTTCTGCCTTCTCCACGTACAGCCCCGACCAGACAGGTTTCCGTCCAACCCTCGACTTCATACAGCAAGCATATACTTTCTAGAGAGCCCAACAGGGGACCTAAACTCAAACGCCTGCATGTGTTAGTTCAAGCTCTAAGTCATCCTTTTAGTATTGCAGCCACGGCAAAAAAATGTGAAGTTGCTTCCGTGCATGTTGCACAAAGCATTATCTAACATTGTCTCTAATCCTAAGTTTCAGTGTACTTCAAAAATGCAGAAAGATGACACTGAGAAACTGCCAGAAAGCACATGTTAGGTCCAACAGGTTTGCAGCATAAGAATCCAGTTATCTAAAAGCTTCCTGCTATATTTTATTCCATTGCAAGGAAAGTAACTTCAAACACTCTGTGGACTGCAGCTACTAGCCTGCTAAATATACCTATTAACTGAAACAGGTGCTATCAGACTCCACAGCCTTGGCAAAAGAAGAATAGGAAACTGGAAAGGGGTAGGTAATGCAGGCAGCACTGCAGCAAAAACGCTTTTATAACCAAAGAGTAGACATGAAGACGTGAGAGGCACTGAATGGAACTGTAAAGTGAGAGTGCGATTTATTTGTGTCCTAAGTCTGTGTACACAGTGCTGTATCAAAAATATCGTTACAATAGCATGCATATATTCTTAAAGACTGAATAGAAAATTCCTGTTGACAGTGTCAGCATGGAGCCTCTTGTTTTGTTTTGAGTTTCAGATTGCTAACTGTTTTAGGGCAAGGATAATATTGGGGAATGGAAGATGCTCTTAGAATGCACATTCACAATGTAGTCCAAAGTGTTTAAGGGAAACACTAGAGGCGAAGTGCATTTCAATTAGGCAGCAATTACTCGTGAGTTTCAACTTGATCGCAGTTATAGGGTTGCAAAGCAAAGCTAGACAGCTTTCTCAGAAGCTTTGCAGCTGGAGGAAAATTCGTCTTAGTCTTGGGATAAAACCAGGGACCACTGCTTGCTTGGGTAGTCACTCTACATTTAAGCTAACCAGGATGCCTAGCAGATGTCATGGTGAGGTCGAATTTGTCAACAACCTGAAGCAAGAATGGTGTTAGTCTCTCTCTGAGCTGTTGATCAATTAGTTCTCTTTACCTAAATGGTTTGAAGCTTCTGACACCATGAGACACTAACTACGCAGGAAATAGTTCGGGATAGCCCTTCGCCTTTTGCTTCTGACAGCCTATGCAAAAGTTCTGGAGGCAGCATGGTCACATTGCATTAAGTGTATGTCTCTTCAGTCTTCTTTACGTGCTTGAAATTAATCCGGAGCCCTCCACTAAGGCGACCCTTGTAGCCGGCGGGTTGTTTTTGGATGTTAAACCCTACAATTTACAAATTTTACACGTGCGGTATGCAGGTGCCGTAGATGGGGCAGAGAGAAAGTCAAGAAGAGAGGCAATCCAGTGATTTTTACGCTGCTCAGAAGTCAAGTCGCATGTGTTGAGCGAAGGCACAGCGGATTCGAGGGCAGAGAGGCTGGCAAGCTCGGCCAGTAGTGGAGAGCGGGACAAGGCATCAGCATCATGGTGCTTGCAGCCCGAGCGATATACGGCACGTATGCTATATTCTTGTAGATGGAGAGCCCATCGAGCCATGGCAGGCAACCGGAGGGATCTTTTAGCGAAGAAAGCCAACATAGGGCATGGTGGTTGGTGACCACGTCAAAAGGACAACCATTATGATAAAGTCGAAACTTGCCAAGGGCCCAGACAATGGCCAAGCTAGGCCACCTTAGCCAAGCACTCTTTAGTATACTTCATACACTGTCTGGCGACTTACTAGCGAAGTGGAGCTGCAATAAACGTTTTTCCAAGAACTCTCGTCCCGCAAACTTTTGTGCCCGATAGTACATATGTGAATAGTGGCGTGTCGCGTCCGCGAAATATGCGGTGCGGCACTGCTGTATTCTTGTAAACGCGGCTTATCTCAGCCTGCAATCTTTGCCCGTCCAATTGTGAAACGAGATATGACGCATCGAGAAAAGGGGTTGAGACTGCACAATTATAATAGCTTCGCCATATCTTCCATGTACCGCCATGAATGCTAGCACCTCCGTTCAGCCGCTGCTGTGGTTATTGTGCTCGGCTCCTGACCCGAAAGACGCGGGTTCGATCCCGCGGCGGCTGTCGCATTTCGATGGAGGCGTTAATGCTAGAGGCCCGTGTACTGTCTGATGGCAGTACACGCTATGGAACCGAAACCAATCTTGTTTCGGTTACGAGAGAGCATTTGATTCAAGAAAGAGTATCTAGACCTACGGTGTACATATGTAGCTTGTAAATTTCTGCTTGAAATACTTTTGCCTGGCAGATCTGCCGCTGCCGTGATGCTGGCGCTGTCGCGACTCGGACAGGAAAAAAAAATGATGCCGGTTTTAGGAATAACATTTTCACGCATCAAAATTGAGACTCAAGTTGGTGCAGCTGTAGGTCAACGCGCTTCGATCACAAAAAAAAAGTTGAAGTTGCCTTCCGAGTGCATTCTTTGCAGAGTTTCGGTTTTGATTTTACGGTTTGCAGTTTTGTCTAAAATCTGTACTTTCGTTATTTTTGCTGTCAGCTTTCATTGTTTTTATGGTGCTATTGTGGTGTCATTTCTTAATAATTCTGAGCCATGTTTCCAGCGCATTTTGTATCACTTGCAGAAAAAGTTCATTTCGTAGGTAGCGTTGTAGCGCCATCTGCCTGGGACGGCCTGCCCATCGACATCAGCATCATCCGTCGTGCCGCGGGTCGTTTGTATCTGTGGCTGGATTGGGGCTGTTCTTGCGTTTGTTGTAACACTAAGTGCATTTTTAAGCGCAAGCAAAAAGTTATGCTGCAGTGTTCAAGTATGACACGTTGGAGCAAGTTCAGGTGAGCTCTCCGTGCTGCGCGGCTACCTACACGGCCTTCGTCAGTACTGTACTAATTTTTGGGAAAACAGCAGTTGAGGTACCATATGGTCACTTTTCTTTTCGGAGGCTTTTACTGCTGCGTAATCCTACCAGGCAGGGTCGAGTTCATACCGCGTAAATGTATGTACCACCAGCAGCAAAAGTTATTGGGGTGCGTGTTCTCGGGGAAGAAAAGTTATTGTGGGGCTTCCTCGCGACCTAGTGCTTTAAAAATGCTACCAGCGTGTGGCGAATGCAAGTCCCCTCGTTCAGACACTTCGAGCGATTGGCTTACGTGGCGCTTGGCTACTGTGCCGGAGTTCCCGGGTTCGAACCCGACTGCGGCGGCCGCGTTATCGAAGGAAGCCAAACGCAAAGGCGCCCGTGTGCTGTGCGATGTGAGTACACGTTAAACATCCCTTGGTGGTCGAAATTATTCCGGAGCCGTACACTACGGCACATCTTTCTTCTCTCAGTCCCTCCTTTACCCCTTCCCTTACGGCACGGTTCAGTTGTCCGACAAGATGCGAGACAGATACTGCGCCATTTCTTTTCCCCAAAAACCAATCTTCTTCTTCTTCCCGGTACACTCCCACCTCGTAAATTTTGCCTGCCGATAGTACCTCCGTGTGACGCGATTCGAAATTGATCACTTCAGGCCTGACCTGTTCAATTAAGCGAGTTCACACAGTTAATTTTCTTTGAAATACTGAGCGCAGTGTGTGAGCTCAGCCACTGTGACCCTGTATAGTAAACGGGTACCGCACAAGGGAGGGGGAGAATGGTAGGGTTTTAACGTAGTTAAACCGAGTATATGTGTGCTTTGCTTTGGTTTTGCTTTGCTAGGTCGTCGGCAGTTCTGGCGACGAGACTAGTTCTAGAGTAGTTGTTGATGGAAGACGACGACATGCAATGCACAGCGCGAGCGTGTGTTGCAGTTTAACGCGAACCGGGGTCGTCTGCGGCAGCAGCATGGTGCTCTCGTGCACAGGCCAGCGAAATTGATCTGCTCGCGCCTTCGCGGGTTCGAATCCCAGTCCCGGCAATATTTATTTTATTATGTTTGCCAAGGTCATCCTCAAGGTCAAGCTTCACACTAACTCTGTAAGCCAGTTAGACCTCATGAAGTAGTACTTTCACACTAAAATATTAGCCCTCCTGAGCCGAAATGACAGTGACAACGTTTACAATTGCTGTACAGTTGATGCCTTCATAACCGTATAAAGACACTCCATAAGCACATTTCTGACCAGTCCAGCTCGATTCAGCACCTCAAATGAGTGTGAACGCGGCTACCAGTTTAGTTTGACATAACTAGTGTTAACAGAGGTCATCAACATGCTTCAGCAAAGCATCTGTATTTGATAGCCTCTTCTCTCTCTTTTTTTTCTTACTGTAAGTGTTGTTCACCACCACTGCCTGCTCATAATGACAACAGGTTAACATGTCTTGTATTTGGCAACAGCATGGCAAGACAGCATAATACATTTGTAGCGAAGTCTGCCAAACAAGTTGTGGTACTATGTATTGCTGAACTTGGCATCACCGTATGCTGATATTGTGAAATAACATTGAGTGGCAGTTAAGTCTTGGTGCGTTTTTCTCAGATCTATCTGCTGTAGATCAAAGTTTGGGCACATGAGTGCAAAACAGATTTGTTGAAAATACTTTTCATGAAAACAGTTACTTATGGTACTGAGTACTATGTAACAAGAAAGTATCTGCTGAGACTATGTTCAACTTTTAAAAAATGTCTGAACAGTGAAAAGTAAATCATTCATAGTGTCGTGGCACAGGGGTTCACTCGAACCCGGGCTCCGTTGGGTAGCGGGTCCGAGCCTTCGGGTTGAAGAAATATGGAACTTCAAGCTTGGGAAAACGAAAAACAAACGGGTTTCCTGGCACTTTTCAAGAAACTTGATTACATAATTTAGAAGGAAACAAAGAGCAAACAGTCAAGAATTAAAAGTTGATAGCGTCGAGCAACTGGGTGAGCCTTGTCGTCAGGGCCCAGAGCGATCGTTCGTACTCAGGACACTCGTTAAATACACTGAGGCTCCGCCGCTTTCACCACACGATTCACAGATCGGAAGAGTCGCCGCACATAGCACGCTGAGCCCTGTAGGAATGGGCAAGGAGGATACGGAGGTCCGCTGCTACTTCGTCCTCGGGAATGCGCTTCTGCCCACTTCCTTTCGTCATCTTGTCCATCGTTGGTCGCGTCTCACGGTCCGACATAGGGGAGCATGCGTGGGAGATTCCACGGGTAGTTTCCCCGAGACATCTTTTTTTTCTTTTTCGTAAGGTCAACGAGGGGTCAAACAACGTGCCCCCAGCAGGGTTGTAAAATTGAGAATAAGAAAAGGAGCATTACAAAAAAACCTGTGTTTGCTTATAAGAACAGATAACAGTGTCCCCAAAAATATCTGGGAGGAATGTATGCAAAAGGACGTAGCAAACATGTTTGAAGTTATCTGCCAGCATCTCGCCTTCCCCCCCCCCCCCCCCCCTTTTCCAGAAAAAAAAAAAACTTGAAGCATGTTATGAGTAATACAAGAATGGGTACAAGTGTTTAAGTTCATTCTAAATATAGATTTTTTAAAGTATTTGCAAGATACCAAGTTATCATGAGAAGTACTGATTATAGAATATTCAATCTGCGGTAGAAGCACCAAAAGATATTGACAGAAGAACTAGGGGGCTGTGCTGATCCTGTGCCATTGTCTTGTGGTGCTGCTGTTGCCATGGTATACCAACAACTCACCAGTGTACGGTTCTCCTCTGTTGTATGTTAACTATGTGCTTGTTTGACACAGAGTATTCCATGGCCACTTTTGTTAAATCCTATCATCCAGAAATCTTTAGTCACAGTCTTGATCTTGTGCTGCACTGCTATCTTCTGTTTTGTCAGCCTCAAAGGTTTGCAGAATGTGGCTGTGTAGGAAAAACTTCATTGGTGTGCTGGTGCCTTGTGTACCAATTGCCTGGCATTATGCCAGTGAATGGAGCGTGCATGTTCCCTCATGATTGCCTTGGAAATGTTGCTATGGGTTATGGCGCATGTATATGGGTTTTTCTGCGCACCCAAATTTCGTTGACTTTTGTCAGGATCATACATGTCAGAAGGGCTGGTAGTTATTATATCAGAGCAGTGTGAATGTGAAAAAACAGTGCAGTGGGTAAATGAAAACTAAAAAGACTGGTACGATGTAAAGCTGCTCAAACCGCTCACCAGTTCTTGAAAAAGTGAACATATCACCTCTAAATTAAAGCTTCTGTTTGGGCGAGTTGGTAATGATCCATTTGCTTCAGTGGTTGTGTTGCATGTCTTCCTTTCATGTGTCCTGTCTTCCCGCACTCTTTAACAATGACATCACTACTACGCTTCACAGTTTTTTACCTAATGTGTTTGTCTTGGGTGGCTTCCAAAAATTGCTCAAGCTTGCAGATCTGCAATGTCAACAGGCCGGCATATCAAGGTCCACAGAATGTTAAATTATAGAATAACTTGGACGGTGATCTGCGTGCATTGCTAAATAATCAATTTCAAAAAGAACTGCCTAACTATGTTATTGACATTGTTGTAATCAAAAGCTGTGTAGCCCACCCCTGTTACGCCTCTAAAAGAAGAGACAGCAGTGTGTGTAAATAAATAAAAAAATACTCGAATGCTTCCTTCCCAAAAAATTGATGCCATGCAATGACACCATTTTTTAGACATCAACTGATAATCCTTATTGCATGCTTTGTAGCATTTCCAGCCTTTGTAGCGTTTCCAGCAGTCAGCCTGTCTGTAAAGGTGTTTTTTGTTATTGTTTCGGCGATGTAGGTGCCGAATGGGCTCGGCAGCACTGCAACGATGTCCACGTACGCTCACCTGCGTCGCCTTTTTGTCGTGCAGGTGCTGGCGCTCGTGCCTTTCAGTCCGCCGGCTGGTTCTTGTGCTGACGCGAGCTGGGCCATCGGCAACACCCTCCTGCCGGTACCATCGCCATATCATCCGTGGAGCAACAACGCCTGGTTGTGCATCCCGGCCGGACCCTAGTCGGCTGGATCACTAGGGTCGACCCAGTGCCATCTACGCCCTCCCTCAAGTAGGCCTACCTTGGAATACTGCCCAAACACCAGCTTTGGTTCCTGTCTGAGTACAGCGCATGTGCCACTCTACCCACCCAACCTCCCCCCAACGATGATAGCCAGCATGTCTACGTCACCGCAGCGTCCACACTACTTAAGGACAGCACCAACGCCGAACGCGCTTAATGGGCTCGGCAGCACTGCAACGATGTCCACGTACGCTCACCTGCGTCGCCTTTTTGTCATCTAGGCAAACTATGAACACTCATTATTTGTGCGGCGTACCCGTTATGCGGCATTGCTAGTGCTGCCGAGCCCTCAGTGTTGTGTCGCGACTGCCTTTGAATGCCTCGGTGTCATCCGCCAACTGCTGATTTTGGCGGGTGATGTTGAATTAAACCCCGGTCCAAACACCCGCGGTGCTGCTCCGCAAGATTCTTCCGACATAATGGAAGCTTTGAATGAACTTCGATCTGGACAGGCATCTTTGCTGGCCGAAATGAAAACAATTTGCAGCACGTTAACCCAAAATGACAAAGCGCTAGGTGAAAAAAGAAGCAGACTATCTAAAATTGAAAAAGATTGCGAATCATTTGGCGCCATAAAGGATGATATAAGCGAAGTTCGGGAGCTTGCGGAGCAAAATGCAGGTGAAATATCGAACATTATGTCTAAGCTGGCCGACTGTGAAGACAGGGCACGCCGATCCAATTTGTTGTTTTTTTGGCTTAAAAGACACTAACCAAGAAACCTGGGCTGAATCTGAAAAGATTGTCACTGAAGTATGCAAAGAAAAACTAGACGTCACAATCAACCCAACAGACATTGAAAGAGCTCACAGACTGGGAAAGTTTGATGCTAACAAAATCAGGCCGATTATTGTTAATTTTGCTCACTATAAAACAAAAGAAAAAATTCTTTCTTGTGCTAGCAAACTAAAGGACAGTGGCTATAGTGTTTCTGAGGACTACTCTAAAACTACTCTCTTGGCAAGGAAGCAGCTACTTGCATTTGGAAAATCGCTAACCGAAAAATACAAACTCCGGTATAATAAGCTCATCATTGGTACCACTACGTACACTTATGACCATGTTACAAACAAAGTCGTTCCCCGCACTCCATAGCTACCCAATGGCCCTTCCGAAAAGACTAAGCTCCGCCCCTTGACCATTCTTTACACTAACATCCGCAGCCTTCCACCTAAGCTTGACACCCTCGCCAGTCTCGTACGCACGACGGAGAGCAACATAATTGTACTAACCGAAACATGGCTAAATTCGTCCATAGGAGACTCCGAGATACTTTCCGTGTTTCCAAATTTCAATTTCTTTCGACGTGACAGGATAAACAGGCGAGGAGGTGTACTAATCGGTGCTCATCAGTCATGTCGTTGTTCCGAGATTAATCTTGCATCCCCTCTAGAATTGCTTTTCATTCAATGCCATGCTTCGTTCCCTCCAGTTATCATCGGCGTTTGCTATCGACCACCTGATCTAACAGATTCCTTTGTGGCTCACTTCCATGAAACACTCCGCGTCATAACTACGTCACATCAGCACATTCCCATTCTTCTTTATGGTGACTTTAATTTTCCCGATATTACCTGGTCTGACCTCCCTGCCATTCCATCCAAAGATAACATCGAAAGTGACTTTGTTAACACGTGCCTAACCTTCGGCTTGTCCCAGCTCGTATCTAACCCTACCAGGCAAACTGATCATTCTTCTAATATTCTTGACCTTGTATTCACTTCCCACCCAGATAACGTGTCACTTCTGCTTCATTTACCTGGGTTTAGTGACCACTCCGTAATACTAAGCACATTTTCCTTCAAACTGCCATACCTGAAAAAGCAAAAAAAGACACTAACCTTATATGACAAAGGGAACTACACAGCCATGAACGCAGAACTGTCCGACTTTTGGGCGTGGCTGGTCCTTGACTTCTCAAGCCGGTCTATTGAAACTAACTGGTCTCTCTTCAAACACAAAATGCATCAACTGATTGATAAGCACATCCCTACTATCACCATCACAGAAAAATCATCGTCACCGTGGTTTAATAACGAACTGAAGCACCTCAACAAGAAAAAGAAAAGACTTTTTCGAACAGCCAAACGCCTGAATAGCGCTTGCACGTGGAAAAGGTATCAGTCTGCGGAAAAAATATTCCAATCTTTAGCAAGCCAAACCAAACGTTCCTTTTTTTCATCTCTTTTACCGTCTATGCTGCGCACCAATCCTAACAAGTTTTAGAAAACTATTAACCCTACACGCCACAAACCTCTAACATTACACAAAGATGGTAACATTCTCATACCGGAACAAGAAGTCTGTAGCACTCTTAACTCCTTTTTTTTTTGCTCAGTTTTTACTAAAGAACCTGAAGGCAAATTACCATACTTCCCTGTCTTCGATCACCCTGTTATGCTAGACATTCTGTTCGATACCAGTGGAATTATGATACTAATCGAATCATTGAAAGTGCCCTCTTCATCTGGTATTGATGGCTTAAACTCTAAAGTTCTAAAAAATACTAAGAACATTGTTAGTGTCATCTTATGCCACCTTTTTCAACAGTCTCTAACATCAGGTGTGCTGCCACAAGACTGGAAAATAGGTAAGATCGTCCCAGTCCCCAAAAAAGGTTCATCTTTTTCTTGTAAAAACTACCGCCCTATTTCCCTCACAAGCATTTGTTCAAAACTGATTGAACATGTTATTTATTCTCACATCATTAAATTCCTAGTCTCAGTAAACTTTTTTCACCCTAAACAACATGGTTTCTTAAAAGGACTTTCCTGTGATTCCCAACTAGCCCTTTTCATCAATGACCTTAGTTCGCATCTTGACTTAAATATCCCTCTTGACGCGCTGTTTCTTGACTTTGAAAAAGCCTTCGATAAAGTACCGCACAAAAGATTACTACTAAAACTCTCGCGTCTAAACCTTAATCATTTAGTGATGAACTGGCTTCAAAACTTTTTGACTAACAGAGAACAATTCGTCTACGCTAACAAATCGTCGTCCCCTCGTTCTCCGGTTACTTCAGGTGTTCCTCAAGGCACAGTGCTCGGACCCTTGCTTTTTCTCATTTACATTAATGATCTTCCTTCCAACGTTACCTCTAACATCCGGCTATTTGCAGATGATTGCGTAATTTACTGCCCGATTTCTACAAGCACCGACTCCGACACCCTTCAACAAAATTTAACCCGAACTGAAACCTGGTGCAAGCCGTGGTTAATGTCCCTTAATATTGCTAAAACATGTATGATTTCCTTCCATCGCGGGCAATCCCACATTCCCTCTAGATATGTTTTTTTTGGTTCTGAAGTGCGTTCCGTTCTTACCTGTAAGTATTTAGGCATTACTTTAACTCATACCCTAACATGGTCTTCACATATAACGAACATCGCTAATGAGGCTAACCGCACCCTTGGCTTCCTACGTCGAAATCTTCGTTTTGCTACCCCTTCCATTTAATTATTAGCTTACCAAACTTTCGTCCGACCTAAATTAGAATTCGCTTCAGCAGTATGGGACCCTAATCAGTCGAACCTCTCGCTAACACTTGAAAAAATACAAAATCGCGCTATCCGCTTTATTTACTGTGATTATTCATATTATACTAGTGTGTCTTCTCTAAAATCTAGAGCCTCTTTGTCTAGTCTTGAAACAAGAAGAAAAATATCTCGATTATGCTTGTTCCATAAGTTTTATCATTCATCTTTAGGAGCATCGATCATATCAGCAGCACATCATCTGTCCAGCCGCATTCACCACAGCAAGACAGTGCACCCTCCCCCTGCGAGAACCGCATCTCATTTACGATCTTTTTTTGTCAAATCATCTCGGGACTGGAACGATCTGCCGCCGGAAGCCATACACCTTACCAACCCCACCAAATTCAAGAAAAAGATTGAGGCCATCATCTTGTAGTCTGTCATGCCCATCCCTCATGTAATGCCCCATATCTGGGGTCTTTAAGGTAATAAATAAATAAATAAATAGATTAAACCAAGGTGCAGTGTTAGTGCATGAATCAGTCAATAAGAACAGCATGTTTATCAACGTGTACTGTACGCGTTAAGTGGCATATGAACCAAGTCACTCACACATGGATAATCTAGTCCGCAGAAAATGTTGCTTATTTCGCACGAAACGCGACCACAGAATGGAAAAAGCCAATTCAGCAGCGAGAAGAGGTAATTGATGTGTTGTGGATGTGAAAAATGAGATCCAGGCATGGGGACAGAATGCCGAAAAGAAACTCCGGACCATAATCAGCTCGGCATTTTTTCCGGCTTTCCGCAGCAGCGCCTCGCGGAAAGTCAACTTCACGCGACTGCATGTTCCCTTTAACAGTGTACCATACTGTACAGAAAACTAACATCCATAACGGTGTGACGCTGCATGTGACCGAGGGTGTGGTTTGACTGCCAATTTATGAGGACTGGAAGGAATACATCACTCATCTGACATCCGCACTGTGCAGAAAGTTGTGCGGACTCTTGTGCAGCTCCATAGCCGCCGTGGTGGCTGAGTGGTTACGGCGCTCGGCTGCTGGCCCGAAAGACGCGGGTTCAATCCCGGCCGCGGCGGTCGAATTTCGATGGAGGCGAAATTCTAGAGGCCCGTGTACTGTGCGATGTCAGTGCACGTTATAGAACCCCAGGTGGTCGAAATTTCCGGAGCCCTTCACTACGGTGTCTCTCATAGCCTGAGTCGCTTTTGGACGTTAAACCACCATAAAACCATCTTGTGCAGCTCCTGACCGCAGCAGTGGCCAAGTGGTTGAGCATCCGCCTCGGATGCGGGAGGTGCGGGGTTCGATCCCGTGCCGCCGGGTACCCACCGGTGATACAATGGGTACAAGCTTTCCCCTGGTCTGGTGCTCGGCTTATTTAGGGTGAAATGCTTGGAAAACGGGTCCTTGACCCCACCTTGAGAAAAAGAAAAATACCTTGTGTCATGGCGCTCTTTGGCCTTAGATGCCCTTGCGCCATAAAAATCCATAATCATAATCATAATCTTGTGCAGCTCCTTAACTTATGTTTCAAACAGAAAACTCGCAGTGCCTTGGTGTGAAGTACCTTGTAGGAAATGGCTTGTTTGATGAGAAGGGGCCTGGTCTTGCAGCGTTGGTAATCGTAATTTTTATTTTTGGTTAAGTACATAGACAGTGAATACAGGGGAAAGGATGATGCACTACTGCTGCTGCTTGCCATTTACTGTTCGCACTCTTGCACAGACTTATGCAGTAAAGAGTGCTGGCACTGTGAATGAATAAGAATCATCATCATGACGACATGTTTCTGTAGTAAAATGTCGGCCGGAGTAGATGTGCAGTTTTCTCTTTTCAGACTATGAATTATTTCTGTTCAGACAATTTCTCGGGTTATCAGATATGCTTCTTCTCGTTACAATATGTCAAAGATATGTTGGCATCTGCATACTCTGCAATGAAAGCTGAGGAAACCACCATTCTCTGACTTTTACATTTTTGCAATGCTTATAAAAACAATCATTTAAATGTACCCCAGTCTGCCGTTAAAGAAACTGTACCTAAGACAGTGGGATCCAATGTACAATGAATCCTGTGCACTGAAAAAATCTGATGTTATGTTGTTTTTTTTCGCATTCTATTCGTGCAAGAAATGGTTGGCCTAGTCATCTGGCACAACGATTGCAGCTCATTTGGCACAGAAAACAACCACTTTGACATTAAATCGCTGTCCGATTTTCTCTTGGCTATATACATATATGGCAGTTTGGTTGCGCTGAAGAGCAATGAGGAGACAGTGCTTTTATTAAAGGACTGCTTCAATACAATTCATTCCACCGTAAACTTGCCAAGACAGCTATCATGAAGACATCTCTTCAATGTCATGTTCACACCATGTTGGCATCAGGTCCTTAAAGGACGCACACTTAGCAGAAGCACAGTACCTTAACTACGTTTTGGCCAATGTTGCTGAAGGGTTATGGGGGTTAACGTCCCAAAGCGACTCAGGCTATGAGGGACGCCGTAGCGAAGGGCTCTGGAAATTTCAACCACCTGGGGTTCTCTAACGTGCACTGACATCGCACAGTACAAGGGCCTCTAGAATTTCGCCGCCATGGCCTGGATCGAGCCCGCGTCTTTCGGGTCAGCAGCCAAGCGCCATAACCACTGAGCCACCGCAGCGGATGTTGCTGAAGGCTTCATGGTATAGTCTCCAGGGCATTTCAGCTGTTGCATAGCTTGAAAATCAAGCAGCAAACTAATGTCAGTGTTTTTTTTCTGCACAGCACTAGCTGCATTACTTTGTAGGGTGAGAGCAACCACTTCTGGGAAAAAAGTGTACAAAGAAATATGTAAGGAAAAAATTCCACTGTACATTATTCGGTGTATTAGACCCTGCTGTCATCGGGCAGGTGTTCAGAAGAGCACACTGGGGTACATATTTTTTCCGCTCCTCACGCCACAGTTTCACCTGAGGCTGCAGGATGTGAAAATAAATAAATTTTCAAATGACCACCTCCATAAGCATTTCAACATTGTAAAGAAAAGAATGGAAGCTTCTTCAACCTTTGTTGCGCCAACCTGCGCGTGCAAAGAGAACAAAGCCACTCAAAAAATAATGAAAACAAAGCTGTTCACTTGCAGTGTGATGACCACTCTGGAAAAAAAAAAACACACAAGAAAAACAGTTGCGGTGAAAATTAAGCGGTATTTGGTCTTGAGATATGACTGCGGTTAAGCGCAGAGGAACTGAGCTTAACAGCAGTTGAAAGCTCTAAATTTACAAGTATAAGCAGCAAGAACAATTTAATTTAGTCCAACCAGTGAGGAATGAAACCGAAATTAAACTTTGGGAGTTAGGCAGGTCCAACACTTGACCTCAGCTTTGATGCACAGACTCTAGCATCGATACTGCCAGATTCGGGAATAGCTCAACTCAGCAGTGCAGTGTCTGTCATTGTGCAGACATCCTGCACAAGAATTGGAATTTCGTTATGGAACATGCAAATGGTGCTAACATGAACACAGAACCATATGCAAACAGATAGGTGAACCAGGGAACCTAAAACTCCAGTACAAAAAGTGCAAACGCACACAGAAACCTGGAAGGATTCTGCATAGCCAACAAAGCCCACATATACATTGGCTCACCATCGATGTCACAGAGCAGCCAAGAAATCGCATTCCTCACAGGGAGGTCACAGGCAAATGAATGTGCTCATCAATGACATGCTCCTCATGAGTCTTCAGGAATGCCTGCAGCTGATGCAGTAGACCAGGAAGTGATGAACAACTGGTGAACAAGCAAGGCGTCTGCAGGGCCACTGTGGATACAACAGCAAACAGAATCGGACACCCAGTGCGAATCCTGCCATCATGTCTCTCACGGCCTGTGAGGCACTTCGCACCGCAGTACAACTTTTGCGACCGGGAAAATGTTCAAGTTTCTAAGATTATAATTTGAAATTCACTGCTTGTTGTTATGCAGAAAAGCATACTGTAATCCCAGTGTATATATATGAATAAATGTTTTTTTTTATTTTTCTTCCCAATTTGTTATGGACAGTTTTGACGGGGGACGAAAGTACCATATTAACGAGGCATGCCTCTATAACCATGCAGTATTCGAAAAACACCACCTGGTTTCGCATGATATGCATGGCCTTCCTAAGGAACGTCCCTCATCCCTGCTATGACAAAAAAATACAGAAATGGTAGGGCAGTAAGTTGAGCACACAGAAAAGGTATTATGCAAAACTTTCTGAAGTAAACAGCAACCAGCCAAACAAGCTTCAGTGTTCATTTTGAGAGTCCTTTCAATGTTCCTGTTATGAGGAAGCCCACTAACTTTGCATGCATCTTCTAATGTGGCTGTATCAAAAGACGAACAGCATGATAAACACTGCCACTATAGTGGGAGCGATGCATAGGGAGACTCTTTGGATACCAATGATGGCAGGGGAGTCACCTTTATCTCGGCCATGGAAGAACAGATGTGGTAACTTGCAGACAGTGGCTACATACAGAGTGCTACAATGTGGCGTTTCTGGGGTGCACCCATGGCAATAAACAGTCTCACAGTAAAGTATTCCTGCATCATAGTCAGCTGCTGAAGTGTCAAGCAAGAGTGATTTCTGCATATTTCCAACCAGTCTGCTGGCACTTAGTGATTGCCAAATGGCCACTATTTCAAACAACATTTCTCGTCATGTGCCACTCTGTGTCAAAAAGAGGTGGCACCTTGCCCATTTTCAAAGTTCACTCGCACTTGACAAGCAACTGCGAGAACCAGTCAGAAAGTCAATGCAGCAAGCAATACGGCACTTGATGTAAACATTAGGATTTCAAGTCAGCATGATATGTCCGGCAGTCTGTCCCACATTTCCATTTAAGAAGGGACGCAACTTTCAACAAAATTGAGTTTATTTCTAGAGTATTTACATTAAATTTTTTGAGCAATTTAAAAATAATTTTATAACAGCTCATCAAATGTCACTGTTTTATGTGCAGAACATTATTTTCTGATATATATTTTTATTAAAACCTGCAAAGCTAAGAAAATGTGGCAGAAGGCTAGTTCAACATTCATTGTTCTTGCAGGGTGAAGTCATTCTTGTAATTCTTTTTGTTTTGCAAAGCTCAAATTTTCGTTTTGAATTTTTGAGATTCAGTGTTTGTTGACATATTAAAGTGAGAAGAAAATTTCATACAAGTAGTTTAAAATTCATAAATTTGAAAAAACGGTTGTCTAGACCTGCGCTGCGGTCCTAGGAGTGCAACGAAACAAGTGGTCCAGAAAGCATAAAACTGTTGGGGACAAGTATGCTCCGTAAGGCATGTATCTAGGCAGAAAACCTTAACAGAGAAAATTGCCCGTTTCTTGAATGTTTCGTCACTATTCACAGCCGCCGAGGTTCATGAAACAATTTTTTTTACAGTACTTCCCAGTCGATTTCAAGAGTTAAATTTGGGGACAGCAGAGTCATTCCACGCGAAAGGAGATGCACCAAATTCTTGGTATTGTAGATTTCGCTGAGAAAATTCATGGACGACCAGTCCCAACAGAAGTGTAGACACCTTCTTTCAAAGAAAAAAAAATTTTTCTCCATATATCATGCTCCAAAGTGTAAGACATCACCTTCATCTGGGCATTTTGCAAGAATTATTGCTCAGGAAACGGTCCTTGTCAGCAAAGTTTATCTCCGCATGTAGTCTGGTATTGAGATGCCCTGTCATGCCTCAAAAAATAAACTGGATGATGCCATTTTGGTTTAAAATGGAAGTGCTTAACAGGAGAAAAATTTGAAGATTTCCGCATTTTTAAAACTAAACTTGGAGTCTAAATTTAACCAAACTTTTTTGGAGTTTTGCCTGAAACCTTGATCTAGCATTGTTTGAATTAAACTTGAACCTTGCGTTGTTCTGTAATTTAAGAAAAAGTGCACAGATTTCTGTGGAAACGGCCACATTGAGGACCAGAAAACGCTATGTGGGCAACGGTGCTGGACAAAAAAATTAGCCAAATGGTCAACCCATTTAGTTTCGCATATTAAAAAAACTAGAAAAATATTTTTTGTTGCCGACAAATAAATTTTTATAAAGGAGTTCCAGCGATGTGGTGCCAGCACCTGTTACGGTCCGTCCGGTAAAACCCTGCTTTTATTTCCGGCCTTGCTAAACTCTAGCAATTGCCATTAGCATTGGACATATTGTGAGAAGATGGCGCAATGGAGCCATTTCAGTGTTTTCATTTATTCTTAAAGAATATGTTTGGGCGGAATACTCATGGTATACAGGGTGTGCCATGTTATTCCCTATAGATATGACCTAAACGCAGGATTTAAAAAGCCAATCTGAAAGTGTTATATGGATAAGCATTTATTATTTACATTGCACTTGACTGAGGCATCAGCCTCGCCGATTATTCAACTTCCAAAGCTGTGGTGTACAGCATATGCAATGTTTAATCAACCATTTGCATTGAATTAAATCGGACACCTTGTATATGCACAAAATATGAAGGGGAGACTGCATACTACAGCAAAAAAAAAGGGTTATAACATCATGTGGCCTGAATTACAAACAGCTGGGGATAAGAGTTAATGGAGAATACCTAAATAATCTGTGATTTGCTGATGACATTACCTTGCTGAGTCACTCACGAGATGAATTGCAAAGCATGATCAATAATTTAAACAGGCACAGCAAAACGGTGGGTCTAAAAATTAACATGCAGAAAACCAAAGTAATGTTCAATAGCCTAGCAAGGGAACAGCAGTTCACAATTGGAAGCGAGGTGCTGGAAGTGGTAAGGGAATATGTCTACTTAGGGCAGGCAGAAACTGTTGACCTGGATCATGAGAGGGATATAACTAGAAGGATAAGAAGGGTGGAGCGCATATGGGAGGTTCTCTCAGATCATGAATAGCAGTTTACCAATATCCCTCAACAGAAAAGTGTACAACAGCTGTATCTTGCCGGTGCTCGCCTACAGGGCAGAAACGCGGAGGCTAACGAAAAGGGTTCAGCTTAAGTTAAGGACCACGCAGCGAGCCATGGAAAGAAAAATGTTAAGTGTAACATTATGAGACCGGAAGCGGGCAGAGTGGGCGAGGGAACAAACACGGGTTAATGACATCCTAGTCGAAATCAAGAGGAAGAAATGGGCTTGGGCAGGGCATGTAATGCGAAGGCAAGATAACCGTTGGTCCTTAAGGGTAACGGAGTGGATTCCAAGAGAAGGCAAGCGTAGCAGGGGACGGCAGAAAGTTAGGTGGGCGGATGAGATTAGGAAGTTTACGGGGATACGGTGGCTGCAGCTGGCAAAGGACAGGGTTAATGGGAGAGACATGGGAGAGGCCTTTGCCCTGCAGTTGGCGCAGTCATGCTGATGATGATAATGATGAAGATAGCGTGCTCATATATTTTTGTCGGCATTCTTGGTGATATGAAAGCCCCAGTTTTACCTCTTGCCTTTGCAAAGAACACTGTAACACTGTGTTTTCAAGGGCAGGGCAGCAGCCATGTTTCTTGCATTTGCTACAGTGCATTGCCAAATGGGCATACTCCCACACGGTAGGCGAATCTCTGCCTGTATTCCAATTTGTGTCCCTTTTGAAAACATCCCTTTCAGCGAAACCTAATTGGCCAAAATGCCAGAAGCAGATGTGCATCTACTTCCGCCATTTGGGGCAGTCAGGTGTCACCGAATGAAATTTTGAAAAAAGACAATGCGCAAAACTAACAACACAGGAGAAAGACAGACGTAACAAGTGCAACTCTGCAACTGTGTATTCACTTGAAAGCGAGTGAATAGATCAGCAAAAAGGCAAGACCAGGCTTCAACAAGCTGGCTATCCTACTCTGCTCAGTTGCCAAAGTGTTACTGAAAAAGGTTAAAAAAAGAAAAGTGTAATAACTGTGCAAGAAACGATGTTGCCAAACAGAAAACTAAACCTGTGATAATTCCTTATATTCATAAGATGGCACACAATCTGAAACATGTTGAGGCAAAGTTTAAAGTTCGTGTAGTTTTTCCACCCCCAAGAAGCTGTTCTCCTTGTGTGGCAAAATGGATTCAAACAAACCGAAACAAGCAGAATGCCAGAAAAAGCATGTGACGCCGTTTGTGAAATGTGCAGTGGGCGTAGTTTATCAGATCCCATTGACGTGTGGGAAATCTTACATTGACCAAACGGGCTGATGTATTAATGATAGCCTTGCTGACCATAATCACGCATTAAAGAACGGCACGGGTTCTTTCTTACCACATTACTTTAAATCCTGCAGTGAAAAAGAAGAAAAAATGCCAGGCGAAGCTGAAGAAAACAAAAATCTTAAGCAGGGGCAAAGATACTACAGCCCGTGAACTTATAGAGGCGTTCCATATCAACAAAGGCGAAGAAAAGAAAGTGTGTTTTTAGATATGTGCTGAGCCACATTTTTTTCTATAGCCATTTGTTACCTTTTTGTTTCTACTTGTGCGCATGTGTGGGTCCCTCTCTGCTCTTGCCTTTTTGTCTATATATTCACTTGCTTCAATAGGTGAATAAACAGTTGCACTTGTTTCGTCTGTCTTCCCCCAGCATTGTCTGTTTTGCACGTCTGTTTTCAAAACCATGCACCAACTTAGCCCTACAGAGAGTATTACCAAATGGGATGTTTTTGAATGAGCCGCAAGTTGGAATAAAGGGCCTTGTTGATGGCCCTGAGGCGCATTGTGTTTGCTTATGTGTTTTTTTGTGAACTCTTTCAGCTCTTAATCTTTTGCTCAACCTTGGGTACACTTTGGCAAGCTTATGAGAGGAGGTCTAAAATTTGTGGCCGTTAGTTGATGGAACGAAAGGCAAAGGTTGTACCAAAAGAGTCTATTCATTCAAACATCTCTCAACATATTTGCCATTGATGTCAGTGTGTTTCTTGTGACAGGTTTATTTTTCCTAATATGCTTTGAAATTACTCCTTTGTAGCTTTTGCACTTCACTGTTCCGAGTGGCAGTGGTCTCATTTCTGGAAATAAACAGTGGTCCTAGATGAATCTTCATTCACAAAATGCTGTTGGAATTCAACAAATCAATAGGGGGGCCTGAGCCCATAGTGAAAATGGTACAGTATCCTTGTTCATTTTTGTTCTTTCAAGAATGCCGCCGTTGTCTTTGCACCATCTCCACATTTTTCTCATATTTATAGTCAGTATGTGTATTTGGAAAAGCACCATGAAGCAGTTATGCCTCTAGAACGACATAGGAATGCCACTCTAAGCTTGACAAGACAGAACATTCATGCAGCAAAATGTATTGCCAAAGTCCACAAAAATTTGGAGCTCCTCGCATAAATGGCACCAAAAACATAGGCTTACTTGTTACCTGCCTGCAGCTTTCTTGACGTGAGAAACATAATGCAGGTAAGGCATGGAACACACTCGCTTCCTCTCTTCATTGCTCTTCAAATGCTGTGTGTGTGTGTGTAGTTCTCATTTCTCCTCCTACCTTTCTTGCTTTTTCACTGTTTCTTTTTTCGCAGGGCTATACCCACCAACCAAATCTTTGCTTGCATGTTTTCTTGTTTGAAACGATGCATTAGACATTAGTATATATGGATCACCCCATACACATCAGAGTCACTAAATAATTTACAATCGAATTTTCTCTTGATGCTGTTTTGATTCCAGCGGCTAGGAGGTGGTTGTGATATCAAGGGTTGGTGTACGTCACATGCGGCATAAAATAAACTGCAATATAACTGCTCCTTCTTTGTTTTCATTAACTGCAATGCTAAAACAAGGCTGTCTCAAGAGCTAGAATGACTACAAATGAAGAAGCAGTGACCTATACTGACCGTTGATGTCATAGCCATTGTCTGGTTGTCTAAACCGAAACAGCATGAGAAAATAAATTGAATTTTAAATCACATAACAGTCGTAGCTAAACGCCATGCGGTGATCCATGCATTCTAATATCTTATGCTTCACTACAGAGAAGACAAGATGTAACTAAAATCGGGTGTCATTTTCAAAAGTGAGTAACAGTATGATATTCACTGTGGTCTCCCTTTATTATTGTTTAACCATGTTCACAATACATCAACCTTTTCATGCAGTGCAGATGATAGTAACTGCATGAAGCTTATCTATTTAATAAGGTACACTACTTGTGCAATGTATGAAAGAACTCGGACCGGCACCTACAAAATGTGCCAACTTTCTTCTGTCATGAGCATGTTTGCGATTCGTAACGGTGAGAGAAAGCTGAGCTAGCAGCACAAGCGGCCACTTCAGCAAGAATGAAACAATTAATGACCTCACTGACACCACGCCTGGCCTCATCTTTTTTTGAGATGCATATAATTTCGTATATGTAGAATTGCAAGGGAAATTAGCAGAGCTCAAAACGGGACGAAGCCTTTGCAAGTTTGTCCAGCGTTACACTATGCGTATGACCCTTTTAATTGTTGAGAACTGGAAGTAATTTCCTCACTAAATTCCCTTGAGATGATAAATTCATGCATTTACATTTCGAGCACTCTATCTCGAGTCAACATACACTGAAGCTGGGTGCAACACTAATGAGGTGTATAATTCAGTGTTTGGTGTTCAGAAGCTTTGTACACCACAGCTCTCTGGAATATGAAATTGCACATGTGAGCATATGAAAGATCTGTTTTTAGATGGACCAGCTTATTATTAGTCATTATACAACCTCACTTACACAGCTTTACACTCGATATCTAAAAGCAATCTTTGTGCAACGCACAGTTATGAGCAGGTTTTATTGCTTTCTCAGTGCATAGCAATCGTGAACTTCATGTATAAGTAATTTTAAAGTGCTCTGAAAAATTTCAGCCCCCAAATGAATGCCGCATAACTACACACAACATAAGCTTCAGTTATCACTGGGCAACCAATTGACCTTACAGGGGAAGCCGCCACAGTGGCTCACTGGTTATGGTGCTCGGCTGCTGACCCGAAAGACGTGGGTTCGATCTTGGCCACGGCGGTTGCATTTTGATGGAGGCAAAATATGCTAGAGACCCGTGTACTGTGTGATGTCAGTACACATAAAGGAACCCCAGGTATTCAAAATTATCTGGAGCCCTCTATTACAGCACCCCTCATAGCTAAAGTCGCTTTGGGATGTTAAACCCCACAAATCAAGCAAAACTTAAAGGTACACTGAGGATAAATTAAAGTTGACCTGCTTTTCGATAGACTATGATATTCTAATGTCAAAGGAACTGCTGTCACCAAAAACTGAGCTTTAATAAGACGGAAAACACCAAAAGGTGAACTACAGGTGTTGTCATCACCAGCTGATTTTGCAAGTAAACTGTGTGCGTAGGCACCAAATTTTGGGCATGGATTGCAAAGGCTATGTTACACTGCCATTCACTTCAAAATGGTGGTAACCCGACCTTCTCGGTTCGGATATCATGAGTTTGACTCATGGAGCAGGGAAACTTTTAAATTCAAATTTCTCAGCCATAATTAGCATTTGCTGGAGAAACTTCAGCACATCCAAAAAAAGCCAGAAAATGCCAGGAGGTTCTAAAACATTTGCATGATTGAATAAGACGAAAATAGCCCAAGTTGTGGCAAATTTCTAAGCAAAAACAGCATTACCTAGAATATTTACCAGTACCATTTACAGTACCTTCTTCTTCACAACTTCCTCAGTTCCCCTCTAAGAAGAAAGTCCACAGGGTAAACTGTTCTGTGGTCGTGGAAGAAGGGCGCAGCCATTGAAAGACCCCACTTCTCGCAAGAATTTCTGGACTGCTTCAAAAAAGTGAAAAACACATTTTCAGATGAGAGCATTGGATCAAATGGGCATTACCTTGAAGGAGATTAAATATGGGGCACCGGAAAATAATTACACAATTTTTTGATAAAAAATCTCCCCTCATAAAACAAGATGTTTGGCTAATTTCAGCCATACATTTATTCACAGTATGAATGACGATTTTGAGACATAGGTGAGAGGATGCACAACAAAGGATGCATTAAAAAAAACGGTTACCTCCACATGATGTGGCCCACAAAATCGTAATTTGCGGATACATTGAATTAAGCTTGCCCAAGCGGCACTCTTTTACGCCATGTATTCTAGCAGTCTCTTAAGCACTAAAAAAAATGGATACATCCACATGATGTGGCCCACAAAATTATAATTTACACATGCCTTGAATTAAGCTTGTCCAAGCGGCACTCTTTTACGCCATGTATTCATGCAGTCTCTTGCGCCCGAAAAAAAAAAACGGATACATCCACATGATGTGGCCCACAAAATCATAATTTACACCTGCCTTGAATTAAGCTTGTCCAAGCGGCACTCTTTTACGCCATGTATTCATGCAGTCTCTTATGCACTAAAAAAAAAGATACATCCACATGATGTGGCCCACAAAATCATAATTTACACATGCCTTGAATTAAGCTTGTCCAAGCGGCACTCTTTTACGCCATGTATTCATGCAGTCTCTTACGCACTAAAAAAAAAAAAGGATACATCCACATGATGTGGCCCACAAAATCATAATTTACACATGCCTTGAATTAACCTTGTCCAAGCGGCACTCTTTTACGCCATATATTCATGCAGTCTCCGTGGTGCAAAATGCTGTTCATTCAGGTGAGTTCCTCAACTATAACAACTGCTATACAATGTTGAGCAAGTGGAAAAATAAATGTGAGGGTAAACTGTTACACTTCAAATATAAAAGGAATGTTGTTTTATTTTCCTGCATTTCAGAACTTTTCCGCAATGAAAAGAAAAGGCAACAGCTGCGATGTCCTTGTGACAGCACAGTTGTCCCACATAAATTACTCACCTGCATTAAACTTATCCCATACTACCCATACGGCAGACATCGTTGCTTCACCGCCTCACCGGCGTTCAAATAAATTACCTGCGTTATCGATGAAAACAATGAAAGCGAAGAAAATACCCACCTTGAATTAAGCTTTTGTAAACGGCACTCTGATAGTCACCGCAAGCGGCAGACATCGTTGCTGTCATTGAAAAGCACGAAAACCCAAAGGCGGCAGGGCGCCGCCATTTGCAATTACCGGCGTCGCGTCTATTTTCCACACTTGCCATGGCAACAGCTGCTCCGCGTGCGCGTTGGCGTAGGCAACCATGGCATGTACATAGTTGTCATGGCAAACAGCTGCTCCGCGCGCGCGTTGGCGTGGGCAACATTGAGCTTGTATGCAGCGGTAGCAGCGGCTAGCAAACGGAAACACGGTCGAGTATGCCGTGTTGTATCTGCCACAATATGTTCTGGGTGGACAGTCCAGCCCGGAAACCAATCATGGTGGGGGGAAAGAGGTCCTCCTTGTCTACGTGGGTGTGAAGTCTGTGTAGAATGATGTGCTCCATAGCCTTCCCCAGGCAAGACGTGAGCGAGATGGGCCGGAGATTTCCTAGCTCGAGTCGTTTGCCTGGTTTGGGTATGAAGATTACCTTGGCATGCTTCCAGCAGTCCGGAAGGCGACCTTCATGCCAATGGTGGTTGAAAAGGTCCGGAAGAGCTTCGACTGAATGGTCGTCGAGGTTGCGTAACATCTTGTTGGTGATGCGGTCGTCGTCGCCGGCGGCCCCGGTGGTGGTTCAGGGCGGCGCGGACTTCCGACGCCATGATGTCTCTTTCCATGTCTGGGTTCTTAGATCCTGTGTATTGCGAGGGGATGGGATGGGTATGTCTGTGGAGATGTTGATGTATTTGTCTTTCAAGGTAACGAGGAGTTCCTCGTTAGTGCCTTGAAACGCGTGTATGGCGCTGTTTAGATTCCTGTGGGATGCAGACTTGGTGTGTATTGGATCAAGCAAGTGCTTGAGCAGAAACCAAGTGTTCTTGCATCCCAACTGCCCGTTGAGGCGGTCGCAAGTCTGGTGCCATTGCTCATGACTGAGTTTGGCAGAGTAGGCTTCGATCTCTCGTTCGAGGCGAGCGAGGCGAAGCTTGAGAGGACGGTTGTGTTTGCGTCTGAGCCAGCGAGCGTGGAGGCTGCGCTGGGCCTCCCACATGCGCATGAGTTTGGCGTCGGGGGTGAGGCCATCCTCCTCTTGGGTGGCCATGCAGGTGGCGTTAGCGGCGTCGCGGAGCAGTCTCTCTATGTGACGAGGTCGTTTATGGGGTCCTGCGGACACTGAGCTCGCACGTACCGGAAAGCGTCCCAGTTGGTGTGTGCGACGGGGGCCCTTGCTGTCTGTGGAAGGTAGTGCTGAGAACATAATGATCGCTACCTATGTTCATACCGAAATTTTCCCAGCGCGCGTCTGGGATATTGCGGGCGAAAGTGAGGTCCGGACAGCTGTCTTGCGTGACGCTGTTGCCGAAACGGGTGGATCGTTCGGGGTCAAGGAGTAGCGTGGGACCCAGAGTCTGGGCTGTCTCCCAAACCTTGGCTCCTTTGCGACCACAGGCTTTGCGGGGGTAGCCCCACTCGGCGTGCGGTGCGTTAAAGTCGCCCATTATAAGTTGCATCTCGTTTCGCGCGGCTGCACAGGCCTTGCGGAGGAGAGTGGCTACTTTAGTGCTCTTGTCACTGGGGGGATGTACACGTTTCAGATGTTGAGCGGGGATTGGGTTCGGCTGTTGGGAAGGACCTGCACGAAATTGTGCGTAACTTCGGCGTAGTAAAGATCGAGCTGATTGGCTGTGAGGTTGCGGTGTACGAGGGTGGCGGTACTCGGGCAGAGATCCGGTGCCACCGGTTGGTTGTAGGTGACACAGCCGGTGAGATTGGTGTCAGTGTACGTTTCTTGGAACGCTATTATGTGGGGTCTGTATGGCTTAACCTTCAGGGTATGCTCCAAGGCCCTCCGCTTTGCCATGAAGCCCCTGCAGTTCCACTGCCATACCGTGATGGGCGCGCTAGCCGTCGCGTTTCGTGTAGGGTTCGGGGCGCTGCGGAGGCGCTATGGCGGTATTGATAATACCACCAGACCACGCGCGCGCGACTGCACTCTCGGGCGCAGGACTCGGACCAGGCCACTGAGTGCGCGGGGGGGGGGGGGTAGACCATTTGAGACAGATGGTGATGGTGTGAATATTGGCTGCCATGGCGGAACAGCCGTCAATGAGACGGTCAATAGTTGGGGTCAGCCGTTGGAGGGCGCCCTCTATTTTAGAGACACGAACGTCAAAGGCATCGAATTTGGCATCACTGTCGGAGGTGGAGGGTGGGGGAGCCTTGCGCTTAGTGCATTTGTGCTGGTCGGTGTCCATGTTGGAGTCATTGGTGTGATCGGGGTTGGGAACGCTAGCCATCTGCTGCGGCTGCGGTTTTTCGTGTGCCTGTGCCGACTCCAGGCTGTGAATTTTGGCATTGCCCTGTGCTAGCTGGAGCTGTATTTGTTTGACCATGCCTACCAGTTCCTTTACCTGCGGGTTGGCCAGTTATTTGGCTTGGAGCTGGTGGAGGAGTCTTTTATCCGACTTGCTTGGCGGGCTTGCTCTCCGGCCTGGTCTGGGAGTTAGCCCGAGAATTCCGAGAGCGTGATGAGGAGCGGCTACGGCTCTTGTGGCTGCAGCTGCTGCTTCGCAGTGGCGCGAAAGAGTCACCTCTCGGGGGTCGTTGTTGGTTGCCGCTGCCTCCGGACTGGCGGCCATGTGGCAAGGTTCCGGGTCAGTGTCAGTATCCGTGGATGATTGGCATGATTTGGGCCGGTTGGTGGCCACGAAACGGTATTTGCAGCTCCTGCTGCCAGTGGGATGTGGGCCTTTGCACACGATGCACGTGGCTTGACAGGTGAGTGGTTGGCCTGCTGGTTGGGCTCCTGTGGCCCAGCTTGCGACAGTTGAAACACGCCTCCGGGCGCCCCTTGTAAAAGAACACCTCGAAGGTAAAGCCTTAGTACCGCATGTATCGGGGAAGATTGGTGGTAGCGAAAGTGACGACAAAGTGTCGTGTCTGGTCCATACGGCGCACAGCAACGATGGGGAGGTCGGTGTTGCGAGCCCGAAGCTAGGCGAGGATTTCAGCGTCGCTTTCATAGCTGTATAGGCCCGGTACAGGATCCCCCGCACGGAATTGTGCGGGGCTGGGGCATAGGCGGCGACCGGTACTGCTGTGGTGTCGATGGTGATGGTTTGGACCTTGGCGTAAGACATCACGGTCGGGCGTGCTGACTGACTGTGTTGTTAGTGGGGTGTATTCGGACCTGGTCGGCAGTGACTGCCAGGCGTTTGTCGACTTTGGCGGCTTCGCAGATGGCAACAGCCAGTCGTGCGGGGCTGACGGTGTGGAGGTTTAGTGTGCCCTGCGGGCGGGGGACTATCTTGAGGTCTTCCAAGGGCAGGTGGGGAAGCGGACGTTTCTTGGTCGGCGGGGGAGGGCGGCCGCGACGCCGCGGTTTCGGGATAGCAGGTGTCGAGGCTGTAGTCTGGGCTCCAGCAGGTTGTTGCTGAATCGGAGATGGTCTTCGGTATCGGCGTTGCATCTCGAACGCCGTCCATGTGCCGTCGGATAATTCCGCGGCGGTAATGTCGGTGCCTTCCACAGTGTACGGCATAGTCGAGGCGTAGTTGGGCTCGGCGGGACGCGGCGTCGCCGCCGCAGCTGCTGGCGTGGCCAAACGAAATTGGTCGAAAATTCCGGAAATCTTGCCTACCTGGGTCTCAAAAACACAACACCGGGTCCGGAGCGGAAGTTGTACGTCCAGGGCAAAAAAAAAAAGGTGAACGTAAGTGGCCCGGAACACGGAATTTGGTCGGAGAAATACGGAACGCATGTGAGGTGCGCCCGTTTGCTCCGAGCGCTCACGGCGATCCAAGGGCATTGGCGGTCTCCTCTGCCTCCTCGGGCGTAGAGCCCGACGGAAGTCGCTGAGTTAGGGAGTGAGGTAGGGTTTGATTGTAGGCAACTGCTACCGCTTCATGCGCTGTACATGCGGCGCCTACCCAAATGGCATCGTGGGCTTGCCCGTAATACTTAAGGAGGGTATTAGCGCGAGCTACGCGGCGAGGGATCTGATATTGGGGATGGGCGTTTCGAGGAAGGGGTTTCACAACGTGTGGTGTATGGATGCGTCAGTCTATAGGGTTGACTGGTTAGCCAGTGTGTTGGTGCGAAGGGAGGAGAGTATGTGGCGGCCAGTGGCGCTCGTGGCAAGTCTAAGGTACTGTGTCTCAAGGTGCGCGTCAACTAGTTCTTGAATGGTGTTATGCATGCCTAGTGCAAGGGGTTTGGCTGTACTAGTGCTACGAGGTAGGTTTAGGGCTGCCTTAGTCGCAAGGCGGATTCTGAACAGGTGTGGTGGAACCGCAGCTGTCTACGAGTGGTACTGTGGAGCAGCGTCTGTTTTTTAGAAGAGGCCTAGAGACCTGCCCTGAATCAAACCTCTTGGATTCAGCTTACGGAACACCCTTCGTCCTTTTGTGCTGAGCTCGTTGCAGTTCAAGAAGCACTCTGCTCCGTGGCCGACATAACTATGCTCCCTGCGGCCCGCGTTGTCATCCGCACTGACGCCCTTCAAGTTGTCCGGTTGCTACGACGTGTTAGCCGCTGTCCAACGATATGTCAGGTGTTGCGTCTCGCCTACGACGCGCGGTATAGCCGGCGCGGATGCAACGGACGCCGCGGCTTCGTTCTAAGTGGCGGTCATTTTGGGCCCGTTCATCCTTTGCCGGGACCTTCGGATGTTTCCAGCTTTGCCCCAGGCCGCCAGGCCAACGCTACCCTTGGGGCTTGCAACCCATTTGCAACAACTGGTTGCCAGCGGTGAGATCCCGACAACGGAGGCCAGCAGCGAAGATATGCGGTCAACTGTATGCTGAGCAGCACAACGACCATCCGGGAGCAGTGCAACGAGCCCTGTGTGATGACTGGTTGCCTGCAGCGGAACGACTGCGCTGAATTCTTGGCTGCGAGGTTTGGTGAGTGCGGGACTTTCTTCTTCTGAGTTTTGCCAGGCTTTTGTTAGTGTCAGAAACAGAGTTGGTAATTGTGTTGTCGTTGCTGCCGGGTTAGTTTGCGGCAAGACAATAGTAGGCAGTAGAGAAAGCAGCATTCGGAGCAGCCATGGATTTGAAGTCGTTGCGCAAACCGAAATTGCTGGAGCTTGCAAGAGAGTTGGGTCTGGATGTCTCAGACAAACTCAGAAAACCAGAACTGCTAAGGGCTATTCTTGAGTTGGAGGCTGAGGATGACGAGCTGTCGGAATGCCTTGAGACCATTGACGAGAGGGAACAAAAAGATAAAGAGAAAGAAGAGCGCGACCGTAAAGAACAAAAAGAGAAAGACGAGCGCGAACGTAAAGAACAAAAAGAGAAAGAAGAGCGCGACCGTCAACACGCTTTGGAAATGAAGCGTCTCGAGGTAGAGATGGAACGCGCTCGTAATGGAAGTCAGGCACACGGTGCAGGAGAACGGGTATCGTTCAAAATGACTGACCTGATGCGGCCGTTTAAGCTTGGAGAGGACATTGGTTTGTTCCTGGTTAACTTTGAGCGAACGTGCGAGAAGCAGGGGTTCTCTCGGGAAACGTGGCCACAGCGCTTGCTCACTTTGTTACCCGGCGAGGCGGCCGACGTAGTCGCTCGGTTGAAGAGAGAGGAGGCAGAGGATTTCGACCAAGTGAAATCGAGTCTGCTAAAAAAGTACAGGCTGTCAGCGGAGGCGTTCCGTCGGAAGTTTCGGGAAAATGAAAAAGGCAGAAGTGAGTCATATACAGAGTTTGCCTACAGGCTTATGTCAAACATGCAGGAGTGGCTCAAAGAAGAGAAAGCGTTTGGTGACCACGAGAAAATTCTGCAGTGTTTCGGGCTGGAACAGTTTTATAGTCGGTTACCTGAGAACGTGCGGTACTGGGTCTTGGATAGGCCAGACGTAGTACAGTGGCTAAAGCCGCCGAGCTAGCCGAGGAGTTTGTGACGCGTCGGGCTCGCGGAGCTAAGGACGGTCAAAAGGGTGAATTTGGCTCCAAGTCTGAGAGGCCGAAGTTCACACCCATGAGAGCAAGGGGGGACACACGTAGTGCGGATGCGAGTGAAAGCAGTCCGACCGAACGTAAGGAGACGGCGGCAGCCGAAGCCGAACGCAGAAAGCGGTTCGAGAGGAGGCAAGCGCGCGTGTGTTATACGTGCCAGAAGCCGGGTCACTTTTCGGCGCAGTGTCCAGAAACAAAAAGAAAAGTCGTGTGTTTGTCATTATGTAGCACTGACGAGAACATGAAGCTTCTCGAGCCTTACATGCGAGACTTCCTCGTGAATGGGAAAGAGTGCCGAGTGCTTCGTGATTCCGCAGCTACAATAGATGTAGTTCACCCCTCTTACGTAGAACCCGATATGTTCACGGGCGAGTGCGCATGGATCAAGCAAGCCGTGGAAGCTCACAGCGTGTGTCTGCCCGTAGCAAAAGTGCTTATTGAAGGACCTTTCGGAGCACTTGAGACGGAGGCCGTAGTGTCATCTATGCTGCCCCCCCAGTACCCGTACCTATTTTCGAACAGGTCCGATCACCTCCTGCGCGAGAAGGGGCTTTTGTTTGGTGAGGCTAGCGTTCAGGCCTTAACCAGATCGAGAGTTCGGGAGCTCGCTGCAAAGGCGGTAGTTGCGGGGCCGACGTTGTCGAACAATGAGAAAGGGTCGGAGGCGCAGCAAGCTGATATTCCGAGCACGTCAGAACTGGATAAAATTGAGCCTGTAGCGTTGAAGGCACCAGGTACTGGAGAGGAAATGCCCGACACGGGAAAGTTAGAAGAGCTTCCGGTCGAGTTTCCGGGACTAGGCTCAGTGACGAACAGGGAAGACACTGATCAGGTCATTAGTGACTTAATCATTAAAGCACCGCTGTCGGCTGAGCAGAAAACCGAACTACACCAACTCTTACAAGAGTTTCAAGGTCAGTTCTCTAAGAGGCCTGGTAGGACTTCTGTCCTTACTCATGATATAGAACTTACCTCCCCAGAGCCAGTACGATCCAAGGCGTACCGGGTGTCACCCCGCCAGCGCGATATTATGGAGGCTGAGGTAAAGAAAATGCTACAGCTCGGAGTTATTGAGGCGGGTGAGAGTGATTATACCTCCCCTTTGATTTTAGTTGAGGTACCGGGCAAGGAACCTCGTCCTTGCGTCGACTACCGCAGGCTTAATTCCATCACTAAGGATCAAATTTATCCGATCCCTAACATCGAGGAGCGCCTTGAGAAAGTTAGTAGCGCTCAGTTTATTTCCACCCTAGATCTTGTCAGGGGTTATTGGCAGGTTCCACTTACAGAAGAGGCTAGTAGGTATGCGGCGTTCATTTCACCAATGGGAACATTCCGTCCTAAAGTTTTGAGTTTTGGTTTGAAGAACGCGCCATACTGCTTTTCAAGCCTCATGGACAGTGTTGCGGGGACAGGAAGAATTCGCTTTACCGTATTTAGACGACGTAGCGATATTTTCCGCATCCTGGTCTGAGCATATGGCACACTTGCGGGCAGTGCTAACCCGCCTGCGCGAAGCGGGCTTGACAGTCAAGGCTCCCAAGTGCCAATTAGCACAGGCCGAGGTTGTCTACCTCGGTCACGTGATTGGACAGGGTCGTCGCCGCCCCTCTGAAATAAAGGTGGCCGCTGTGCGAGACTTCCCGCAACCGCGCACGAAGACCGATATTCGGTCGTTCTTAGGTGTCGCCGGCTACTATCAGAGGTACATCCCCAGGTACTCCGATATCGCGGCTCCCCTGACGGATGCTCTAAGAAAAACAGAGCCCGAAACAGTCGTCTGGAGCGAGACAAAGGAAAGAGCTTTTAGCGCCCTAAAGAGCGCCCTAACAAGCCAGCCTGTGCTACGATCGCCAGACTACACAAAAGGGTTCGTTGTTCAGTGCGATGCTAGTGAACGAGGCATGGGCGTTGTACTGTGCCAAAGGGACAATGGAGAAGTGGAACACCCCCTCCTGTATGCTAGTCGTAAGCTGACCTGTCGTGAGCAGGCGTACAGCGCCACCGACAAAGAGTGTGCGTGTCTCGTGTGGGCCGTTCAGAAATTGTCATGCTACCTAGCCGGCTCGAGGTTTATCATTGAGACGGATCACTGCCCTCTCCAATGGCTGCAGACCATCTCTCCCAAAAATGGCCGCCTCCTGCGCTGGAGCCTCGCTTTGCAACAATATTCCTTTGAGGTGCGTTACAAAAAGGGGAGTCTCAACGGTAACGCCGATGGCTTAAGTCGAAGCCCCTAACGTGGGAATCCACCTCAAAGTTGTTTGTTAGTGATGTTTTCTTCCTGAGGCAGGATTTTTAACATATTGCTTTTGTTAGTGTTTCAAAGTGATTATGTGCTTTCTAGTGCAATTTTCCAATTTGTGGACGCGTTCTGAGTGCTGCTTGACTACTGTAAGGAACTAGGCAGTAGTATAAAAGGGGAAAGAGCCTGGCAGAGCTTAGTGAGGGTTGTCTCGTGCTTGCTGACTGAGCGGTTGCGTTTCGGCGTAGTTCTAACGCTTGCTGGGAACGAGCACAAAAATGGCAACTCTCCCGAAGTCACTTTGCAGTGTCCTGTGTGATCCTGAACCTGAGAACGAGGCCTTCTCTGTGCGCTGCGCTCAAGCAACGTCGAGGGACGATCGGTTTCGATTACGAGCATCATCGAGCGACATCCCTCTGGACAGCGGATGCAGTCCCCTGACCATCGGGATCTCCTTCTCCCGGCGGGGCGGTCTGTTACGTCTCGCCTACGACGCGCGGTATAGCCGGCGCGGATGCAACGGACGCCGCGGCTTCGTTCAAAGTGGCGGTCATTTTGGGCCCGTTCATCGCTGCCGCAACGCCTCCCGCCAAGCGCGTCCAGGCAGGTTTCAGTGCCACGTGTCGTCGTGCGTGCGTGTGTGTGTGTGTGTGCATGTTGGTGCCCACGCTTGTCAAAGCGCGGCAGCCGGGGAGAGGAGCTCCCCAACTGGGAGGCGAGGAGGTCTGACCGGCGCCGGCCCGGCGGACGCGCCCGTCACGTCTGGACATGTTCAAGCGTCGCCGTATCGGACGCCTCTTCCCAAGCCGTTCCTTCTTGCCCTCGACTCCGTGGGTATAAAGGGAGCTGCCCCGGACGCCAACGAGAGACTTCGATTTCTTCCTTCGAGTAACGTGGTCGCCCTGACCGGCTGCTCTTTTGCGATGCCAGAATAAACAAGTTGTTCTGTTGCCAGTCGACTCATCCTTGCCGGGACCTTCGGAAGTTTCCAGCTTTGCCCCAGGCCGCCAGGCCAACGCTACCCTTGGGGCTTGCAACCCATTTGCAACACAGGACATCCACCGGCTCGCGGCACGCATCTGCAGCCAGTAGTATTGAGTGGGTCCCACGGATCTGCTGACCTATCAAAGCCCGGCATAATTAGCGACCCGCCTTGGCGAATACAACTCATCGCCGCCTCGGCTCCTTCATTTGGACAATTTTACCCTCCTTTCATCAAGAAAGGAACTCCTCCGGCGCCGCACACGTGCTCTCATCCCTCCGTGTGCTTTAACCCTCCCCCGCGGTCTTACCCGTGCAGAGGAGGTTGGGCTTAGGATGATCCGGGTCGGGGTTGCCCTCACACCAGCCATCACTCGGAAGTGGCCTTAGTACCGACGAGGATTGTTTCCTCGGCCAGGGTGTCCGATATGTAAACACGAGGACATTGAGGCCGACATTCATCACTTACTGTGGGACTGCCCAGCTCACAAATATACAAGGAACCGGCACCTGATGGTAGCAGGTCTTTCACCAAGCAACCCTGCTTCATACATTGCCTGGACGCAGGGACCGTACCATCGTTCTCTACTGGACTTCATCAAATCAGCTAACCTTTTTCCATTCATTTATTCTCTACTACATCATCACACCTTGACCAATCATTGATGCCCTGGGGCAATAAATTTCGCTTTAAAAAAAAGAGCGTTAGCTACGGGAGTGTCGTGCTTACATAAGTGTGCTCTGCAAACGCGGAGAGGACCAAATCCAAACATCTGCGGATGTTTTTTTTTTTCGGAAACATCCCTTCTAATTAAGGTCCTCTGGACTTTACTTCTAAGACACAAGCAGCGCCATCTACCTCATGGATATTGCACTATTATTGCTACTTATGGACCTCCTGCATGTTTGTAAACAAACGAGGTGGCGCTGCAGTCGCTAGCGAGCTCGTGGTAGGCAAAAGGTCGGGGAGTGGCGTCGCGGATAGGTGTTGAGCGCGGGTTTTCAAGGCTTGTAGGCGCGTTTGCAGTTTCTGCGAATCATAGCAATGGTCGATGCTTCCAACTTAGTAATTTGTTGAAGTACACGAGCTCGCGTCGGCCACGTGCGGCCTATAAAGAGAAATAGTTTTCCACTGTATTGTATATATGGTTAGTAGTAAACATGTAGAAAGCGTTCCTGCAGTTTATTTATGCGCCAGGCATTGAATAAAACAAGTTTTGACACTCTGCACTAGCCGGAATGATTTTACTTCGGGACAATAGTGAGGGGAAGTGCTGGCCTTGTTTCGTCGGAGCAGACGTGCGCTCATCGTCTGCTGACATATGTACGCGTCGCGCTGTGCGAAAAGTGGGGACAGCGTCGTGTCCCTGATCTCCTCTGTCTCGCTTAGCGCTGTTTTTAGCCGCATGACCACGCACCAGCCAGGCCGACTTGTCCTCTTGTTAAGCTGGTCGATTTGGTGAAAATTTTTGATTTCTAGAATTATTTCTTTCTTAGCCCTGAAGTCTAGTTTCGTGACGAAAAATTATAGCAAAATATTGAGTACAAATTTATAAATTACGCTTTTTAGAAGTGTGGTCGTCAGAAATTGTGAGGTAATTTCTTTAATTTCAGTGCCGCATTTCTTTGACCAAAGCGATAGCGAAGATGCCATAAACTTTAAGGTTCGTTTTGTGACCTCTCACATTTTCTGCGACTGGATCGCTCACCTTCGTAATTCGCATGAAAATCAAATGATTCCATTTGTCGCAAACTATTCCTGAGACGTTGAGGAGCGTAATAAACCTCTCGATTTTTTTCCCTACACGTGCAGTACTGTGTTAGTTATTTCTTGTAAGAAACGTTTTCATGTAACTATGCATGCATAAGTACTGATCATATAGAAAAAGAACTAATCGCGTCATCGTGCAGAACAGCTAGGGCTTTATGTACATGCTGGCATAAAAAAACTGCGCACTATCTACTCAATTATTTGAGACCTTGGGGGGACTTGACGACGGTGTTAATTATAATTACCCAGAACTGCACCAGGTATAGCTATAAATAAAAGGAATTACTAAAACTAGCGTAGGAATTTGATATTTGCACCAAGTTTAGTTACATATCACATGCATGAATAACGAAAACACTTTTCATTGCCGCGTCCCCTCTCAATCTCGCCACGTGTCTGTTAGTAGCACGCGTGCGGCTGCTTCTTTTCAAACAAGCTTCGCGATCATGTACTACCTCATGAAACATGACACATGCATGATGCAATGAAAAACATATGGCGTTTAGCATACTTAAGGTACGCTATTTTAAGCACACCAACGCGACCGCGCAAGATTGACGCAACTTACCAGACTTCTTTCTACTCGAATGAAATAATTACGTCGTCATATCAAGAAAGAGTTTCAAGTAAATATTAAATGTCATAAAACGCGCCATTAAAACATGGTGTGCTATTAACAAAAAAAACGCATTCCTTGGGAGCGAGTGAACCTGTCGGCGCCCCGTGCACTCCGGCTCAAGGTGATAAGTACGTGTGCAGCTACATATGTCTTTTTTTTCCTTGAGCAATTATCAGCCTACTATCCTGAAGTTCAGGTGAATGAACGCAGTAACTTGCATGCTATTAAGTGCATTGAGTGGCAGTGCCTATCGAATCCCAGACTTCGCGCTTTACTACCGTGGCGTAATGCCTGTTGGCCAGTTTCCGAATGCGGCATTTATGCGCGAGAAACCTATCGAGGCTAATTTAATATTTTTTATGCTACTACGCGGATCCAGCAGTGACGCAGCCGGTCAATACATGCTGCTTCTGCAGTTCACAGGCTTGAAGCAGCCGCCGGTAGCTGCGGCAGCTGCGGTAGACACGGGCAAGCGTAACCTGTTTTGCCTACCATGCGAAAGTCGCTGCTAACATCAGCGCCACCGCATCTTCGTGACGTCGCGGGGTGAAGGAGGTCCATAGCCAGTTGCTATATCCGGTATAATTCTTCATTATATCAGCTAATAAATTCTATAAACGCGTGCATCACGGCACGACGAATCATTTGACACCATCCAGTACCCCCTGCGACAAACGGTTCGGCCGTAATGGCCGTTTAAAGTTACTTGAATGCACCGTTTGGCGCCGGAAAAGTCGTCGGTATACGAATCCCACACATATTTTGGTCTTCATCTCAATTAGTAATTTTATCCTCAAAAACATGCCAAGTCGTTTGACACCACTTCGAACATTATGCGTCAAACGGGTGGCCCCCAAATTTTATTATATCACCCGCCGCGGTGGCTCAGTGGTTAGGGCGCTCGACTACTGATCCGGAGTTCCCGCGTTCGAACCCGACCGCGGCGGCTGCGTTTTTATGCTAAGGCGCCCGTGTGCTGTGCGACGTTAGTGCACGTTTAAGATCCCCAGGTGGTCGAAATTATTCCGGAACCCTCTACTACGGCACCTCTTCTTCTTTCACTCCCTCCTTTATCCCTTCACTTACGGCGTGGTTCAGGTGTCCAACGATATGAGACATACTGCGCCATTTCCTTTCCCCAAAAACTAATTATTATTATTATTACCAAATTTTATGCAAATGGTGGTCCTGGGGGGGGGGGGAGATCCCACTTCGATGGTCGCTATACTGGCATATATATAATGGATCGAAAGTATATGTATTAATTGAGGCCACGCGCTCACTTTTGCCGTGTGATATACTGTGGTCACGTGGTTGTGTTGTGTTGGGTTTTATGGCACGTAGGCCATTAAGGCCATCATGCGCCAAGCTCAAGGTATAGAATTTGTTTTCTGTAGAATGTTTAGGAATATGAAAAATCGTCGATGGTGTAGATGGCCGAAAGAGATTGTACTGTCTAGTAATAACAGAGAAGAATAAATCTATAAATGGCTAAAGGTAAAAGCCCTAGAGAAGGCCAGGTAGCCTCAGCAACTATCCTTGGCTGGGCAAGGATCCTGAGGCTCCCAACCAATCAAAAAGCCCCACGCTTCTCAGGAATGAGAAAGTGGCTGAGGTGCATCATGTAATAAAGCAAACCAGTGGTTCAAAATTTAGTTTTTCAAGTACCCCTGCTTCTTTTAAAAAGCTAAAAATGGAAGGTATGTTAACAATGGCATTATCATCTAAGAGCAGTGCTGGATGAAGAGGAATGCATTCATTATAAAATTGAGTAAAGTACTTTTTTCTTAGTTTTTCCAGTTTCACAGATGAAAATAAAATGTGATTAACCGTAAGATCATCTCCGCATTCGCAAACAGGTTTGTCTTGATTTGTTAGCAAAAAGTTGTGCGTAAGGTGCGCGTGTGGCCTATCTGGAGACAACATAAAATCACTTCCTTAAAACGTTCCTGGTGCACACAATTTAAATTCACCCAAAACCGGCTTTACCAAGTGTAGTTTATTATTCACTTTGCCGTTTCATGCCGACTGCCATTTTTCACTTAATTTACGTTGTACTAAGTTCATGCAATCCTTAAAAGGTAAATTTACTTTCTTTATTTCCTTGCCATGAGCTTTTGCAGCGCAGACATCTGCCCTCTCGTTGCCTTTTATTCCGACATGACTGGGAACCCAGCAGAATTTTGTGTTTTGTCCTCGAGCTGTGGCTTTTGCTATCTTGTGTATGTCACCAAGAATCGGAGTCACTGCATTTGTAGAGTCCAGAGCTGTAAGTATACTGAGGGAGTCTGTGTAAATAATACTGTTGGTGAGGTTCTCATTTTCTATATTTTTCTATGGCCACACAGACTGCGTAACATTTTGCAGTGAAGATGGATGAGCACTGTGGAAGTCGTACTGTTTTTTCAGACTTCCCTCGGACTACTGCGCTTCCTATGTAAACGTCCGTTTTTGAACCATCTGTATAAAACTGAGTAGAACTACTGTATTTTTCTTCAAGTGCAAGGAATTCTTGTACTATAATTTGTTGTGGAGTTTGTTTTTTATGGCACAGTCTAAGAATGAGATCACAGATTGCAGGAAAATTTTACCATGGAGGCAGTGGATCTCGTCGCTGAGCAATATCAGGTAATGTATCTAGTGCGCCGAAGTTTTGGCACATCTGTTCAAAACGCAGGCCGAGTGGCCCGATAGCTAGCGGTTTGTTTTGAAACAGTGTTCTAGATGGGCACTTTGTGACTATTGGGTAACATAGGTGTTTGGGCAGCAAATGGATTTTTAAAATGTATGAGGATGTGAGCATGGTTCTTCTGTCTGCAGGTGACGGTTTGTTGATTCCTACATAAAGACTATTTATGGGCAACGTCCTGTAAGCACCAGAGGAAAGACGCAAACCTAAATTATGTATTGGATCTAGTCGTTTCACGGACGAAGGTCTCGCCGACCCGTAAACTAAACATCCCGTAATCTAAGGTAGAGCGTACCACTGAGCAATAAATTTGTAAAAGAAATGTCCTGCCAGCCCCCAAATGCTTACGTGACAGTACTTTGAGTATATTTAGGGATCCGGAGGCTTTTTTTTTTCAGTGCGTTTATACGAGGCAGGAAAGTGAGTTTTTTGTCAAAGGTTATCCCTAGAAATTTGTGCTCATTTTTGGCGGGTATCCGTGTTCCGTTCAGGTGTATGAATGGGTCGGCTTGTATGCCTCGATTCAGCGAGAAAAGAATGGCTACTGTTTTCTGTGTGGAAAACTGGAAACCGTTCTGATCTGCCCATGTCACTTACTGTTTTGGTCAATTTGACCTTCATTGCAGACAGACACGTCCTTGACAAAAGCAGTTAGTAAGAGCTAACGCTCTTAAAATCAATTGAGAGTAAGGTTCAGTGGTTAGGGCTTTCAGCGACTGAGCTGGAGTACCCGGGATTGAACACGACCGCGGCAGCCACGTTTTGATGGAGGCCAAACTCAAAAGGCACCCGCGCGCTGTGCGATGTCAGTGCACGTTAAAGATCCCCCTGTGGTCAAAATTATTGTGAAGCCCTCCACTATGACCAACCTTTCTTCTTTCACTCCCACCTTCCTCCCTTCTCGTAAGCCCCCTTTGGGTGCCCACCAAGATGTGAGACAATTACTGCGCCTAAATTTCCTTTCCTTACTAGTTTTTTCACTTCATCAGTCTAGTCATTCTCTTCTCTCTGAGTCTTTGTAACCTATTTGCACATTTTCTTGCCCAAAGAAGTGATGTACACAGCAAAAAACAACTACACAGGTAGTATTCACAAGTTTTAATGCATATAACACAACTCACGGCTGGGCTCGAAGCCAGCTAAATCTTATTATCAGAGTGCAAAACGTTTATAAATCATGTTTGCTTTATTTGCAACATGTGATGGCAGGCTGTTCCAATATATATATGTGGTACATAAATGACCTTCCGTAAAACAATTAGCATCACGTTATGCATTTTACTTTGTTATCATGGCCGCAGTGCCAGAAGATAGCGAGAAGTGGCTGAAATAAATCGTCATAAAGTATGGAATGATAGTAGAATTTGTGAAATAACATAAGTCTAGCAAACTGCTACCGTGATAGTGACTCTAGCTCGAAACAACTTTCCAATTTTGCTTTATTTACTATTCATACAGTCTTGCTTGATGTTTACTACACTTCAAATGCTTACCACTTCAATTCATAAGTGCACGTCATGCCAACACATACGGTCGGAAACAAAAATGGAGTATACCACTCGAGGTTCACTTACCATTGCTGTGCTATTTCTTGGCAGGATCAGGTGTAAAAACAAGTGAGGAGGTGACTGCTTTTATCTCGAGGCAAACCAGTCTGCTCCATCTGATCTGTAGCATTCCTGCCCAACGAAAACACCAAAAGGCATCGCAAGAGCAGCAAGCAACACAGTAGCACGAGGCATACAGCAGTTTTGCTCCTGGCAGCAGATGTAAAGCTAGCCTACCAAAGGCCTTTCACCTATTCCAAGGCCATAATCAGTCCGACTCCACGCAGGCATCCAGCAGGCATGTATGGCTAGAGTTAGTATTGGCTGCTGGTATGCATAGGAGATGCTTGAGTGATATTTTTCGTGTGTTAAGTGCCACATGCATTTCTAGGCCATGCAAAGTGGTGCTCCATCAAAATGTACTCATAAGGTGATATCTACAATGTTAGAGCAGTTGACACCATACCAACCACAACAGAGAAGTGTTAGGTTGTCAAAGGAAGCATATGGACTACCAGAGAAGTGGAATAAACAGGGTAAGCTTATTGTGTAAGTGAAGCACCTGAGGCCAGTGAGCTATAAATTGGTTTTGAGGGAGGGAAAGAAGCATTAACCGTCTCACTTCTCCATGGACACCTCAACCATGCTGTGAGGGAAGGGATGAAGGAGGGAGTGAAAGAAAAGGGGGGGGGGGGGGTAAAGACAGAAGGTGCCACAGTGGAGGGCTTTGGAAAATTTTCGACCACTTGGGGATCTCTCTTTCGCGTGTGCTGTGCTGACATCGCACAGCACTTGGGTGCCTTTTGCGTTTCCCCTCCACCAAACCCAGCTGATAACCTTAGCCGTGCTCTGAAAGCATCATGCACTAGTATTGTTGCAGCCAGTACTTCATCACTGAACCATATCACAGGAGAAAATGTGACAGAAAGTAAAACAAAATAAAGAGCCATTGCAGAGCTTGCTCTGGTAGCTACACAGTGTTACACAGTGGCTCGAGCCCAACTTGTGGACCAGGATCCTCTAAACTGTGGTAGTCCAATGGAAGTGATCCTTTACAGACATGGCAGCTATGTGCTTGGACCACTTTTTGCGTGTCCTGAGGCCGTATTTTGTGAAAATCCATCCCATTGCTATTTCATTTGGTCCTTTGCCATTCGTTGCTGCTCCCATTGCCGCAGGGCATTAGAGCAGGTGTTACGCTGGTTCTGACAGAAACATGCTCACAATGCCACCTGCTTGCATTAACACATCTCAAGTCCGTGTCGCACTGGCTGGCGGGCATAGATGCCAAAGAAAAACGACATCTTTGACATGCCTGAAGAGCTTTATCACCAATAATGCCCTCTCAGGAAAGAGCTTCTAAGACAAATTGGCAGAGCGTGGTCCGTGTGACTCGGCCGGACTGGATGTGGCAGCAAGATGCTGGCTAGTGGCGGTGCTGTGGCCACATTGGCTATGTCTGGGATTTAGGCATTCACTTTCCTACCTGCTGTTCCTTTTGCAAAATTGACAACATGGCTAAGTGGAATGGATTATTTATTACAGAATACAGCCCCTGGAAGCTTTGTCCCCAATAGTACCCAGTGCCACTAAAAGCACTATTCTTTCTTTTTGTATCATCTAATCTCAATTCCTGCACACTTTGAGTGGTGCAGATGATGAAGAGATAGGAGAGCACCTGGAAAGGAGCAGACCATCAGCTTCAAACATCAAGCCTGGCATAATGTTGCACATCCATTTATCATAAAACTTAACTCTTTTGTACAACTCTTGCCACAAATTTTCGTTATGACCCACTTAACGTTGCTTGTTTTTCCAGCTTTGCCTCAAAATGCTGAGCCAGTGCTGAATGCACTCACATTTTCCAGCGAGTTTTCTATAAAAGCTAAGCACATTATCAAAGAGAATGAAATTGTTTCTTCAGCTTCAAACCCATGTGTAGTTTCTGCAAACGTTTCTGTGCAGTCAGTAAGACTTTCATTCCTTGTACTATACCTTTTATTAAATGAGAAATCAGTTTTCTCTGCATGTACCTCGAACACAAAAAATTTATTATTCACTGAATGCATAGTGCACGTTGCTACTGTAAAAAAAGCACAAATCTCACACTTATTACTAAATTTTGGGCCAGAGTCATTAGGTTTGTCAAGGATAAATGCATATAAATGATAACAATGCATGCAATGTCAAACATAAAAGATATTACACACCTAAGAAGGCCCCTTAAGGGCTTTTGTAAAGATGGAGTGCACACTAACTTTGGTACACAGTCATCAAGCTCTGTCAAAGGTAAATTCACCTACTTAAAAATACAATTAAACTCAATCAAAAACAAATGACCATCCACACCTAAGAAAATGCCACACTTGTTTGCATAAACATCAAAAACAAAACATCATGCACACCTAAAAAGGAACCCTACGAGTTTTTGTAAAGATGGAGCGCATACGGCATTCTTCTTTGAGCGTCTCTTGCAAGCTGTCATACAGTCAGTTACATTAAGGAGCTTATCATCCTTGAAAAAGAATAGCCTGACATGCAGAAGTCCGTCCAAAATTCGGACAATTTCAAAAGGAGGTCCTTGCGAGTGACGCAGTTCAGAAACACCTCACGCATTTACGCGTCCCATCCTGTCTTGTCACCGGGGCAACTGAATCCATCTCCCACAATGCAAGCCGGATGTGCCTGCAATGATGGCAAGTGTGCGAAGCACACATCGAGGGCCTTCACCTTCTCCTCTGGTACCCACTCATAAAACCCGAAGTCCACAAAGAACACCTGGAGAACATCACTGTGGCCAACTGACACAACTTGTCCTCTGTACCAACGCGCGTCGTGATTGCTCCTCGCAGCCACAAGCTCTCTTTGGCCTTTGTGAACGATCTGACCTCGCTGAATTTCCTGAGATTGCACTCACGTTGCATGTCTTCCATGAGGCCTTTCAAAGACAGCTTTGACCTGGAAGCCATGCCTACGACAATCAGCTGCACAAATGACTTTTCCCATAAGGCAATACCAGGAAGAAGAAACTTGGGCTATTATTGCATGCAGACACCTGTCCAAACACCCAGCTTTCCACAACAGGTGGCTGCATTATTCTTGAAAGGCTCAGAACTGGCTCATTTACGTGCAGTAGCGCTTAATTAGCTTCTTCAGCAACATGGCTGTAAACGCAATATTGTCCGTGCTTACAGGTGCCTTGTGCGTTGAAAAATTTGCAGATGCGGTGACCATTTTTGACAGTAAACTTCGAGGTTGCCACACCTGGGTCATCGGTGTTCACACCGTAGCTATTAAGCACATCGTTGTAGTCATCCTGCATAGGATCAAACTGCATGTCTCCAAAATTTGTACTTTGTCCAGGTGTTGTCTTTCTCGCCTTTCTTTCAATCGGCATCCTTGGATAGCCATCTCTGATCCTGCACTCAGCCACATTGCCATGAGTCTTGCTAAACAATTTTACCAAGTGGACTTTGTCACCAAATTTGTCACCACAGTTCTGTCTCTCCAGAACTTCCACTGTAAGCTTGGTGTCAGCCTGAGTGAGTGCTTCAAAACTCGCGACAGCTGCCTCTGTCCACTCTGACCATGGTGCAATACCAGTAAGATGGAACCTCAGTGCAAGAGGGTTTATGGAACGAAGCCTTCTGTCTAGCCTGAACAGGCATGAAGAACTCACTACTTTCCTATTGCCATAGTCTATTAAAAATATGAAACATCACAGTCCAGAACCTCTTCAACTCTTACCCTGGCTCCCGTCGCATGTGGAAAATCACGACAGATCAAGTATGAACCTTTTTTAACTTCACGTTCAGGGCATGCGCTCTCGCTGCATGAGGAGCTTATAATGCTGCACACTTCCAAAAGGTCTTTCGATCTGGAAGTCAGCTGTCCATGTGATCAGGTGTGCATTTAAATATATGTGACTATAATGTCTCAGGAACATCCCCTTGGTTCTTCCGCCGTCGCTAATTCACAGCAAGGCGCCGACCCCTCGCTGGGAGTGTCAGCGCGGTCTGAAAGAGTCGATGGTGATGTTTCAGGCGTCTTGGTGGAGCCTTCTTCACACGAGGGCGATGCAAGCCTGCTTGTAGCTTGGGCTGGGTTTCCGTCCATAGCCGGGATGTCATAAAGTTAACTCAGGAATTGGGCATAGCCACCTATAGACAAGATTCTCGTCAACATTTAGTCTAACCGGGTCCCATTCTCGTTGTGGAGCATATAACGAACAGATCAACCTCGCAGACGCCCATGTCTGAGACGCTGTGGAATATGGCTTCGTATTCGCAGCTGCTGGGCAACATGTTCATCAAGTCCCAGCGTGTGCTGCTCAATGTTGGCCGTAACCTACGCAGGCAGCATTCCACGGTCCCGCGCGGTTCGGCTGCCGCTCGCTCGTCGATGGGGGTACACACAGTTCAGCTCGACAATATCTTCGCAGCCGGTGTCTACGTACAGGATTCTGGCCAGTGCATGTAAGCCGTTCGAATTTCTGTGCACGTCTCTTATCTGCGCGCGAAGACCCTCTTCCATTCTGCCGTCCCTGGCACACCAGGCAAAACATTCCAACAAAGGACATTGTGTAAGTGGCGTCTCCCGTCGCCAACGCAGAACTTCTCGTAGGGGGTATTCAGGCAAGCCAGGCGGGTTGTAACGAAGAAGACTTTGGCTGGTCATCGTAGTAAGTCACACGAACTGGGACGCGAACTTTAAAAGGCACATCACGCGGCCGTGGTATTGAATGCGTCGCAACCACTGCAGTCTCAACATAGTTCGCCGGAGCCATCGTGGATTTTCCGTAGACGCCTTATGCCACAGCTATGATCTCGCACAGCAAGAGAGAGACCGCGGCACGACACGACTAAGCCATAAACAAGGAAAATTAATGGAGACTGCCGAACACCCCGTCCAAAAGCGCTCGGAGCTGTATGAACTGTGAGCCCCGCGGCACCGTGAAGCTGTCCAGCGCCTCCAGCGTCTCGAACATGTCTCGAACTATTTCGAACACAGAGGACAAAGGCAGAGCCGGGAAGCGCACGTTTCCGTTCGATGATGATGATGATGATACTGGCTATCCCTTTGTATCGGGAGATCAACGGCACTAAAAACCGGATCAAGCCAAGAAGGTAACAAACATAAAAATTAAAGAATAAAAACACCTAACACACGCTCATGGCACGTTTTGGTCCCCTGAGCCTTCAAGGAGCGTGACCGTGTCGTGTGCGCCACCAATGTTCCAAACGTTTGCTTCGTTCGCTCATCCAGCTTCCATTGCGATGGCTCGTCGGGTCGGCGAAAACCGAGTGCCATCGCTAGTGCCCCGAGGCTGTTGGATCTAAAGCCCCTAGATACGCTTTTTTTAGAAAAGCTCATGAAGGGACTTTAATTTGATCCGCTGATCGCGTCAGGTGGCATGGGACCTACTGAGGAATTGTCCTGTGCATCCGAAACCGACGGGTGTAGGCCTGCACATTCCAACACGATGTGCTCGATGGTTTTATCAGCGCCTCCGCAGAGTTCACACGTCGTGCTCATACCCTCCGTGTACTTTGCTCGAAGACATCGGGTGCGTAGCACACCGCTCCTAGCTTCGCACAACAGTCCACTTCCCCTAGTGTTGTCATATAGGGGCTCTTTTTCAACCTTCGATTTCCCTTGTTGGTAAACGGCCAGGGCTGGCTTCTCGCGGGCTGTCTGCTGCCAACGACGCTGCTCCTCGCATCGCACTTGTTCTCGGATCTTTTGCCGTCCGTTGGGTTGGAAACTTGAAGTAAGGGGGGGGGGGGGGGGTACTACTCTGTATTTATCCGCCAGACTCTTGGTGCGACGGGCCCACTTGGTGTTGACACACCTCAGGTGGACATACTTGAACACTTCCCGCGCCCAGCGACCGTCCTGCATTTCGCTAAGACGGCGCTCGTAGCTCAGTTTGGCTACGGCTTCCCGTGCCTCAAAGGAGGACCACCCCAGATCACCTTGTACCGCCTCGTTCGGCACACTGCCGTGAGCTCCCATGACCATTCGTCCCACCTCTCTGCCGCGTCTCCAAACCTTGGCGAGTCACGGAGGATAAACAGATGACTGCGTTGCCGAAGGTAAGGCCTGGCACCGCCACCGCCTTCCATAACGATCGGGTGACTTCAAAACGTTTGAAAGCCCATAAGGCGCGTGAGCTCAGGAAAGCCCGTCGTCTGATGGCCTTCGTCCGGAGTTGCTTCTCGAAATCCTGTACATAGTTGCAGCCCGCCGAGATTTCTGTTCCCAGGTATCTGTAGGACGGCAACCAAAGGACACTGTTGTTCTGAAGATGCAGGGGTAGGGTCTCTTGTCCACTGTCCTCGGACGCCTCCGGCGGGAACCTGACTGCTGCAGACTTTGTGGCGTTCAAACGGAGCCCGAGGCCATCGCCCTCAGATGAGCATATGTCTAGGAGGCTCTGGAGATCTCCCGTGTTGTCCGCAAGCAGTACTATATCGTCTGCGTACAGGAGGGCTGGTAGCCTCTGAGTACGAGTGGCGCCATCCTCCATGTAGGTGAGGCTGAACCCAACTCCGCTCTCCAAAAGGCGCTGCTCCATCCCCGAGATAAACAACATGAACAGGATCGGCGACATAGGGCAGTCCTGACGCAATCCCCTAGACACGCTGATTGGCCTGGTGATTGAGGCCCCCCAGTTAATCACAGCCTGGGTTTCAGTGTATAAAGCCTTCACCAAGTGTAGTAGCGGTTCTGGGATAGCCTGTGCCTCCAGGACCTCCCACAGTTGATTGTGCTCCACTGAGTCGTATGCCTGGGCTATATCCAGAAAGCCCAGTACCAGCTCTCGCTTCTCTTTGGTGGCGATCTCAATTGAAGATGTCACAACGAAAAGGTTGTCTTCCAGTCGGCAATTGGGTCGAAAGCCATTTTGCAGTTCGCCCAGAATTTGAGCACCTTCCGCCCATCTCTGTATGCGAGCTTGCAGAATGCGGCAAAACAAGCGATACAAAGCAGATGTTACCGCAGTGGGTCTATAGCTTTTCAAGAGGGCCTTGTCTCCTCCTCTCTTTAGTACCAGCGGTATCCTTGAGCACCGCCACCCTGGTGGAGCAGTGCCTGTGGTCATTACATCGTTCAAGGCGTCCCTGAGCTGTTCCCGTGTTCTTTTTTCCATCTTTTTTATTAGTAACGGTGGTATGCCATCCAGCCCTGCTGCCGAGCTTCCCGCCATGTGTCGCAGTGCTCGCTTCAGCTCCCCCTCTGTGACTGTGTCACATCCCGATCCGGCAGGTGGGCTTGCGGGTGGTAGTGCTGCACTATCCTGGCCTATCAGGGATTGGAACTGGTGGGCCATATGTGTTTCAATGTAGCCCAGGCAGGCTGCTTCCACGTACTCCTCCCCTGTGGTTGGTTCTCGCAGGGTCACCGTGTCAGCTTTAGCCACTGGCTGAAGTGTCTGGATATATCGGCAGAATTTCGCTGGGCCATCTCTGCCAGCTGATTTGATTTCATGGAGGAGCTTTCTGTTAACTGCCAGCATCTTCTGTTGTACCAAAGCGGCCATATGCTTTTTCGCTTCAATGTATGCCTCCCACAGCCTATTTATTATTTCAGGTGTGCCCTGCAGTGTAGCATGTCGAAGCTCTCTACAAGCGACTTTACGTTGCTTTAGGGCATTGGACACCTCTTTGTCCCACCATGCTTTAGGTCTATGTCTTCTGGAGTACTTCTGGATTGGCCGGCTAGCTTTTACTGCAGTTATTGCCTTTTTTACCCAGAGTTCAAAGTCTTCATATGATTGCACATCTACACCCTCCGCCTCGCTCTCCAGCATGCCACAATGTCGTCAATTTCTGTCGTCAAATCATTTCAATGTTCTGGGTGTGCCCTGTCAACATGTGTATGACCCTCCCTTCCAAATGACAGCACAAAGCTGTTGTGGTCGCTTCCAATGCTTTGGGAGCCTTCTTCATCTATCACCATCTCTTGAAGCTGAGGTAGAAAGGCATGTGCTATTAAGCAGTAGTCTATGCTGCTGGTCTTCTTGTGCATAGTCCAAGTTGTCTTCCCCCTACACTTGTCTGTGGTATTTACAACCACTATAAGTCTTGTCTTTGGGACCAGTCCAGAAGCAGTCTGCCCATTCTATCCGTCACACCATCTAGATCCAAGGTCCTTGCATGCGTTTTTCATTCCTTCATTCCACACTGAAAGCCCAGTAGGGGTGGTTGCCGTCTGGGGGAGACCGTATACTATGAAGCGGTGCTGTGCAGCCCGCTGCAACCACGTATCCAGGTGGCCTTTCACTTTCTGAAAGGCATCCTCCGCTGGCCAATCCTCCTTTCTTGCATCATTTATCCCAGCATGTAGTACCACCAGGGCCTCCTGCGCCTGCCAGACATCCGTTGCATCATTGAGGGCCTCACAGGCCTCTTGGAGGGTTGCGTCTGCCTCTGTCCTGATGTGTACTCTCTTGTGCCACTTTGAAGCCTGTAGTATAGCGGGCTTCATACGGTAGGCATTGTGATCCCCGTATAGGAAAACACTTTGGTCTTTCCTTTCCTGTCCATGTGGGCTCCCATGTTTCTCCCCTTTTTTTTGGTGTCTATACTCTGAGCCTCGTACTTTAGGTGTTTGGTGGCGCGGCTGCTGGATATACTTTGCTGTTGTTTGGGTACTTCCTCCTGTGACAGGGTGGGTAGTATCAGCTAAGCTCCTGGCCTCCTCCTCTTCACTTCCACTTGTGTTCTCTTTTCCACTTCTGCATGGCTCTGGTGCAGGCTGTCCTGGCATTTGCTCCTTTAGGGGGTGCCCACCGACTCCCCGGCCATTGGTTCGACAGCGGCTGGCTGCCGCACACGAGTTGTCCCCGAACACAGCTCGCTCAGTGTCTGCCTTAGTTCAACTACTTGTTCTTCCACAGCAGTCCTCTTTCTTCTCTCCGCCTCAAGCTCCGCCTTTAGGCCGTTTCTTTCCACCTCAATCGCGGTGAGTTCGGCGTCCAACCGCGCCTTGATGTTGGCGATCTCCAGCTTCCAGTTTTCCTTCTCTTTAGCCGCTTAGGTAGTGAGCTCATCCCGCAAAGCGTTCATCCTTATGCATTGGTGGCACTTGAAAGCAGGGTCTTCCCGAGCTTCGTGTACGGTGTCGTAGGGCTTGTCCTCCAAAACGAGCCACGATTTGCATGTCGTACATTGGACCTACTCCTTGATCGCAGAGTCTTCCTCAGTGGTCTCCTTCGTCTGGCCACGTTGCCTTATGGCAAAAAGGGTGGTGGCGGGAAAAAGGGGGTGTCGTTCACTCACTTCTGACAATCTTACTCCTAACTCATCGCGTCGCAGCGCTCACACACGAATTTTCGCACGCACATCCGCACCCCTACTCCTTTAGGAGCGGATCGGCAGTTCAAATTAGTCGCTAACGGACTTCAGCACACACAAAGGCACCGCGCACTAACAGTAGTAAACCGATTCACATCAAGGTCGCCTGCCCTTGTTCGCTGCAGACAAGCCCAATGTTGCCCATGCCCGTTCCCAACAAGTGCAATGTTGCCAAAACAGACGCTACAGCCAAGTTCAGTGTCGCCCACGGCCGTTCCCGACAAATGCAATGTTGTGCAGCTGTTGCCTGCTGTTGGAAACATGCGCTGAAGACGCCCCGCATCTGGCAGGCCCAAGTTGTATTGTAGTAACGCTAACCTGGCCTGCATTTGTGAGAATAGGTGAGTGTCATGGGCAGTGTGTAAAATTCCTGGCCTTTCACAATAAGCAAGCCAACATTCCTGCTGGCACTTTTGTTTCATTGTCGGTGATTTTTCTGCGTAACCGTCGCTTTGTTGAGTCTTTTCTCTTAGCGGGGCTGCTGTAATGTCCCTGCCGGAGTGGTTTTTGTATGATGTAGGTTTTCAGCGTATATTTTCGTGGTTTACTGCAAAAATTGTCACGACAGTCCATACTCATTTTGCCCATTTTTCGTCATGGGTTGTGGCACATTTTTTTCAAATTGTTGAATCGTCAAACGTTCATATCCATCTCACACCTCTCCTGAAAGCTGCGCGCGGTTACGGGTGACGTTGTCGCATGATTGATTTGGCGAAACTGAAATAAAGTAGCTGAAGTGACGAACTGTCAGGTAACCTAGAACATTGCATTGGGCTGTAAGATCATTTCCTTTAGACGCTGTTGCAAACAGTTTCATGATGGCATATACTTGCTGTCTTATCTTAACATTGGACACAGGAATGGAAAAATCCCACTAAGCACAACCTCCCCTAACTAAACTGTTCAGAGTTTAAACAGTAGTCATTATTAATATTGCGTCCACTGCTATGTGTCTAATCTGAGCTCGATGTGGCATCCACATATCTTCTGCAATCTGTGATCTGGTAGGTCTTAAACATAGGTGATAGTGCTTCTGAAAGTACATGCTTCTCTCACTTAGAGACCTGCTTTCCATGCTTGGTTTATGTGCCTGCTCCTTTTCTCCAATGCATAATGACTCTTTTGATGTTGTGTAGTGAGCCCCCCTTTGATGGCTTGGAGTTTATCTAGTGTCCTCAGAATAAAAAAAAAGGTGGCTACTTCTCTGAACATCAACATTTTTTTTTAAGAGTTACTTGCACCACCCCATAGGACATTACAGCAAGGAGTTAAAAATGTTGAAAAAGAAAATAGTCTACTCATTGAAACCATGGAAGAAAGCACCATTGGATAATGTATGAACAGTACTTGACACTAAGCTGTTCTACTCTAGGATAGGTAAAAAACAGAAGAATGGAAAACATCATCCTTTAAGGAAAGCTCTTTTACCTTTAAATGCTTCAATATGTAATTAAGTTGTTGGTTGAGTATATTTCTCACAGTTTACAGCAGTTTTAGCAAGTAAATATTGTAGAAAGATTTTTATCCAAGATTTTTCCCATGGTCGTTCTGCTGCTGTTTCTATTACAGTTTGCGTTTGCTCTGTCATTCTGAGTTAGTCTTTAATTTCCCGGTGGAAATCAAGCAACACTGTTGTGAATTTTTTCAATTTACTTATAAGTGGCCATGTATGCAAGCCCCAACAAACACATCCATACTCAAGTATTGGTCAGAGTTGACTATCAGCTGTATTCTGAAATCACTTTGCAAATGACCGAATCTCTACTGTAATAAACCCGGAACTGATGGCTGCCTCGTTCCAAATGTAATTCACATGCTTAATCCAAGGCCTGAGATAAAAAGCACTGCTATACATAAATTTCTTGCTTGTTCTTAAAGTAATATGATTAACTCTGTACCTATCGAAGTGATTACAACACTTTCTTGTAAAGGTGATGTGAACAGTTTGCAAAGCTTTTAGCAAAGTAGGTGAATCATACACAATTTGTGAATTACACTGGAGGAATGTCATAAGGACCAAATACCTTGGCCTAATTAACATCTTGGAATAATATACCAATCCCGTTAACTCAAAATCTGACCTCCAGCATGCGGTCTAGCTTAGCAGGTGGTGTGAAGCTAACAGTATGTGAGCAAGACGGCATACAGATGACAAATAACCTCTGCAAAGTTTTGTTTGACATACATTATTGTTTATTCAAAAACTAGTGCAGTTATGAGGTAAATAAATTAGTAGAGGAGGAGGCCCCAAGTAGAAACTGTCGGGGGACCTCCTGTTGTTAATTGTATATATGACGCATATTAAACATATGGTAGATAGCAACTACATATCGGAAAACAGGTGCAGCAGGAATTAACAATCACAACAAAAAATTTGATTAAGCATGCTCAATTTTACAAACTCATTAAGGAACATGGCAAAAAGAGAACACAATACTATACAAAAGCACTCAAGCAATAAAAGCCATACACAATAAATACAGGGTTCATTGGCATGGCAAATGAAGGTAATTAAAATGTACACACTTTTTTTAAACCTTTTATGGAATGATGCTTCTGTACTAGATGATGTGATGAATGTTAGTAGAGAGTTGCAGACAGTGATTGCTGAGAATAATGAATAAAAACGAAACTCTAGAATATCATCACTTTTCAAGCCACGTATAGAGCTGTTGTCTGCACCAAAAAAAAAAAATCGGGCGTAGTGTACAGTATATCGTGCAGACTGTAAAACCATGTGCATGTGGGTGAAAGTGGAAACTTTGTTGAAAGGTTGAAACAACACCAGTATGATGTTGCAAACAAGAAAGCTTCGTCAAATGCACTCGCCAAAAATTCTTAAAGCAAGCAGCATCATATAGATTGAGCAACGCGTGCATTTTGAAAACAGAAAAGAATCTCCAGAGCCGTCTATATCTACAATCCTTAAGGATTCAGACAACCAAACACACTCTTAATCGCACTGACGGGGCACTTCCTAGTGCATACGCCCGCTGCCTAGGGCACATTTTTAAGCTTAAATAGCCAGCCTTTCACGTCTGTACCTGTTTGTGAACAAGGCTCCCGTGTGGGAGCCGAAACGTCATTTAAGAGTTCATTTTATTTTGGTCGGTGTTCTGCCTTCATGTATACCCCGAACCAGACGGGTTTCTGTCTAACCCTCGACTTCATCAACTTACGCCGGTCGTATGGCCAAAGAGCAATCACCGAAATCTGTCGATTTACTTCCGTGACTACTCGAGTGGCATCATTCAAAGGGCACTTGACCTTCAACATGACATGCAAGACACTTGGCCTCATTCCTCGGCCCCTCCGCCTCAACAGGCCCGTTGCAACAAGTTTCGGCTACAGCATTGTCGCCAAGGCTGAACGACTTCTACTACAGGCAAGAATTTTGGATTGCAAACAAACGATTAGGAAACTAGAAACCAAAGCTTTCTTTGCACGGTGCCGGCTAGAGCACCAGTACTCGGCAGTATTCCCAAGCGTGCAGCTACATGCCAATTTTCAGGCCAAATTATCTGCTGCCAGAGCAGAACAGACCCACGAAAACAAACTCAACAGGCTCACACATCAGGATAGGCCTGCACGCACCAACGTCACTTTGTCAACAGTCCACAACCTGTCCGCTTATAAGCCTGATCCTGCTCAAATGTCTGCACTTAACCTGGGCCTAAACTTCAATGTGGCACTGGCCCCAGACCGCAGAAAATATTGTATGCACGGTGGAGAACGCAATCAGCAAGGTGGAACCTTCCCGCCACGAAGAAGCACGTACTCGTGCACTCGGCGTTTCGAGGCTGCAAACGCTTCAGGCCTCCTCGACACTCTTCAGTTCAGTGCAATGCCATCAAGCAACTCCACGCTAATGCCGGTTTGGTCATTCTACCAGCTGACAAAGGAAATGCCACTGTTCTCGACAAGGTCTACTACTGTGCCAAAATGCTGGCCCTGCTGAATGACCGGAGCACTTACGTGTCTCAAGGAGGATCCAATGCCAAAGATACAGACACAGTTGCAAAAGCTTCTGTCGGACGTCTTTTGCGTGCTGCCACCCCAACATAAGTCTCTCTACTTAGCTCTACTATGTCACAATGACTCAGCACCGGCGTACTATGGCCTTCCTAAGGTACACAAAACCGATGTTCCAATGAGGCCTATCGCAGATTTTACCCATTCACCCCTCTACAAGCTCTCCGGCTTCCTGCACCGCATACTGGCTCCGCTCATTGGAAGAACCCCCACCAATGTGCCTCATTCTGCTGACATTATATAAAAAGTTCGAAACGTGCATCTTGAGGACTGTGACATGATGGTCTCTTTTGATGTCAAGTCGCTCTTCACGAGTGTTCCAACTGACTTAGCAGTCGAGGTTTGCGCGGCGGCCCTGGAATCTGATGCTACTTCGCCTGGCAGGTCGCCAATCGATGTGCCAGATCTCAGGCGACTCCTGCGTTTCTGCCTGAGTAACACATATTTTACTTTCGACCAGGTGTTTTACAAACAGGTTCACGGCGCAGCCATGGGTGCTTCAGTTTCTGTAACCGCTGCAAACCTAACAATGGAATAGCTGGAAAGCCGCACACTAGATTCATTCAGCCCACAGCCAAAGATTTTTGTGTGGTACATTGATGATTGCTTTGCTATTATTAACAAGGATGTTTTACTTTATTTTGCAGCAAATCTGAACAGCATCGAAAGAGTCGTCCAGTTCACAGTCGAAAAAGAAGAGGATGGACAGCTTCCGTTTTTGGATGTCTTAGTGAAACGAAGCCAATCCATGCTCTCATTCAAAGTGTACAGGGAGAGCACTCATACTGGCTGCTATCTTCACTTTCACTCCCTTCACCCAGCCTCTCACAAAAGATCAGTGGTTGCCTCGCTTTTTCATCGAGCATACCGGATCTGCACAGAGCCAGAGGATGTGAAAGCCGACCATCGAAGTGTTCGCAAGGACTTCTCCGAATGTGGCTACCCGTTGCCTTTCGTCAACGCTGTGGAACGCAAACTGCTGCAACCCCCACGATCTGACAGTAGCCCAGCCGCCAAAAAATGTGCACCTGTGCCATACATGCCCGGGATCAACGAAGCCTTGGCACGCATCTTGCGATCTTATGACTCTGAGGTGTCACACGTGCCGGCAAAAAAGTTGCGGCAAGCCCTCGTCAACGTAAAATACTGCCTGCCGAAAGAAAAATTTCCGGGCATAGTGTACACTATACCGTGCAGAGACTGTAACCATGTGTATGTGGGGGAAAGTGGAAACTTTGTTAAAAGGTTGAAACAACACCAGCATGATGTTGCAAACAAGAAAGCGTCGTCAAATGCACTCGCCGAACATTCTGAAAGCCAGCAGCATGATGTAGATTGAAGCAATGCACGCATTTTAAAAACAGAAAAGAACCTCTAGAGCCGTCTATGCCTAGACTCCTTAATCATTCAGACAACCGAACACACTCTTAATCGCACTGACGGGGCACTTTCTAGTGCATACGCCTGCTGCCTAGGGCACATTTTCAAGCTTAAATAGCCAGCCTTACACATCTGCACCTGTTTGTGAACAAGGCTCCCGTGTGGGAGCTGAAACATCATTTAGGAGTTCATTTTATTTTGCCCGATGTTCTGCCTTCTCCACGTACAGCCCCGACCAGACAGGTTTCCGTCCAACCCTCGACTTCATACAGCAAGCATATACTTTCTAGAGAGCCCAACAGGGGACCTAAACTCAAACGCCTGCATGTGTTAGTTCAAGCTCTAAGTCATCCTGTTAGTATTGCAGCCACGGCAAAAAAATGTGAAGTTGCTTCCGTGCATGTTGCACAAAGCATTATCTAACATTGTCTCTAATCCTAAGTTTCAGTGTACTTCAAAAATGCAGAAAGATGACACTGAGAAACTGCCAGAAAGCACATGTTGGGTCCAACAGGTTTGCAGCATAAGAATCCAGTTATCTAAAAGCTTCCTGCTATATTTTATTCCATTGCAAGGAAAGTAACTTCAAACACTCTGTGGACTGCAGCTACTAGCCTGCTAAATATACCTATTAACTGAAACAGGTGCTATCAGACTCCACAGCCTTGGCAAAAGAAGAATAGGAAACTGGAAAGGGGTAGGTAATGCAGGCAGCACTGCAGCAAAAACGCTTTTATAACCAAAGAGTAGACATGAAGACGTGAGAGGCACTGAATGGAACTGTAAAGTGAGAGTGTGATTTATTTGTGTCCTAAATCTGTGTACACAGTGCTGTATCAAAAATATCGTTACAATAGCATGCATATATTCTTAAAGACTGAATAGAAAATTCCTGTTGACAGTGTCAGCATGGAGCCTCTTGTTTTGTTTTGAGTTTCAGATTGCTAACTGTTTTAGGGCAAGGATAATATTGGGGAATGGAAGATGCTCTTAGAATGCACATTCACAATGTAGTCCAAAGTGTTTAAGGGAAACACTAGAGGCGAAGTGCATTTCAATTAGGCAGCAATTACTCGTGAGTTTCAACTTGATCGCAGTTATAGGGTTGCAGAGCAAAGCTAGACAGCTTTCTCAGAAGCTTTGCAGCTGGAGGAAAATTCGTCTTAGTCTTGGGATAAAACCAGGGACCACTGCTTGCTTGGGCAGTCACTCTACATTTAAGCTAACCAGGATGCCTAGCAGATGTCATGGTGAGGTCGAATTTGTCAACAACCTGAAGCAAGAATGGTGTTAGTCTCTCTCTGAGTTGTTGATCAATTAGTTCTCTTTACCTAAATGGTTTGAAGCTTCTGACACCATGAGACACTAACTACGCAGGAAATAGTTCGGGATAGCCCTTCGCCTTTTGCTTCTGACAGCCTATGCAAAAGTTCTGGAGGCAGCATGGTCACATTGCATTAAGTGTATGTCTCTTCAGTCTTCTTTATGTGCTTGAAATTAATCCGGAGCCCTCCACTAAGCCGACCCTTGTAGCCGGCGGGTTGTTTTTGGATGTTAAACCCTACAATTTACAAATTTTACACGTGCGGTATGCAGGTGCCGTAGATGGGGCAGAGAGAAAGTCAAGAAGAGTGATTTTTACGCTGCTCAGAAGTCAAGTCGCATGTGTTGAGCGAAGGCACAGCGGATTCGAGGGCAGAGAGGCTGGCAAGCTCGGCCAGTAGTGGGGAGCGGGACAAGGCATCAGCATCATGGTGCTTGCAGCCCGAGCGATATACGGCACGTATGCTATACTCTTGTAGATGGAGAGCCCATCGAGCCATGGCAGGCAACCGGAGGGATCTTTTAGCGAAGAAAGCCAACATAGGGCATGGCGGTTGGTGACCACGTCAAAAGGACAACCATTATGATAAAGTCGAAACTTGCCAAGGGCCCAGACAATGGCCAAGCTAGGCCACCTTAGCCAAGCACTCTTTAGTATACTTCATACACTGTCTGGCGACTTACTAGCGAAGTGGAGCTGCAATAAACGTTTTTCCAAGAACTCTCGTCCCGCAAACTTTTGTGCCCGATAGTACATATGTGAATAGTGGCGTGTCGCGTCCGCGAAATATGCGGTGCGGCACTGCTGTATTCTTGTAAACGCGGCTTATCTCAGCCTGCAATCTTTGCCCGTCCAATTGTGAAACGAGATATGACGCATCGAGAAAAGGGGTTGAGACTGCACAATTATAATAGCTTCGCCATATCTTCCATGTACCGCCATGAATGCTAGCACCTCCGTTCAGCCGCTGCTGTGGTTATTGTGCTCGGCTACTGACCCGAAAGACGCGGGTTCGATCCCGCGGCGGCTGTCGCATTTCGATGGAGGCGTTAATGCTAGAGGCCCGTGTACTGTCTGATGGCAGTACACGCTATGGAACCGAAACCAATCTTGTTACGGTTGCGAGAGAGCATATGATTCAAGAAAGAGTATCTAGACCTACGGTGTACATATGTAGCTTGTAAATTTCTGTTTGAAATACTTCTGCCTGGCAGATCTGCCGCTGCCGTGATGCAGGTGCTGTCGCGACTCGGACAGGAAAAAAAAATGATGCCGGTTTTAGGAATAACATTTTCACGCATCAAAATTGAGACTCAAGTTGGTGCAGCTGTAGGTCAACGCGCTTCGATCACAAAAAAAAAAGTTGAAGTTGCCTTCCGAGTGCATTCTTTGCAGAGTTTCGGTTTTGATTTTACGGTTTGCAGTTTTGTCTAAAATCTGTACTTTCGTTATTTTTGCTGTCAGCTTTCATTGTTTTTATGGTGCTATTGTGGTGTCATTTCTTAATAATTCTGAGCCATGTTTCCAGCGCATTTCGTATCAGTTGCAGAAAAAGTTCATTTCGTAGGTAGCGTTGTAGCGCCATCTGCCTGGGACGGCCTGCCCATTGACATCAGCATCATCCTTCGTGCCGCGGGTCGTTTGTATCTGTGGCTGGATTGGTGCTGTTCTTGCGTTTGTTGTAACACTAAGTGCATTTTTAAGCGCAAGCAAAAAGTTATGCTGCAGTGTTCAAGTATGACACGTTGGAGCAAGTTCAGGTGAGCTCTCCGTGCTGCGCGGCTACCTACACGGCCTTCGTCAGTACTGTACTAATTTTTGGGAAAACAGCAGTTGAGGTACCATATGGTCACTTTTCTTTTCGGAGGCTTTTACTGCTGCGTAATCCTACCGGACAGGGTCGAGTTCATACCGCGTAAATGTATGTACCACCAGCAGCAAAAGTTATTGGGGTGCGTGTTCTCGGGGAAGAAAAGTTATTGTGGGGCTTCCTCGCGACCTAGTGCTTTAAAAATGCTACCAGCGTGTGGCGAATGCAAGTCCCCTCGTTCAGACACTTCGAGCGATTGGCTTACGTGGCGCTTGGCTACTGTGCCGGAGTTCCCGGGTTCGAACCCGACTGCGGCGGCCGCGTTATCGAAGGAAGCCAAACGCAAAGGCGCCCGTGTGCTGTGCGATGTGAGTACACGTTAAACATCCCTTGGTGGTCGAAATTATTCCGGAGCCGTACACTACGGCACATCTTTCTTCTCTCAGTCCCTCCTTTACCCCTTCCCTTACGGCACGGTTCAGTTGTCCAAGATGCGAGACAGATACTGCGCCATTTCTTTTCCCCAAAAACCAATCTTCTTCTTCCCCGTACACTCCCACCTCGTAAATTTTGCCTGCCGATAGTACCTCCGTGTGACGCGATTCGAAATTGATCACTTCAGGCCTGACCTGTTCAATTAAGCGAGTTCACACAGTTAATTTTCTTTGAAATACTGAGCGCAGTGTGCGAGCTCAGCCACTGTGACCCTGTATAGTAAACGGGTACCGCACAAGGGAGGGGGAGAATGGTAGGGTTTTAACGTAGTTAAACCGAGTATATGTGTGAAAGCACGTGTTTAGCCTGGTTGTCTCATGGTTTTGCTTTGCTAGGTCGTCGGCAGTTCTGGCGACGAGACTAGTTCTAGAGTAGTTGTTGATGGAAGACGACGACATGCAATGCACAGCGCGAGCGTGTGTTGCAGTTTAACGCGAACCGGGGTCGTCTGCGGCAGCAGCATGGTGCTCTCGTGCACAGGCCAGCGAAATTGATCTGCTCGCGCCTCCGCGGGTTCGAATCCCAGTCCCGGCAATATTTATTTTATTATGTTTGCCAAGGTCATCCTCAAGGTCAAGCTTCACACTAACTCTGTAAGCCAGTTAGACCTCATGAAGTAGTACTTTCACACTAAAATATTAGCCCTCCTGAGCCGAAATGACAGTGACAATGTTTACAATTGCTGTACAGTTGATGCCTTCATAACCGTATAAAGACACTCCATAAGCACATTTCTGGCCAGTCCAGCTCGATTCAGCACCTCAAATGAGTGTGAACGCGGCTACCAGTTTAGTTTGACATAACTAGTGTTAACAGAGGTCATCAACATGCTTCAGCAAAGCATCTGTATTTGATAGCCTCTTCTCTCTCTTTTTTTTCTTACAGTAAGTGTTGCTCACCACCACTGCCTGCTCATAATGACAACAGGTTAACGTGTCTTGTATTTGGCAACAGCATGGCAAGACAGCATAATACATTTGTAGCGAAGTCTGCCAAACAAGTTGTGGTACTATGTATTGCTGAACTTGGCATCACCGTATGCTGATATTGTGAAATAACATTGAGTGGCAGTTAAGTCTTGGTGCGTTTTTCTCAGATCTATCTGCTGTAGGTCAAAGTTTGGGCACATGAGTGCAAAACAGATTTGTTGAAAATACTTTTCATGAAAACAGTTACTTATGGTACTGAGTACTATGTAACAAGAAAGTATCTGCTGAGACTATGTTCAACTTTTAAAAAATGTCTGAACAGTGAAAAGTAAATCATTCATAGTGTCGTGGCACAGGGGTTCACTCGAACCCGGGCTCCGTTGGGTAGCGGGTCCGAGCCTTCGGGTTGAAGAAATATGGAACTTCAAGCTTGGGAAAACGAAAAACAAACGGGTTTACTGGCACTTTTCAAGAAACTTGATTACATAATTTAGAAGGAAACAAAGAGCAAACAGTCAAGAATTAAAAGTTCATAGCGTCGAGCAACTGGGTGAGCCTTGTCGTCAGGGCCCAGAGCGATCGTTCGTACTCAGGACACTCGTTAAATACACTGAGGCTCCGCCGCTTTCACCACACGATTCACAGATCGGAAGAGTCGCCGCACATAGCACGCTGAGCCCTGTAGGAATGGGCAAGGAGGATACGGAGGTCCGCTGCTACTTCGTCCTCGGGAATGCGCTTCTGCCCACTTCCTTTCGTCATCTTGTCCATTGTCGGTCGCGTCTCACGGTCCGACATAGGGGAGCATGCGTGGGAGATTCCACGGGTAGTTTCCCCGAGACATCTTTTTTTTCTTTTTCGTAAGGTCAACGAGGGGTCAAACAACGTGCCCCCAGCAGGGTTGTAAAATTGAGAATAAGAAAAGGAGCATTACAAAAAAACCTGTGTTTGCTTATAAGAACAGATAACAGTGTCCCCAAAAATATCTGGGAGGAATGTATGCAAAAGGACGTAGCAAACATGTTTGAAGTTTTCTGCCAGCATCTCGCCTTCCCCCCCCCCCCCCCTTTTCCAGAAAAAAAACAAACTTGAAGCATGTTATGAGTAATACAAGAATGGGTACAAGTGTTTAAGTTCATTCTAAATATAGATTTTTTAAAGTATTTGCAAGATACCAAGTTATCATGAGAAGTACTGATTATAGAATATTCAATCTGCGGTAGAAGCACCAAAAGATATTGACAGAAGAACTAGGGGGCTGTGCTGATCCTGTGCCATTGTCTTGTGGTGCTGCTGTTGCCATGGTATACCAACAACTCACCAGTGTACGGTTCTCCTCTGTTGTATGTTAACTATGTGCTTGTTTGACACAGAGTATTCCATGGCCACTTTTGTTAAATCCTATCATCCAGAAATCTTTAGTCACAGTCTTGATCTTGTGCTGCACTGCTATCTTCTGTTTTGTCAGCCTCAAAGGTTTGCAGAATGTGGCTGTGTAGGAAAAACTTCATTGGTGTGCTGGTGCCTTGTGTACCAATTGCCTGGCATTATGCCAGTGAATGGAGCGTGCATGTTCCCTCATGATTGCCTTGGAAATGTTGCTATGGGTTATGGCGCATGTATATGGGTTTTTCTGCGCACCCAAATTTCGTTGACTTTTGTCAGGATCATACATGTCAGAAGGGCTGGTAGTTATTATATCAGAGCAGTGCGAATGTGAAAAAACATACTGCAGTGGGAAAATGAAAACTAAAAAGACTGGTACGATGTAAAGCTGCTCAAACCGCTCACCAGTTCTTGAAAAAGTGAACATATCACCTCTAAATTAAAGCTTCTGTTTGGGCGAGTTGGTAATGATCCATTTGCTTCAGTGGTTGTGTTGCATGTCTTCCTTTCATGTGTCCTGTCTTCCCGCACTCTTTTACAATGACATCACTACTACGCTTCACAGTTTTTTACCTAATGTGTTTGTCTTGAGTGGCTTCCAAAAATTGCTCAAGCTTGCAGATCTGCAATGTCAACAGGCCGGCATATCAAAGTCCACAGAATGTTAAATTATAGAATAACTTGGACGGTGATCTGCGTGCATTGCTAAATAATCAATTTCAAAAAGAACTGCCTAACTATGTTATTGACATTGTTGTAATCAAAAGCTGTGTAGCCCACCCCTGTTACGCCTCTAAAAGAAGAGACAGCAGTGTGTGTAAATAAATAAAAAAATACTCGAATGCTTCCTTCCCAAAAAATTGATGCCATGCAATGACACCATTTTTTAGACATCAACTGATAATCCTTATTGCATGCTTTGTAGCATTTCCAGCCTTTGTAGCGTTTCCAGCAGTCAGCCTGTCTGTAAAGGTGTTTTTTGTTATTGTTTCGGCGATGTAGGTGCCGAATGGGCTCGGCAGCACTGCAACGATGTCCACGTACGCTCACCTGCGTCGCCTTTTTGTCGTGCAGGTGCTGTCGCTCGTGCCTTTCAGTCCGCCGGCTGGTTCTTGTGCTGACGCGAGCTGGGCCATCGGCAACACCCTCCTGCCGGTACCATCGCCATATCATCCGTGGAGCAACAACGCCTGGTTGTGCATCCCGGCCGGACCCTAGTCGGCTGGATCACTAGGGTCGACCCAGTGCCATCTACGCCCTCCCTCAAGTAGGCCTACCTTGGAATACTGCCCAAACACCAGCTTTGGTTCCTGTCTGAGTACAGCGCATGTGCCACTCTACCCACCCAACCTCCCCCCAACGATGATAGCCAGCATGTCTACGTCACCGCAGCGTCCACACTACTTAAGGACAGCACCAACGCCGAACGCGCTTAATGGGCTCGGCAGCACTGCAACGATGTCCACGTACGCTCACCTGCGTCGCCTTTTTGTCATGTAGGTAAACTATGAACACTCATTATTTGCGCGGCGTACCCGTTATGCGGCATTGCTAGTGCTGCCGAGCCCTCAGTGTTGTGTCGCGACTGCCTTTGAATGCCTCGGTGTCATCCGCCAACTGCTGATTTTGGCGGGTGATGTTGAATTAAACCCCGGTCCCAACACCCGCGGTGCTGCTCCGCAAGATTCTTCCGACATAATGGAAGCTTTGAATGAACTTCGATCTGGACAGGCATCTTTGCTGGCCGAAATGAAAACAATTCGCAGCATGTTAACCCAAAATGACAAAGCGCTAGGTGAAAAAAGAAGCAGACTATCTAAAATTGAAAAAGATTGCGAATCATTTGGCGCCATAAAGGATGATATAAGCGAAGTTCGGGAGCTTGCAGAGCAAAATGCAGGTGAAATATCGAACATTATGTCTAAGCTGGCCGACTCTGAAGACAGGGCACGCCGATCCAATTTATTGTTTTTTTGGCTTAAAAGACACTAACCAAGAAACGCTGAATCTGAAAAGATTGTCACTGAAGTATGCAAAGAAAAACTAGACGTCACAATCAACCCAACAGACATTGAAAGAGCTCACAGACTGGGAAAGTTTGATGCTAACAAAATCAGACCGATTATTGTTAATTTTGCTCACTATAAAACAAAAGAAAAAATTCTTTCTTGTGCTAGCAAACTAAAGGACAGTGGCTATAGTGTTTCTGAGGACTACTCTAAAACTACTCTCTTGGCAAGGAAGCAGCTACTTGCATTTGGAAAATCGCAAACCGAAAAATACAAACTCGGGTATAATAAGCTCATCATTGGTACCACTACGTACACTTATGACCATGTTACAAACAAAGTCGTTCCCCGCACTCCATAGCTACCCAATGGCCCTTCCGAAAAGACTAAGCTCCGCCCCTTGACCATTCTTTACACTAACATCCGCAGCCTTCCACCTAAGCTTGACACCCTCGCCAGTCTCATACGCACGACGGAGAGCAACATAATTGTACTAACCGAAACATGGCTAAATTTGTCCATAGGAGACTCCGAGATACTTTCCGTGTTTCCAGATTTCAATTTCTTTCGACGTGACAGGATACACAGGCGAGGAGGTGTACTAATCGGTGCTCATCAGTCATGTCGTTGTTCCGAGATTAATCTTGCATCCCCTCTAGAATTGCTTTTCATTCAATGCCATGCTTCGTTCCCTCCAGTTATCATCGGCGTTTGCTATCGACCACCTGACCTAACAGATTCCTTTGTGGCTCACTTCCACGAAACACTCCGCGTCATAACTACGTCACATCAGCACATTCCCATTCTTCTTTATGGTGACTTTAATTTTCCCGATATTACCTGGTCTGACCTCCCTGCCATTACATCCAAAGATAACATTGAAAGTGACTTTGTTAACACGTGCCTAACCTTCGGCTTGTCCCAGCTCGTATCTAACCCTACCAGGCAAACTGATCATTCTTCTAATATTCTTGACCTTGTATTCACTTCCCACCCAGATAACGTGTCACCTCTGCTTCATTTACCTGGGTTTAGTGACCACTCCGTAATACTAAGCACATTTTCCTTCAAACTGCCATACCTGAAAAAGCAAAAAAAGACACTAACCTTATATGACAAAGGGAACTACACAGCCATGAACGCAGAACTGTCCGACTTTTGGGCGTGGCTGGTCCTTGACTTCTCAAGCCGGTCTATTGAAACTAACTGGTCTCTCTTCAAACACAAAATGCATCAACTGATTGATAAGCACATCCCTACTATCACCATCACAGAAAAATCATCGTCACCGTGGTTTAATAACGAACTGAAGCACCTCAACAACAAAAAGAAAAGACTTTTTCGAACAGCCAAACGCCTGAATGGCGCTTGCACGTGGAAAAGGTATCAGTCTGCAGAAAAAATATTCCAATCTTTAGCAAGCCAAACCAAACGTTCCTTTTTTTCATCAGTTTTACCGTCTATGCTGCGCACCAATCCTAACAAGTTTTAGAAAACTATTAACCCTACACGCCACAAACCTCTAACATTACACAAAGATGGTAACATTCTCATACCGGAACAAGAAGTCTGTAGCACTCTTAACTCCTTTTTTTTTGCTCAGTTTTTACTAAAGAACCTGAAGGCGAATTACCATACTTCCCTGTCTTCGATCACCCTGTTATGCTAGACATTCTGTTCGGTACCAGTGGAATTATGATACTAATCAAATCATTGAAAGTGCCCTCTTCATCTGGTATTGATGGCTTAAACTCTAAAGTTCTAAAAAATACTAAGAACATTGTTAGTGTCATCTTATGCCACCTTTTTCAACAGCCTCTAACATCAGGTGTGCTGCCACAAGACTGGAAAATAGGTAAGATCGTCCCAGTCCCCAAAAAAGGTTCATCTTTTTCTTGTAAAAACTAGCGCCCTATTTCCCTCACAAGCATTTGTTCAAAACTGATGGAACATGTTATTTATTCTCACATCATTAAATTCCTAGTCTCAGTAAACTTTTTTCACCCTAAACAACATGGTTTCTTAAAAGGACTTTCCTGTGATTCCCAACTAGCCCTTTTCATCAATGACCTTAGTTCGCATCTTGACTTAAATATCCCTCTTGACGCGCTGTTTCTTGACTTTGAAAAAGCCTTCGATAAAGTACCGCACAAAAGATTACTACTAAAACTCTCGCGTCTAAACCTTAATCATTTAGTGATGAACTGGCTTCAAAACTTTTTGACTAACAGAGAACAATTCGTCTACGCTAACAAATCGTCGTCCCCCTCGTTCTCCGGTTACTTCAGGTGTTCCTCAAGGCACAGTGCTCGGACCCTTGCTTTTTCTCATTTACATTAATGATCTTCCTTCCAACGTTACCTCTAACATCCGGCTATTTGCAGATGATTGCGTAATTTACTGCCCGATTTCTACAAGCACCGACTCCGACACCCTTCAACAAGATTTAACCCGAACTGTAACCTGGTGCAAGCCGTGGTTAATGTCCCTTAATATTGCTGAAACATGTATGATTTCCTTCCATCGCGGGCAATCCCACATTCCCTCTAGATATGTTTTTTTTGGTTCTGAAGTGCGTTCCGTTCTTACCTGTAAGTATTTAGGCATTACTTTAAATCATACCCTAACATGGTCTTCACATATAACGAACATCGCTAATGAGGCTAACCGCACCCTTGGCTTCCTACGTCGAAATCTTCGTTTTGCTACCCCTTCCATTAAATTATTAGCTTACCAAACTTTCGTCCGACCTAAATTAGAATTCGCTTCAGCAGTATGGGACCCTCATCAGTCGAACCTCTCGCTAACACTTGAAAAAATACAAAATCGCGCTATCCGCTTTATTTACTGTGATTATTCATATTATACTAGTGTGTCTTCTCTAAAATCTAGAGCCTCTTTGTCTAGTCTTGAAACAAGAAGAAAAATATCTCGATTATGCTTGTTCCATAAGTTTTATCATTCATCTTTAGGAGCATCGATCATATCAGCAGCACATCATCTGTCCAGCCGCATTCACCACAGCAAGACAGTGTACCCTCCCCCTGCAAGAACCGCATCTCATTTACGATCTTTTTTTGTCAAATCATCTCGGGACTGGAACGATCTGCCGCCGGAAGCCATACACCTTACCAACCCCACCAAATTCAAGAAAAAGATTGAGGCCATCATCTTGTAGTCTGTCATGCCCATCCCTCATGTAATGCCCCATATCTGGGGTCTTTAAGGTAATAAATAAATAAATAAATAGATTAAACCAAGGCGCAGTGTTAGTGCATGAATCAGTCAATAAGAACAGCATGTTTATCAACGTGTACTGTACGCGTTAAGTGGCATAGGAACCAAGTCACTCACACATGGATAATCTAGTCCGCAGAAAATGTTGCTTATTTTGCACGAAATGCGACCACAGAATGGAAAAAGCCAATTCAGCAGCGAGAAGAGGTAATCGATGTGTTGTGGATGTGAAAAATGAGATCCAGGCATGGGGACAGAATGCCGAAAAGAAACTCCGGACCATAATCAGCTCGGCATTTTTTCCGGCTTTCCGCAGCAGCGCCTCGCGGAAAGTCAACTTCACGCGACTGCATGTTCCCTTTAACAGTGTACCATACTGTACAGAAAACTAACATCCATAACGATGTGACGCTGCATGTGACCGAGGGTGTGGTTTGACTGCCAATTTATGAGGACTGGAAGGAATACATCACTCATCTGACATCCGCACTGTGCAGAAAGTTGTGTGGACTCTTGTGCAGCTCCATAGCCGCCGTGGTGGCTGAGTGGTTACGGCGCTCGGCTGCTGGCCCGAAAGACGCGGGTTCGATCCCGGCCGCGGCGGTCGAATTTCGATGGAGGCGAAATTCTAGAGGCCCGTGTACTGTGGGATGCCAGTGCACGTTAAAGAACCCCAGGTGGTCGAAATTTCCGGAGCCCTTCACTACGGCGTCTCTCATAGCCTGAGTCGCTTTTGGACGTTAAACCCCCATAAAACCATCTTGTGCAGCTCCTGACCGCAGCGGTGGCCAAGTGGTTGAGCATCCGCCTCGCATGCGGGAGGTGCGGGGTTCGATCCCCAGTGCCACCGGGTACCCACCGGTGATACAATGGGTACAAGCTTTCCCCTGGTCTGGTGCTCGGCTTATTTAGGGTGAAATGCTTGGAAAACGGGTCCTTGACCCCACCTAGAGAAAAAAAAAATACCTTGTGTCATGGCGCTCTTTGGCCTTAGATGCCCTTGCGCCATAAAAATCCATAATCATAATCATAATCTTGTGCAGCTCCTTAACTTATGTTTCAAACAGAAAACTCGCAGTGCCTTGGTGTGAAGTACCTTGTAGGAAATGGCTTGTTTGATGAGAAGGGGCCTGGTCTTGCAGCGTTAGTAATCGTAATTTTTATTTTTGGTTAAGTACATAGACAGTGAATACAGGGGAAAGGATGATGCACTACTGCTGCTGCTTGCCATTTACTGTTCGCACTCTTGCACAGACTTATGCAGTAAAGAGTGCTGGCACTGTGAATGAATAAGAATCATCATCATGACGACATGTTTCTGTAGTAAAGTGTCGGCCGGAGTAGATGTGCAGTTTTCTCTTTTCAGACTATGAATTATTTCTGTTCAGACAATTTCTCGGGTTATCAGATATGCTTCTTCTCGTTACAATATGTCAAAGATATGTTGGCATCTGCATACTCTGCAATGAAAGCTGAGGAAACCACCATTCTCTGACTTTTACATTTTTGCAATGCTTATAAAAGCAATCATTTAAATGTACCCCAGTCTGCCGTTAAAGAAACTGTACCTAAGACAGTGGGATCCAATGTACAATGAATCCTGTGCACTGAAAAAATCTGATGTTATGTTTTTTTTTTCACATTCTATTCGTGCAAGAAATGGTTGGCCTAGTCATCTGGCACAACGATTGCAGCTCATTTGGCACAGAAAACAACCACTTTGACATTAAATCGCTGTCCGATTTTCTCTTGGCTATATACATATATGGCAGTTTGGTTGCGCTGAAGAGCAATGAGGAGACAGTGCTTTTATTAAAGGACTGCTTCAATACAATTCATTCCACCGTAAACTTGCCAAGACAGCTATCATGAAGACATCTCTTCAATGTCATGTTCACACCATGTTGGCATCAGGTCCTTAAAGGATGCACACTTAGCAGAAGCACAGTACCTTAACTACGTTTTGGCCAATGTTGCTGAAGGGTTATGGGGGTTAACGTCCCAAAGCGACTCAGGCTATGAGGGACGCCGTAGCGAAGGGCTCTGGAAATTTCAACCACCTGGGGTTCTCTAACGTGCACTGACATCGCACAGTACAAGGGCCTCTAGAATTTCGCCGCCATGGCCGGGATCGAGCCCGCGTCTTTCGGGTCAGCAGCCAAGCGCCATAACCACTGAGCCACCACAGCGGATGTTGCTGAAGGCTTCATGGTATAGTCTCCAGGGCATTTCAGCTGTTGCATAGCTTGAAAATCAAGCAGCAAACTAATGTCAGTGTTTTTTTTCTGCACAGCACTAGCTGCATTACTTTGTAGGGTGAGAGCAACCACTTCTGGGAAAAAAGTGTACAAAGAAATATGTAAGGAAAAAATTCCACTGTACATTATTCGGTGTATTAGACCCTGCTGTCATCGGGCAGGTGTTCAGAAGAGCACACTGGGGTACATATTTTTTCCGCTCCTCACGCCACAGTTTCACCTGAGGCTGCAGGATGTGAAAATAAATTTTCAAATGACCACCTCCATAAGCATTTCAACATTGTAAAGAAAAGAATGGAAGCTTCGTCAACCTTTGTTGCGCCAACCTGCGCGTGCAAAGAGAACAAAGCCACTCAAAAAATAATGAAAACAAAGCTGTTCACTTGCAGTGTGATGACCACTCTGGAAAAAAAAAAACACACAAGAAAAACAGTTGCGGTGAAAATTAAGCGGTATTTGGTCTTGAGATATGACTGCGGTTAAGCGCAGAGGAACTGAGCTTAACAGCAGTTGAAAGCTCTAAATTTACAAGTATAAGCAGCAAGAACAATTTAATTTAGTCCAACCAGTGAGGAATGAAACCGAAATTAAACTTTGGGAGTTAGGCAGGTCCAACACTTGACCTCAGCTTTGATGCACAGACTCTAGCATCGATACTGCCAGATTCGGGAATAGCTCAACTCAGCAGTGCAGTGTCTGTCATTGTGCAGACATCCTGCACAAGAATTGGAATTTCGTTATGGAACATGCAAATGGTGCTAACATGAACACAGAACCATATGCAAACAGATAGGTGAACCAGGGAACCTAAAACTCCAGTACAAAAAGTGCAAACGCACACAGAAACCTGGAAGGATTCTGCATAGCCAACAAAGCCCACATATACATTGGCTCACCATCGATGTCACAGAGCAGCCAAGAAATCGCATTCCTCACAGGGAGGTCACAGGCAAATGAATGTGCTCATCAATGACATGCTCCTCATGAGTCTTCAGGAATGCCTGCAGCTGATGCAGTAGACCAGGAAGTGATGAACAACTGGTGAACAAGCAAGGCGTCTGCAGGGCCACTGTGGATACAACAGCAAACAGAATCGGACACCCAGTGCGAATCCTGCCATCATGTCTCTCACGGCCTGTGAGGCACTTCGCACCGCAGTACAACTTTTGCGACCGGAAAAATGTTCAAGTTTCTAAGATTATAATTTGAAATTCACTGCTTGTTGTTATGCAGAAAAGCATACTGTAATCCCAGTGTATATATATGAATAAATGTTTTTTTTTATTTTTCTTCCCAATTTGTTATGGACAGTTTTGACGGGGGACGAAAGTACCATATTAACGAGGCATGCCTCTATAACCATGCAGTATTCGAAAAACACCACCTGGTTTCGCATGATATGCATGGCCTTCCTAAGGAACGTCCCTCATCCTTGCTATGACAAAAAAATACAGAAATGGTAGGGCAGTAAGTCGAGCACACAGAAAAGGTATTATGCAAAACTTTCTGAAGTAAACAGCAACCAGCCAAACAAGCTTCAGTGTTCATTTTGAGAGTCCTTTCAATGTTCCTGTTATGAGGAAGCCCACTAACTTTGCATGCATCTTCTAATGTGGCTGTATCAAAAGACGAACAGCATGATAAACACTGCCACTATAGTGGGAGCGATGCATAGGGAGACTCTTTGGATACCAATGATGGCAGGGGAGTCACCTTTATCTCGGCCATGGAAGAACAGATGTGGTAACTTGCAGACAGTGGCTACATACAGAGTGCTACAATGTGGCGTTTCTGGGGTGCACCCATGGCAATAAACAGTCTCACAGTAAAGTATTCCTGCATCATAGTCAGCTGCTGAAGTGTCAAGCAAGAGTGATTTCTGCATATTTCCAACCGGTATGCTGGCACTTAGTGATTGCCAAATGGCCACTATTTCAAACAACATTTCTCGTCATGTGCCACTCTGTGTCAAAAAGAGGTGGCACCTTGCCTATTTTCAAAGTTCACTCGCACTTGACAAGCAACTGCGAGAACCAGTCAGAAAGGCAATGCAGCAAGCAATACGGCACTTGATGTAAACATTAGGATTTCAAGTCAGCATGATATGTCCGGCAGTCTGTCCCACATTTCCATTTAAGAAGGGACGCAACTTTCAACAAAATTGAGTTTATTTCTAGAGTATTTACATTAAATTTTTTGAGCAATTTAAAAATAATTTTATAACGGCTCATCAAATGTCACTGTTTTATGTGCAGAACATTATTTTCTGATATATATTTTTCTTAAAACCTGCAAAGCTAAGAAAATATGGCAGAAGGCTAGTTCAACATTCATTGTTCTTGCAGGGTGAAGTCATTCTTGTAATTCTTTTTGTTTTGCAAAGCTCAAATTTTCGTTTTGAATTTTTGAGATTCAGTGTTTGTTGACATATTAAAGTGAGAAGAAAATTTCATACAAGTAGTTTAAAATTCATAAATTTGAAAAAACGGTTGTCTAGACCTGCGCTGCGGTCCTAGGAGTGCAACGAAACAAGTGGTCCAGAAGGCATAAAACTGTTGGGAACAAGTATGCTCCGTAAGGCATGTATCTAGGCAGAAAACCTTAACAGAGAAAATTGCCCGTTTCTTGAATGTTTCGTCACTATTCACAGCTGCCGAGGTTCATGAAACAATTTTTTTTACAGTACTTCCCAGTCGATTTCAAGAATTAAATTTGGGGACAGCAGAGTCATTCCATGCGAAAGGAGATGCACCAAATTCTTGGTATTGTAGATTTCGCTGAGAAAATTCATGGACGACCAGTCCCAACAGAAGTGTAGACACCTTCTTTCAAAGAAAAAAAAATTTTTCTCCATATATCATGCTCCAACGTGTAAGACATCACCTTCATCTGGGCATTTTGCAAGAATTATTGTTCAGGAACCGGTCCTTGTCGGCAAAGTTTATCTCCGCATGTAGTCTGGTATTGAGATGCCCTGTCATGCCTCAAAAAATAAACTGGATGATGCCATTTTGGTTTAAAATGGAAGTGCTTAACAGGAGAAAAATTTGAAGATTTCCGCATTTTTAAAACTAAACTTGGAGTCTAAATTTAACAAAACTTTTTTGGAGTTTTGCCTGAAACCTTGATCTAGCATTGTTTGAATTAAACTTGAACCTTGCGTTGTTCTGTAATTTAAGAAAAAGTGCATAGATTTCTGCGGAAACGGCCACATTGAGGACCAGAAAACGCTATGTGGGCAACGGTGCTGGACAAAAAAATTAGCCAAATGGTCAACCCATTTAGTTTCGCATATTAAAAAAACTAGAAAAATATTTTTTGTTGCCGACAAATAAATTTTTATAAAGGAGTTCCAGCGATGTGGTGCCAGCACCTGTTACGGTCCGTCCGGTAAAACCCTGCTTTTATTTCCGGCCTTGCTAAACTCTAGCAATTGCCATTAGCATTGGACGTATTGTGAGAAGATTGTGCAATGGAGCCATTTCAGTGTTTTCATTTATTCTTAAAGAATATGTTTGGGCAGAATACTCATGGTATACAGGGTGTGCCATGTTATTCCCTATAGATATGACCTAAACGCAGGATTTAAAAAGCCAATCTGAAAGTGTTATATGGATAAGCATTTATTATTTACATTGCACTTGACTGAGGCATCAGCCTCGCCGATTATTCAACTTCCAAAGCTGTGGTGTACAGCAAATGCAATGTTTAATCAACCATTTGCATTGAATTAAATCGGACACCTTGTATATGCACAAAATATGAAGGGGAGACTGCATACTACAGCAAAAAAAAGGGTTATAACATCATGTGGCCTGAAATACAAACAGCTGGGGATAAGAGTTAATGGAGAATACCTAAATAATCTGTGATTTGCTGATGACATTGCCTTGCTGAGTCACTCACGAGATGAATTGCAAAGCATGATCAATGATTTAAACAGGCAGAGCAAAACGGTGGGTCTAAAAATTAACACGCAGAAAACCAAAGTAATGTTCAATAGCCTAGCAAGGGAACAGCAGTTCACAACTGGAAGCGAGATGCTGGAAGTGGTAAGGGAATATGTCTACTTAGGGCAGGCAGAAACTGTTGACCTGGATCTTGAGAGGGATATAACTAGAAGGATAAGAAGGGTGGAGCGCATATGGGAGGTTCTCTCAGATCATGAATAGCAGTTTACCAATATCCCTCAACAGAAAAGTGTACAACAGCTGTATCTTGCCGGTGCTCGCCTACAGGGCAGAAACGCGGAGGCTAACGAAAAGGGTTCAGCTTAAGTTAAGGACCACGCAGCGAGCCATGGAAAGAAAAATGTTAAGTGTAACATTATGAGACCGGAAGCGGGCAGAGTGGGCGAGGGAACAAACACGGGTTAATGACATCCTAGTCGAAATCAAGAGGAAGAAATGGGCTTGGGCAGGGCATGTAATGCGAAGGCAAGATAACCGTTGGTCCTTAAGGGTAACGGAGTGGATTCCAAGAGAAGGCAAGCGTAGCAGGGGACGGCAGAAAGTTAGGTGGGCGGATGAGATTAGGATGTTTACGGGGATACGGTGGCTGCAGCTGGCAAAGGACAGGGTTAATGGGAGAGACATGGGAGAGGCCTTTGCCCTGCAGTTGGCGCAGTCATGCTGATGATGATAATGATGAAGATAGCGTGCTCATATATTTTTGTCGGCATTCTTGGTGATATGAAAGCCCCAGTTTTACCTCTTGCCTTTGCAAAGAACACTGTAACACTGTGTTTTCAAGGGCAGGGCAGCAGCCATGTTTCTTGCATTTGCTACAGTGCATTGCCAAATGGGCATACTCCCACACGGTAGGCGAATCTCTGCCTGTATTCCAATTTGTGTCCCTTTTGAAAACATCCCTTTCAGCGAAACCTAATTGGCCAAAATGCCAGAAGCAGATGTGCATCTACTTCCGCCATTTGGGGCAGTCAGGTGTCACCGAATGAAATTTTGAAAAAAGACAATGCGCAAAACTAACAACACAGGAGAAAGACAGACGAAACAAGTGCAACTCTGCAACTGTGTATTCACTTGAAAGCGAGTGAATAGATCAGCAAAAAGGCAAGACCAGGCTTCAACAAGCTGGCTATCCTACTCTGCTCAGTTGCCAAAGTGTTACTGAAAAAGGTTAAAAAAAGAAAAGTGTAATAACTGTGCAAAAAACAATGTTGCCAAACAGAAAACTAAACCTGTGATAATTCCTTATATTCATAAGATGGCACACAATCTGAAACATGTTGAGGCAAAGTTTAAAGTTCGTGTAGTTTTTCCACCCCCAAGAAGCTGTTCTCCTTGTGTGGCAAAATGGATTCAAACAAACCGAAACAAGCAGAATGCCAGAAAAAGCATGTGACGCCGTTTGTGAAATGTGCAGTGGGCGTAGTTTATCAGATCCCATTGACGTGTGGGAAATCTTACATTGACCAAACGGGCTGATGTTTTAATGATAGCCTTGCTGACCATAATCACGCATTAAAGAACGGCACGGGTTCTTTCTTACCACATTACTGTAAATCCTGCAGTGAAAAAGAAGAAAAAATGCCAGGCAAAGCTGAAGAAAACAAAAATCTTAAGCAGGGGCAAAGATACTACAGCCCGTGAACTTATAGAGGCGTTCCACATCAACAAAGGCGAAGAAAAGAAAGTGTGTTTTTAGATATGTGCTGAGACACATTTTTTTCTATAGCCATTTGTTACCTTTTTGTTTCTACTTGTGCGCATGTGTGGGTCCCTCTCTGCTCTTGCCTTTTTGTCTATATATTCACTTGCTTCAATAGGTGAATAAACAGTTGCACTTGTTTCGTCTGTCTTCCCCCAGCATTGTCTGTTTTGCACGTCTGTTTTCAAGACCATGCACCAACTTAGCCCCACAGAGAGTATTACCAAATGGGATGTTTTTGAATGAGCCGCAAGTTGGAATAAAGGGCCTTGTTGATGGCCCTGAGGCGCATTGTGTTTGCTTATGTCTTTTTTTGTGAACTCTTTCAGCTCTTAATCTTTTGCTCAACCTTGGGTACACTTTGGCAAGCTTATGAGAGGAGGTCTAAAATTTGTGGCCGTTAGTTGATGGAACGAAAGACAAAGGTTGTACCAAAAGAGTCTATTCATTCAAACATCTCTCAACATATTTGCCATTGATGTCAGTGTGTTTCTTGTGACAGATTTATTTTTCCTAATATGCTTTGAGATTACTCCTTTGTAGCTTTTGCACTTCACTGTTCCGAGTGGCAGTGGTCTCATTTCTGGAAATAAACAGTGGTCCTAGATGAATCTTCATTCACAAAATGCTGTTGGAATTCAACAAATCAATAGGGGGGCCTGAGCCCATAGTGAAAATGGTACAGTATCCTTGTTCATTTTTGTTCTTTCAAGAATGCCGCCGTTGTCTTTGCACCATCTCCACATTTTTCTCATATTTATAGTCAGTATGTGTATTTGGAAAAGCACCATGAAGCAGTTATGCCTCTAGAACGACATAGGAATGCCACTCTAAGCTTGACAAGACAGAACATTCATGCAGCAAAATGTATTGCCAAAGTCCACAAAAATTTGGAGCTCCTCGCATAAATGGCACCAAAAACATAGGCTTACTCGTTACCTGCCTGCAGCTTTCTTGACGTGAGAAACATAATGCAGGTAAGGCATGGAACACACTCGCTTCCTCTCTTCATTGCTCTTCAAATGCTGTGTGTGTGTGTAGTTCTCATTTCTCCTCCTTCCTTTCTTGCTTTTTCAGTTTTTTTTTTCACAGGGCTATACCCACCAACCAAATCTTTGCTTGCATGTTTTCTTGTTTGAAACGATGCATTAGACATTAGTATATATGGATCACCCCATACACATCAGAGTCACTAAATAATTTACAATCGAATTTCCTATTGATGCTGTTTTGATTCCAGCGGCTAGGAGGTGGTTGTGATATCAAGGGTTGGTGTACGCCACATGCGGCATAAAAAAACTGCAATATAACTGCTCCTTCTTTGTTTTCATTAACTGCAATGCTAAAACAAGGCTGTCTCAAGAGCTAGAATGACTACAAATGAAGAAGCAGTGACCTATACTGACCTTTGATGTCATAGCCATTGTCTGGTTGTCTAAACCGAAACAGCATGAGAAAATAAATTGAATTTTAAATCACATAACAGTCGTAGCTAAATGCCATGCGGTGATCCATGCATTCTAATATCTTATGCTTCATTACAGAGAAGACAAGATGTAACTAAAATCGGGTGTCATTTTCAAAAGTGAGTAACAGTATGATATTCACTGTGGTCTCCCTTTATTATTGTTTAACCATGTTCACAATACATCAACCTTTTCATGCAGTGCAGATGATAGTAACTGCATGAAGCTTATCTTCAGCACCCCTCATAGCTAAAGTCGCTTTGGGATGTTAAACCCCACAAATCAAGCAAAACTTAAAAGAACACTGAGGATAAATTAAAGTTGACCTGCTTTTCGATAGACTATGATATTCTAATGTCAAAGGAACTGCTGTCACCAAAAACTGAGCTTTAATAAGATGGAAAACACCAAAAGGTGAACTACAGGTGTTGTCATCACCAGCTGATTTTGCAAGTAAACTGTGTGCGTAGGCACCAAATTTTGGGCATGGATTGCAAAGGCTATGTTACACTGCCATTCACTTCAAAATGGTGGTAACCCGACCTCCGACCTTCTCGGTTCGGATATCATGAGTTTGACTCATGGAGCAGGGAAACTTTTAAATTCAAATTTCTCAGCCATAATTAGCATTTGCTGGAGAAACTTCAGCACATCCAAAAAAAGCCAGAAAATGCCAGGAGGTTCTAAAACATTTGCATGATTGAACAAGACGAAAATAGCCCAAGTTGTGGCAAACTTCTAAGCAAAAACAGCATTACCTAGAATATTTACCAGTACCATTTACAGTACCTTCTTCTTCACAACTTCCTCAGTTCCCCTCTAAGAAGAAAGTCCACAGGGTAAACTTCTGTGGTCGTGGAAGAAGGGCGCAGCCATTGAAAGACCCCACTTCTCGCAAGAATTTCTGGACTGCTTCAGAAAAGTGAAAAACACATTTTCAGACGAGAGCATTGGATCAAATGGGCATTACCTTGAAGGAGATTAAATATGGGGCACCGGAAAATAATTACACAATTTTTTGATAAAAAATCTCCCCTCATAAAACAAGATGTTTGGCTAATTTCAGCCATACATTTATTCACAGTATGAATGACGATTTTGAGACATAGGTGAGAGGATGCACAACAAAGGATGCATTAAAAAAAACGGTTACCTCCACATGATGTGGCCCACAAAATCGTAATTTGCGGATACTTTGAATTAAGCTTGCCCAAGCGGCACTCTTTTACGCCATGTATTCTAGCAGTCTCTTAAGCACTAAAAAAAAATGGATACATCCACATGATGTGGCCCACAAAATTATAACTTACACATGCCTTGAATTAAGCTTGTCCAAGCGGCACTCTTTTACGCCATGTATTCATGCATTCTCTTGCGCCCTAAAAAAAAAAAACGGATACATCCACATGATGTGGCCCACAAAATCATAATTTACACATGCCTTGAATTAAGCTTGTCCAAGCGGCACTCTTTTACGCCATGTATTCATGCAGTCTCTTACGCACTAAAAAAAAAGGATACATCCACATGATGTGGCCCACAAAATCATAATTTACACATGCCTTGAATTAACCTTGTCCAAGCGGCACTCTTTTACGCCATGTATTCATGCAGTCTCTTACGCACTAAAAAAAAATACATCCACATGATGTGGCCCACAAAATCATAATTTACACATGCCTTGAATTAACCTTGTCCAAGCGGCACTCTTTTATGCCTTGTATTCATGCAGTCTCTTACGCACTAAAGAAAAAGATACATCCACATGATGTGGCCCACAAAATCATAATTTACACATGCTTTGAATTAAGCTTGTCCAAGCAGCACTCTTTTACGCCATGTATTCATGAAGTCTCTTACGCACTGAAAAAAAAAAAAAACGGATACATCTACATGATGTGGCCCACAAAATCATAATTTACACATGCCTTGAATTAAGCTTGTCCAAGCGGCACTCTTTTACGCCATGTATTCATGCGCTCTCTTGCGCACTAAAAAAAAAAAACGGATACATCCACATGATGTGGCCCACAAGATCATAATTTACACATGCCTTGAATTAAGCTTGTCCAAGCGGCACTCTTTTACGCCATGTATTCATGCAGTCTCTTACGCACTAAGAAAAAAAGGATACATCCACATGATGTGGCCCACAAAATCATAATTTACACATGCCTTGAATTAACCTTGTCCAAGCGGCACTCTTTTACGCCATGTATTTATGCAGTCTCCGTGGTGCAAAATGCTGTTCATTCAGGTGAGTTCCTCAACTATAACAACTGCTATACAATGTTGAGCAAGTGGAAAAATAAATGTGAGGGTAAACTATTACACTTCAAATATAAAAGGAATGTTTTATTTTCCTGCATTTCAGAACTTTTCCGCAATGAAAAGAAAAGGCAACAGCTGCGATGTCCTTGTGACAGCACAGTTGTCCCACATAGATTACTCACCTGCATTAAACTTATCCCATACTACCCATACGGCAGACATCGTTGCTTCACCGCCTCACCGGCGTTCAAATAAATTACCTGCGTTATCGATGAAAACAATGAAAGCGAAGAAAATACCCACCTTGAATTAAGCTTTTGTAAACGGCACTCTGATAGTCACAGCAAGCGGCAGACATCGTTGCTGTCATTGAAAAGCACGAAAACCCAAAGGCGGCAGGGCGCCGCCATTTGCAATTACCGGCGTCGCGTCTATTTTCCACACTTGCCATGGCAACAGCTGCTCCGCGTGCGCGTTGGCGTAGGCAACCATGGCATGTACATAGTTGTCATGGCAAACAGCTGCTCCTCGCGCGCGTTGGCGTGGGCAACATTGAGCTTGTATGCAGCGGCTAGCAAACGGAAACACGGTCTAGTATGCCGTGTTGTATCTGTCACATTATGTTCTGGGTGGACAGTCCAGCCCGGAAACCAATCATGGTGGGGGGAAAGAGGTCCTCCTTGTCTACGTGGGTGTGAAGTCTGTGTAGAATGATGTGCTCCATAGCCTTCCCCAGGCAAGACGTGAGCGAGATGGGCCGGAGATTTCCTAGCTCGAGTCGTTTGCCTGGTTTGGGTATGAAGATTACCTTGGCATGCTTCCAGCAGTCCGGAAGGCGACCTTCATGCCAATTGTGGTTGAAAAGGTCCGGAAGAGCTTCGACTGAATGGTCGTCGAGGTTGCGTAGCATCTTGTTGGTGATGCGGTCGTCGTCGCTGGCGGCCCCGGTGGTGGTTCAGGGCGGCGCGGACTTCCGACGCCATGATGTCTCTTTCCATGTCTGGGTTCTTAGATCCTGTGTATTGCGAGGGGATGGGATGGGTATGTCTGTGGAGATGTTGATGTATTTGTCTTTCAAGGTAACGAGGAGTTCCTCGTTGGTGCCTTGAAACGCGTGTATGGCGCGGTTTAGATTCTTGTGGGATGCAGACTTGGTGTGTATTGGATCAAGCAAGTGCTTGAGCAGAAACCAAGTGTTCTTGCATCCCAACTGCCCGTTGAGGCGGTCGCAAGTCTGGTGCCATTGCTCATGACTGAGTTTGGCAGAGTAGGCTTCGATCTCTCGTTCGAGGCGAGCGAGGCGAAGCTTGAGAGGACGGTTGTGTTTGCGTCTGAGCCAGCGAGCGTGGAGGCTGCGCTGGGCCTCCCACATGCGCATGAGTTTGGCGTCGGGGGTGAGGCCATCCTCCTCTTGGGTGGCCATGCAGGTGGCGTTAGCGGCGTCGCGGAGCAGTCTCTCTATGTGACGAGGTCGTTTATGGGGTCCTGCGGACACTGAGCTCGCACGTACCGGAAAGCGTCCCAGTTGGTGTGTGCGACGGGGGCCCTTGCTGTCTGTGGAAGGTAGTGCTGAGAACATAATGATCGCTACCTATGTTCATACCGAAATTTTCCCAGCGCGCGTCTGGGATATTGCGGGCGAAAGTGAGGTCCGGACAGCTGTCTTGCGTGACGCTGTTGCCGAAACGGGTGGATCGTTCGGGGTCAAGGAGTAGCGTGGGATCCAGAGTCTGGGCTGTCTCCCAAACCTTGGCTCCTTTGCGACCACAGGCTTTGCGGGGGTAGCCCCACTCGGCGTGCGGTGCGTTAAAGTCGCCCATTATAAGTTGCATCTCGTTTCGCGCGGCTGCAAAGGCCTTGCGGAGGAGAGTGGCTACTTTAGTGCTCTTGTCACTGGGGGGATGTACACGTTTCAGATGTTGAGCGGGGATTGGGTTCGGCTGTTGGGAAGGACCTGCACGAAATTGTGCGTAACTTCGGCGTAGTAAAGATCGAGCTGATTGGCTGTGAGGTTGCGGTGTACGAGGGTGGCGGTACTCGGGCAGAGATCCGGCGCCACCGGTTGGTTGTAGGTGACACAGCCGGTGAGATTGGTGTCAGTGTACGTTTCTTGGAACGCTATAATGTGGGGTGTGTATGGCTTAACCTGCAGGGTATGCTCCAAGGCCCTCCGCTTTGCCATGAAGCCCCTGCAGTTCCACTGCCATACCGTGATGGGCGCGCTAGCCGTCGCGTTTCGTGTGGGGTTCGGGGCGCTGCGGAGGCGCTATGGCGGTATTGATAATACCACCAGACCACGCGCGCGCGGCTGCACTCTCGGGCGCAGGACTCGGACCAGGCCACTGAGTGCGCGGGGGGGGGGGGGGGGGGGGTAGACCATTTGAGACAGATGGTGATGGTGTGAATATTGGCTGCCATGGCGGAACAGCCGTCAATGAGACGGTCAATAGTTGGGGTCAGCCGTTGGAGGGCGCCCTCTATTTTAGAGACACGAACGTCAAAGGCATCGAATTTGGCATCACTGTCGGAGGTGGAGGGTGGGGGAGCCTTGCGCTTAGTGCATTTGTGCTGGTCGGTGTCCATGTTGGTGTCATTGGTGTGATAGGGGTTGGGAACGCTAGCCATCTGCTGCGGCTGCGGTTTTTCGTGTGCCTGTGCCGACTCCAGGCTGTGAATTTTGCCATTGCCCTGTGCTAGCTGGAGCTGTATTTGTTTGACCATGTCTGCCAGTTCCTTTACCTGCGGGTTGGCCAGTTATTTGGCTTGGAGCTGGTGGAGGAGTCTTCCATCCGACTTGCTTGGCGGGCTTGCTCTCCGGCCTGGTCTGGGAGTTAGCCCGAGAACTCCGAGAGCGTGATGAGGAGCGGCTACGGCTCTTGTGGCTGCAGCTGCTGCTTCGCAGTGGCGCGAAAGAGTCACCTCTCGGGGGTCGTTGTTGGTTGCCGCGGCCTCCGGACTGGCGGCCATGTGGCAAGGTTCCGGGTCAGTGTCTGTATCCGTGGATGATTGGCATGATTTGGGCCGGTAGGTGGCCACGAAACGGTATTTGCAGCTCCTGCTGCCAGTGGGATGTGGGCCTTTGCACACGATGCACGTGGCTTGACAGGTGAGTGGTTGGCCTGCTGGTTGGGGCTCCTGTAGCCCAGCTTGCGACAGTTGAAACACGCCTCCGGGCGCCCCTTGTAAAAGAACACCTCGAAGGTAAAGCCTTAGTACCGCATGTATCGGGGAAGATTGGTGGTAGCGAAAGTGACGACAAAGTGTCGTGTCTGGTCCATACGGCGCACAGAAACGATGGGGAGGTCGGTGTTGCGAGCCCGAAGCTAGGCGAGGATTTCAGCGTCGCTTTCATAGCTGTAGGCCCGGTACAGGATCCCCCGCACGGAATTGTCCGGGGCTGGGGCATAGGCGGCGACCGGTACTGCTGTGGTGTCGATGGTGATGGTTTGGACCTTGGCGTAACACATCACGGTCGGGCGTGCTGACTGACTGTGTTGTTAGTGGGGTGTATTCGGACCTGGTCGGCAGTGACTGCCAGGCGTTTGTCGACTTTGGCGGCTTCGCAGATGGCAACAGCCAGTCATGCGGGGCCGACGGTGTGGAGGTTGAGTGTGCCCTGCGGGCGGGGGACTATCTTGAGGTCTTCCAAGGGCAGGCGGGGAAGCGGACGTTTCTTGGTCGGCGGTGGAGGGCGGCCGCGACGCCGCGGTTTCGGGATAGCAGGTGTCGAGGCTGTAGTCTGGGCTCCAGCAGGTTGTTGCTGAATCGGAGATGGTCTTCGGTATCGGCGTTGCATCTCGAACGCCGTCCATGTGCCGTCGGATAATTCCGCGGCGGTAATGTGGGTGCCTTCCACAGTGTACGGCATAGTCGAGGCGTAGTTGGGCTCGGCGGGACGCAGCGTCGCCGCCGCAGCTGCTGGCGTGGCCAAATGAAATTGGTCGAAAATGCCGGAAATCTTGCCTACCTGGGTCTCAAAAACACAACACCGGGCCCGGAGCGGTAGTTGTACGTCCAGGGCAAAAAAAAAAGTTGAACGTAAGTGGCCCGGAACACGGAATTTGGTCGGAGAAATACGGAACGCATGTGAGGTGCGCCCGTTTGCTCCGAGCGCTCACGGCGATCCAAGGGCATTGGCGGTCTCCTCTGCCTCCTCGGGCGTAGAGCCCGACGGAAGTCGCTGAGTTAGGGAGTGAGGTAGGGTTTGATTGTAGGCAACTGCTACCGCTTCATGCGCTGTACATGCGGCGCCTACCCAAATGGCATCGTGGGCTTGCCCGTAATACTTAAGGAGGGTATTAGCGCGAGCTACGCGGCGAGGGATCTGATATTGGGGATGGGCGTTTCGAGGAAGGGGTTTCACAACGTGTGGTGTATGGATGCGTCAATCTATAGGGTTGACTTGTTAGCCAGTGTGTTGGTGCGAAGGGAGGAGAGTATATGGCGGCCAGTGGCGCTCGTGGCAAGTCTAAAGTACTGTGTCTCAAGGTGCGCGTCAACTAGTTCCTGAATGGTGTTATGCATGCCTAGTGCAAGGGGTTTGGCTGTACTAGTGCTACGAGGTAGGTTTAGGGCTGCCTTAGTCGCAAGGCGGATTCTGAACAGGTGTGGTGGAACCGCAGCTGTCTACGAGTGGTACTGTGGAGCAGCGTCTGTTTTTTAGAAGAGGCCTAGAGACCTGCCCTGAATCAAACCTCTTGGTTTCAGCTTACGGAACCCCCTTCGTCCTTTTGTGCTGAGCTCGTTGCAGTTCAAGAAGCACTCTGCTCCGTGGCCGACATAACTATGCTCCCTGCGGCCCGCGTTGTCATCCGCACTGACGCCCTTCAAGTTGTCCGGTTGCTACGACGTGTTAGCCGCTGTCCAACGATATGTCAGGACATCCACCGGCTCGCGGCACGCATCCTGCAGCCAGTACGTATTGAGTGGGTCCCACGGTATCTGCTGACCTATCAAAGCCCGGCATAATTAGCGACCCGCCTTGCGAATACAAACTCATCGCCGCCTCGGCTCCTTCATTTGGACAATTTTACCCTCCTTTCATCAAGAAAGGAACTCCTCCGGCGCCGCACACGTGCTCTCATCCCTCCGTGTGCTTTAACCCTCCCCCGCGGTCTTACCCGTGCAGAGGAGGTTGGGCTTAGGATGATCCGGGTCGGGGTTTCCCTCACACCAGCCATCACTCGGAAGTGGCCTTAGTACCGACGAGGATTGTTTCCTCGGCCAGGGTGTCCGATATGTAAACACGAGGACATTGAGGCCGACATTCATCACTTACTGTGGGACTGCCCAGCTCACAAACATACAAGGATCCGGCACCTGATGGTAGCAGGTCTTTCACCAAGCAACCCTGCTTCATACATTGCCTGGACGCAGGGACCGTACCATCGTTCTCTACTGGACTTCATCAAATCAGCTAACCTTTTTCCATTCATTTAATCTCTACTACATCATCACACCTTGACCAATCATTGATGCCCTGGGGCAATAAATTTCGCTTTAAAAAAAGAGCGTTAGCTACGGGAGTGTCGTGCTTACATAAGTGTGCGCTGCAAACGCGGAGAGGACCAAATCCAAACATCTGCGGATGTTTTTTTTTTGTTTTCGGAAACATCCCTTCTAATTAAGGTCCTCTGGACTTTACTTCTAAGACACAAGCAGCGCCATCTACCTCATGGATATTGCACTACTATTGCTACTTATGGACCTGCTGCATGTTTGTAAACAAACGAGGTGGCGCTGCAGTCGCTAGCGAGCTCGTTGTAAGGCAAAAGGTCGGGGAGTGGCGTCGCGGATAGGTGTTGAGCGCGGGTTTTCAAGGCTTGTAGGCGCGTTTCCAGTTTCTGCGAATCATAGCAATGGTCGATGCTTCCAACTTAGTAATTTGTTGAAGTACACGAGCTCGCGTCGGCCACGTGCGGCCTATAAAGAGAAATAGTTTTCCACTGTATTGTATATATGGTTAGTAGTAAACATGTATAAAGCGTTCCTGCCGTTTATTTATGCGCCAGGCATTGAATAAAACAAGTTTTGACACTCTGCACTAGCCGGAATGATTTTAGTTCGGGACAATAGTGAGGGGAAGTGCTGGCCTTGTTTCGTCGGAGCAGACGTGCGCTCATCGTCTGCTGACATATGTACGTGTCGCGCTGTGCGAAAAGTGGGGACAGCGTCGTGTCCCTGATCTCCTCTGTCTCGCTTAGCGCTGTTTTTAGCCGCATGACCACGCACCAGCCAGGCCAACTTGTCCTCTTGTTAAGCTGGTCGATTTGGTGAAAATTTTTGATTTATAGAATTATTTCTTTCTTAGCCCTGAAGTCTAGTTTCGTGACGAAAAATTATAGCAAAATATTGAGTACAAATTTATAAATTACGCTTTTTAGAAGTGTGGTCGTCAAAAATTGTGAGGTAATTTCTTTGATTTCAGTGCCGCATTTCTTTGACCAAAGCGATAGCGAAGATGCCATAAACTTTAAGGTTCGTTTTGTGACCTCTCACATTTTCTGCGACTGGATCGCTCACCTTCGTAATTCGCATGAAAATCAAATGATTCCATTTGTCGCAAACTACTCCTGAGACGTTGAGGAGCGTAATAAACCTCTCGATTTTTTACCCTACACGTGCAGTACTGTGTTAGTTATTTCTTGTAAGAAACGTTTTCATGTAACTATGCATGCACAAGTACTGATCATATAGAAAAAGAACTAATCGCGTCATCGTGCAGAACAGGGCTTTATGTACATGCTGGCATAAAAAAACTGCGCACTATCTACTCAATTATTTGAGACCTTGGGGGGACTTGACGACGGTGTTAATTATAATTACCCAGAACTGCACCAGGTATAGCTATAAATAAAAGGAATTACTGAAACTAGCGTAGGAATTTGATATTTGCACCAAGTTTAGTTACATATCACATGCATAAATAACGAAAACACTTTTCATTGCCGCGTCCCCTCTCAATCTCGCCACGTGTCTGTTAGTAGCACGCGTGCGGCTGCTTCTTTTCAAACAAGCTTCGCGATCATGTACTACCTCATGAAACATGACACATGCATGATGCAATGAAAAACATATGGCGTTTAGCATACTTAAGGTACGCTATTCTAAGCACACCAACGCGACCGCGCAAGATTGACGCAACTTACCAGACTTCTTTCTACTCGAATGAAATAATTACGTCGTCATATCAAGAAACAGTTTCAAGTAAATATTAAATGTCATAAAACGCGCCATTAAAACATGGTGTGCTATTAACAAAAAAACGCATTCCTTGGGGGCGAGTGAACCTGTCGGCGCCCCGTGCACTCCGGCTCAAGGTGATAAGTACGTGTGCAGCTGCATATGTCTTTTTTTTCCTTGAGCAATTATTAGCCTACTATCCTGAAGTTCAGGTGAATGAACGCAGTAACTTGCATGCTATTAAGTGCATTGAGTGGCAGTGCCTATCGAATCCCAGACTTCGCGCTTTACTACCGTGGCGTAATGCCTGTGGGCCAGTTTCCGAATGCGGCATTTATGCGCGAGAAACCTATCGAGGCTAATTTAATATTTTTTATGCTACTACGCGGATCCAGCAGTGACGCAGCCGGTCAATACATGCTGCTTCTGCAGTTCACAGGCTTGAAGCAGCCGCCGGTAGCTGCGGCAGCTGCGGTAGACACGGGCAAGCGTAACCTGTTTTGCCTACCATGCGAAAGTCGCTGCTAACATCAGCGCCACCGCATCTTCGTGACGTCGCGGGGTGAAGGAGGTCCATAGCCAGTTGCTATATCCGGTATAATTCTTCATTATATCAGCTAATAAATTCTATAAACGCGTGCATCACGGCACGACGAATCATTTGACACCATCCAGTACCCCCTGCGACAAACGGTTCGGCCGTAATGGCCGTTTAAAGTTACTTGAATGCACCGTTTGGCGCCGGAAAAGTCGTCGGTATACGAATCCCACACATATTTTGGTCTTCATCTTAATTACTAATTTTATCCTCAAAAACATGCCAAGTCGTTCGACACCACTTCGAACATTATGCGTCAAACGGGTGGCCCCCAAATTTTATTATATCACCCGCCGCGGTGGCTCAGTGGTTAGGGCGCTCGACTACTGATCCGGAGTTCCCGCGTTCGAACCCGACAGCGGCGGCTGCGTTTTTATGCTAAGGCGCCCGTGTGCTGTGCGACGTCAGTGCACGTTTAAGATCCCCAGGTGGTCGAAATTATTCCGGAGCCCTCTGCTACGGCACCTCTTCTTCCTTCTTTCACTCCCTCCTTTATCCCTTCACTTACGGCGTGGTTCAGGTGTCCAACGATATGAGACAGATACTGCGACATTTCCTTTCCCCAAAAAGCAATTATTATTATTACCAAATTTTATGCAAATGGTGGTCCTGGGGGGGGGGATCCCACCTCGATGGTCGCTATACTGGCATATATATAATGGATCGAAAGTATATGTATTAATTGAGGCCACGCGCTCACTTTTGCCGTGTGATATACTGTGGTCACGTGGTTATGTGTTGTGTTGGGTTTTATGGCACATAGGCCATTAAGGCCATCATGCGCCAAGCTCAAGGTATAGAATTTGTTTTCTGTAGAATGTTTAGGAATATGAAAAATCGTCGATGGTGTAGATGGCCGAAAGAGATTGTACTGCCTAGTAATAACAGAGAAGAATAAATCTATAAATGGCTAAAGGTAAAAGCCCTAGAGAAGGCCAGGTAGCCTCAGCAACTATCCTTGGCTGGGCAAGGATCCTGAGGCTCCCAACCAATCAAAAAGCCCCATGCTTCTCAGGAATGAGAAAGTGGCTGAGGTGCATCATGTAATAAAGCAAACCAGTGGTTCAAAATTTAGTTTTTCAAGTACCCCTGCTTCTTTTAAAAAGCTAAAAATGGAAGGTATGTTAACAATGGCATTATCATCTAAGAGCAGTGCTGGATGAAAAGGAATGCATTCATTATAAAATTGAATAAAGTACTTTTTTCTTAGTTTTTCCAGTTTCACAGATGAAAATAAAATGTGATTAACCGTAAGATCATCTCCGCATTCGCAAACAGGTTTGTCTTGATTTGTTAGCAAAAAGTTGTGCGTAAGGTGCGCGTGTGGCCTGTCCGGAGACAACATAAAATCACTTCCTTAAAACGTTCCTGGTGCACACGATTTAAATTCACCTAAAACCGGCTTTACCAAGTGTAGTTTATTATTCACTATGCCGTTCCGTGCCGACTGCCATTTTTCTCTCAATTTACGTTGTACTAAGTTCATGCAATCCTTAAAAGGTAAATTTACTTTCTTTATTTCCTTGCCATGAGCTTTTGCAGCGCAGACATCTGCCCTCTCGTTGCCTTTTATTTCGACATGACTGGGAACACAGCAGAATTTTGTGTTTTGTCCTCGAGCTGTGGCTTTTGCTATCTTGTGTATGTCACCAAGAATCGGAGTCGCTGCATTTGTAGAGTCCAGAGCTGTAAGTATACTGAGGGAGTCTGTGTAAATAATACTGTTGGTGAGGTTCTCATTTTCTACATTTTTCTATGGCCACACAGACTGCGTAACATTTTGCAGTGAAGATGGATGAGCACTGTGGAAGTCGTACTGTTTTTTCCGACTTCCCTCACACCACTGCGCTTCCTATGTAAACGTCCGTTTTTGAACCATCTGTATAAAACTGAGTAGAACTACTGTATTTTTCTTCAAGTGCAAGGAATTCTTGTACTATAATTTGTTGTGGAGTTTGTTTTTTATGGCACAGTCTAAGAATGAGATCACAGATTGCAGGAAAATTTTACCATGGAGGCAGTGGATCTCGTCGCTGAGCAATATCAGGTAATGTATCTAGTGCGCCGAAGTTTTGGCACATCTGTTCAAAACGCAGGCGGAGTGGCCCGATAGCTAGCGGTTTGTTTTTAAACAGTGTTCTAGATGGGCACTTTGTGACTATTGGGTAACATAGGTGTTTGGGCAGCAAATGGATTTTTAAAATGTATGAGGATGTGAGCATGGTTCTTCTGTCTGCAGGTGACGGTTTGTTGATTCCTACATAAAGACTATTTATGGGCAACGTCCTGTAAGCACCAGAGGAAAGACGCAAACCTAAATTATGTATTGGATCTAGTCGTTTCACGGACGAAGGTCTCGCCGACCTGTAAACTAAACATCCGTAATCTAAGGTAGAGCGTACCACTGAGCAATAAATTTGTAAAAGAAATGTCCTGCCAGCCCCCCAATGCTTACGTGACAGTACTTTGAGTATATTTAGGGATCCGGAGGCTTTTTTTTTTCAGTGCGTTTATACGAGGCAGGAAAGTGAGTTTTTGTCAAAGGTTATCCCCAGAAATTTGTGCTCATTTTTGGCGGGTATCTGTGTTCCGTTCAGGTGTATGAATGGGTCGGCTTGTATGCCTCGATTCAGCGAGAAAAGAATGGCTACTGTTTTCTGTGTGGAAAACTGGAAACCGTTCTGACCTGCCCATGTCACTTACTGTTTTGGTCAATTTGACCTTCATTGCAGACAGACACGTCCTTGACAAAAGTAGTTAGTAAGAGCTAACGCTCTTAAAATCAATTGAGAGTAAGGTTCAGTGATTAGGGCTTTCAGCGACTGAGCTGGAGTACCCGTGATTGAACACGACCGCGGCAGCCACGTTTCGATGGAGGCCAAACTCAAAAGGCGCCCGTGCGCTGTGCGATGTCAGTGCACGTTAAAGATCCCCCTGTGGTCAAAATTATTCTGAAGCCCTCCACTATGGCCAACCTTTCTTCTTTCACTCCCACCTTCCTCCCTTCTCGTAAGCCCCCTTTGGATGCCCACCAAGATGTGAGACAATTACTGCGCCTAAATTTCCTTTCCTTACTAGTTTTTTCACTTCATCAGTCTAGTCATTCTCTTCTCTTTTTGAGTCTTTGTAACCTATTTGGCACATTTTCTTGCCCAAAGAAGTGATGTACACAGCAAAAAACAACTACACAGGTAGTATTCACAAGTTTTAATGCATATAACACAACTCACGGCTGGGCTCGAAGCCAGCTAAATCTTATTATCAGAGTGCAAAACGTTTATAAATCATGTTTGCTTTATTTGCAACATGTGATGGCAGGCTGTTCCAATATATATATGTGGCACATAAATGACCTTCCGTAAAACAATTAGCATCACGTTATGCATTTTACTTTGTTATCATGGCCGCAGTGCCAGAAGATTGCGAGAAGTGGCTGAAATAAATCGTCATAAAGTATGGAATGATAGTAGAATTTGTGAAATAACATAAGGCTAGCAAACTGCTACCGTGACAGTGACTCTAGCTCGAAACAACTTTCCAATTTTGCTTTATTTACTATTCATACAGTCTTGCTTAATGTTTATTACACTTCAAATGCTGACCACTTCAATTCATAAGTGCACGTCATGCCGACACATACGGTCGGAAACAAAAATGGAGTATACCACTCGAGGTTCACTTACCATTGCTGTGCTATTTCTTGGCAGGATCAGGTGTAAAAACAAGTGAGGAGGTGACTGCTTTTATCTCGAGGTGAACCAGTCTGCTCCATCTGATCTGTAGCATTCCTGCCCAACGAAAACACCAAAAGGCATTGCAAGAGCAGCAAGCAACACAGTAGCACGAGGCATACAGCAGTTTTGCTCCTGGCAGCAGATGTAAAGCTAGCCTACTAAAAGCCCTCTCACCGATTCCAAGGCCATAATCAGTCCGACTCCACGCACGCATGTATGGCTAGAGTTAGTATTGGCTGCTGGTATGCATAGGAGATGCTTGAGTGATATTTTTCTTGTGTTAAGTGCCACATGCATTTCTAGGCCATGCAAGGTGGTGCTCCATCAAAATGTACTCATAAGGTGATATCTACAATGTTAGAGCAGTTGACACCATACCAACCACAACAGAGAAGTGTTAGGTTGTCAAAGGAAGCATATGGACTACCAGAGAAGTGGAATAAACAGGGTAAGCTTATTGTGTAAGTGAAGCACCTGAGGCCAGTGAGCTATAAAGAAATTGGTTTTGAGGGAGGGAAAGAAGCATTAACCGTCTCACTTCTCCATGGACACCTCAACCATGCTGTGAGGGAAGGGATGAAGGAGGGAGTGAAAGAAAAGGGGGGGTAAAGACAAAAGGTGCCACAGTGGAGGGCTCTGGAAAATTTTCGACCACTTGGGGATCTCTCTTTCGCGTGTGCTGTGCTGACATCGCACAGCACATGGGTGCCTTTTGCGTCTCCCCTCCACCAAACCCAGCTGATAACCTTAGCCGTGCTCTGAAAGCATCATGCACTAGTATTGTTGCAGCCAGTACTTCATCACTGAACCATATCACAGGAGAAAATGTGACAGAAAGTAAAACAAAATAAAGAGCCATTGCAGAGCTTGCTCTGGTAGCTACACAGTGTTACACAGTGGCTCGAGCCCAACTTGTGGACCAGGATCCTATAAACTGTGGTAGTCCAATGGAAGTGATCCTTTACAGACATGGCAGCTATGTGCTTGGACCACTTTTTGCGTGTCCTGAGGCCGTATTTTGTGAAAATCCATCCCATTGCTATTTCATTTGGTCCTTTGCCATTCGTTGCTGCTCCCATTGCCGCAGGGCATTAGAGCAGGTGTTACTGGTTCTGACACATCTCAAGCCCGTGTCGCACTGGCTGGCGGGCACAGATACCAGAGAACGACATCTTTGACATCCCTGAAGAGCTTTATCACCAATAATGCCCTCTCAGGAAAGAGCTTCTAAGACAAATTGGAAGAGCGTGGTCCATGTGACTCGGCCGGACTGGATGTGGCAGCAAGATGCTGGCTAGTGGCGGTGCTGTGGCCACATTGGCTATGTCTGGGATTTAGGCATTCACTTTCCTACCTGCTGTTCCCTTTGCAACATTGACAACATGGCTAAGTGGAATGGATTATTTATTACAGAATACAGCCCCTGGAAGCTTTGTCCCCAATAGTACCCAGTGCCACTAAAATTATTATTGTTTCTTTTTCTATCATCTAACCTCAATTTCTGCCCAATTTGAGTGGTGCAGATAATGAAGAGATAGGAGAGCACCTGGAAAGGAGAAGACCATCAGCTTCAAACATCAAGCCTGGCATAATGTTGCACATCCATTTATCATAAAACTTAACTCTTTTGTACAACTCTTGCCACAAATTTTACTTTATGACCCACTTAACGTTGCTTGTTTTTCCAGCTTTGCCTCAAAATGCTGAGCCAGTGCTGAATGCACTCACATTTTCCAGCGAGTTTTCTATAAAAGCTAAGCACATTATCAAAGAGAATGAAATTGTTTCTTCAGCTTCAAACCCATGTGTAGTTTCTGCAAACGTTTCTGTGCAGTCAGTAAGACTTTCATTCCTTGTACTATACCTTTTATTAAATGAGAAACCAGTTTTCTCTGCATGTACCTCAAACACAAAAAATTTATTATTCACTGAATGCATAGTGCACGTTGCTACTGTAAAAAAAGCACAAATCTCACACTTATTACTAAATTTTGGGCCAGAGTCATTAGGTTTGTCAAGGGTAAATGCATATAAATGATAACAATGCATGCAATGTCAAACATAAAAGATATTACACACCTAAGAAGGCCCCTTAAGGGCTTTTGTAAAGATGGAGTGCACACTAACTTTGGTACACAGTCATCAAGTTCTGTCAAAGGTAAATTCACCTACTTAAAAATACAATTAAACTCAATCAAAAACAAATGACCATCCACACCTAAGAAAATGCCACACTTGTTTGCATAAACATCAAAAACAAAACATCATGCACACCTAAAAAGGAACCCTACGAGTTTTTGTAAAGATGGAGCGCATACGGCATTCTTCTTTGAGCGTCTCTTGCAAGCTGTCATACAGTCAGTTACATTAAAGAGCTTATCATCCTTGAAAAAGAATAGCCTGACATGCAGAAGTCCGTCCAAAATTCGGACAATTTCAAAAGGAGGTCCTTGCGAGTGACGCAGTTCAGAAACACCTCACGCATTTACGCGTCCCATCCTGTCTTGTCACCGGGGCAACTGAATCCATCTCCCACAATGCAAGACGGATGTGCCTGCAATGATGGCAAGTGTGCGAAGCACACATCGAGGGCCTTCACCTTCTCCTCTGGTACCCACTCATAAAACCCGAAGTCCACAAAGAACACCTGGAGAACATCACTGTGGCCAACTGACACAACTTGTCCTCTGTACCAACGCGCGTCGTGATTGCTCCTCGCAGCCACAAGCTCTCTTTGGCCTTTGTGAACGATCTGACCTCGCTGAATTTCCTGAGATTGCACTCACGTTGCATGTCTTCCATGAGGCCTTTCAAAGACAGCTTTGACCTGGAAGCCATGCCTACGACAATCAGCTGCACAAATGACTTTTCCCATAAGGCAATACCAGGAAGAAGAAACTTGGGCTATTGCATGCAGACACCTGTCCAAACACCCAGCTTTCCACAACAGGTGGCTGCATTATTCTTGAAAGGCTCAGAACTGGCTCATTTACGTGCAGTAGCGCTTAACTCGCTTCTTCAGCAACATGGCTGTAAACGCAATATTGTCCGTGCTTACAGGTGCCTTGTGCGTTGAAAAATTTGCAGATGCGGTGACCATTTTTGACAGTAAACTTCGAGGTTGCCACACCTGGGTCATCGGTGTTCACACCGTAGCTATTAAGCACATCGTTGTAGTCATCCTGCATAGGATCCAACTGCATGTCTCCAAAATTTGTACTTTGTCCAGGTGTTGTCTTTCTCGCCTTTCTTTCAATCGGCATCCTTGCATAGCCATCTCTGATCATGCACTCAGCCACATTGCCATGAGTCTTGCTAAACAATTTTACCAAGTGGACTTTGTCACCAAATTCGTCACCACAGTTCTGTCTCTCCAGAACTTCCACTGTAAGCTTGGTGTCAGCCTGAGTGAGTGCTTCAAAACTCGTGACAGCTGTCTCAGTCCACTCTGACCATGGTCGAATACCAGTAACATGGAACCTCAGTGCAAGAGGGCTTATGGAACGAAGCCTTCGGTCTAGCCTGAACAGGCATGACGAACTCACTACCTTCCTATTGCCATAGTCTATTAAAAATATGAAACATCACAGTCCAGAACCTCTTCAACTCTTACCCTGGCTCCCGTCGCATGTGGAAAATCACGACAGATCAAGTATGAACCTTTTTTAACTTCACGTTCAGGGCATGCGCTCTCGCTGCATGAGGAGCTTATAATGCTGCACACTTCCAAAAGGTCTTTCGATCTGGAAGTCAGCTGTCCATGTGATCAGGTGTGCATTTAAATATATGTGACTATAATGTCTCAGGAATATCCCCTTGGTTCTTCCGCCGTCGCTAATTCACAGCAAGGCGCCGACCCCTCGCTGGGAGTGTCAGCGCGGTCTGAAAGAGTCGATGGTGATGTTTCAGGCGTCTTGGTGGAGCCTTCTTCACACGAGGGCGATGCAAGCTTGCTTGTAGCTTGGGCTGGGTTTCCGTCCTTAGCCGGGATGTCATAAAGTTAACTCAGGAATTGGGCAAAGCCACTATAGACAAGGTTCTCGCCAACATTTAGTCTAACCGGTCCCATTCTCGTTGTGGAGCATATAACGAACAGATCAACCTCGCAGACGCCCATGTCTGAGACGCTGTGGAATATGGCTTCGTATTCGCAGCTGCTGGGCAACATGTTTATCAAGTCCCAGCGTGTGCTGCTCAATGTTGGCCGTAACCTACGCAGGCAGCATTCCACGGTCCCGCGCGGTTCGGCTGCCGCTCGCTCGTCGATGGGGTACACACAGTTCAGCTCGACAATATCTTCGCAGCCGGTGTCTACGTACAGGATTCTGGCCAGTGCATGTAAGCCGTTCGAATTTCTGTGCACGTCTCTTATCTGCGCGCGAAGACCCTCTTCCATTCTGCCGTCCTGGCACACCAGGCAAAACATTCCAACAAAGACTTTGTGTAAGTGGCGTCTCCCGTCGCCAACGCAGAACTTCTCGTAGGGGTATTCAGGCAAGCCAGGCGGGTTGTAACGAAGGAAGACTTTGGCTGGTCCATCGTAGTAAGTCACACGAACTGGGACGCGAACTTTAAAAGGCACATCACGCGGCCGTGGTATTGAATGCGTCGGAACCACTGCAGTCTCAACATAGTTCGCCGGAGCCATCGTGGATTTTCCGTAGACGCAGCTGTGATCCCGCACAGCAAGAGAGATCACGGCACGACACGACTAGAGTGAAAAGTGAGACAAAAGAAGGGTAATTTCCGCTAGGATCGCTGCGAACGTTAGCCTATTTAAAAAGCAATGACTCCTGAAGCAACGTTTTTAAACGTTGTCTTGAAGAACATGCCTGAAGCGTCTGGGGTTTTTCCATAGAGCTACTACTACCGGTTTTTCTGCCCGCCGTAGAGCGCGCGTCCGCCATACGGCGCTGTCAGATGATCCTAATTAGTGTTCCAGTATATGCAACGGAGTCGGTCCAGGTCGACCAGTGGAACTCGAATTCGTCGTCCTAATTAGTGTTCCTGTATATGCAACGGAGTTGCTCCAAACGACCAGCGGAATTCGCGCGGTCGGTCCAGGTCGACCAGTGGAACTCGAATTCGTCGTCGCGGAGCAAGAAAAGCTGCTCCGGCACGACCAGTGGAAATCACCATTAATAAACAATTTCATCTGGGGGCACATTAAAGAACCCCAGGTCATTCAAATTAATCTCTTACCCTCCACTACGGCCGCCTCTCTCTCTCTTCCATTATTCTGGTCTCTCATGGTTTCACCTGAAACCATCAGGATATATTTGGTTTGCTGACAAATGAAATGGTCATGGTTTCGTGCTGGGTTCTACTGGTCCGAGTAAGAATCCAGTTTTCTTTAATGTTTGTGGTCTCACTAGAGGACCAACTGGTTGTGCTGGGATCCGCTGGTTCCAGCCAAGCAGTTTTTGCAGTTTAACTGGAACCTTTTTCTAATGTTTGTATAGCATATACAAATATATGTAGGGAGCATATTGAAGCGCCCATATTAGTTTCAACATGGGTGTGTAATGGCATATTCAAATCCAAGATCCGCAGTAGGGCCTTGAATCCATGGAGGAGCCCAATATACATCTAGGCCAGCAAGAATACGGGATTTGGACTTAAAACAACCGATTGAAGCACACTTTTTTGCTTGAGGAGCAAAAATCTCAGATTGGAAAATGCCACAAGTTCCACACGCTATCACTGTTGTACTTAGACTGCTCTTGTGCTTGCAGAGTGGGGTTTAAAGCTCCATATTTGCACTATAGGCATATTTATAACCCTGCAGGTGACTGACATTTTAGCATAAGTTGTATGTGCTTACCTTAATTTTTCGTGCATGCCTAATCTTCAGAAACTTACTTTTTAACACTTTTTGCAACTTTCTAAAAAAAAATTACGAAACAAAGGTCTTTATAAGAATGGTTTATCCAAAGAAACATTTCAGTGATAACAGGGCAGCTGCTGGTCCCAGGAGCTATTCGTCCCAGCAGCTACAGGAAATGGGCCAATGAAACATTTGAACTGAGACCATTAAGAATCCCATTTCAATATTTGCACTGCAGCACAAACATTGCACAGAACAAGGGCGTCTTATGCACCACGCTTCCATCGAAATGTGGCTGCTACTGCTGGGATCGAACCTGCATCCACTTCAGTTCCAAGAGTGGTGTATGCAAAGTCGGCCATAGCTTGAAGTATGTACTGCAAACAAATCAATTTCATATTGACGCAGAGAATAATTATCATTAGTGAATGTAATTACTTGAGCAACTTATGCTGAACCACCGAAAGCGGACAGTGTTCTTTCTTCACCCCGCCCCCTTTTCATGTGCCCTTGTCACAAGTCTGCAGTGCAGCAGATTCTGCCTATTACTGGATAACAAGATGTGCACATTGAATAAACTATGTACTGATAATCTTACAATCTAGGTCAAGCAGACTAGCACCTATGTGTTCAGAATATTGTATCTGTAAGAGAAAGTAGTTGCTCTTCTCAGGCCCTGAATGACACACTATAATTTTATGCAACAAGTAAAGCTGCAACAGTTGTTGCTCCATCATCAATGGCAATCGCATAATGTGGCAGCTCACTTGAAATATTTTATAACCAACACACAAACTATGGTTTAGAACAACCGCATTTATTCTGCCGATGAGACAAGCACATAATTATACCCCTAAGCCAAAACACCATTGAATGTGTAGACAATAAAAAGCAATCTGTATCAATGCAATTCATTCTTGATAAGTCTTGTATTAGGCATTAGGCACTATGTGTAATTGGCCAGAAAAAATCTGTACATTTGCATTTTCTTGAAAAAGTTCACAATTGTTCACAAGTTATAATTTAAAATGCACCAAAAATAAAAGCAGTTTAATGGCATAAAGCAGTTAATAATAATAATTGGTTTTTGGGGAAAGAAAATGGGACAGTATCTGTCTCATATATCCTTGGACACCTGAACTGTGCCGTAAGAGAAGGAATAAAGGAGGGAGTGAAAGAAGAAAGGAAGAGAGAGGTGCCATAGTGGGGGGGGGGGCTCCGGAATCATTTCGAACACCTGGGGATCTTTAACGTGCACTGACATCGCACAGCACATGGGCACCTTAGTGTTTTGCCTCCATAAAAACGCAGCCGCCGCGGTCGGGTTCGAACCCGGGAACTCGGGATCAGTAGCCGAGCGCCCTAACCACTGAGCCACCACGGCGGATGCATAAAGCAGTTTGATTGCATCAATCAAAAAGCCGATGGCAAATCCAACACAATGGCGGACAACACACTGCACTCTAGCCACTGGCACATCTGCCTGCAGCAACAGAAGTCCCAACCCAAAGATCTCAACAGTGTTTTATGAGATGTCACAATCCCATGCCAAACAGCGAATGGCAAAATTGAAAATATAACAGGGGATGAAATTTTTTGGAAGTATTTACAGTTCACATGGAGGAATATACAGATGAGTAAACAGAATCAAAGATGACATGTCACAGAAAAATGAAGATACGATTCACTCCAGCAAGTGGCTGATGATGATCCAAGATGGTGCACTGGTCAAGCCCCTTGTCACAGGTGTCACCTGTTGAGCCTGCTGTGCACACATCACACAAATGAAATAAGAAGCATATCCACTGCAACAAGGTGGCTGGTGACCCAGGAAGGTGGCTGGTGACCCTCTGCCACAGGCATCACTTATCCTGCCTGCTACGTGCACTGCGTTCACATCCGCGTCCACCAGCAGGTTCTGGTTCCCACGAAGCACAGATTGCTGAAAAATGAAACATTTGTTTATGTGGGCTGCAACAATACAACTTTTCAACCCTAACTCTGCAAGGATTGTGAACAGCAAAACTTTAAACCATTAGGATCTTTGACTATACACTGTGCACATGCATGAAAGCACCCTGCACCAGCACTAGTGTGGAAGTGCACTGCTGAAAAAGCAAAAAATAAGCATTTGCAAACCCACATTTCACTTCTGCCACCTTCGCACGCTTTTGATTATGAAAGCAAATACAAAGGAGATCCTTATGAAGTCTGGACCAGAGAATAAGCAGACAAAGCAATGCCAAAGTTTGTGCACATAGGTTACCTGTTCACAATATACTGCCTCAGAAATTGTGTTGAACACCAATTAATTCAGCAAACGCAACCTAACATTATGTTACTCAAACTCGGTGTACAGTTTTGACATAAATATGAAAGCCAAGGTGTGTGCGCAAGTGGATATGTTATTAAGGTGCATTCATGCAGAACATTTTGAGCTCTAAAGCACAGAGAGAATATAAAACTCCCAATACAAAGCGAGCCAGGATCAATAGACTACCTTTCATGGATGTCAAATGTGGAAATTTCAACAAAAAGATGGCTTTACTATGAGACAGAAAATAGCACAAACATCAAGCACCTGCGGCCTTGTGAATATGGAAACTCGCTGTCTAGATGACAGACACAATGAACACGCACAAAGCCAATTGAGGCCCATGTATTTTAGTCACAATAACGTGGGCAGCGATGAGAACAATAGCTCGGCTCCCTTGGCCAGACAATCCCATTCTTGTATTTTTAGCACAAAACACCAGAGAAAAGCAGTGCAAAATTTCGAATGCCTCAAGACTTGCAGTTTCATGCTTTACATTGCCAAGGTGCCCAGTTGACAAGCCTTTCCACTGCCTGTAAAGAATGCTGCTTGAGTTGCTTCTGCTACTCTGAAAACCACACTTAGCCCATCTGGGGGCAGATAGTATGCTGAAGTGGTTCATAAGAAGTGAACAGCAGTAGTAGAACAGACTCCATGGCAAATCTTATAGCTAGGGCAAGGAATTTTCTGTGTTTATTTGCGAGTAAAATTGGCCAATCTTTTTCGATGTTTGTTTATTTTTGGGAAGTCGATGTTTTTCAGCTAGCTGTATGGTGCAAACATTAAAAGCGGCAATTATTGCAAAAAAAGTTCTCAAAGTTTAAAAAAAGGGGTGATCAAAGCAAAGAGATCAATTTTTTTAGTCACTGGTACACAAGCGTGTAGTAGTAAGATTATTGACCTTGTTGATTAGATTGTGATAGCATGCTTGTCTAGGCAACACCCCACTTGGAAAATACTTGTTCAACGCTATTTTTAGATGTTAAAAGACCCTCGGGACAATAGGAGCTTGTCACATGCATGCAGCTTACAAAACAATGAAGCGACGTCAACTACGACAGCAATGACACATATGGCGACAAGTTTGGACTTCCAGCTGAAGCTCCTTCTGGCTACATTCACACACACTATGAGTCTATAGGTCTGTTCATAACGTGCAAATTCCTCTGCAACTCTGCTTTCCACAAAGGTGAATAATTTTGATATAGATCTAGAGTAACCTGTGAACTTCAAGACATTCTGGGTGTTCCAACCAAGCAACTTGTCTCAGTACCTTCTAAAATGCAATAAAAATTCTGCAAGGTACATTTTTAGATTCTCATCTACCATCTTAATTTAATTAGGCTGTCCATGCTTCAGTAGCCATTTGCTGGTGCCTGATTCCACTCCTTTAGCAAGGCTACAAGTTTCAAACCAAGATGCATCTTGTATACAAGGTTCCTCTCCGACTGAAGAGTCTTGGATAACAGAGTAACGAGGCAGATGTCTCTCTCTGAAAGGCCATTCTAAGAAGTTTTAGTGGATATTCTAGAATTTACAGCTTAAACAAGTACTTTGAGCTTTAGGCTCGTTTCTCTGAGGGCACCAGTACTCTTGAGAAAAGGCAAAATTGGGCACTAATACACTTCATAACATCAGTAAGAGCGTAATAGAAACCCACCGTGGGGGTTCACTGTAAAGAAGCCCTTTAGTTCAAAATCTAATAAGTGACAGCAAGCGGTGATCTTAACGCTGAAGTTTCTGAGAGCTTTTCACGACAGCTGTGATCCAGTGCTCTCTAACAAAATGGCTAATCCTTACCCTATGAGCTCAGCCGAACCCAAGCCTTCTTCGCTGAAGATTTTAAAAAATGGTGCCATGCATCGGCCAGTAAAATTCGCTACTAATGACAAAAGCTTCCCAAGAATCGAGTCGGCTATCTGCACTTAAGTGCTCGGCCATGCCCACTGAAAATTTTTGGAGGAGGACACAAAGCCTTGCGGCAATGCTCTCTTCGATGTGTGTTTTTAAAACACTGGCGGTATTGCTCCAAGTACCTCTTCAGCATTTCTGTGCTTTGATGAGAAAAGAAGTAGGAGAGTTTCTTCGCGATAACAGTCGTTGCCTGGCCTCAACATGAACAGGAACCGGTGTTTTTGGTTTTAACAGATTTCATATTTTTTGTACTGCCGGTTGTTTATTAGTGTTTTTCAATTAAAACTGGAAAGTACAAGGCCTACTTACAGCCACTGCACTGCTTTTTTATTTATTTTTAGGGCAATAGCTAATGGGATAATGCTCTTTTAAATGCCAAGTTTTTGTCTAATTTTCACTCCATTACATAACACTATGCAGAGAGGCAGGCCTTAGTCAGTTTTTTTCCTTTGAATAAATGTTTTTGTTTCTTTTCCTTCACAATTTTTTATTAGAGACGACTTATTTTATGAACAGTTCCTTTCCGGTAAGGAACTGTGTTCACGTTAAGAAGGCATGACTGTACTGCCAAGGGAAAGAATATCGTAGTTCCGGCTGTCCCGTCAGGATACAAGGCAACACCTATGTAAATTCTTTTGCTCACTGAGTTCTGCGACTAAGAATAAAATTGAAATATGTCACAGAAACATAACATTTCTGCACTTTGGAATAAGAGCTAGGACACAGCAGGGATACCAATTACAGTATGAAAATTCTGAAAACTACATCGCATACACCGCCTAAACAAAAAAGAATTGCCTGCGAAAACACTTCTGCTTAGGCACCAATGAACAACCTTAGACTACATTTGAAACAAGAAATGCTCCAACTAAGTTAGTAATGCAATAACCAGTAATTAGAGCTCTGTATCAGACAAGTTCAGGGACTATTTTCTCGAGTTTATACGTTTTGAGAAATTTGGAGATTATCAAAACTGCTTTTCTGTGATACACAATTTTAAGTTTTATGCTCTTAATTCAGTTCCAAATTCAAATAACTGTCTTTCTGGATAACTTAGTGGCAAAAGCATCACATGGCTTTTCACAACTTTTAATACGTTAAGTTTAATTTCCAACGTCTACACAACTGCATCATGCTTTTGTCTGCACAAGGCAGGGAACAACAAGAACACCCATTCCATGTTTGCAATGGATGCAAGAAAAGTTAACAGAAGCAGTATGCAACATGAAAGGATAGGCCAGTCTAGAACACGCACATGCCAGAATGGCATTGGTTCTGCAGCTTCCTTCAAACTGCAGGCAATATATTGCAACAAATCTGCCCCAAGATGGGGAACATCAACATTTGCTTGCACTAAGTTAGCAAATAATGGCTCATAAAGTGCTAACCACATGAGGCTTTGCATGATGGCCTGGTGGCCGTTGAATGACTGTCACTCAGGTTCTGGGTTTGCAGAAAATTTCGCTTATTACCTGGAAGCCGATCGCAGGAGTAGCCAACAGAAGAAAGCTTTGCAGGCATGTAACTTCCAATCTAGCTATTTTGCCAATGAAGTCTGTTTTTCTAGTGCAATTTCAATGAAAAAGCCGCCAACGCTCACTGCATCTAAGCCAAACATTGAAATAATTAGTGAAAGCTTAGTAGGAATAATGGAACAAGAAAAGTAACTGTGGAGTTAATTACTACGGAAAGGCATGGGGAAAAAAAAGCCTCACTTCTTGCAAGTCTCAGCACCGCAAAATGTAAATTGGCACCACTGCGCTGGGTCCCTTAAAAATGCAGTGTATTACCAGAAAAATTTTCACCAGTGCTTTTACCATGCTTTATGCTGTTTAGTCTTAAAAACAGGGTACTAGCAGTTATACATTCCTGGTGATGTGAAGTGACTGAACAGTGAGGCAGCAGCAACAGAGCAACACTGAAAATGTGAATCTCATATTCACATTTTCAAAAATCTTAATCTCATATTCATGAAGATTTTCAGGAGCAGAAGCACAGCTATAGAGCCAACACATTTTTTTGCAAAGCATTGTGAGATAATTAGCATTAAGGCCTCTTCTCTATAAAATGAAAGGATTTGCAAATAGCACGTTATAGCTTGAAAAGGTACCATAGACAAACTGTGCAATAACAAATGCTAGCTCATCAAAACTATTGCTGTAACCAATTACTTTCAATTATCAGGCAATGACCTACAAATTTTAAGCACAATTTACAAGAGCAAGGTAAAAAGGCTTCCCCATATACTCTCAGCAAACACAACAGACACACATTTTGTACATACACAAATGCGCAAGAAAATATTTTTAACTATGTAACCTTCTTTTCAGCGATGCCTCTGGAAATCATAAGCAGTGCAAGACAATAAGGGTCTCACCCTGTCCAATATTTATAAGCACCGCTGTTAGTGGGTAACTTAATCACTGAAATTTTCCCACCTCAGTCAACATTAGAGAAAAGACCAGAAAAGGACAAGGACACTTAAGCTCTGCCTTAAGCGATAGCATTAATGGGTCAATGGCGACACTGGTCTTTGTAACAAAAAATTTGTTAATGAAGTCAACAATTATGAAAACTTCAGGGAACACGTATTTTTCTGTGGCAAAATTTTATGCACCCCAATTCCTTGAGGACTTGTGTAGTATGTTCTAAATGTTTTGGCGAGAAGCTTTTAAGAAATTTTGCTGCATGAAACTAGCCGAAATGTTTGCCATTGGTTTCTCTTCACATCAAGGAATGCAATAAGGGTACAATTATCATCCTGCCAACAACAGAAGTTGAGTTATGTGGTTTTGAAGCTGTCACCTCAGAAATGGTACACAGACTTGTTTCCCCATTTCTGAAGTGGGAACTTCAAAATACCCTAACTCCACTTCCTCGATAGGCAGGATGATTATTTTACCCTTAAAGAGCAACTGAGGAGGTTTTAGAATTCGATATTAAATGAGCCGAATGTGTGAAGCATGCAGGTAAAGCATGCGAAATCTTTTTGCGCTAGCATTTGAAATTGTGATGTAATCGCCGACTAAAAGGGTGTCAGCATTCTGGCTTCTCTGCAGTACACGGCAGCAGGCAGAGGCCGCAATGACGACGTCACGTACTGCGGCGCAAAGTTTCCAGCCAAGAAGCGGTTGTTTCAAAGAAGAAAATGAATGCCGTCGAAGGTGCAGCTCATGAAGCATTGTTTGGCGGCATCGGAAGACGCACGGCAGCATGTGGACGAAGGCAGCGGACATCTGAAGTTTCGGCAACAATGACATCACCACGAGTTTCCTCCAATGCAGTAAGGAAAAGCCTGAACATTGTCGTGGTTTTGATCGATGATTAAGTCACCATCTTAAATGCTAGCACAAAACTACTTTGCATCCTGTACCTAGAAGCTTCATAGATTCAAATTCTTAAAAAACCATTTCACCTTCCCTGCAGAAAAATTTCTTAAAAGCTCATCAAAACACCTTGCATAACATGATGATGATTATGGATTTTTACGGTGCAAGGGCATGTATGGCGTTGCAGAAGTACCGTATAAACCGGAATATAAGTCGAGATTTTTTCTTAAAAACAGCGAGCGAAGGTTGCCCTTCGTCTTATAAAGTGGCCTTAGCAGAATGTGAGTCGCAGTCTGGCAACCCACGGAGCCTGTTCGCGAACGGATAGCCAAAACCGTATCGACATTTAAACGCGAATGCTTTTTTTTTTTCGTTCAGAGCCACCGGATTGTTGGTCTTCGCGTGTGCTGCTTTGTTTGACCTCGTGCGCAATTCCGCGTTAGCAATGAGTACCAGCGGCACATGGAGGCAGTTCACAGCGGCTTTCAAAAAAAAAGTTATAGAGTTCGCTGAAGCGAACGGGAACATGGCCGCTGAGCGCATGTTCGGCGTTTCGGAGAAGAGCGTGCAGTATTGGCACAGACAGAAAGATAAGTTGTTCGCGTGCAAGCCGAGCCAAATGTCCTTTCGCGGACGTCGTGCAGTACATCCAGAACTTGAGGACGCACTTGCGGACTTTGTGCGGCACCTCCATGCGCGGTCACTACCCGTGACTGTGCATTCCATTCAATGCAAAGCTTTGGACCTTGCGTGGGAAGCTGGACTACACCGAGAAGAGTTCAGCGCACCGAAGTCATGGGTGCGCCGTTTTATGAGGCGCAAGGGATTTTCTCTCCGTCGCAGCACATCCATATGCCAGAAGCTGCCAGAGGAGTTCGCCGATAAGCTCGTCAGCTTCCAGCGGTATGTGATTCGGCTTCGAGAGGAGGACGATTACATGCTCGGACAAATTGCGAACGCCGACGAGACCCCTGTCTGGTTTAATATGCCTTCGGTTACCACGGTCAGTGAACGCGGCGCCAAAGAAGTAAAACTTCTGTCGACAGGAAGTGAGCACTCGCGCTTTACTGTCATGCTTGTGTGCACGGCAGATGGCAGAAAGTTGCCTCATTTAGTCATTTTCAAAAGGAAAACCATGCCGAAGGAAGCCTTCCCTTCAGGTGTTGTTGTGCGCGTGAATGAGAAAGGGTACATAGACGAGGCTATGATGATTGGTTGGATTCGCGTGGTGTGGAATCGTCGGCCCGGTGCACTGCTGCGTCATCGGAGCATGCTGGTTTTGGATGCTTTTCGCGGCCACCTGACCGAATCAGTAAAGCGTGCGCTCACGGAAGCTAGGACCGACCTTGTCGTCATTCACCAGGAATGACGTCTACCCTTCAGCCACTTGACGTGGTACTCAACAAGCTCTTTAAAAACAGAGTGCGACAGGAGTACAATGAGTGGATGCCTGGCGACAATCCGAAGACGCCGCTGGGCCGCCTGCAAAGGCCTCCGCTTGCGACCGTCTGCAGCTGGGTGTTGTCGGCCTGGCGTTCTTTGCCAGATGCCATGGTGCAAAAGGCTTTCAAGAAGTGCTGCATAAGCAACACGCTGGATGGAACTGAGGACGACGCACTGTGGGAGGCGGTGAGCGACAAGGAATCGTCTTCCGACGACACTGATGAAAGTTCGGAGTGAAGTCGCAGCTCCGGTGGTCCAGGGACGCAGCCGAAGTTGCAAATAAATGCGTTTCGGCAATATTTGCTTCTTCTCTATTTTTTTCTATTTTCTTCACTTCAAGGTAAGGGGGTCGACCTATATTCCCACTCGACCTATATACGGTTTATACGGTACTTGCTGTTGGGCTAGTTGGTTCATCATAAAGTTGAATGGAGCAAGGGAACGAACACAGAAAGACACAGAGGCGCGTGCTCTTTCAGTCTCTGTGTCTTCCTGTGTTCGTTCCCTTGCGCCATTCAACTTTATGGCATCTATGGCCAAAGAGTGCCATAGCACCAGGTATTTTCAACTACTCAAGGTGGGGTCAACGACCCATTTTCCAAGCATTTCACCGCAGATAAGCTGAGCACCAGGCCAGGGGAAAGCTTGTACCCACTGTATCACCAGAGGGTACCTGGCGGCACTGGGGATTGAACCCCGCACCTCCCACATGCAAGGCGGATGCTCAACCACTTGGCCACCGCTGCGGTACACCTTGCATAACATATTACATAAGTACTCAAGCAAGGTTTACATGAAATGAAATGACATATTTAGAATCAGCACACAAAAATACACGTCTCCTGATTATTTCTTAATTGTGACTTCTTTAATAATTTCTAAGACCACAGTCTCCCCTTAATGCACATATATGTGGAACTGGTCATTCTCAACTTTACATTCACAAAGCTGTGGGAGTTCTCATACCACTCCTGGCGCAGTAGTGCCGCAGTTAAGCAATGTGCCACTGCCCTGCATGGCAGGTGCTGCCACCCATGGGGCTTGTGTGACTCTCTTCCCGAGCAACCTCTTGCGACCAATCATTAGGTTAATTGCCACCTACCATGGTGATTAGTTTGCTCACAATCCAGTGGGCAGGTTGCAACAACACCACAAGGTCACGTGACGTAGGTGGCCCACCTATATTGCTTCTCCAGGGATTTTTCCGCTCACACTGCCGACACCGATGCCGGATTTTCTGCACAACGGGAGCCTTAACGCTACTGCGTTAAAACTACACCTTGAGATCTGGATGTCATTAAGCACTGCTCCCAAGTGCCAGAATTTTTAATGCTGTCCAGCTTGTGCTGTGCACAACATAAAGCTTTCAAAAGAAGCGACGATGTTTAAAGAAGCTCATGCATACAGCCATGCTCACTACCAGCTACAAACCCGACAGCCACCAAAACAGAAAAAATCTTGACACAAGGGAGACAAGCCCTCCACCCATCAGCTCAAGAAAGAAAGTCTAACCTGCACCGTGCTTTTCGACATGCTGAAGAGCTTTCAATAATCGCAATGTCTCGTCCACAGATCTGTACAAGTTCACATCATTGACTGTGACCTGACGAACCATTCCCTTGGGGTCAATAATAAAAGATGCCCTGCGAATAAAAAATACACAAGAACAGAATTTTTCATGAGATGTCAAAACACATCAATGCAGAAGTTCCGTGCACGAGTGGAGGCCCACAATGAGCTTTTCGGTAGGCTTACTATATCACAGGGAAAGCCATGTATTCAACAGCACCACAAATAAAGAACCTGTAATGTAGGTGCACTCTACAGCAAGGCATGGTCTCACGTATCAACAGCTTCATCACAGCAGTTACTGGTATTCTCCTGCAAGGCCAGGTGGGCTGGATGTCCATTTCACACCAAGAAGGCCAGCATCTGACTCCCATTACCACAGCAGGTTCTCTATATCAGGAGTCTCAGCAAACCAGCTTCATGGCTACATTTAAACGGGGTGCTGTGAATGGCCACTAAAGATTAGCAAAAGAAAAATGTTACATGTATAACAGCAGACTCACCTCAATGCAATACCAATATCTTCAAGCAAGACATCGTAGTCCTTTGAGATCTTTTTGGTGAAGTCAGACAGCAAGGTGACGTTGACCTTCCCAAGGCCTCCAAGCTGAAAAATACCAAGCCTTCATTGCACAACACAAAAAATGTTTCCATTTCAAATGCCGTCCTGCGATGCCCCACCTTAGCAAGAGTCAGGGACCCGCAGAATGAAGCCAAGTTGGCTCATAACCCATGATTCCACAGTCTTTTTTTTTTTTCTCCAAAGGATATCAACAAGGCCCAAATATTGCCCAGGTTTTGATGCACACACTTTTTTTTCTGGAGTTTCTTCCTCCTGTACCTGGGGAAATTGTGCAGAGAAATTACCAGCTAAATGAAGCTGCACTGGAGTTCAGTGTTCATATTTCATGCCCATGCTCAGATTGTCACCTTCCTGGTGTCAAAGTTAGTCACTTCTAACAAGTCTGTCAATAAGATCCCTCACTGAAATGGTGACTAGCAAGATCTCATTAACATGTTTTACAGTTCTCCAGACTGATCCCACACGAAGCTAGCATGCTTCTGGGATCCACAGTGCGTCCTGGAAGCTCTGAACGAATTCTCATCTCTTAGGGTGTTGTTCAGCTCCCTTGCCACATAACAATGAATGTCAGACATGCCTTGAAAACTATCTTTGGGGGACATTTCACTAAAAGGAAGGCGGCTGAGGGAGGGCAGATAAGGTCACTATCAGGGAAGGGGAGACAAAGTTGTAACAGCCGTTTCCTTGGTGGCCTTGAACCTGCTTTAGGTTTATGGTTTATGGGGGTTTAACGTCCCAAAGTGACTCAGGCAATCAGGGACGCCATAGTGAACAGCTCCAAAAATATTGACCACCTGGGGTTCTTTAACATGCACTGACATCGCACAGTACACGGGCCTGTTGGGCTTGGCATTATTATCACAAAGAAGGGTCCTTGCTGAGGTGCACACTTGTCACACCAGCTGCAATAAATATAGCAGAACTTGGATGCAGCCAGTTACGTTTAGTGCGGTTGATTGAACTCTATGCGAAGTGCCAAAAAATGCAGAGTATTCCACCATTTCCATGGCCAACTTGTTGCAGCAAACACTTCTTGGAAGTTCATCCCTTGGCACTTCGTTCTAGAGTCATACTTCAAACACTTACTCCCGACTGCACGCTGACTGGCCAACTCCGTGCTATTTTCTCTTGGAACAAATGAAGCTAGGCATCAAAAGCTTGAATTTTCCAGTGTTTCCAATAGTGATAAGAGAGCTGAAAACCACCTCAGAAGCATACTATACCAAGCATTTCTGGAACTATAGTACATTCACTTCAATTACGGTCATTCCCAAAAATATAAAAAGTTTCCCCTCAGCCCATTTTTCAGCGAACCACTACCTGAGGTCATATCTAGCTCTTTATACACTTATTATCTTTGTCTCCAAATAATTACCTTTTCACTCCAACTGAGATCTTACTATCTTTTTGTACCCCCATCAGAGCTTTGCCAAGATCCATAGCCATGCCATTTCGTACAAACAACATGATAACCAAAAAGAAAAAGAAATTAATTCACATGAAATGTAAGCTCACTAGTAAGGTTTCCGAAAAAATCACAGAAGATTGTGTGACCGCTAGTTTAACAGTCACAAATTTTTTCATTTCTACTGCACTTTATTTCACACACTGCCAAATTCAAATGTGCCATTTGACAAGCAGCCAACCATTTCAGCCCCAGAAAAGCCAAGGTGCTTCTTCGATAAATAAATTTTTCTCCACATGAGAAATAAAGACTGCAAAAGAAATGAATATCATAAAACTCAAAGAAAACTTCCAGTGCAAGTGCATTGGCCACCAAAGTACACCAGTACAGAGTACAGTAAAACTTCCTTGATACGCTCCCAGTTTATGCACAATTTCACAGTTCATATGCTCAAAATCACGGGCAATAAAAATGTCCCATACAGTTACGCCACTTTTTTATCAGTTAATACTTTCCCGGATAACATGATTTCCCGGCTGTACGGTTAAAATTTCAACAAATTCGGGTTGTATAATACATTTAGTGATGAAAGGCAGATGTGCAAACACACAAGTGGGTCAAATACGGGGGCACGTGAGTGATGAAATACAGCGGCAGTCACCTGCCATGGTGGCTTCTCTGCAGTGCCTAGGTGCAAAGAAGCAAAGCACTAAAAAGCACTCCAGTATGTTAACAGCTTAACATACGAGAGAGACGGTCTTGCGGGTATGCGACATGAAGAATAGAAATGCCGTGGCTTCGTCACAGTGTCTATAGGCCGCTGTATGATTGTTTTTGAGGCGCATGGGGATGCGCCCTTGTGACTCTGCGCAAGGGGCGGAAGAGGTAATGTACGATCAGCTTGCTGCTTGCAACCCGAGGCGGAAGATTCCAGTCTTCCAATTGGTGCACCCGTCACTGCAGCCCGCCCATGCCGCGGCGCAAGCATGTGCTGTAGCAAAAAATGCAGATATCTTGCAGTAGAACAACCCGCATTGATTGTGGCTCACTAAAGACATCGAGACATGTTTAGTTGTGAGGTTGTTCGTTCGAAGGTAAAACCGCAACAGACCGTACAGCTATGGATTTCGGCACAGCCGACCCTGACGTCTATGAACGAGTTCACGACAACAAACTTTGCCACACCACATGCGAACTTTATCTGAAAGAGAGTCGTGGGAAACGATAAACATCTGCGCTATTTCTATTCCGAAAACGAAAAAAAGGCATCACACCGCGATTGTGTACAACTTCTCATTTGATCGCTAGTCGTCTAGTGTCATCTAGGCACCGACCATAGATATGCAACCGTTCTCACAATGGTTTAGGATTTTTGCCCCCTAATATCTGAAGAGTGCCCCATTGAAGGTTAAGCTATCCTCAAATGTGCAATAACGATTTCAGAACGACGATACGATTCGTATCGCGAATTCTTGGGCCAAGGACGCAGACTAGAAAAAGCTAAGTTCCTCCACGACAAAAATGTAGTCCGTTGTTAAAACTTGTATTGTTACTTAAACAAGAAGCTAATCACAAGAAAAAAATTATAAGCTCTGGAATGTTGATACCTGGTTTGTTTAATATAGTCAAACATTATAAAGTTGAATTCAATTACTATTGTGATTGGCCAACGGAGTAATACAGTACGCTGCAGACCGGGGCCAGTGTTAGCAACTGCTGTTTACTTAAGTTCTATCCTACTATAGGGTTCATATCATCCGCAGAGGCGTGGGAGAGCGTTTGGAACATCCGCAATTTTGCACATTGTACACAACACACACTGGCCGAAAATTTTACTAATTCGCATCATCCTGAAATTCGTATCTACCAGATTCGTAACATGAAGATTCTACTGTAGCGCAAACACAAATTGAATTCTGCGAGCACTAGAAAAGGAGCTGTTCAGACCTTGTGTCAAGGAATGCTTATTGGAAAGTGTCAATAAATGTCTCTGAACCTCATTCAACAGCTGCACCCATCAAAATCAGACAGTTTAGATTATACATTTTTCTGGATAATAAGCGTTTCTTTCCAAATTTTTTTACACCTTACACATCAACGAAGTTTTATCGTATGTGCAAAAAAGCCCTCAAGTAGAAATGCATACAGTCACCACCACTACTACAGACTGATTAGCACTTCACTATTTCTTGCAAAACATTTTATGCCCAACTCCAGGTGTTAAGCATACACAGCATTAACCACATGACCTCAACTCTTGTGCCCTTCATATGTCATCTCACTCAACTAGTTGCCTCTTAAAATTATGTGCTCTGGCCCCTGTGTACTGAAGACACATCTGCTATGCAAATTGACATTACCTAGCGACCAGCTTGCCCAATTTGTACCCATCATAGTTTTACAAGACTCATGGCAGTAATGATGCCACACTTTTCATTACTGTCTCATTACAACTAGGCCCTTGGACATGTTAGTGCCTTCTTCTGAAGCCTGCTGAAGGTTTGCTAGAGTAAAAAATAGAACTTTTTGCTAGTCTAGATGGTGCAGTGAAACCTCATTATAACGAACTGGTAAAAAATCGTTAAATAGTCTGATACGGCCGAAATTCACAACACAAAATTTTAACAAAAAACTTGCGCTGTAGAAGCTAAATTTAGTCAACAAAAGAACGGTAACTGGGAGAGACCACTTCTGCAGCTTTAGCACCGTTTCAGAGTTGCTCACGGCGATTGCGGAGGTCACAAAAAAACAAGTGGCAAACGCTAGTTAGGTTCACTTCACCACACAGCACGGCAGCACGCGGCGCTGGAAGGTCAAATGCCAGCTAAGGTGGCTGCTTCCTAGCATTACAGCGGTGTCACGTAAAAAATCGGACGCCAGGACGAAAGCTATCGCGTTGTCACCCCCTGCATCCGTGACAGTCGACGTGAGCAGAGAATGCCTGCTGGAAAGCTACAACTGACTGTGTGTTTCGCTGGCTCCGGGGCACTATCGACAGGTGCAGACCGCCTGGTTATCAGCTGTTCGCGTGGTATATCTTCTGCGGCGCTGTTGGTAAACGCGAGATAAAGCATGAACCGTGGTGCAAAATGCTTGCCACTCCACCACCAGTCACCCATGTAGCAAGGCAAAGCCTGCCACCTGCCATCCAAGTGGGCACAGTTTGGTGCTTGAGAGTTCGATATATCCATTATATGGCAGTGTTTAATATATATGAAGTAAGAAATGCATGTATTTGTTACAAATATTTAGGAACAGTTCGATAGAGCCAATAATTTGTAATATCCAACACCAACAGGAACAAATGCAAAAGAGCAAGCGCTTGCCCGGGCCACTCTCTTGCGTTTGTCATGTTGGTGCTTCTTTCTGTAAAGTAAAAATGCTCCACAATACTGCAGCCCAGTGTAGAAATACAGTGCTGACCATGCCTACAGTACTGCCTCAGAATAGGAAACATTACCACCGTGTGCACAGTGCCACAGAAGCTGGGATGCTGGTTGTATGCAATTTATTTTCACTTAAATCTTCTTTGGGAGATGATCATGTAAACAACATTCACGTCTTTTTACAGTACAGCTTTTGCTCGCACTTCTTCCCACCCCTAAGGAGCTTAGAACACCTGGGGTTTGTTTTTCTAACGACCACATAGTTTACCACTGGGCAAGTGCTGCACATGCTCGAAGCCACCTAATGCCACATTCGGCTCTTTCCTTTTCAACTGCATGCATCACTGCTTTGCAAGAAGCTTGGAGCAAAGCAACTGAACATGATATAATAAAAGCACATTCTTCTTCCAGAAGCCCGATGCCAAATCTGCCCCATGAAGACTGTCACCAAATAGGTGCCTGAGACATGTAATCAGACACAGTTAATGACCCCCATCCTGCTTCTGTAGAAGCAATATAAGTAAAATCTTACCAATAACAACGATGGCTACTGGAAAACAGTGCTGCACACATCATGAGCCACACATTTACAGTAGACTCGCGATAATTCAAACTCTGGTAATTCGTACTTCCGGTTAATTCAAACAAAAATCAAATTTTTGGTTGGTTCGCCATGTTTTCAATGTATTTTAAGGCCGCTTAATTCAAACACCGCAATTCGGTTAATTCGTACTTTTTGCTTGTCCATACCGGAAAATTATCGGCTATCGTTGCCACCACTGGTGAAAAATCTGACTTCTTATATCACCACAACAGCGGAAAATGTTAAAATAAGCGCACTATGGCCTAAAAAAATAAAAGAAAGCGAACAAGAGCCCAACAAACAAACGTTCGAAACAAAAGCCTCCCGAAGGGCACATTGTTGCTCAACTTTCCGTGGCTTGCTAGCATGCTTGCTAGCCAATTCAAAGCAGGAAGTTCGAAATTAAAACACATAACCCTCAAAACTTGTGGAAATGACGACTGTCCACCTGCGTTTGTCAAAACGCTCAAAACTGACGTAAAACCTGACGTAAAAACAAAGAGCACGAGAAAAGGAAAAAAAAAAGGTGCGAAAGTGACGCGAGTAGCATCGACCGATTCCGAATCACGTGACCGCTCGCGCTTTTCTTTCCCTGGTCGGTCGCCCGCGTTGGTAGCATCATGTCTCCGCGGGGGAAGTACCGAACCCTTTCTGTGAAAGAAAAATTGGCAGCCATAGAAGAAGTTGAGGCTGGAGCGAAGAAGACTTCTGTGGCATTGAAGTATGGAATCACAAAAAGTACACTGACAACGATTGTGAAAGCGAAAGACAAGCTGCGAAAAAACGCAGGCCATTTCGCTCCCGACAGAAAAAGGCTTAGGGAGGCGGCGCATCCGGAGCTTGAGAAGGCAGTTTTTCTTTGGCTGAAGCGCGCTCGGAGCTGCAGTCTACCAGTAAGTGGACCAATCCTGCGAGAGAAGGCCGAACAACGGTCTCTGCGCTTTGGAATTGAAGACTTCAAGTGTAGTGATGGATGGGTGTCGCGATTCAAGGAGTGACATGGCCTCACTTTCAAAACAGTAAGTGGAGAAGCGGCAGCGGTCGATGAGGCGGTTACTACCGACTGGCAGCAGACGCGTCTTCAGAGCCTACTGCTTGAATACTCCCCGGCTGACATTTATAATGCTGACGAAATGGGACTGTTCTTCAAGTGCCTTCCTCAGCAAACATTGTGTCGCAAGGGGGAACGTTGCACCGGCGGAAAGCTGAGCAAGGACCGGCTCACAGTCATGGTTTGTGCCAATATGGATGGTAGTCACAAGCCCGAACTTTTCGTTGTTGGCAAATCGAAGCGTCCGAGATGCTTTAAAGGCGTCCGAACTCTTCCCGTTTCTTATGCAGCAAATACACGTGCATGGATGACGCAATCTTTGTTTGAGGATTGGCTGCGGAAACTTGACGTGCGGTTTAAGCGCGATAAAAGAAAAGTGCTGATGATAGTGGATAATTGTCCCGCTCACGGTGACGTGGAGGGGCTGGAGGCAATTCGTCTTGAATTCCTCCCTCCAAACACAACAGCTGTCCGCCAGCCTCTGGATCAGGGGGTAATCAAATGTCTGAAGATAAACTACAGAAAGCTACTCCTTAAGAGGATGCTTATATGCATGGATAATTCCATGTCGTACAGCGTAACACTGCTGTCGTCTGTGGGAATGCTAGCTGACACATGGAGTGCAGTAACATCGGCAACGATACGGAACTGCTTCCAGCATGCCTTCCGCATGCCAGGCCACACCAGCGATACCTTGCCTGACTGCGCTCGAAATGAAGGTGAAGACTGCCTCCAAATGGAGAGCGATGAAGCAAGGCTAGTGCTTTCTGCACTCCAAGCACACAACATAGCTGCTGACCTCAGTGAATTTGCGGCTGCCGATGATAACCTCTGCGTGTGCAGGGAAGACACCCTGGACGACTTGGTGGCTGAGGTGCTGCCAGCACAGTACAGCAGCGAAAGTGAAGAGGAATCAGAAGGGCAATCCTCTGTGACAGCAGCACAGGCCTTCCACTACCTTGCCGAGGTCCACAAATTTCTGACTGTAGAAGAAAATTCTCAAGAACAACTGGCTGCTCTTAATGGAATAGAGAACTTTGTTCTTAATGCACATGTAAAGAAAAAACAATCAACAATTCATGATTTCTTCAAACGGTATAGTCAGCCATAGATTTCCATTAAACTTGTTCTGGATCCTTCACCTCTGCTCTGTTTTTACTGTGTAATTAAAGAGTGAAATGTTTAAAATATGATTTAAGTGGATAATTAATTGTAATGTGCGCTGTAATCTTGCTCAGAGTCATATATGCGAGAACTTCCGATAATTCAAACTTCCTGATAATTCAAACAAAATCCTGGGGTCCCTTCGAGTTTGAATTAACGAGAGTCTACTGTATAAGCTGCCATTAATAGGCGCAGTCTTTGTGCATTCTATACGACAAATGCCCAATAATTAAACCGCTTCCTTAGAAACTAATTACCGTAATTACACGATTGCAAGTCGACCTATTTTTTAAAACATGAAAATCCAAAGTGGGGGCACTATAAGTAAAGGCGAGACAAACAAGATATCAGGCACCCTACAGCGTGGTTCCATTTTTGCTGCGTGGCTCCGTCGCATCGCTCTTGGTGCTGGCCTTGAGCAGTTGCTATGTCAACGCGCAGGACTGGCATCCCCTCCCCGCGCGCGCGGGCGGCGGCCGATGGCGGCTATCGATAAACAGCAAACTGGCACCCCACACGTGGCTGTTGACTGCGGTTGCTGATAAGTGGCAGCGGCCCGATAATGCAATCGCGTTCTACGGGAAGCTCAAGCGTCCAACAAGTTTTCTTTTTACTTTCAAATGCGCACTCGGTGCTCAAGGGAGTGTTGATAGTTGATGGAAGGGCCGCTGTACCAATCGCGGCGGCCCCCCCACTCGGAACGGCAGCGGTGCCGGGGAGTGTCGGTAGCCGACTGAAGAGCCGACGCCATTCACGCGTAGTTTCTCTTTGGCTCTTGACGCATTTGACAACTGCCGGCCGCGTTTCACAAGTTTTTAATGTAGTGCTTCGTCAGCCATCATTTGTGCTCCAGGTCCAGCAAGCGACCGGCGCTCGTTCGCGGCTACATTCAAGATGGCTGCCACTTTTTACGCCGAAGAAACGAACAGCCGCACACCGGGCCGCAAGTTCGACGTTCGCAAAGGGCGATACAGTGTGGCAGCAGCAGCGAAAAAAATTTTCAGCTGTTGCATGCAATGTCGTGATGTGGCTGTTTGCGAAGTGCGGGATTTCGCTGGACGACGATGTTAGAATGACGTGCTGTGGGACCGCAGCAGCGATCACGACGGCAGCGCTTGTGAGGACGATGGCACAAATGTGGACGAGTAGTCCAGTGACTAATACATTCTCATTTTGAAATGTTCCCACGGGCACGCCCGCGCGTGGCAGCCGATAGCGGCTGGCGATAAACGGCGGCCGCTGGTTAATGCTATCGCGTTCAACTATTTAAGGCCAAGCTTAAACAACCTCGGAAGTTTTTTTTTATTTTTCGGAAATGTGATTTGGGGGCGTCGACTTACAGTCGTGTAAATACGGTACCTTGCCAACAACAATAACTATACTTTAGTTCTCGCTGCTCTGCATTTTCAAGTAAACACTCAGACAAGGCTTCATCAAGCAATTAAAATGGCTTTTATGCCTACCTTCTTTGCCCCTACCTACTGCGATGTAAATAATTTATTTTGACATTTCTGTGTGAAAAAGTGAACTTTTACAACACGAAGGTGACAACGGCATGCTGGGCACATTTATGAAATAAATTGTGGCCACTTATGAAACTCTGATACACACAGTGCCTCTTGTAAAAAACAATACTATTCACTGCAATAACCCGAGATGCATCTGTAATGTGAATCATTGAAATAAGAAAATATTAGTGTCGCTATTAACTAAAAGTAACTTCCGTTTCATTACCACTTGAGAGAAGCATCTTCAGCTTTGCTGAAGCACCAAAGCATACCTTTCTTGGGGTGTTAGTCCATGCAAGGTGCGTGCAGTAAGAGTCTGTGGATATTGCCAAAATTTCAGTGTTCAGGTTCCGAAACTCAGCTGCACGCTCGCTGTATTCAACGAGCTCACTGGGGCAAGCAAGAGAACTGCAAAGGAAAAGAAATAGCAGAAGTTTGAAGATCAAGTAAGCACTGGTTGCAAAGTTAAGAACATAGACATTTCACATTAAAATGAAGCTGAAGTACTTTTCCAAAAAATTTAGTTGAATCTCATTTTGATGTGATTCTTGCTCTTATCATAAATATCATGCAAACATAACACAAATATCATGCAAAAACTAGGCAAGAATGCACCCAAACAACTTTATAAAAAAAAAAGTGCAACTGCTGCCTCGCCCCACACAGTCTCTGGCTGCCGTCTATGAATGGCAGCGACTCCCATGACGTTGTATTGGTGTCTGTGGAAGCGTTTCCACCACCAGATGATGTGCTCTCTGCTGTGTTAAAATTGTGGTCATCCCTACAACAAACTCTCACTGTGGCCTGTTTTTGTCGTCTGGAGGTGCATGGAATTCCCCTACATGCTGCTCTTGAGCCTGTAGGCTCCTAGATGCCAGAGTAATACACTGGTGAGGGGCCAGCTGAAAACAAAAGTGAAAACATTTTCGAACCTTGGAAGTTGATTAGCGCATATACATGTCTTTTGTAGCCTCTGTGTGGGGGCTCAAAGGCTAGAAATAAGCCTGCATGGAAAAGCATCCATGCACAGATCTTGCCATGGGAATGAGAATGTCTAAAGATAAGAACACGTTTCAGCTACCAGATAGTCACAGAAAGAAACTGACAATGGTCAATTCCTGGGCATCTTCTGAATTAATTTTCTTTTTTCGGGCTTTAAGCCATATGTCAGAAAAGTAACATTAACAACTATGTTAGAAATGAGGTACCATCTAGCTGTTGTGTCAGGCCGTTTAGCATGAGTCCATGAGTTTCATCCTTGCCGCAGCAGCTGCATTTTGATGAGGAAGAAATACAAAAACACTCGTGTACTGAGAGTTCATGTACTTCTCTTGATGAAAGCTGCTCCCAGTAGCAGTGAAAAACCCCTTTTCGGAGCAAAGCCTGATGGCCTAGCACCAGGAATGAGTCGAGCTGACTTGAGTGAGGCATTATAGATATCTCCAAAACGCACTCCTGGGTATCACCATATTGCTCTCTGGACTGCCATGCACACCTGGTGCAAGCATGGTGGAAGTGGCAGCATGGCCACTCGGCACCTTGCAGTGTTTCGCAATCTGGCCTGTCTTTCTGCAAAACAAGTCATATATTTTTAAGTCCCAAGTTTTTCAGTGATGACACTGCAGTTATTTTATTCCCCAGTGCGTTGCTCTGTGCGCTCTGCTTCCGAGAGTGCACGCAGCCCTCGCAGACCCCACTCGAACGCCCTCAAATCTCGATAGAGATCCGTGGTGCTCCATTGACTGGACAGACTATTGACTCCATGGCCATCGGAACCGCCTGTGTAGCAGTCGACAGACTATCGGTTCGAGAGCCTTCAAAATGACCGTGTGACATGGTTAAACAGGCACCTTCCAAGCGAGAGTTTTGTGCCTGACTGTCTCTGCAATGACAATCTTCATTACGGCATGCATGTATTGCGATAAGGTGCTTTGTCATCCCCAGAAAGGGGGGTGGGGTGATATGATTTCATTTGAATTCCATTTCATTCCAATTCTTTTTGCACTTCGTTACTGCCCAATGCCCTCGTTGTGACTGGAATGAGTCATAAGAATGTCGGATAATAAGCACTGAATAAAACTCAATGAAAAGAATTGTGTCATTGCAGCCTTACTTACATTCATTACAAGCCTTCTGTCTGCTGCTTATAAAGAAAAAGCATGGAAAAAGCAACCCCACTGTTCTCGCTTTTCGTCTATGCCCGCGATTAAAAATCTCTATTCATATTGAGCGAAATCTATATTCAAAAACTGCTGAGCTTTTGACCTGTTCCCATCAGTCAACTGCTTGATAATACTTCTTGAAGCAATTTTAAATTGCAATACAAGTTGTCTTATACGTTCAAAAGAGTAAGGTACACATACATAGCAAATCTGAGGCAATTATAGTCACTGGTGCAACTGTGTGCCTCTTTCTTCTACAAAACTAGTGGTCGAAACGGCTTGAAAGTGATGTCATTCAATTCATACAGACATCCTGAGTGCAATTTTACCATTTGTATCCATGTGAGACATACATACAGCTTGTGCCTTGTAAAGGGTTAACACTGTAACAAATGCGGTCTGGTTGGCAGACCAAGCCAATGTCATTTCCATTCATAGTCTCCTATTTGAGAGCTCAAAAGAGTACATACCATAAAAACGCTCTCCCACCCGTGTTGCATAGGAGTGTAAATGGGGCACTTCATTTGTGAAATTCCACACAACTAAGTAATTCTTTTCATGGAGAAACAAACACAGGTAGTGTTTCCAAAGGGTAATCTATCAACCTAGCCTAAGTTTTATTACAATTACTAATTCCTTTAGCGTTCCTTTCAATCTATCAACCTCGCAAACTTTGCGTTTCAATAAGTTTTTTCTTTTAGCCTCTCATTCCTCAGAGGATTTGTACCACACAAGCATGCAAAGTCTGCTTTCACTGGCACTGTTTCACTCACTGCACCAAGGCTCAGTTATGACCAATTTGAAAGAGTGCAATGAGCAAGAAACCCACGACGATGATGATGAATTTTATGATGCAAGGGCAGCTTTGACCAAAGAACGCCACGGCAAAGGGTGTTTCGTCTACTCAACGTGGAGTCAAAGACCCGTATCCCAAGCATTTCCCCCTAAAGAAACCAAGAACCAGACCAGGGAAAAGCTTCTACCCTCTGTATAACTGGCTGGTACCCAGCGGCACTGGGGATCGAACCCCGCCCCCTGCGTGCGAGGCGGATGCTCAAACCACTAGGCCACCGCTGCAGCACGAGCTAGAAATTGACGACAAAAAGCCAGTGTGATTCAGTTGTTTGACAAGACTGCAATGTAATGTACTCACAAGTCCTGAGGGTAGAACAACAGCAGCAGGAATTTCCCCTCGTAGTCACTGAGTTGGATCTCTCGGATTTGGCTGTCGACCACAGCAATACCCTTGAAGTCTGGTGCATGACACTGCACTCGAGGCAAGAAGCCCATTGGTGGCACTTGACACCGGACAGCAGGTGCTGATACCACTGCTGAAATCCAAATGCACGAGTGGTCGATTGCAGAGGTACCGCACACGAAATACACAAAATCCAATAAGGTTTGAAATATTTTTCAGCCACATTTCTAGACAGATGGTAGACTTGAACTCCATCACATCACTGCACTTTGTATATAACAGTGAACACGATCGTGGACCAGACAAAGCTAAAAATATTCAGGAAAGAGCATTTCAATCACACAAAATAATTATGCACAACATTGCTGGCAAATCAAAATAGACAGGACTCACTGGGCACTGGCACTGGAGAGGCCCTTCTCCTCTGTGTCACGACTGAAGCCACGGGGACCGGGCGTGACAGCTCGTCATCCTGCATCTGGAACGAATTGTTTGACTGGACCAGTGCGTTAGCCTCCTTACACCACACGATGCCCACCGCGAAGCGAAGCACCAAGGCACCCACCTGATCGTTTGACTGCATGTCGGTCACCACATCATGCGGCGACTGGGCCCCAGCTTGGTTGGCAAAACCCAGCAGGGCCTTCACATCCTCGACCGCTTTCACAGTGTCTCGATGATGTTTGGTGCGTGCGTGCTTCTCCAGCTCGCTCTTGCCGGCTCTCAGATCGGCGTTGCACAGCCTGCACTTGGCGCGGTACGGGTCGTCCGGCACGCTAACCAGCCAGTTTTTGAAGCGCTCGTCCTGCAGCCACGAGTCGCGAAACTTCTGCTTGTACCATTTGATGCCTCCGGATGTGTTGGAGCTCTCCCCTGCTTTGCGCTTGGAGGACCTTGTTTCGGCGGTGACCTCGGCAACTTGGTTGCTATGCAGCGGCACAAGAGCCGTCACTTGCTCCTCCATTTGCTCTGGAAAACATCGTCCGCTTCCGATCAGTTCAATGAGCGCAGGAGAAACGAAACGGAAAACGTCTGAATCGATTTCATTCACGGAGGAATGCACACAGTATTTCAACGAGCATACCATAGATTCGCAGGGGCTGCTGTATCGCATAGTTTTTGGAACTACGACACTGTTCGAACGCTTCGTGCCCGTATAAAACACCTGGAACACCGGATGGCACGTCCCACCGCTCCACAGTCGCCATATTTAGTGCAACGGTACGAACCAGCAAAGCTGCCAGCTGACCGAGAATCTGCAGATAGAAAAGCAACTTGCCGCAGCGTACAATGGCACAAGCACGTGTACCGGGACGCGCTGTGTGCCATCATAAAAAATACGTGCAGCTGAATTCGCTAGCAATTCCCTACGATGTGCCCGCAAAGCGACTTTTTCCCTAGCACACTGGAGATAGGAGCGCCGTGTTCTGCCGCTAGATCGCTTGCGAAAGAGTAAACAGCGCTTGACTTACATGACTGGCGATGATTTGGACGACTTCTCGTTTCATTACAAGGCATTTCTGCCACATTTGTGTACGCAATAATCATCATACACAACTGTAATAGGGAAGTGTTTCTACAACTCCCTAGGGCGTACCAAGCACGATCGACGGCCATATAAGCAAAAGAAAATGGCGACCACAAAAAGCAAAAAAAAAAAAAATAACAAACACCATTGTGGCTAGACCGAATTCCAGCTCCAGCGGATAAACTACTGCGCCCCTGTTGTAGCGCCGAGTTTAGCGAGAAGCCTTCACGTCTTTCAGAACTAAATTTTCCTACTACGTACTTCAAGCTTCGTTTAAAATTCAGTCTTACTCATAGAAATATACATAAAAAAAATACGAAACACCCAACGACAGCAGACGTCCTAAAAATCGTCGCAGACCATTCACACCAACTTATCCAAAACATCGATTCAGATCAAGTAGGCTGCAGCTCTTACGTGCGCGGTATGCCCACGCCTGCTGTGAAGTAACCCCTGATTAACATTCAAACGTCCATAAACAAGAGTAAAATGTGCATTCATATTTAAGCATGAACAGAGTACAAAACGCTGCAACGGGTTGATCGTTATTCGTACACGAGCATTTGTTGAAAATAAAAGCATGAAACTTTTTCTGCTCTTGCAGCACTGCAGCCAGATCGGAACTTCTTGGTTTTCTCAGCCTCGACTGCTCAGTAGTGCAGGCTACTCAATGCAGTCGCACTTCTGCAACGCGAGCAACCTCTCTCTGGGGCAACTGATGCATGCTTTACTGGCGACGGTTGATCCATGCCTGCGGTTCTAGTCCAAGATTATATTGTCGTTACGGACAGGAGCTATTAAACGAATTAAAAGCGTCCATGCATGACTTTCGGCACAGAGCCAATCGTCGCGCAGCTGTACAGGCGGCAATACTGAGAGCAATCATGTGCGCACCCGTGGTTTCAGGATGACAGAGCAAAACAACGCTTCCGGGTTCACACGCATAGCAAATAATCAGCGCAAGCGATGAAATGAGCAAACCATGTGACTTGTTCCTTAACGATTGTCTTTACGCAGGGCTACGTACGTTCGGACTGACAGATCTGCTAATCAGCATTCACTTCTGGTAACTCGCATGAATTAGTATTAAGCGCGAAAAAAAAAATCAGCAGCAGACACGCGAGTGAGTTTTAGCGCCGCTGCGCGTTACCATAATTCGCGAAAGTTATGGTAACTACGGCGTACAAAAGTAATCACCAACGGCGTGAAACAATTACACTGCAGTGTGATTGTTTCACGGCGTTGGTTATTGTTGCATGCAACGTTAATGTTCCTCAAACCACCGCAGGAAACAAGTGCTGCATCACCAAAGAGGCTCGTCATTATTGAAAGGTCGCTGAAGAATTACTATTGCCGCTTTCCATCCTTGTGCAAGAGCGTTGCAAAGTACAATGTTCCCATGTTGTGCAGAAACGCAAAATCGTCGGTAACAGGGCGTGCCTTTGGCCGTCCTGCCAAAATGCGTGCTGTACTCTCTCATAGCAAAGACTCTCTCAATGTACGGCGATAACATTGGAAGAACAAGAGTATGACGTTTTTTTTAGAACGCTGCGTGTGGGATGCAAAAAAGGAGGAAACAAAACCCGACAGGAGGACGCGCGAAAAATTCCACTCGATATGGACCACCTTTCACACCTACCTTAGCTATATCTGCGCTCAGGACTGCGATGCAAACCAGGCAACCGAAAACAACAGGGCTTTACACTAAAAATAAAACGAGAGAGTGAGAAAAAATTTGACATGTCCGAGTACAGTTCAAGGCAAAGCAAACAACAAATAGACCAAATAAGCTGCAGACAGTCATGCTGATAGCGGCAAGCCAGTAGTAACAGCCAGCTAGCGGCCTTGTAGTCGCTATCACGCTAGCTCTCAAACCGACAACGTCAACTCTGAACTTTCCTTTGTTCCGAGTGGACGTTTGAGACGGTACAGACAATTCGCGATGCGATTACGTACACTTAAAATGCAAGCAACAAGTAGCACAAGCGCACCATAAACTTTAGGGCACGACCACGCCGTCACCGACAGAGCACATTTGAAATGAAAGGGCCAAAAATTACGAGGTTTCTCGGACACACCCGATCCTGCGCCTACTGAACTAAGTTATGCTGGACTGGCGTCTACGACTGTTTAAGCACACCGCCTTATGAAATGTAAACGTTATCGTAAACTTTTAGCGACAAAATACGCAGACTTCGACCTAACACGAGCTCTACAACGTGAACAAAGCGGCGGACGAAGAAAGTTAGGCGAGTTAGGGAAACGGTTGTTCCCCAGACAGTCATCCAATATGGCGGTATAGGGGGCATTGCGCAGTTCAGCTTTTCTCGCCACCCTGGCACCGTGCATCACATGTCACAAACAAATAACACTTACAATGATCACAACAATTACAAAGGGGCCTTATTTCGTGAAATTTTTGTTCGCAAAGCTCCTAATTTTGCTCAGAGAGACGCCGTCTTCATGCGAAAGAGATCGCGCACGAAAATCCCTGTCCCTGATCGGTAGATTCCAGACCAGTCTCCTGAACAAGTCGCTTTAGGGACATTTTAGAATGGCACAAATATTCGGCGTTTCTCGTTTGCGGGGGTGACTGTGAGATGATTTGGGCGTCTGCAGCTCTCTAAAATGGTCATTTCTCCGCTGTATCTTCACCATCTCAGGCGTTTGGATAGCCCTATGAGGCCCCGTGTCGCCGAGGAAACCGCCATTTCTAATGTAGACCGGTTTAGGACGTGCGGGGACGCGATGGTTGGAAGTGTACTTTTGTCTCCGAGGGTCAACTGACGTTTCAATTGCTGGTGTTCCTTTTTGCATGCTAAGTCGCATTTGATGCTGCTATTCAAAGCCACTGCCGATCAGTACGACTTTGATGTGCTTCAAGTGCGACCTAGTACGCCGACGCGGTCGGAGTTGTCATTTATCCTGTTTTTTTTTTCTTCTTCCGAACGCGCATATTAGCGTGTCGTCTCGTCTTACAATGGTCACGGGCATCTTTTACACAGTCGTAGTTATTAAACTCCGTGCTGTTTGTAATATTGATGTCGGAGCTGGACATTATGCACTGTAGTTTCTCGTTTATAATTTCTCGAAAACGGTACAATCTGTCGCTCGGTGCGGTTCGTCCCACCCCTGAGAAATCGAAGATTACATACAAAATAGAGGAAAGTTTGTTTTGTAACACAGTATTGGCAATTTCAAACCCAGTATATTTCTCTGTTTGCGAAATAGAGAGCACAAACTTGTCCCGTTGTCAACAGCTCGTTTCCCGAACGTCGGTAAGCCTACTTGTTCAGTGAGGAGGGCAGTGAAGTTCAGGCGCAGTTCCTTGTGCGTTTCAAAATCAGTTGTGCGGTAAAGGTAAGACGCGCTCGCCTTACTTGTTACTCTCTAAAGCAATGGTCGGTTTATTTTTTTTTTCACATACACAGCAACACAAGCGACAGCGACTAATAAAAGCCCAGCAGCATGCAGGCTTTGCTTGTTTTCTGGCGTTTTTTTTTTCTTCCCCACTTCTCATCCGCTCGTTGCTCTGGCTCAAATAGCGATGCTGCGCTTGAGTGTTCACCCTCGGGAATTACTGATGACCAGTGATTACTTAAGACTATAAATGAGAGAATGACAAGGTGAAAAGTTCGTTAAGAGCCTATGACATTGCCTGAAAAGTTTGTGAAAAGCCTACATTGCCTGTTTTACGTCCAAGTCACCACTAGCGTGTATGCCACGAAACACTTAGAGGAAAATATTTCGGGTTCAGGCATGAAATTGTCAACTGCACTACAAGAAAAAAAAGTGTTTATTCTATAGGAAGTGATTAGAAGACCCAGAAAAGGGTTATCGGAGAGCTGTGCACTATATACTGCCTACTGCCATTGATTGCTTTTCCAACAAAATTCCTGCTCGTCAAGTGGTTTCTTTATTATTTTAGCTCGGACAGGTGCACTCTGATGCTCAGGTAAGAGTCTTCACGTCGGCAATAAGTGTAGATTATATGTAGGCACGCTTATTAGTGGCATGCTTCGCGCAAATACGCATAGTACGCGGCGGAATTAGGAAGTTGCGACAGCGGAATATTAAGAACTGTTAAAGAAAACGACGAAAGTGAATAGTCGTAAAACTGTTCGCGGTCGAAATGAGAATGGTTGTTACTCGACCTAAGTGCGTGACGCGTGAGACAGTTTCTGTGGGCCTTTGGTCAGAGCCCCACTGCTTTGTCCCGTAATGCTTGGTGTCGAGGGCCAACTCGCCACGTGCAGTTAGTCAAAATGCAACGGTTTTACGGTACGCACGTGGAAATTTTAACAAGACAACATCCGAATGCGATGTGCAAAAGTTCTTGCTTTCACAAGCATGTCTTCGGGGAATCTAGGTACCGCAAAGGAATGTTAGGGCATGCCAGGCATCTCTGTTCCGGCGTGGAGCCTAACGGGACCAAAATTAAAGCCTGAGATTTCGCCCCCTGAGGATAGCCTGTCAATACAACCATAATGCTGGGGATATTCTGGCGTTCAAGTAAAGCGTACAAGCGTAGGCAGGACTTGCCTTTTTGGCTCACAGTCAGAATCCCGTGTAGGTAGGAACAGGCTGAAGCGAAGTGCGCTGCACGCAGTCTGCTTTAGCCAACACGGCTGCACGTTTGGCGAAAGGAGATAGGGGAGGGCGCATAAAGAGGGCGTTAGTTATACAGGCCCAAGACGCGTCACTGGAGCCGATGCTCCAACAGTAGCGCAAATGTACGGACGAAAGCATTTTCAGTACGACTGTTGGACTGACTAGGCAAAATAGCTAGCTTGCAAAGTAACACATTCGCCTGGCGTGAGACATCGCAGAACGACATGAGGTAGGAATCGTGATTACTCCAGGATGCTTTTAGTTTATGAGAAACACGAAATGAGCACGCGTTTGAATTCCTAGCCTCGTAATCATATTTCAACTCTACCACTACGGCCGCTGGTAGGCTATAGAGTTATTTGGGCCATTGGTCTTCCCATTAAACCATGGATTTACGAAGTGCTTCGTGACATCGTCAGACTAGTGACTGCTTATGTACAATACGCTATTCCTGTTTTGCTTGGAGAAAGGGCGGAAAAGACCTGAGGATTGAAATACGTCATTGTCATTCCAGTTGCTCATGTAAAAACTGAACTGACACGACTGAGCGAAGAACGCATATGACATACGCAGTGCACATATGTGTGTTCCTCGTTCGAGTCGTCCTCGCGCAAGTGTACGCACTTACGAGAATGAACCAACTCTCCCAAACGAAAGTACTAACTGATCAAGTTAACCGCCATCGAGAAGTGAAAATTCGCCGAAGTGTACTGCATGTATACCTTACTGCAAACACCTGTTTCAGGTTACGCGTACTTTAAACTCGTGCCCGTTTTCGAGAATATCTGAGGTGGAAAAATACAAAAACTATTGAAAGAGATGTGCTGAACGGAAAAGCGCAATTGATTGGAAGAGAAATCAGACGGAAGTTTCGCAGCATCGTATTCGTCTAGCCATACAAATTCTCTAAAATTATTCCAAAGTCCCGTGCTGAATACAACTACGCAGTGTCTTGGGGGGTGGCATTACGACAGTAAAGTTGCATGGTAAGTAACACTATTTTCAGTAACATTATGAGTACAGGCTGTCTAGAGACCTGGCAAACCTGGTGTTAATTGTCAGGGACACCGTCCGAAAAGTGTCCAAGGCAGGGAAACGGGCCGACCGAAATTGATACAATGGTCTGCAGTGAATTTTGACGGCACCGTTAGTGCCCAGCATGTGGCCCGTTTGACATCTTTTCGCTTCTAGCGTGTATGGCGTGTCGTCCTGCCTATTTTAACTCTATTTTTCTTGCCCGCGAAGTGAGCGCTGCATATACTGGTTGGTTCTGTACTGGTTGGCACAGTCCTTGGTAAGTTTGGGCTCGTACGGATCTATAAAAATCTATATATATATATATATATATATATATATATATATATATATATATATATATATATATATATATATATATATATATATATATATATATATATATATATATATAGCCCGAGAACAAGCTTTCCAGATATAATTATTACTGAAATAGCCAGGGAAAACACAGAAAAGTGAGGAAATTTGAAAAGAGTATAGCTTGCTAGACACCATTCAATATTGTGCATCAGGTCATGAGACGCTGCGTAAAGAACTGCGTATTTTTGTATTAAGCCTGCATTTCGTGCAAAGCGCCAAGTTCCACTAATGCGGCTGTTTATATTGAAGAAATGATTTTTATCCTATCGCTATACAGAGCGTGCGCACGACTGTTGGAAGCCTATTTGATGCTGGTGCGCCTACCCGTATACCATCGCCACCAAGGACGTGTGGAGAGCGTCAGACTTGGTTCAAAGCCTTACTTCCGCTACAGGTATCATATAAATGCTGCAGTATATGATTATGAGCCGCCCACCCAACCCAGTGTTCCACCCTCTATCAGCTGTGTTCTGTTGCGAAACCCCCAACTATTTCACAAGCCTACGTGGCTGTAGGAACATTTCCGTTAGTATTCCTGATTATACCTTATAACGGGATTTGCATTAAAGTATAGTATTCATCCAAGCTTCTACTCTGTGTGTTGGGCGTGCGCCCTGCAGGTTTGTATGCTTTAGTGGCCGTCCAACATGATTTCTCGCATTACTGTGGGCACCAACACGTAGGCCACCTGTATATGAAAAACGGCTGTATTTGCAAAAAGAAAAATAACAGGGCAGTTCCACACTATCATGCCATTCAGTTAAAAAGTGCGAGAAGCCAACAGTCTTGGAAACCAGGGGCAGCGTAAAGAAATATTACAATTGTTTTGTATTGAGTGAAGATAATGCAGTGGCCATTTAGATAGGAGATAATTTCACAAAGTGGCGTATAAAACCGCATGCTTTCAGTCAAATCGTCTCCTAATCTAATTCCTGGTTTTTTCTTTAATGAAGCTAGCTAGCTTTAAGAAATTGTGCGGTGCAATGAATACCGTCGAAGAACTCGACGGTAATTACTGGACGGGCAAATAAGACCGTTTTAAATTGGTAGTGTCAACGCTTGTGTTTGTCTTTCTTCCGTCGTCCGTGTGTTTCTGCGCTGCATTTTTCCTCTTCTGTGATGAACCAACGAGCCCAAATCACCACCTTTCATCAAACGACAAAATTAACGCGGGGGGGTGAAGAGCTACCCCCCCCCCCCCAAAAAAAAAAGACAACCGCAGAAAGGGTAGAAAACTGATTACCGCGGCGGCTGCGTTTTTATGGAGGCAAAACGCTAAGGCGCCCGTGTGCCGTGCGATGTCAGTGCATAAAGATCCCCAGGTGGTCGAAATTATTCCGGAGCCCTCCACTACGGCAGCTCCTTCTTCCTTTCTTCTTTCACTCTCTCCTTTAACCCTTCCCTTACGGCGCGCTTCGGGTGTCCAAGGATATGTGAGATAGAGACTGCGCCATATCCCCCAAAACCAAGTATTATATTAAGAAGGAAAAAAAAATCGCACGGAAGGCTATGGGACAGGAGAGTGAAAAGCCTCTGTTCGAAGACAATTCTTGCTAGCGGAAGGTACGCCTTTTCTCTTTCAGTGAACGCAGTCGTAGGAACGCTCTCGCAGCCGCCTTTGGCGCTGTTAATTTTGAAGGCTCCCTCTAATGACTTCTCTGAGGAAAAACGCTAAGGCGCCCGTGTGCTGTGCGATGTCAGTGCACGTTAAAGATCCCCAGGTGGTCGAAATTATTCCGGAGCCCTCCACTACGGACCTATTTGTTCCTCTCTTCTTTCACTCCCTCCTTTATCCCTTCCCTTACGGCGCGGTTCAGGTGTCCAAAGATATATGAGACAGATACTGCGCCATTTCCTTTCCCCAAAAACCAATTATTATTAATTAAGTCGATTACCGCTTTTTGTGATTATGGAGCAGTTTCCGAGGCATTGCAGCCCAAAGATCACATTTTCCGCGTTATGCTGGTATTTACGTATAGCGATCACCGACGCAGCTACCGGATTGGCCAATGTAGACCCCGCCTTAGACTAAGGGAATTGATTCAACTCCTATAGTGCACGGCACGAACTGCAGTCTGTGGTTTATGCTACATGTGCTTCTTTAGGTAGGCGTACGCGGTTGCAAAGCCTAGAAAGCTTCTTAGGAGCGGAGAACATAATGTCCACGCTGGCGCGTTGCCCGATTCTCTTTAGGCGGCGAGAGAAATTGTGGATGCAAGGAATGGCGGTGCGCCTTCTTTTTAGTGCGCTAGCACTAAGGCTTCTGTCTCGAAAAAAAAAAAAACGTTGTCCGAGTGTCTGAAGCGAGCTAAACTAGCATAAATAAAATAAATATGGCCGCGACTGCACAGCGCCCAAGACTCGAACCCGCGGCGGCGCGGACAAATCAGCTTCGCTGGCCACAGCATGAAAGCACTATGATATCGCCGCAACCGATCACCGAAACCCCTGACCCCTCGTATTTAACCAGCACTCTCTGTCGCTGTGCATTGCACGCAGTCGTCTTCATCAATTTCCATCCGTGCGCAATGGATCCAGAACACACCGCTATCGCACTGCTCTATTAAGGTGCGTTAACGGTCCCAAATTTTTATAGTGCGCTACACTTTTTCAAGTAGAAATTTACCATTATCCAATCTCACACCATGCCATATCACATTTCCAATGAATTGTAACCAAGTCTCAGGTTGTAGCTACATGACCAGAGAAAACATGCTGATAACAAGTAGGTCAAGTGACTTCAAACGTTCCAACAACACTGACAGACCCACACTGTCAAATAACAACTTGAACAGTATCGTGCCCACCCACCACTGTTGCACATTCTGGCAGCTTTCTTCCTTTCTTCTTTCACTCCCTCCTTTATCCCTTCCCTTACGGCGCGGTTCAGGTGTCCAACGATATATGAGACAGATACTGCGCCATTTCCTTTCCCCAAAAACCAATTATTATTATTATTATTAACTGAAGAACACGTGATTAATGACATTCCAGGAAGACTACGCACTTCAACTGCCAGTGGCACTGAAATTTTTTTCATTGTGCAATATTTTTTATGCACTGCCGTGTGTGTTTAAAAATAAAGAATACTTTGATTTTGATAACTGCTGTCACCAACCATCCGGGCTGCAATGAGAGAGACCACATTTTGAACTACGAGAGACACGTTCTCAACTGAGCGCTCCTCATTTTGGTGTTGGGGGACCAGAGTACTGCATGGGCCCGAGGCTCACAGCCCTTGGCCGGCCGAAGCCCCCTTAATTACAGCTTGACTGATCCTACAGCAGCACAATAGCTGAATTGCTCACTGCATGCAGGTTGACGCATATCACACGAGTAAAAAGGGGACCAGCGAAGGTGCTCAAATTGGAACGACATTTGAAGAAATTTGTTTAGTAAAGAGAAAAACAAGAAGGTATGTTGGGTTTGCGCGTTTACTTTCTTGAACAATCATCTTGGCTGCCCGTAGCTCTTAAGAACCCATCCCGAGGAGGAGGAGATTCTGCCCAGGGAAAATTAGTAGCCTGCGACAACATGACGACAATGATCCCTTTCCTGAGGTTGGTGACCCGTATTCAACCGATGTACAAAATACCCGTGACGGCTTCTGGCATTCATGAGATACAGTTTGGTTGGGTTTTAAGATACATAAGCGGGTAAGCCTATCTGCCTTCCCTTACTGCGCAGTTCGGGTGTCCACCGAGATATGTGAGACAGTTACGGCGCAATTTCCTTTCCTCAAAACCAATTTTCATTTTCTGCCCCTGAGGTCCGCAATCACCGATTTCGGCGATCTTTGCCTAAAACCTGATCTTGAAACCATAGCCTTCAACGGGAAGCGAATTAAAACACGACATGCTAGCGCACATCAGCTCGCATTTGGCCAACTAAGCTAAATCGGCTAATTATTTCCTTCTTTCTCTCTTCCTGGAGGAGCGCCCTGCGACGAGTTATTGCAAGCGAGCTGGTTCTTAACTTTCAGGTTCAGTGCCACGTAAGACATAGGAGGAAACCCGGCTGCGATGAGTCGTTCAAAGTGTTAGCTTAAGCTGGACTCTATGAAATCAATACAAGATCAGCTGTGGGCATTCGGAAGTCGCAGTATGACAATACTTCTTTTCGCTAGTTTGGAGCTAACCAAATGGTAAGACAGAACATGTTTCGCCTGCATTGAATGAAGGACCCAAAAATCATGGGCGGAATGAAAAACCAGATTTCGGTCAAGAAAATCGATAGAGTATTTAAAAAATGACATTCATGGGCCACCTCAAGCGGGGCGAGGGCGCCACAAAACTCTTGAACGTCAGATATGGCGGTCTAGGGAAGGTTCACAGGCATGATCCAAAAGGACAAGGTAGCCATCGACGAACCTGCAAGTCTCGACAACTGCTGGGGAGGCTTCTAAGAGCAGGGGGAGACCCTGTTTTTTAGATGCAAGAAACTGGTCACTCAGAACAGCCGCAGTGCAGGGCCCACGTCTGAACGAATATGCCTCTTCCCAAACTCGGCTGCTGACGCGAAACACGCGGGTGCGATCCCGGCCGCGGTGGTCGCATTTCGATGGAGACGAAATGCTAGAGGCCCGTGTACTGTGCGATGTGAGCGCACGTTGAAGAACCCCAGGTGGTCAAAATTTTCCGAGCCCTTCACTATACGGTGCCCATCATGGCCCGAGTCGCTTTGGGACGTTAAACACTCTAAAACTAAACTTACATGTTAACCCAAGGAAGCCACTGTGCGGAACGCCGGCGCTGTTCTGAAAATGCAGAACACCGTGAGTTCCAATGGCCTCTTGAACGGCCGAAACAATTCTTCCCGAAGGATGAAGCAAAACAAGTCCTTGACGTCGATCGAAAAGGCCGAGAAGCGCTGGGTCTGGTCCTCAAGAAAATATATCACCTCCATGGAGCGCTTCATCAAAAATCGGTCAACCACTTGGAGGATACGTAGGTTGTTTTCAATACACACCGCGACGGATTTAATAATAATAATTGGTTTTGGGGGAAAGGAAATTGCGCAGTATCTGTCTCATATATCGTTGGACACCTGAACCGCGCCGCAAGGGAAGGGATAAAGGAGGGACTAAAAGAAGAAAGAGGTGTCGTAGTGGAGGTTCTTTCGTTAAAATTTAAGCAGCGCTAACTTTTAGGACGAATACACAGAAGACATGAAGACAGAAGACATGTATTCGTCCTAAAAGTTAGCGCTGCTTAAATTTTAACGAAAGAATATACATAACCAACTAGCCCCGCAACGTGTTTTACGTAGTGGAGGGCTCCGGAATAATTTCGACCACCTGGGTATCTTTATTATTATTTATTTAGGACGCTAAATGTGCCGCACGGCATAAAAGGTGATGCCATTAATGAACGTTATTACGTTAATAGGTTACAAAAAGGCATGGAGTCCAGTAAGGTGTAAAAAGTCACATAATCCTCGGGCATAAATGTTTTTCGTTATCCACAAGTTGAAATCGGAGTCATTGTTTGAGGACAGGCCTGCCTCTTGCAGAACGCGAGCGCGCACCAGTGAAGTTCCTGGGCAAGTTCCTGGGGCACTCGGCTATTGATCCGGAGTTCCCGCGTTCGAACCCGACCGCGGAGGCTGCGTTTCGATGGAGGCGAAACGAGAAGGCGCCCATGTGCTGTGCGATATCAGTGCTCGTTAAAGAGCCCCAGGTGGTCGAAATCATTCTGGAGCCCTCCACTACGACACCTCTTTCTTCTTTTAGTCCCTCCTTTATCCCTTCACTTACGGCGCGGTTCAGGTGTCCAACGATATATGAGACAGATACTGCGCCATTTCCTTTCCCCCAAAACCAATTTTCATTCCTTCATTAAAAGGAAAAAAAAGTAATACTTTCACATTCAAAGCACGTAAATATAGCCCTCCATATTTTTTTATTTAGTCGCCGTCCATGCGTGTTCTGCAATCATAAGAACGAACTTTGTGACACATCCTCACCCTCAACCGGTGCATCTTTTCCTCCCTCACCTCAGTACCTCTTCCCTCTTTCACCCTCGCCATCACAAATTTTTTGGGCGCTGGCTGCGTTTTTATGGAGGAAAAACGCTAAGGCGCCCGTGTGCTGTGCGATGTCAGTGCACGTTAAAGATCCCCAGGTGGTCGAAATTATTCCGGAGCCCTCCACTACGGTACCTATTCTTCCTTTCTTCTTTCACTCCCTCCTTTATCCCTTCCCTTACGGCGCGGTTCAGGTGTCCAACGATATATGAGACAGATAGTGCGCCATTTCCTTTCCCCAAAAACCAATTATTATTATTATCCTCCTTCACCCTCCTCTCACCGAGTGAAATCCTCATGAGGTGAGGGTAACGACGCCCTCGTGAGCATTCCCATGTCTGGCTCAGGGCGTCTATTTCGCCCTTGCCTGAGCGTTTTATTGGATTATCATCTTTAGCTTTACCTATGCGCGTTTTCAGGGTGCTCAAAATTAGTATTTCGGGATTTAAAAACAAACAAGCTATTAGCAGTACGTGCACGAAATCCGTTTCTGCGCGTAAGCTATGGGAAGAGGCGGACACACAGAGAGCAACTGTGGTCGTCAACGTCACAACTAAAATCAATTAATTTGACTAAAATCAAATTTTAGTCAATGTAGTCGGCGTGCATGATTATATCTGGTACAGTTCTCGGAGCAAGCTGGTATTCAGATATGTTCGCCTCCCAATTTCCAACTTTGTCCTCGGAATTACGCATGCAAGGCGGTGACGATAGGCGCACAACTCCAACCGGTGAGGCTCAGCTGTCACGTAGTGGCGTCTCATCTGCTAAAGCTAACTTTCCTCATCTCACAAGTCCGAGAAACACCATATGCAGCGTTAATTGCATCCCACCAGAAAAGAGTTACGCACCGATGTTCACTGCCTTGCATGTGTAATTGCACAGATTGAGTAGGAAAAGTGAAGGCGAATATCTAATATGGCATTGTCGTCACCGCGGCTACAAACTCGCCATTGACAAAAGCCGCCAAACTTCGCTAAATAAAGAATTAGTACATTTTAATTAACAAGTAACTAATTAGCACGTCTTTCACACTTACAATTAAAGGTTTCGTTCTGAAGAGTTTTTCTTTTTTTTTCAAAATAGCCTATTTTTAAGAATTTTGGAAAGTGTTCGCTGAAACACCAGCATCAAGCAAGTTGAAACGGCTCAAACTTGTAACAAACTTTTTAGCCGTAGTAATGCGTGCCGTGTTGCGACGGAAGCCCCTGCAGTTCCACTGCCAAACCTCAATTTGCTGGCGAGGGGCCATGATTAGGCACTATAGGTTCTCTAATATCGGCGCTTGGCCGACTACGGGAGGCAGTCTAGCCTCTAGCGTAGCATTGAGCTGTTGAAACATGCCCATAACCTGGGTTTGGAAAGCACGCATGTCATTAGTGAAGGCGTCAAGACGCTCCTCAATCTTGTCTAGTCTGGCTTCGATCCTGTCGACCCGAGCTTCCAACCTATCCTGTCTTTCCTCCAGTTTTTCCTACTCTGTCCGCAAGGGCAAACATGTCCCCCCTAAGACTAGTGGCTTTAACGACTGGCTGCGGCGTGTCCGCCGTCGACGTTTTTGCCATTCGCTTTGCATTAGCTCCCTCATCCGCCGCCGCCGGCCTCTTGGCCGTCCCCCGATTCTCCACCTCCATAGCTCTGCTCTCGCGAGAAGCGGTCACCTGCGCCGCTTTCAGCGGGGCCTGGACCACCGGCGTCTGTACCCTTTGTCATTTGCCGCTTTTAAGCGCGCGTTCCATCTCTGCCATCCTGGCTTCCATCTTCTTAATCGTCTCAGCTTGCTGCTGCACCTGCCTTTGTAGCTCCTTCTCTCGAGCAGTCTCACTCTGGGAGGCCGCGTTGGGCCAGCTCACATTTTTTCCTCGTGCCCCTTGGACTTCTTCCATGACTGGAATCCCGTTCTCCTCCTTTGCCACGCTCGGGTCCGGGCAGTGGTGGGAAGGAACTGGACCGATCTCTGCTCTTTTTATCGCCTCTCGCACCGCTGGATAACCGCTTCCTGGGCCTCGAGCGCCGCTCCTCCTTGCCAGTTTGGCTCTTATCCTCGCTGCTCTGCTGCAGGCCCGTCGGCTGCTTTAGGGCTAGACGGAACTTGCAGTTCCGGCTCCCCGTGTTGTGCGCCCCATGGCACACGATGCAGTCCGGCGTGCAGGTAAGCGACTCTCCTTCCGGCGGCGCAGGATGGTCCTTTCCGCAACGGCGACACAGATTAGTCTTCGGACAACAACAAACGTCCGCCCGAAGTCCCTGTCGTCTGCAGTTATAGCAGGTCTCGACTAACTCTCTATACGGAATCACAGCGTACAAACAGTTCCAGTAAATGACTCGCCGGGTAACATGCTTCCCCCCGGACGTGATCTGAATCGCCTTCGACTTTCCCACAGGTCTGGCATCCAAAATTTCCATGCCTTCATTCCTCTTCAAGAATCCCACCCGGACTTCTGCCAGTGGGCATCCGTTGTACGCATTGCAAATTACTCCGCGCACGGAGTTCTCCGGCGCCGCCACGTACGCCGAAACCTCAAGGTCATGACCGCTCAGCTTGAGCGTCTTTACATTCGCATATACCCCACAACGATGCATACACGGCATGCTCACCGTCATCGTGTTGTTTGTCTCGTTGACCCACACCTGGTCTTCGTCCACCGCAGTCACATTCGTCAGCTCCGCTGCCGCTCTCAAGGCATATCCGAGTTCCCTCGACGTCACCATACTCAGGTCCCAATTCTTGGGCCGGCACACAACCTTGAAATCCTTGGCTGGCATCTTCAGAAACGGTCCCAGTTTGTTCCACACAGGCGCTTTCCCGCGCTTGACTTGCTCAAATCCGTGCGTCTGGCGCCCGTCGCTGCCTGCCTGCTTCTCGCTAGGCCTACTCTCGGGGTGGTCCCCGTACACGGATTTCTTGAACTGATCTTGCGCCTTCAAAACCCAGGTCCATTCTCCTGCCTCGAACGCTCGGGGCGTTATAGACTCTCCCTCAACGGAGTACTCCATTGTCTTCAGCCTCACAAATGCCCACAACCACAAGTCACAGCCCCGGAGCCCGGTGCCGCCGGCGGCGGCTCGGCCTAATTGTTAGGCCTAACTTTGCCTGCCACACCGTGGTTGAGTGGGAAAACCGTGAAAAAAAAACCCTAAAAAGGGGGCAAACTTGCCGAAATTTGGTGTCCGCAGGAACAGGGCAACTTCCTATAGACGATTCCACCAAAAGCAAGTCCAAAGCACAGGGCGTTCCGCCGAAAATCGGTCTCAGAGCGGGAGCCCATGCCGGAGCACGTTCGCACATCGTCCGCTCAAACGCTAGTCCTCAAGTGCGCCGCAATTTTATGAAGGATAGTTTATGAAAAGGATAGATGTGCAAAAGGGCTGGAAAGCGAAACGGGACGATGTTGGATTTCGTCGGCCATCCACCTCGTCACATAGGAAGAAGGAACCAGAGTCATGCCTCTGCGTATTCGCCATGGCTCTTGGTTTCTGGAAAAGTACTTTGGCGAAATTTCATATCTATTTGTAGCAGAACAATTGCAAATTGAAAATTGGTTGTTGGGGAAAGGAAATGGCGCAGTATCTGTCCCACATATCGGCGGACACCTGAAGCGCGCTGTAAGGGAAGGGATAAAGGAGGGACTCGAGAAGGAAGAGGTGCCGTAATGGAGGGCTCCGGAATAATTTCGACCACCTGAGGATCTTTAACGTACACTGACATCGCACAGCACACGGGCGCCTTAGCGTTTCACCTCCATCGAAACGCGGCCGCCGCGGTCGGGTTAGAACGCGGGTACTCCGGATAAGTAGCCGAGCGCCCTAACCACTGAGCCACCGCGGAGGGTTGTTCGTTGCAGCAGGCATCATGTTTCATGCAATGGCGCAGTTTGGCGCATTTTGGCGCAGCATTCCCACCACTGAACGCTTTTTTTTTTCACAAAATATCGGCGTGCCTCTAAAGAAACCTTAATTTAACTATATGTCGTCCAAAATACAGTGTCGCCTGAATGGCTTTTTTTAGGAAAGGAAGAGGCATTCACTTCTCGGTGGACACCTGAACCGCGCCGTAAGGGAAGGGATAAAGGAGGGACTAGAGAAGAATGGAAGAAATAGGTACCGTAGTGGAGGGCTCCGGAATAATTTCGACCATATGGGGATCTTTAACGTGCACTGACATCGCACAGCACACGGGCGGCTTAGCGTTTCACCTCCGTCGAAACGCGGCCGCCGCGGTCGGGTTCGAACCCGGGTACTCCGGATTAGTAGCCGAGCGCCCTAACCACTGAGTCACCACGGCGAGTGAGGAACCAGTGTCGCATTGTGAAACATCGCCTAGTTCGCGTCTTGAAGCCGTATGCAGACCTCCGGATGTAAACAAGCACGCTTCTCCGCACCACGCCGGAGGCTTCCGAGCGATGTGCGCGAACGAGGTGGGTAATAAAAATAAAATCTACGAGGTTTCCTCGCACTACTTGCGAATGAATGCACTGGTGACAGCTGGGCTGACGTGTCCAGACATCACATGCGCCCCACTATAGTAGTGGAACGTGCTTAGAGGCTTTTGTCACGTTTATGTGCAGCCGTGTCTCGGCGAATGCTGGACGAAGGCCGCATGCAGGAATGCATGCGCGGCTTTTCTCTCCTGGTAGCAGATACAGCCTTTTTCGAAAGTTTATAACCGTGCATCTAAACCATGTGGTGGGGTTCCTGCAGCATCGGTGGACATTGGAGGGGACAGGGCCAGATATCGTCTAACATGAGGCGATTAGGACCGCTGGGGCGCCAACGGTGTGGCTCAGAAGCGAAGCCCCTGCAGGGCTTTAAAATATCCGAAAAAGGCTACACATTACAAAGGGCGAAGAACAACCTTGCCAACGAGGGGCCGCACACCACGCTAGCTGTATTCCGCGGCTCATTATCGAGAAGCTGCAGTGCGCTGTTCACAGACTCTATACAGGCTGTTCAGAATTAGGCTTAAATGATTTCTTTAAAAAAAAAATACCAAGCGCACTGAACAAAATTCGTTATTATAAATGGGATATGCGACCAGGCGGACAAAACCAGTGAAAAAAAAATTGTAATCGTATAACCTGAGGTGACTCATAAATTGCTTGTTTATTTACTGCAGTTATATCATGCATGTTTGTATTGAAAACTTGGAGGCAGTGACATTCAAAGCGAAACTATTATGATTTGTACTATTTTAGTAACGCGCCTGTGCTCTGAGATATGCATGCACGTCTAAAATTTCAGCCTAAACCACGTAATTAGACGCAAGCGAGAACGCGGCACTCAGCATGAAGCTCGTCCCTTTGGTGAGGCAGCTGTTGCGTACGGTCCTCCGCCTGACAAGAATGTCAAACGACGGTGATAGCTTTTCGTTCTTGGCCAGCGAAGCCAAAGGATCACAGTGCCGGCGGTGTGGGGCGAGCGCTGTTTCTTTGAGCGATTGCTTCCAGAGTGCGCGATAAGACGTGGTGCCGCTCTAGACTTCGCATGTGGTTGAAGCAGGGGAGAATCCGGCGCTAGCGTCGCGAGGGAAACCAGCTTCGGTGGCCGCGCTAAGCGCCAGCGAGCGAGGATGAGCGGAGGGCTTCGCGCAACAGTTATGGCGAGTTGCTTGCTTCCCTTTGGGAGGCTTCGGGTGACATTTTTGCCCCAACTGAAGTGCCTACACATGGAACCTGCGATGAAGCTTGCCATGCTGGTAGCCAGCCGATAAACAAGCTGATTGTTGTCTTCATGCATAAATGCTACACATTTCGCTAGATGGCGCTAACTTTCGTCATACTCTGTCACTCATCACCATCGGTGTCGTCACTGAAGAAGCTGCTGGTGGCTTGGCGTCGGCGCGGTACTAATGTGATCTGATCTTGACGCGCACCTCCGCCATGACGCTGCTGCCGAGCATATCTCGAGGCATAAGCATCTGCGCTTTGCCAAAGTTGCACACAACGTGCGTCTGCGTTATAAGGCAGTGTAGGGCGCACCAAAGTGAGGAACGCCGTCATGCGTGCGGGTCATAGCTGAGAACGTGATCCCGCTTTTGGTAGTGGCGTAGGCTGGATTAGCCTTATTAAGTATGTTGACAATTTCCCTGACTTTGTCTTCTTACAATAACAAGGTAAAAACGAATCTCCTTCCACTGGCACAAAGGCCAGTGTCCGAACGAAACTTGTAACTGCGAGCCGCACACATCGTGAACCCTCAGTGTACACAATGCGAGCGACGTTGTGGAATAACTCGTATTCCACCTCCTGGGATCACAAAGAAAGACAATGCTGCCCACCTCTCACAACAACACAGTTTAAGCACACGCGGCACGACACGGTGGACCTTGTGTGAGCATGCCAGCCTGCAGTCGGAATGGGCGTGCATACAAGTAGCTCTCGCGACAGACCCCGCGGGTAACGAAATGGAGGAGCCGAGACGGGCGAAGCTAAGGCGTCTCGCTTTCGTCGCGGCCCCGGTGCCCGTCGGCGATGGTTCGAATAATAGCAGCGCCACGTGCGCAGCACATGTTCCGCACGGATGGGTTTCACTGCTGGTGAAAGGCGGCACGTTTATCTAACGCGCTCATCGCCACCGGCTCCGATGTGCACAGTATGCACGGGCCGCACCCCACCGTAGCGGCCATGACGTCACATGTGCAAGAGACTTCTGTCGCGAGTAGGAGCAAATAAATTCGCGCATAATCAGATGGGTCCACACATGAGAACGCAACCACCACCCCCGCAGGCGGGAGAAACTAACCGCTGCGGAGAGCGCGCTAGAGCGTGCCGATGATAGCGCGAAGCCACTACAGTGGTCAAGGCACAGGCTTGCGCTGAATTAGAGCGGAGTGTTGCGCAGAACGACGATAGCGTTTTCCGACTGTCACGTATCGAAACACATTGGAAAAGTAGAGCGCTATCGATACTATCTTACACTTTCCCTTACAGTTTGTTGACACTGGAGCTGGCCACACCAAACGGGGGCAAAACAAACTCACGCGGTCGGACGGTGCGAGGACGGCTGGTCATTGTCGCCGGAGTGACAGGTGCGAGCCCGTCGTGAACCGTTAGTAGTGCACACGTGCGAGTTGCTTCGCAAGTTCATGCCCTTGATTCGCCGGTGTGATTTCCCGCTTCAGTGCCATAACGCAGCACGGTCAGACAGATCGTAGCAAATGTATCGACATGCTTACTTGCAGCTGCGTCCATTGCGGCGTCGGCGTCACTCCGCCGCTTCTCCCGGCTTCCAGGACGTTTCTGAGCGGGTGTCGAGGGTGCCATCTGCAGCGTACTACCCCACAGGTCGCCAGCGGGGATCGGCGCCGCGGTTGGCTACTGGAGCCGCACTGTTAAGGGACGGGCGGAAGCGGCCATGCCTGCTGCGTCACGATCCGCGTTGCTGCCGCCAACGGCGCAGAGCTCCAAAGCGTGAGGAGGGACGCCGATACCTGCCGCACCGTTTCGTGAGATAGCCACCGGCGTTATCGGCGCGGCGGGAACCGGGCTGCGGTGATCAGCGATAACGAACTGCGCCCGCACGCATCTTTTTTGGGAGCCAAATAATGCGCGGCTTGCACTTTCGAAAAAACGCCGCAGTCAAAAACTGCGCGGCACCTGGTTACTGAACATCGAAGGATTTATTGCTGATCTAATTGATTTTCCCCTTTATGCAACCACAGGTTTAACAATCGAAATTTTCAGTTTTTCAGTCTTTTTGCTGAACTCAGTGCACCGCTTACAATACGTAAAAGTACATTAGTAAATTTGTTGATATTAAGGATCAGGTCACGTGACCTTATTTCGCCGTATCCAGCTATCTTATTAAGGGCGACTGTGTATATACTATCGAGCAAATCCAAGGGTGTTATTTCTGGTAAGTACGCAGAACATATATTGATTTCCACTCGGAAATTATTCAGATCTTCAGGGGTGCACTTTCCTAGCAATGCAGGTGCAGTTAACAAGTAACTGTCGAAATTTTCGCAAAATTCAATCGAGCCATAAGAGTCGTCAAACGCTCCTTGGAGCATCCTGTCTCTACTGCAATCTGTACACGGCACCCCATTAATTGCTTCAAACATGTCCAAGTCTTTGTGGGATTCCATTTTGCATGGTATAATTCTTTCAAAAAATATCTATTTTTCACTAATGTAAGCTTCGCTGTAACCTGGTTACGTAAGGCGCGAAACACTTTCCTGAAAGCCTCGTTGTCAGGTTTATTTATTTTATTTTTTTATACACACTGCGGTATTTGTTCAAGACTTTAGCAAAGTGGGTACATGTACATAATTTCACATACATAAAGGCAAAACAATACTAATTCATTATTTCAGGTGCTCTTCAAAAGATTTCAATGATTTCTGCGTGACTGCGTCGTTAGTGAGGTTATTCCAATCAATTATGGTTCGTGGGAAGCAAGAGTACTTAAAAGATTTAATTCTTGAGTTTAGGAGCAATATAGTTCTGTCATGGCATTGTCTTGTTTTATAACCAGTTGAAAAAGTAAAGATACCAGAGGTGCTAATATTGTAATGTCCTGTTAATAACTGAAAAAAGAATTTTAACCTACATATGCGATGTCTCTCACTTATATTGACGAAATAGGTCATTAATAAGTTATTGACGAAATATTAGGTTTTTCCAGGCTTATTGTTTTAAAAAGCAAATCTGTAAAATTCTTTAGTGGTAGATTTATTTCTTATCTTCCTTTGTTTTATTCTCACTTGGTTTTTCGAAATTTGTAATTTCATTAACTTGTTTGCAACCATGTGATATTGTTTTATGCGATCATGGCTGACATTAATCCCAATCATAGTTGTGAATAATATTTTTCACCTCAATTTAAATTTCGAGCGCATCCACACTAGTACTTGCCATCGTTTAGGAGCGCTTTTGCGACGTAGAATTATCGGCTAAATTTTTGCTCACAATACCCGATAACGGTGTCAATGCGTTACTTCTAAGTACAGTACGATCAACGCACGACCTGATGAATTATTCTTTCATATATTCTTCGCGCGTAACGCCAGTGATTACGTGTTCTCAACTGTAATTGGCCAAAGTATCTTAAACAGTCGCTTACCCCAACTTTCTTCGAGCGCAGGGTATCCACGTTGAAATCGCCTACCAATATTGATGTTTTGTGGTCAAGTCTTCGAAGTTTTTCAAACTCGAACATGAACTCGCTTAAACTGCACAAATTACAAAAATGTATTTATCGGACGTTATATTTACAATTACTGTTTCTATGTGTTGTGTAGCTGTTACGACGCGCTCAGCAATCCATTCGTTTTTAAAGCATAGCAGAATGCCTCCTCCCAGGCCAGTTGCATGGCAAAAGTAATATGACTGATAACCCAGTAACTGATAACGTTTCACCTACGGATTCATCCACATTTCTTTCTGTCAAAGCTTTTACATGGTTGCTCTGGATTTTCTTCTAAATGTGCAAGGGTCATTCCAGTGCTCCCGAATACTTCCTATGTTGACAGGAATTAAATAAATGCATTTAGTATACGCTTCCTTGGCCGTAAACTCATTTATATGCACGTGCCATCTATATACGTCTGTAAAAGTTTGTATGCCCATTACAGTTGTTCTAAGTCATCTAATGACTGAATTCGAATGACTTTTGACGCGCTCTTGACATTGCAGCCCATACAAACTGCCGAACATGGCTAGTATTGAGCTAAGGAATTTGAGAGCAACATACTCATAAGTATAGCTTAAAAGCCATCATTACTTTTTGGTTCAGAAGAAAGCCCCTGTCGTGGGAAACCATTGGGAAAAGTTCCACTCCTGTAGCTGGGAGAAATGCTTCAAAAATATTCCTTAACGAAAGAAAAATAAAGCAAAATGCCCTTTGCTGGCATGCTTATTTTCAATGCGACACTGTGGCGAAGCCAGCCTAGCTAACCTAAGGTTTGCGGCGGCTTTCGCGTGGTCGCTACTCAAAGCAACTGTCCGCTAATTGTAATTCAGATTTATTATAGAGTACCACTAACAGAATTAGGCCTCTTATGATTGGCGGTGGCTTCTCCCAAAGCCCCATCTGCTGTGGCTTCGATACGAAGTGAGCTAGGCCTAATAACACCCAGCGAGCAGTGTGCTGCCCGTACACTGGAAGACAGCACGTCGTTGCTGCAAGCATAGGTGCACCGTATTCACGATTCTGGGTTACAGATGAGCTGATCTGTGCCATGTTTTATACATCGAAGTATCAATATATCGAACTATTTCGCGATCCCCTTCGAGTTCGATATATCCAGGATCAATGGTTTGGTTTATGGGATTTAACAACCCAAAGCGACTCAGGCTACGACTGAGGCCATGGGGACGCCTTAGTGGAGGGCTCCAGTTAATTCCGAGCACCTGGGGTTCTTTAAAGTCCACTGACATGTACACGGGCCTCTAGCATTTCTCCTCCATCGATATGCGACTGACCCCACCGAAATTGAACTTGCGTCTTTTGGGGGCAGCAGCCGAGCATCATAACCTCTGAGCCACAGCAGCAGCTATATCCAACTGTACAGAGCTGTCCATTTAAAACAGATTCCTTGATTCATTTCACATCAGCACCTTTAAAGAAGGGTGCACTTCATGATACTTTAGAGGATGTAATGGTTGCACCCTCATTAAAGGGTACTATTTTTCCATAACACTTCTACGAATGCATGTTGGAAGGGTGCTCCACATTGATCCACCCATGAAGCAAAATCCTTCGACTGATGCGCGCCCTCTAAACTTTCATGCTGTGAACCCTTTCTTAAGGGTGCTGATCTCTGTACCCTTTTTAACACCCAAAAGGGTGTTCGTCTGGGGACAGCTGATTCGCACCCTTAAGGGTGAGAATTTGCTTAGTGTGTATTAAAGGGGCTCTAAAACACCCTCCAAGGAGAGCACATCAACTCGCTTAATCACTGCATTGTGTTGTCATGAACATCTGCTGAGCTAAATAATACACTTCTACATGCACAACAGAACCAACAATCACACACGAAAGTTGGCGAGCCCATTCCGGCGACTTTTTCATGCTCGCCCCCCCCCCCCCCCCCCCCCCCCCCCCCCCCCCCCCCCCCCCCCCCCCCCCCCCCCCCCCCCCCACGTCGCACTGCTCCTGTGTATACCCGTTCACAGATGGCTATTGGATAGCTTATTTCAGACGTCAGGCAGTTACAATGGCCATGGCCAATAAGCGGCATAGCTCCGGTGGGTCAGGAAGCTCCGCCCCCCGGCGGTAGGGCTGGTAGAGGAGCGCCGACCTTTCAGCGTGCAAAAATTGACAAGTGGAGAGGGAAAGGCGCGAAGACGCCGAAATTCAAATTCTGACTACAGAAAACTCAGAGTCTACAAAGCGCACCAAAAAAATTATTGCTGGAGGATATTCGTGAAGCGGCGTCCTTTAACATACCCGGCATTCCACCTTAAATGGCCTTAAAAAAAGTGAGCAAACACTGACACAACACTGCATCGCATTTAGGTATATACTGCTACACGTCACAGTAAGGTTGCATAACCATAATAACCGAGGTACATAGTGTTACTAGCTAAAAACAAAGAAACAGATATTTCATGCTCACAGCTTGAGAAAGAAAGAACGCAAAATAAAGTACCAGATAAACATTCACTTCCTCCTGTAAAAATTTAAGAATAATTAAATATGGGTGATTTCGTGTGTTCAAAACAAGAAAGTTTAAATTTGAGCAAAATAAATGTCGAAGACCAGATTGAAGATTTTTTCAGTTGTGAATGTTCAGGAGTCAGATGCTCTGTCAATACTACCACTGAATATTAGACAGAGAGCTTTGCCAATGATGCTGTTGACATGCTGAAGCCCTTTAACAGCTATGTAGTTTGTAAATGCCACACGATCATCTAGTTATCTGCCAACAATGCTGTCCAGGGCAGCAGGAAGTCGACAAATTTGAAATACTGCACAGTGCTTGCAAGTGAGGTCCCATGCCTGGTTCAAGAGAATATGCGTGCTCTGCTGGCTGGCCCAGCCGATACCTCCAGCAGATTCTTTGTTTTAATTTTTTTATTTACATATGTTGCTGTCTCCATAGCAAGACATAACAGGAATGGGTACATATAGAAAAAAATCAGGTTAGAGTAATAAATGCACATATAAAGAAAAAAAATCGAAGAAAAGAAGTCAACACACATGGCTATAAGTGTACTTAAATGCTTCTTTGTTGTCCACAAACAACATGACATCTGTTTTCTTGAAATTAATGGGCATCTGCCATTTCTTGCTCAAGTCACAGAACATTTAAACGCGTTAACTTCTCTTGATTAAGAGTTTAAGAGATATCAGAATAAAGAACGCAGTCGTCAGCATATATATATAATTGAATTTTAACCGAAAATCACAAATCGCTGTAGTAACATTGCTGATATAGATAATAAATAAATGTGGCCGTAAGACAAACCCTTGTGGCATTATTATCGCTGTCTTTATTTGCATGCACACCCTGTGTCATGGCTGATTTTTGCCGAGTTTTTTGATGCAGCGCTGTGTTTTTGCGATATCGAGCCAACTGCTATTTATAGCATTCCCCACGTAAATTAGACTGCTCTGTTCTGTTCCAGTAAAAGTGGAAAGGTTCTCGCTTCAGATGTATGGCAAGGTTCATGTGTACTTATTATGTTAGTCTTTCACGAATACCACAAAACTTCAAATTAATGCTAGGTACCACCACATCTATATGTGGTTTCCTACTCTACACTAAACTAATACACCACTGCAGCAGGTAAGGTTTGTCCGCACAGCAGTGCATTGTATATTTTTTGTTCTTTGAACTACTTGCTACTAGTACAGTCAAAAACCATTATTCCTTTGTGGCTGCCTTGCTTTTAGCAACTGCCAGCTTTGGTTGATGTGACTGCATATGAATTAGCCCATTCGAAGACGGCGATTCGCCATCCTCGCTTTAAAATGTTCGCTTTATATACGCATCAACAAATGGCGCCAGATGCTTGGCTGCTAGTTCTTAGATAGCAGTTCTCACGCCAGGTGACGCTAGTTCCTCACTAGTTTTGAGAATGTATTGCAGGGAAAAAAAACTCTTTCCTCGCCGCTTCTTTTCGACATCTGAGCGACACCTGAGCCCCGTTCTGTGAGTGCCGAGCGACGCGAATTTCGCGGTGAGTAAAATGCGGAAAAACATTTTCGCCTCCGGTGCACGTCAGTGCGCGCTGAAGTAAACCCGAAGCCCAGTTTCGCCCTCAAGAGGCCTCCGTCATAAGGCATTCTCGCTTCGCCCCCAGCAGCCTGTATCCGCCTTCATGTCTTCTTAACCCGAGCAGCGGAAAGCTTCTCTCCCCTCTAGTGTACGCCCTCATCGGCCTGCCGAAAATTCTATTCACTGCGTAGCCTTCTCGATAACTATAAAGGGAAGAAACCGATGAACTTTGTTTACAAAGAGATGTGAGTTTTATTAGGTCCAGTTTTTTTTTTTTTACAGGAATAAGGAGTATTTGAAGTTAAACGGACACTGAGAACTAGTATATATTTTGCGTTTTATAAAATCTAATAGTTGGGCCATCCTTGAACCTCCTTAACGCTTGTTCAGCAGCTACAGTGGCCGTCATTGAAACCTTTCTGCCCTCTCGCATTGCTAAGAAATGCAGGGTTAAAGTAGTAAATATTACTTCCCGCCACTCCGATTGACAATCGTGACGTGGGCGACAACGTCGAGCCTCGTTGGTTTCCTTGGTCGAAATTTTCCGCATTTAGATTTTGTTTTCGTCTTCCACGTGTGACTAAAGTGTACTAGGTGGTGGCGTAATTTTCTGTTCAACAACAAACTCTATGAGACGTTACCATAACGTACTTGCGGAAACGGTCGGTGATGGCGACAGTTGTCTTCCATCTGTCGCTGTCTTCTCTAGCCTTTGAGAACTCCGTTTTTAAAGTGGACGCTTTAGGCTTTAGTGCGTACAATGTAGCAAACTATTTTAAAGGGCTTCATCTAGCCCGGCCGCACGAATTTAATTAGGCTGCAATTTTTTAGAGGTGCACCGTTGGAGCTGCTGATTTCGTGAAAACCAAAACCTAAGCATTGGACTGACGCCATATTGATTGCGCAGACAA